>NC_045426.1:240652062-241365812 GCF_902635505.1 Sarcophilus harrisii
TTACTGTTCTTTTTAAACCCTCCACTCCTTGGTGATTTACTCTCTGACATTAAATTTTGTTTTAGAGGAGAGTATTTCTTCCCAGTTTCGCATCTCTTAAAATGTTCCTTCTCGTCTCCCTGTCCCCATGGGTTTCCCTACTGGTTTATATCTATATATCAAAGTCTTTTTAAATCTATTGGTAGGAAAGATAAGGCTGTTAAACACTTGTTCTTCTGGTTCCAATGAAAGTGAAATTTATGAGATGCCGTTTACATAACACAATCAACTCCAGATGCACCACATTCCATTTTCATAAGTAAATGATTTTTTGTTATAAGCTTTTTTCTTAATTCAAAAAACTTTCTTTATAGTAGTTGAAAGTCTTATATGATCATGCCTAGAGTTTCTTGGAATTTGAATTCTTTCTATCTGCTTACAATATAGGTACTTTTTCCCTTAGAAGATCTGTAACTTGCCCATGATATTCTTAGTGTTTTTGATTTGAAATGTCAAGATATTTTCAAGAAATTTTTCTATTTATATTTTGCTTATATCACAATACACATTAAAAGCTTTCATTTACAATTTTTTTTTTGAAATATATCATCCAGTTGTTTTTTTTTTTTTAATTTATTGATTATTCTTAGGGAATCTAATAACTAAAGTATTTTTTTGTCTCAACAGTGTTTCCAAGTCTGCTTTTCTCATATATAAAAGTATGAGTATGTGTATATATATGTTTGTGTATAAATGTTTATGTACATATATCATATGCTTATATTTTATTTGTTTTGTTTACCTTTTGACTCAAACTTGGGTGTGGTTTTCAACAGCTGGTTTTTAAGCTTTTCTCTTTCCATTTTTTAAAATTAGAGTTTTGTTGGAGTCCAGCTCCTATAGTAAGATGAAAGGTATAACTTTTATCAGGGCCATGTGGAGAGGTCCAGAATATGGACTCTTCAAAGTTTATTGATCAGAGAGACAAATATATATACCTCAAATGCTCATAGACTTAATACAAAATACACTCTGAAGTTCCTATAGCTTTCTCTAACAAACAAGATCTACTGAGATGTAAATGATTAAGCCTCAGATCTTGGTTAATTAGACAGAGATGCAAATAGTTGAGATACACATCAGGGTAAAGTTTATTATACCATTGAATCAAGTATCTTTCTCCCAAATGTCTTTGGTCTCTATTGTGGGCTCTTTTTCCTGTCCTAAGTTCAAAGGTTTGCCTTTGACAAAATGTAGTTTTTGCATTTTGCATCAGTAGCTAGATTATTAATTTATTATGTTGACAAGCAGTCTCTGCTATTTCAATAAGAAAAGAAAGTTTTGGTGATTGTTTCATTTTATTCAAATCCCTCTGAGTTCTGGCAGCTAAGCTATATATTTTTTTCCTCTGGAAATTTTCACTATTTTTTTTTTTGTGGGTAGTTACATTCTTTTTCTGTGTTTTCCTCATTGTTTATTAAGTAAAATCAACAAGTGCAAATCTTTTGTTTTACAATTGAGGAAACCAACTTTCTGTATCACAGAGCTAATAAATAAGGCCAAATTTGAATTTAGGCCTTTGTGATTCCAAGTTTATTACTCTATCTTCTATATATCTTTGGCTCTTCTTTGTATTCTTCTTGTAAATCCAAACCTGGTGTTCTCTATTTTCTGCTACAGACCCTAAACCTATAGTATAGATAGTGTAGGTCATGGATGAAAGTAACTAAGTAATCAGGAGTAGGGGATGTAACACTAGTAGTTTGAGAAAATCACTTCTGATTAAAATGCAAATATAAAAGGTCCTAGAGGAACCCAACTCTTCTACAAATACTACAGCCACAGTCTAAAAATACACTAGAAGAAAGAATGGTAAAGAGCAAATGGTAAAGAGCTTTCCCTATCTCTAAAATTCTGTAATTCTTAACATTTAAGCTAAGGCATTGAGTTTCTAGAAATAGTTCCATATTGCTTTCCAGAATATTTGGATCAGTTCACAACTCCACCAACAATGTATTAATGTCCCAGTTTTCCTATGTCCTTTCCAACATTCATCATTATCTTTTCCTGTCTTCTTAGTCAATCTGAGAGGATGTAGTGATACCTCAGAGTTGTCTTAATTAGTATTTCTCTTATCAATAGTAATTTAGAGCATTTTTTCATATGACTAGAAATGGTTTTATTTTCTTCATCTGAAAATTATCTGTTCTTATTCTTTGACCATTTGTCAATTGGAGAATGACTTGTATTCTTATAAATTTGAGTCAGTTCTCTTTATATTTTAGAATTGAGGCCTTTATCAGAATCTTTGTAAAAAATTTTCCCCAATTTTCTGCTTTCCTTTTAACCTTGTGCCCAGAATATTTCAATAGAACTGTAGAAGCTGTCAGACTGACCTTTCCTCAAAATGAAGACTACATATAGATCCTATTTTATTTGCAAAAATAACTACATATGTTATTTCTTGATTATTACAGTTAAAAAGAGGTGAAGTAAACTGATCAGAATATTGTACTGAACTAGCTCTACAAGCTATTAATCTATAATTTATCTGATCATTGGCCCTACGTCTTCCCTTTTTTTAAATATATACAATCATATTAAGCATAGTTCTATATTAAGCATGTTGTGAAAGAAGAATCAGAAAAGGAAAAAACACAACGGAAAACAAGCAAATAAAAAATTTAAAAAATGAAAATAGTATGTTTTGATTTGCATTCAGACTTCCTTCTTATTTCTTTCTTTTTCACTTGAGTTTTTATTTTTTGCTGATTACATGTAAAGATAGTTTTCAACATTCACTTTTATAAGATTTTGACTTCCAATTTTGTTTCTCCCTTTCTTCTTTTCTTCCTTCTTCCCCAATACAGCAAGCAATTTGACATAGGTTATATGTGTAAAATCATTTTAAATATATTTCCATATTAGTCATGTTGAGAAAGAAAAATCAAAACAAAAGGGAAAAAGCCATGAGAAGGAAAAAATAAAGCTAAAAATGAAAATAGCATATTTTGTTCTGCATTCAGTCTTTGTAGCTCTTTCTTTGAATGCAGATGACATTTTCCAAACCAAGTTTATTGGAATTGGCTTGGGTTACAATTTTCCAAAATGGTTGGATCAGCTCACACCTCTATCAACAATGCATTAGTGTTCCAATTTTCCCACATCTTCTCCAACATTTATCATTATCTTTTCCTGTCATCTTAGCCAATCTGAGAGGTATGTAGTGGTACTTTAGTGTTGCCTTAATTTGTATTTTTTCTTATCAATAGTGAGTTAGAAATTTTTTTGACTATAGATGTTATAGGTATCATTTTTAGATAGTTGCATATTTTAAAACTTATTAATTCTTTCATGTATGCGTCTTTGAAATTATTTTTAGGAATTGAAGGAAGAGAATGAATCAATTCTTTGCAACTTAATACAATTATTAATATTATATTATACCATACTATTGATCTAGCCATCAGTAAACTCCTAAAGAAAAAAATCTCCAAGGCCAGATAGATTTACAAGTGAACTCTAGAAAACACTTAAAAGACAATTCCAATACTATATAAGATATTTGGAAAAACAAATAAAGAAGGAATCCTACCAAATTCCTTTTATAATATGAGTATGATGATGATACATAACCAGAAAAAGCTAAGAGTAAAAGAAAATTATGGATCAATTTCCCTAATAAATATTGATGTAAAAGTTTTTTAATAAAATATTAGAAAAGAGTTTAATCTGCAAGATAATATACTTTGACCCGGTGGGATTTATACTAGGAATGCAGTACTGTTCAATATTAGGAATACTATGAACATAATTGACTACATCAATGATAAAACTAGTAAAAAGTTATATGATTATCTTAATAGCTGCAGAAAAATCTTTTGACAAAATAGAGGACCCATTTCTATGAAAAATACTAGAGAGCATAGTAATAAATGGAGTTTTTCTTAAATCAATAAGTAACATCCATCTAAAACCATCAGCAGATATGATATGCATTGGGAATGAGCTAGAAATCTTCCCAATAAGATCAGAGGTGAAATGAGAATGCCCATTATCAACAATACTCAATGCTTTACTAAAAATGCTAGCTTTTAGCAATAAGAGAAGAAAAAATAAATTGAAGGAATTAAAATAGGAAAAGAGGAAATAAAACTATCATTCTTTTGCAAATGTCATGATGGTATACTTAAAGAATCCTAGAGAATCAACTTAACACAGTGCTTTCTGCATATTGGTTTATTGAAATTGAATATTCTATAAGACTTCCATGTATTCCTAGAAGAATATAGATGTGGTAGATAATTTAATTAGGTCTATGTTGCTATATTGAATTTAAAACCTATTCTTTCCAAGATCAATTTTTTTTTAAACACTAATAGCAGTTAGAGTATTATATGCTGTGAACACCACTAACAATTCAAATGAATGGAGAGTGTTGCTGAATGTACAGATTGTCATGGGTCTCCTAGTCTAGATTATTGGTATACTCTTTAAAAGTTAATTGCAAACTTCCATATTTATAATATCATGAAATGTTTTCCAATTCCAGGAAACTAAGAAAAGTGTTAAGTTGCATTTTTTTTTAATAGACCCAAAATGATTTGGTGTACAGGAGCCAGCTTGTACTGGCTAAAGATTGTTAAATTTTCAGTGTTAGTATTTATACATTGGAAATTGTCATATTACAGGACTTGATTTTTTCTTAACTGTCTAGACTTACAAAAGTGATGGAAATTTTTTTCTATAATGCAGATTACATATTAAGTATGTTCTGCAAATGTGTTTTTGAGAACTAGCTGTTAAACATTTACCAACATACTCTTGGTTATAGCTATATTATATTTCAGATAACTATTGACATCTCAGATATGTTTGAAGCAAAAATAGGTTTTGTTTATAATTTTATGGTCCCTCAATTTTTTGTGATGAGTTGGACCTACAGCAGACATGGCTGAAAAAAATGGCAATTGGAAATGTCTAAGTATGCTAAGAGCAAACAGCTGGGGAAAAATGTCAGACAGTGGTAGTATTACAAATGATATTTAATTTTGTTCAAATTTTTAATAAAAAGCAGGCTGATGGGATTTAAGGGAGAACAGGGCAGATGGATGGGGCAAGTTAACACACACAGTATCTGCAAACAGGGATTTCCAGAAGATCTGACATTCTAGACACTGCATTTACACCTGCATCAACAGAAAATTGAATTGCATTTATATTTTCATTTAAAGTTGCCCCTTGGGTCAAAATATTTCATAACTTCTTGAGCCAATGCCTAGTCACTTCTCATTTTTCATGTTGAATTAGAAGTGATTCTGTACCTGACCTGATATTAGAAACTATGGCTGCATGACCGAATTTTCCTTACTCCGTCTTGGTCAAGCATATTACCTTTATTTCCCAGACAGATGAAGTAATGGGGGTAATTACATGAACTGCCCAGATTTCACATGTACTTTATTTTATGTCTGCAGACAGTAAATTCTCTTGCCTCACTGTGATTTTAATAACAGGATTTTAATAAAAACCCTGATAGAAAGCCTGCTGTTTGTCTCTTACCCAATATTCATTTATCTCATCTGAGACAACTGTTTGCAGCATACCAGAGTTCCTTTGTCCCCTTTTCATCTCAAAGGTATTGGGTGTTTTCTGACATTTAAGTCTTATTATTCTCCCTGAATATACTCACATATATTTATTGTGTCTACTTTTAGGTCTTTGGTAGCCTTATGCTATGGCAGAAGCAATATGAGGTTCCCCTTAGAAAGTCAGATGGAGAGTTAAGATTTTGATTCAAGTACTACTTTTACATATAATCTGGGTGAATGATTCTGGGTAAATTTCTTAGTCTCCATTGGGAGTATAAAGAAGTTACTATGACCAAAATGTTGCAGCCCTAAAATGAAATCACAGAAAAAGATAAGAAAATTTTGATATGTCTAGTTTCTTGGCTTTTTCCCCCATGAAGACAATGTGTAAATGTACATCTTCTTCATTACACAGGATTATCACTGTATAGGTAGCATAAAGGAGTATTTGTGTAGAGATTTAACATATGTGTTTTATTAAGGAAACAAAGTTAAATTTTTAGTTTGCTTTGATATTTCAAAGGTTCATAATTTCTTTGGTTTGGACACATGTTTTGTTAATGTTTATAATTTTAATAGCTAGCATTTACATAGTACCTACTTTGTTGGTCCAAACACTATGTTATATGCTTTACAAATATCTTATTTGGTTCTCAAAACAACTCTTAAAGATATGCACTATTGTAGTTTTCAATTTTAAAGATAAGGAATTGGAGACAAGTTAAATGATTTACTTGAGGTCATGCAACTATTAAGTATATGAAGTTGAATCTGAATTTTGGCCTTCCTGACTTCTGAAGCCTGTATCTATTGTCCCTTCTAAGTACAAAATGCAATAGGGATTCAGAAAAGGAGGTAATTTTATCTCCACCTCTAAGTCTTTGCTGAAGTCTTGTATGCCAAATAAAAGAAACAATAGCAACAAATAAAGAGCAACAAATAAAATTTTAATATTTAATAAAATGAAATTTTCATTTTTTTTTTCTCTGTAGGACTAGGACCTAAACAAAGTGACTGACATAAAGTATGTTGTTAAATTTTTGTTTTCACTTTGTGTTTGATAATTCTAGGTAGTTTTCTTTAGTCATTTTTTGAAGTATGATATAAAATGTTTTGTTTAGTAATGCTTTTCTCCTAAATTATCTTTCTTCATCTTATTTTCTAAATCTCTCATTTTCAATCATTGATAACCATCATTTGATCTTTTAATTTTTCATCCCTTTTATTTAATTCTAATACTGCTGTTGTCTCTGAATTTTTTAATTCTGTATGCCCCATTGTAGGGTTTTTGCTGTTTGTATGTGTTTGTGTGGTTTTTAGAGTGTGAAATTCCTGAGAAAAGATGACTACATTTTCCTCAGAGCACTCATTTTAAATGTTCTAATGCTATAGAGTGATATGAGGATACTTAGATTTATTTTTATTACTGAAATGTTCCCATGCTGGTGATTAGACAAAAATATGAGTTGTTCTGACATTTGATTTCCATTTCTAGATGAGAAGTGCAATCAGAGTTAAGTATAAAACTACCTGATAGGTCACTATTGTCAGTATATACTCTAAGGTAATCAGATTTCCTTTCTTGAAGCAAAGACTAATTATCTTCTTTATTATATAGTTCATCATGGCATAGTAGATAAAGTAAATAAAGAACACAGAAGACCTATGTTCAAAATGCTGTCTCTGAGACATGGAAGCTGTATAATTCATGTAGCTCTCTGGGACTCAAGCAATTGTCAAAATGTTAGATACAAATGACTTGGTCTTCCTTGTCTTCCTTGGTAGAAGGAATTCTTATATTTAAGAATCACAGCTACTGTCTGTAATGTTCTTCTCTAAAATACAATATTCTCTGGGAGCAGGTTTCTTGGGGGGCTTCTGGAGGCAGTCTTCATTTCAGTTCAGTATAATCACCCCAAATGCAGCCAGGAGTTAAAGTCCAAATCCTTTATTGTTTCCTTCATTTGGGGCTCGGCTCGTTTTTTTTCTGGAGGCCTATCTCTCTCCTTGGTTCTGAGAGGCCTATCTTCTTTGACTTCTGAATATCACGGACTGAATCCTGGCTGAGGCTCTGAGGACTTCTAGTGGTCTTGTGTATCTGGCCCTAAGAGCTTCTTGCTTATATGCTGTACCCTGAGGATATACCAATCATTATATCACTAGGAAATCATTATTTGTTGTAGGATTAAATCAGTTCTAAACTAGATTTAACCATTGTCTCCTCAATTCCATTTAGTACCTTATTTCAAGTTCTGGCCCATAACATCTCCTTGTAGGATCAGATCAATCATACTGAACCATGCTAAATTAGATAATTATTGTCTCTATCAATTCCAATGACTTAGCACCTTGTAAGAATCCTAACAACTGTCAATACAAGGATTCAAATCTTGTTATTTGTCTATATATGCGCTGCTTTTTCTACTGTAACAGTATATCTCCTTGATACATATATTTTCTTTATCTAATCATTATTGCAATATTTTAATTTGAATATTATAAGAAAATAAAATAAGGATATTATAAAAAAGTCATAACACACTATTTTGGAGTGAGGTGGGGAGAAAATGTTACCTGTTTCATTGTTACCACCGCTACTGCAGGAAATAAAAATTGAAGTTTAGACATCTCAATTCCTCTTCTATGTTATCACTATCTCTACTAATGTTTGAAATATTTAGAATGTGCCATTTGTAGTCTCTTTTGTCCAATCACCCCCAAATAATGTTTCTTCTGGTGTGGTGCTTCCCATCTCCTTTTGGGGAAGTGCTATCAATTTATTATTTCCTTTGGACAAAATGAACTAGTGAGAAGAGTCACCAGGGTAATGATCTTGTGCAAGTTTACTTTGTATTATATTACAAAGCAGGAATAATATTATTCAAGCCAGTTCTATGATATAATAATTTCCATTTCACCATGAGTTCTTCTATTTAGCAAATAAAGAGGTCCAAAAAAGTTAGGTTATTTGTATGAAGACACTGAAGCAAGTGTTTTCCGGTTCTTCCATGCACATTTTCTTATGGGCACCCACTCAACTGAAACAGATTGCCAATCCCTCCACACTTTGGTAGATATTCATGAGTTGCTGACCAAAATAAATGCATTGCCTGGTGTCCAACCATCTGGTGATGTGCCTTTTTGTACCCAAGTACAAATTCTATTCTGATCCTCCAACAGCAGATAAAATCATTTCTCAAAAAATTTTCCAACTTGGTGCAACCTGACTGTTAAGGTCTGTTACAGGTTCAACACTAACCAATATGAAACTTCAGAGTAGGCCTTTGTAAGAGAAAGGATTTTTTTTTTTTAATTCTGAGAGCATCTCTATTTAAGATATAAATTGTAATTTTAGCTCAAGCAAGAGGATGATACATTCAATCACATTAATAATCACATAATAAAATATGAGTTCAATGACCAACTGGAGAGAAATTTAGTAAAGGTATTTGCTGATGAGATTAGGTAAGTTATTAAAGTTTTAATGCATAAAGTTGGCCAAGGTAATTAATATCTTGGTTATGGAAACTCATGAAATCTTTTCGTAGGATTTAGCTGAATTCCTCTATGCACTCATGAAAGGGGTATCCAAAATAACAGAGTTGTGAATCTTTGGAAATGTTGAAGAATTAGAGGCCCGTTTTACTACATGATAAATAGGTAGGTAGATAGGTATATAGATAAATAAATAGATGGGTGAATGGATAAAGTACTTCACCACATATATTTGTTTATTTTAGTCTGTATATAGTTAGACAGATAAATAGATTAGATAGAGAGAAATGTATAACACTTTACTATCTATCTACATCCATATCTTTACATCACTATATTTACATAAAATATTTATTTTAATCAGTAGGTTTAATATTTAACATTATAAAATTATAATATCTATTTGGATTCTTCCCCAAATTTTAAATGGTCGCAAGAAAAATATTATGTTTGCTAATTAACATGCCATGAATCTAGAGCTATACAATTTGGTACCCTTACCATTTAGAACAGAAAAGGAAGCCAGAAAATATACAAAGGTAAAATTCAATATGCAAATTACATACATACACATTTTAAGATATTGTGATTGGATCTTTGATCCAGTAAATTAAATTAAATTAAATTTATTCTTAGAGTAATTCTGTTTAATAATAAATTAAAATAACATTATTTAATTAATTAAATAATAACATTAAATAAATTAAAATAAAATAAAATTAGAGAATGTTATTCTTTTATCAATTTATTAATTAACTTTATTGGCACACATTGCTTTATGAAGCATGTTGGGAAAGAAAAATCAAAACAAAAGGGAAAAACCATTGAAGAGATTAAAAAAAAAAAAAAGGAGTGTACATAGCAAGTTATTTACATGCAGTTTCTTTTCTTTTTTTTCTGGATGCAGATGGGCTTTTCTGTTCAAATTCTATTAGAATTGCTTTGAATCATTGAACCCCTGAGAAGAACCAGGTCTTTTGTAGTTGATCAAAACATATTCTTCTGTTTATTGTGTACAATGTATTCCTGATCCTGCTTATTTCCCTCAGCATCTATTTATGTAAATCTTTCCAGGCCTTTCTAAAATGAGCTTGTTCATGATTATAGAACAGCAATATTCTATTACCTTCATATATCACAACTTATTCAGCCATTTCCCAATTAACGAGCTGTTATTTTTTATAAGAAAAGAAAAATTCTAGCTATGTAACCCTGAGCAAGTCACTTAACCCCAATTGCCTAGCAAAAAAACAAAAACAAAAACCAGAAACAAAAAAATATTTATTTTATTGAAAATGGATTCTGCCCCTTAGTTATTTACACACACACAAATGCAAACCCATTGTCTTATCCAATTTTGCTTATTATTCCTTATGACAATTGGCATTGCAATTGTAGCTTTGAACTTTATTGCTCTTTATTATCTACTATTGAAATAAATGTCAACAATTTTTTTTAAATGGGGAGATTTCCAGAGATTGTTGGAAGAGTCAGGGAGCAATGGTGATAAATGTTAAATGGAATAGTTAAAAGGAAGTTTAAAAATAGATTCCAGGAAATTTTGATTTCTATGCCAACACTAGCAAAATATAAAAATTAACAATAGTATCCTTGGAATTAAATTATGGCTACAATATATATGCAATCTACTATTTAAATATTTAGAGCAGAAGTTATGTGCCTAACTTTATTTTTGTTTTGTCTAGAAAATAAGGAAGTAAATTTTATAGTAAAAACTAGTGTCATGCACTCAACTTTTTTTTCTTTTATGCTGAAATCTTTGTTAATGTTTATTAGTCTCATACTAAAATAACATTTTAAAAGAAGTGAACTTAAATATTACTTTTTATATGAGATATATTTGTTTCTTCTCTAATAATCTTGTTGCCATTGGTTTTCATAGAAAAGGAGAATGATTTAGTGTAGCTGTATTTCTAAATGTTATAATGAAGTCCTTAAAATGTAGACATTTAAAATTCATTCAAATTATATTTGACTATGGTTAAAGGAAAAAAATGGTTCTATATTTTCATATATCTCTATATATATTTGACTCATGATATATATATGTGTGTGTGTGTGTGTGTGTGTGTGTGTGTGTATTTATATAGATATATATATTTACAATATTTTAAGTAGCTTAACAAAAATTATGTTGTGGTTACAGTTTCCTAATTTAAAATGTTAAATTTCATGATTATTCTGTTTATTATTTTAATACTTTAAGTATTTAGGCAATTGAATTATTTCTCATTATGCATATATTCTCCCCAGCTCCCCAGATATTTGTAATTTACTGTGGCCCAAAATATCCATCTTTTATTTAAACTTCTGATGTTGTATTAACCTAATCTTAGTTGGGCTGGTCATTAGAAAATAGTCACAAAATCTATTAGGTACATGAATCCTTAATGTGCTAGAATGGGCATAACTTGGTTCTTTTTCTCTCTAACTTGTGGTATGTTTAAGGTTGAAAAAATAAATTAGGTAATTAAAGAATTTTTTTTAAAAATTAGATTAAAACTGAGTCTAATGAATGACAATATAAATGCAAATTACATATGTATGGTATTAAATGAAATAACAGGTAATCACTAATCATCACTATCAAAACATCAGGTTAGATATATTTGTAAGGCATTCTGCACAATATTTAACATGAAGTAGTTATTATATAAATGTTTATTGCCCTTCCCCTCCGGTAATGCTAAAATGAATGTTTTAAATATATATATGCACATATATATATTTAAAACATTCATTTTTATATATATTCATATACATATGAATTCATATATACACACACACCTTTTTTCTCCAGACATGTGATTTCATCATTGTACTGAACTTTCTTTTCAAAAAATCATCTCTATCAAAAGTAAACAAGCAACTTTTTCCATATTATAACTACATTTTTTATTTTTCAATTTTTTTTTTTTTTAGAAAACGTCTATTTTTACTTTAGCTTTCATTTTTATTGATGTTCTGTTTAGAAGTAGTTCATAGGTTTTACTAAAAGCCTCAATATCTTATTGTTCTTTCTAAATGGAAAGGATTATTCAGAATGTCAGATGCCTGTAAATCCCTTGAGGTTTCTTCTCTAAGAAGATGCAAAAGTTTGTTATAGATGCAAAAGTGCTTTAGGATAAAATGTGAATTCAAAAGAAATACATAAGCATACACATATATTTACACACAAATATATACACTGTAATTAGAAGAAATAAAAACACCAAACCTGAATAATTGGAATAGGTGCTTTAACCTAGATCATCAAAATTTATAGGGCATTGACAGAATTTTTATTCCATCTAGTAGAAATAATTGACTCAGTAAGAATTAATAAAGCAAGTTACCCAAAGACTAATTTCCTAATTTCCACTGCTGTATTCCAGATGTGCTTCTCCCTGGCCTAGAGCTTGTTTTAGTTTATTCCTTTTTAGAGACTTGTCCTTTGTATTCAGAGTCTTTCCTTTTGTGATAGTTCAAATCTTAAAATTTGCTGTTTTTCTGTCCTGTAACCCTAATTTATTTATGCCAATTTTGTGGT
Organism: Sarcophilus harrisii; assembly: GCF_902635505.1. Lineage (NCBI taxonomy): Eukaryota > Metazoa > Chordata > Mammalia > Dasyuromorphia > Dasyuridae > Sarcophilus > Sarcophilus harrisii. The sequence goes on from NC_045426.1 coordinate 240,664,678, forward strand.
ATTTACTAATATGTACCAGAATTATTAATATGGTGCTGTACCTGCCATTTTGTACACATGTTGTATGTTTCTATGACTCTCTTTATAACCCAACATTTGTATTTATAAGACTACTTCTATCACTGGGACATGGATTTATTGTCCTGGAAAATACTATTTCCATATTTCATTATAAACAAACCTATTAGAGCTATCACTAATTTTTATGCATGGATGTGATAATGAGATTCTTCTCACAAATTATCAATAGTTCCCAATTGCTTATTATATAAAGTTCAAGCTTTATATAGCAAATCCTTGCTTTATGTTAAAGAAATTCAAAATGTAGAACCACTTTTATCTCATAATCACCACATAATATAGTTATAAACTTAATGCCACTACTTAAGAAAGCTTCTCTCTCAATATTCCTTTTGTTTCTTCCTTCAGTGTGTTTGCTCACATAGTTGCCCAAATCTGTAATATCTTATCACTTTGTGTTATAATTCTTAAATATACTTTAAATTTAAAGTTAAACTCAAATTCAAGTATCTTCATAACCCTTTCCAAGTTCCCAATCAGTAAAGATGCGCTCCCTGTAGATTGAGTGGGGGAGCAGAAGCACATGCACATGGTAAATTTACAATATAGTACAATTTACTTTATGTCATAATAATCAATTTGTGCCATGAATTCCCCAGAGACTATAAACTCTACAGAAACAGAAACCATGCTTAATCTAAACTTTCTATTTCTGTCAGCACTATGAACATGCACCATTAAATAGATCCTTTTACATCTTTGTAGAATTGATCTAAACCAGTTAGAACAACAAAAAAAAAAATGATATATCTCACACAAGTACAATGTTGTGAAACTTTAGCAAGAATAATGTATTTTGTCTAACTATCTGTTGTCAGGTCTTCAGTATAACACAAAAGGTAAATTATTAATTTTTAGTAATAATAATTGATTTATACTTCACTAAAGTTTAAAAAGTGCTATGAATATTTTATCTTCTTTTCTTAAAAAACTTGTGAAAACCATAATATAGGTAGGGAAACTATCTTATAGATAAATAATTGATTCTAAAGTTTTTAAGAGTTAACTTGAGAGTGTTGTATCAATTTTTCTGACCACCTTGTGAGTGCTTGTCCTGTGTGAATTCTCCATAAAATAATCTTTTTGACAAGTGTACATTTGGCATTAAAACAATATGGACAGCATAATGGAGTTGTGCTCTCTGCATTTGAGTTGCAATGCTTGGCAGTTTAGTTGGAGAAAGGATTGCCCAATCTGGCATGCCCTCCTTAGAGAGGATGATGTTCTCTATGAACAGAGCCGAATTGAATTAGCTCAAAAGTAACTTGAGATGTGCAAAGTTGGAGAAGCCATCCCAAAACTTCATGGGGACTATTTGTGTTCAGTCTCTGGCAGAACATTCCAAGTGAGCATCAGTCACAATTGGATGCATTCTAACTTGACTCTTAACATAGTGTTGTCATTTTAGTCCACAGCAAGCCACCAATCAACCAACCAAATTTAGAACTTAGAGAAAGTAATTGATTACTATTGTCATCTAATATAGCTATGAGAGATTTGTAGGCTTTTTCTTGTCTCACATTTTGTTTGTTTTGTCTTGATACAGGGAATACTTTTAGAAAAGGTACAGTATTTTTTTTAACAACTTCATTCTGCACTCTGAATTTTTGAATAGACAGATATATGGATATATAGATATATACAAATGTATATATAGATACAGATACATTTATCCATCTATCCATCCATCTATCTATATCTTTAAATGTTGAAAGTTATTACCTAAGAAATCATGCAAAGATGAAAACAGATTTGGGAGGCAAAACAGGTCAACTATTCACAATTAACTCACCACCATAATCAATCAATCAGCCATTAAGTATTTTATTATTATTAATAACCTGGTATCTGCCAGAAATTGTGCTAGGTATTAAGAATACAAAGGAAAAACAAATGTGTCTCAAACACACACACACAAATATAAATAAAAGCAATAGATCTATCAATCAATAAGCATTTATTAAGCACTTAGTTGATGTCAGGCACAATGCTAAGATCTGAGTTTACAAAGAAAAAAACAAGTCTTATTCTGAAGTACTTTACACCTTAATGTGCAATGTCTTCTCTGATATAGTCCCAAGAAGATACATGCTTTATCATTTTCCCTGGACTCATTCTCCCAATTTATATTCACTTTTGTGTGTAGGATCCCCAGAGGCCAATTAACTACTCTCCCCTCAGTTTTCCTCTAAGTATCCCCAAGTTGTCAGAGTAAATTTCTTTATAGCATTCCTCATGAGCCTCCATTCTGTGTTCTCCCACCACTATTTATTATCAAATTAATATCTCCTCATGATCATTTGGCCAATGGATATCAATTAACTTTTTTAAAAGGCTATTTACTGGTACTGTACAACAAGGATATTATTTACTAAAGATTTTACTCAGTCCAAGATCATGCTCATTCTTCTTCTCACACACTCTTGAGAGTAGGCTCAAATTTAATATATATAGGATTTGGTATAAATCATCTCTGTATCCCACCACCATTACATAAATGTGTAAGTGGTCAGGTAAGGCAGTATTGGAGGAAAATAGAGAATTTAAGAGAGAAGGATGAAAAGAAGGTATATTCTACACAGAAAGGACAGTATGTGAAAATACACAGAGACAAGAAACTGAACATGGTGAGAAACAGGGACTGTCTGGATGAACTTTAAAATACCATGGAAGGGAATAATGTATAAATAGAATGGAAAAGTAGGTTAGAATCAGACTGAGATAGACTTCATATTCCAAACTTAGAAGTTTACATTTGATCTTATAGATAGTAGGGAATAACTATAATAATGAAATAACAGCTAAAATTGTAGTTAAGCAAAAACACTTTTAAGTAAAAATACTTTAGAAATTTAAGGGAGAATGTATTGAAGCAGGAGAAATTTGTGGCAGGAATATCAATTAGGAGGTTATATAATAGTCCAACATTTGATGATAAAAGCCAAGATTAGAGTAGAATAAATAAGAATTGAGAGAAATGCATGGATATGATAGCTGTAAGGCAGAAGTGAAAAGACTTGGCAACAAGTTGCATATTTGTGGTGAGTGAGAATAAAGGGTTGAAGATGGTTATTGGTGGATCTGAATGACTGGGAGAATGAAAAGTTTCAGTGAGTGATAATGTAGGCCAGAATTCAAAAAGGTTGAGAAATGAGTAAAAGAGAGGAAGTGGAATCAGTGAATGTAGACAGATTTAAAAAAAAAAAAAATTTATTGTTTTTATTTTGTAATAGAAGTTTGTTAAAGAAAGAGTAGAGTATGATAGTTTGAAAATATGATGAAGAGTTTTGTTTTTTAAGGATAAGGAACAACTACATACAAAATCATGAATTAGTAAATAAAAAGAAATTGAAGATTGGAGAAAGGGATCAATTGTGGAGTCAATCTGTTCAAGGGTACTATAGAATAGATAAATTTTGCATATATCAGATTTCCTCAGTTGCGGCAAGACTTTTTTTTTTTTGTTTTATCAAATTGAAATAGAAGAGAGAATGGGATATTGTATTAGGGTTTATTTGAATGTGGACATAATGAATAAGTGTTGACTCTTATAGGAAGAATGGCTTCAGGTCTCATTTTTGATGCAATGTACCTGTGACCTTGGATAACAAAACAATTTGTGTTTTGATTTCCTTAATGTAAAATTAGGAAGTTGGGCTTGACGGCCTCTTTTTTTCCCCTCTAATTTTAGATTTTTGATCTTTTGCAGAATAGGGAAGTGAGAGTCCCTAACAAATGTCTTCTTTTATTGCAAGAAAATATTATATAGAGATCTTTTCTTAACAGGGTAATGCAAATAGTTGATGTAGGAGTAGGAAACAAGATAGCCATTGTGGAGATTCAAGACAGTAAAAGATTGCCTTTCCACAGTGAAAGTACAGTTGAGATTAGATATCATGAACTTGTAGTGTACTGAGCCAATGACTTTATCTTTAGCATCATATTGGTAGATGTAAAGGAAAATAGTAATGAAAATGATGCAGATTTTGGTTTAACAAGGTAGGAGTATTTATTAAGCAATTAATGGCAAGTTGCTGTGCTAAGTACTATAGCTACACACACACACACACACACACACACATGCATGATAATGCATACCTTAGAGGAGTTTGCATTCTGTAAGGGAAAGACAACACACATAAGGAAGTAAAGGATAGTGAGGGGTGTTTTCAACTAGAAAGTAAAAGGGAAAGTCAATAAAGCCATAGGGTAATTGAGTGACATTATTTCTAGAAATGATAATGTCAATTTATTATTATCTCCTGAGGAGAAGTGAAAAAGGGAGGAAGGATGGAAACATGAGCAGACTTATAGTACTAAAGATTATTGGAAAGCAACAAAATGTTAGATTTGAGTAGAATAGTAATGGAGAACCCACAAGCACAGGACTCTCAGATTGACCCCTGGAGAGTCAGGCTGACCAGTTACATTAAGGAAAAAAGGACAAAGGATTTGAGGGCAGAGAAAAATAAGCTTGAAGTGACTTAAATACAGGGTTAACCTTAGGAAGTGAAGCAAGAACAGGGTGAATAACCTGATGATGAGGGTGAGAAATGGGATTAGAAAGAATAAAACATAGGTAGATACTAAATAATAGGAATTTTTGGTTAGATAAAGAAATTTAGGAATTCTTAATTATGGAAGTAGATTACTTCTGGGTAAGAAATTAAAGTGGTGACCATTACAGTGATATCCAGGTAATGTAGAATACAGGATAAAGTTGAGGGATGGAGTATACTTGTTATGGTAAATGAGAAGACTGAAGAACTGATTCCAAGAAGGAAACATTTGTGTCTGTATTGAACTCCCATCATATAAGAACAAGTGTTAGATAGAAAGAAAGATTGTGAAACAGTTACTGAATTCCATGAAAAAGAAGGAAGATTGATTTGGGAGCAAATAGATAACTAGTCACAAGGTTCTAAATTGATTAGTAGTTCTGGATAGATTCAGTCTCAAAAAAAGGAGAATTATTTTAAGTGATGGTTCTTATATGGAATATATTGTTTAAGATATATATTTTTTTCAGAAACCATGCCCCCCAAAAAAAAAGGATATGGGACTAAATAAAAGACTGATATCAATCAAAAAAATAAAAAGATTAAAATTGTGATGAAATACTTTTATGTACTTTTGGAAAGTACACTATGATTTTTAGAATATCTTTTTTCAAAATACGTGAAAAGCTGAAGGCAGGGCTTCTATTCATTTAAATAAGTAAATGCGTCAATAACTAAAAGCTTACTATTAAGCTAGTATTATACGTCTGTCCAATAATTCAGAGGCTAGAGTTAGGATGAAGTAAGTTAAATTTATTTTGCTGACAAGTCAGCAAGTTTCTGTCACCTTGCTTGAAGTAACCCTTTGATTATTTTTTAAATGTTAATAGTGTAAAAACTTTATTGTGTGTTTGATATAACATGGTATTCATTATTGTGGGTTGAATTTTCTTACTATAAATGTAACAAATATAACTACTTTTGGAGTTCTTTCTTTCCTTCAATGCTTTTCTTTATCAAGTCTCTGTAGTAATGATTTTAAATTTATATTGAATTTTTATTTGTTCTTTACAAAGTTACCATTACTTGTATCAACTTAATTTTTTTTGACTTGTATTCAATAGCTGATAAACTGCTTCCAGAATTTTTAATATTCATTTGTTTTCTGGATTCTGTTCTACATGTTTATTTCTTGCTATTGTTTCTGGTGTTGATTTCTTTAATGGGATATAATGGGACAGATTTCTACTGTAGTAGCTACTGTAGTGTGCAAATGACTTGACAAGAACAAAGATTTTTATTTAGTTTCATTTTGTACAACAGTAATTTTGTGGACATACTTTTATTGACACTAGTACTTTTTTTTTTGGCATTTCACCAAATGAAATCAAACTGAGTAACTTTTCCTCCCTTTAACTAGACTATTGTCAGGTGAGTGCTGGATTTCATGACACAAAACACATGTTGGATTTTTAAGTTTGCTTTTTTTAAAGAATCGATATTATCATACAAAAAATTGAAGCATTTATAAAGGGACACATCAACAGCAATTACAATTTTTACAGTAGCTATTACTATCAGGAAATCAAGTGCTTTAAAGATCATTCAAGCTCAAAATCAAAGATCATCCACAATAAAGCACAAAGAACAGTAGAGTTAAAAAGAAAAGTATAGAAATGAAAAAAAAAGAAAAATAATGACAATTATTAACAATTACTAAGGCAAAAGAGCTTAATTGGTGAGTTTTTAAATGCTTTTTTGATAATTTTTTTGATGAATTTATTAATGCTTTATGAGTATTAAAGCAAGCAAATGTCTTCAGAGTGAGTTGGCAGCTGAAGGAGATTTTTTTGATTCCTTTTTCATATAGGCTTCCTGAAGCTAGGAGAATAATAAAAAGACCAATATATTAAAAAAAAATTATTAATGCTGCTATAAATAAAAACAATGCTTATCATCATCAAGGCAATCGTTTTTTATTTCAACTCTATCTAAATTTATAAGATCTGGAGATTTTGATTAAATTATATAAATATCCTCAAATTTTTTTGAGATTTTTATTTGCAGTGTTCCAGGAAGATTCTTCTCCTGGAGATGATAAACTCTAATAAATATTGACATACTGATGAACACAAATTTTCTGGGAGAATATACACTCTCAAAATTGAAAAAATATTGCAACAAGTTTTTACAATATGAAAACATAACAAAAAGTTAAGGTTAAGAAATTAATCCAAAAGATGAAGGTTTACAAGCATAAGTGATGCACAAACTCATTTCATTCAAATTTCTTTGTACATATAGTGGCTACTTTTTGCAGTGGCAAGAAACTAGAAATTGAGTAGATGCCCATCAGTTGGAGGACGGCTGAATAAGTTATGGTATATCAATATTACGGAATATTATTCTTCTACAACAAACAATGAACAGGATGATTTCAGAAAGGCCTGGAACTTCCATGAACTGATGCTTAGTGAAGTGAATAACACCAAGAGAACGCTGGACACAGCAACAACAAGATTGTACAATGGTCAATTCTGATGGATGTGGCTCTTTTCAACAGGCCAGTTCCAATGGTCTTGTGATAGAGCCATCTGTACCTGGAGAGAGGACAATGGGGACTGAGTGCGGAAAATCACATAGTATTTTCACTTTTTTGTTGTTTGTTTTCTTTTTGCTTTCTTTCTCATTTTTTCCTTTTTGTTCTGATTTTTCTTGTGTAGCATGATAATTATGAAAATATATATAGAAGAACTGCATATATTTAACATATATTGGATTACTGGCCATCTAAGGAAAAGGGTGAGGGAAAAGGGGGAGAGAAAAAAATTTGGAACATAAGGTTTTTCAAGAGTGGATGTTGAAAATTACTTATGCATACGTTTTGAAAATAAAAGGCTTTAAAATAAAAAAATTAATTAAAAAATGTAAATATATTGGCCATAATCAAATCTAGATTCAGGAGTAAAATGAACTCTTCATTAAAGCTATTATGTATCCTTTCATAATAGTTAATTAAGAATATGTTTTAATATCTTGTTAACTCAATAGCAAATCATGTACAATAAATCATTCTGGCATAATGCAGAAATAACATATAAAGTTTTTCTAAAAATATATCAGAAGTTGTAAGGCTTATTATATGTCAGCATGTTTAGCTATTTACTTTTTTCCCCCCAAGTAATTTGCACATTACTCTAGATACTGATTTAATCTTCTAATATCTTTCTTTAGAGCTTTAATAACTTTCTCTAGGCATTTTTACCATGATGATGGATGATGCTTGTCCTTGGGAAGATTCTTTAATTGCTTTACTTGTCCAGTAGTTCTTACCATAGAAGTATCCACCATTTATAATGGAGTATAGATGTCCTAAAGAATTTTTATACTTTCTGTAAAATAATATAGGAAAATGAATTTATTCATGACAATTTTTGGCAAATGACATTTTTGCATTATATTTTGGTATAGTAACCCAGCTGGTTGAATATATTGAACTCAAAATGAATTATTTGAAATCAATGTCTAAGTATGTATATAACCTCTTTAAACTGTTTGAGACCTTAGCATTATTTTTGTTTTCTCTGTCATTATTCTGTAGAATATATGAATTTTACGTTAACAATATTTAATGTCTTCATTTTCTTCAAACTTTTTGTTTACAGAGTTTAACAATTTCTCTGTTTCCAGTCTTATTTCACCTAGTCTTGGTTTAGTGATGGAATTAATTCTTGTAATTGCACTATTTTTCAGTATGCTTTGTTTGACTCAGAGTTGAGACTATTATTGATTAAAAAAAAAAAAAAGCTTTTTCTAGTTACTGGTATGATGTTTCCAATTTTATTTTATCTCTGTAATTCTCAAACTTAATGAAAACATTCTTATCTTCAGTCCATTTCATGTATGCTTGTGATTTGTCTGCTTTTACAGTCAGTGATGCAGCTATAGAAGTATTTCTAGAGGGTAGGTCTTGTTACTTCTCATTTATTCCTGACTGTCTTGCCTTGCTATGGTTTCAGAACAAGAGGGAACACCATTTGGCCTGCCGTCCTCAAGTATCATAATGTTTTCAACTAGAGTCATCCTATAACATTGTAACAGCTTTTATATTTCTTTTCCTTTTTAAATATGTAGCTGCATTTCATTGACTGATGGAATGACCTATTGAGTCATATATTTTAGTCCAATAATCCATTGCTTCTTGTATGCTAAACCCTCCCAGCTATTTTAACTATTCAAAGGGACATAAATTCTCCACTATAAATCTCTCTGGCTGTTGTGACCCAATTCTCCTATGACAAATTATCTCACACCATCAAAACTTGATTTGATTTTGAGTGAATAATGATTATTGTTGTTCATATTGCTATTTATCTCCCTCTCATCTTTTTCTATGGAGTTTAGGTAGAGTTAGTCCTGAAAAAAATTTCTATTTTCATATTATTTGTTTTATATTTAATGTTCTGGAGATTATTTCATAATCAGATCAAAATGCTATTTTTGAATAAATAAAAGTATCAGGATATAAATTAATCTTCTGTAGACTGATTAAAACTTATTTAGAAAGCCTAATAGGAAACAAAATAACAGGGATTATATATAATTAATACTTTTCTTATGTGGTTTTGATTTCTTCTAAGATCCCTTATATTTTTAGTTTTTATTTTCAATTCACAAATCTTACCTATTATGAACATTTGATTTGGTAACATTCATTAAAATAAATTAAACTTTTGTGGATCAATGGAAATTGCAGAACAGTTTTATTTCAGCTATAGGATTATTTGTTGAATAGTCAAAAATATCTCAAGCTCCGTATTTGTTGTATGGAGATATATTATTTGTTAATTTATAAAAGAAGGCAAGCTTTCAGCCACATAATCATGTCTTGCTATGCATTTGACAGGTGCTAAAATGTCTAAATATGTACAAATTTTCTACTATTCTCTTCCACAATATGCATCAATCAATATATCCTTTAAATAATCATTCTGTCAGTTTTAGAGTACCTGAAAGACCTTGGCAGCTTTTGTAAACAGTATTATGGCACACAGTGTCTCAGCAGGCTACTGTTCCCTTACATTTCAGTCTTTCTCTGTCCTACTTCTGTCCTATAGTTAGATTGTAGAGATAATTGAGTTGGGCTTTAATGTAATCTCTTCCTCCTGATCTTCTTTTTATTCTCTCTTCTCCTCTTAATACTATTACTACTACTATCACCACCACCACCAGTACTACTACAAACTATTGCCTTTTTTAGGTTGCTACCTAGTCTCAATGCATCTGGCCAAGAAAACTATTATATTCCTAAATTAGAACTCATTTTAATACTACTACTTATATTACTATAATATTAAAAATAACAGCAACAACAAAAAACAGTCTAATTTATCCCTATCTTTTCTTGATAATATTAAAATTTAGATAACTCAATAATAAAATACATAAGAAAACTGTTTTCTTAATGTCATTTAGCAGTCTCATTTTGGGACACTTATTTCCTTTTATGTAAACAATGAATTTAGATTTTTTGCCTTTACATAAATATTTCATGTACAGAGTCGTCTCCTAACTCTGTAACAACGAATCTCCATATTTCTCTTTCCATTCCTTTTTTTTTCCTTTTAGCTGAGGCAATTGGCTTAAGTGACTTGCCCAAGGTCACACAGCTAGGAAATGTTAAGTGTGTGAGACAAAATTTGAACTCAAGCCCATCTGACTTCGGGGCAGGTACTGTATCCACTACATCACCTAGCTGCCCCTCTCTTTCCATTTCTGAGTTGTTAGGTCAAGGAAAAAATTGTAATGTCACCTAGCCTTATTTATTCTAACATACTGATATTGCTCATTTTGCAGTGTTTTCCCCAATACATTGTAAACTCTTTGAGGATAGAAGCTGTTTGATTTTTTTGTCTTTGACCAACTGAACAGGACAGTGTCACATGATAAATGCTTTTGCTTTATTAGTGATTGCAAAAGTCATTTTATAAATCAATGAATGGTTAGTATTTATCACTTGTTCAATCTGATGTCATGAAGAGGATTGACAATGGGAAGCCTAGATTGTTCTAATTATCTTTTTTAAGAGCCTCTTCTTCATCTTTTTTTTTTTTTTTTTTTTTTTTTTGCCTTATGATTTCCATGCAGGTGGTTGATCAAATTGACACACTGACCTCTGACCTACAGCTGGAGGATGAGATGACAGACAGCTCCAAAACGGATACACTGAACAGCAGCTCCAGCAGCACAACAGCATCCAGCTTAGAGAAGATAAAAGTGCATACCAATGCGCCACTCATCAAGCCACCTGTGCACCCTTCGGCTATCCTCACAGTCCTGAGAAAACCTAACCCTCCACCTCCTCCTCCCCGACTGACACCTGTGAAATGTGATGATCCTCACAGGTCTGTGCCAACCATCAATCCTGTAAAAACTAATGGCACACTTCTCCGAAATGGAGGTTTAACTGGAGCATCAAACAAAATTCCCAATGGGGACATCTGCTGTATACCTGGCAGTAACTTGGAGAAGATACAGATGCAACCTCTGATGCACAGACCTCAGAAGGACAGGTGTCCCCAGGCAGGAACACGGGAACGGGTACGATTTAGTGAAAAGGTGCAATACCATGGGTATTGTCCCGACTGTGATGTCCGGTATAACATAAAAAACCGAGAAGTCCACATCCACAGCGACCCCCTCCACATGCCGGGAAAGCTTCCTCACCAGTGCCCTCCTCTCCCTCCCCCACCACCCCCTCTCCCTCCTTTTCCTCTGGAAAATGGAGGGTTGGGAATAAGCCACAGTAACAGTTTTCCGCCTCTCAGACCTGCAACTGTGCCTCCACCCACTGCACCTAAACCACAGAAGACCATCTTGAGGAAATCAACCACTACAACAGTGTGATGTATGCCACTTGAAAACTATTTTCATTTTTTTCTATATTATAAACATAAAATAATAGATAATGATGAGCACTTTCTACTCAAGCAATAAGAAGCCCAAATATATTACAGCCTGTGTTCAGTGAAGTGGCATAAAATCACCTGGTAAGTGGAGAGAACAATGATTACATCTCAAATATAAAAAAAAACATTTCTAGTATTAAAATTCTGTGCTAATACCGATTTCAGAATGGATTTTTACTTATAGATGGTTTAAATTGTAATATGGTTTTTATTTATTTTATTAGACAGATAGATAAATAGATTGATATTGATATGTCATAAGAAAGGTTGTTTATTATTTTTTTTCAAGACATAATAAATCACTGCCCAGAGATTTAGTCATATTGTTAAATTTGGTAAAAAAAATTAAAGTAAGGAATATTACTGATAAATATATATATATATATATATATATATATATATATATTGCTTTTTAAAAGAGCATATTTGCAGTGTTTTAAACTTATTTGATCATACTTAAATATCAGTCTCTGAGTGCCATATAAGGAAGTCAAGTGATAGCTTCATCTTATCTAATTATGAATATATATTGACATTTTTATAATCTAAAATTTTCCTTGGTGGTAATTTGATGGTGTGACTAGTAAGTGGTCTGAAACAGCAGAAGCAACTAAATAATGATTTAGGATCAGGAAAAAAATATGGTTTTAAAATCTTTTCTTTTTCTGCCCATTTTAATGAAGCAACACATTACCTATTCTATTGTAGCTATATCATGTTTGAAATATATGCATTTTATGAAAAATCTTACTTTATGCCAGAAATAAAATTACAGGTATTTTCATGTTATACATGTTGATGAATACAGCTTAAGGTACAGAACCTTTGTGACCAATTAAAGTCTTTGGACTTCTCTTAACCATTGAAATAAAGGCATGTTTTGGTTTTTTTTTTGGGTTTTTTTTCTTCTTCAATCAGGAGATTCTGAATTCTGGAGCAAATCTGTAGTATATAACACAGGATATAAATTGATGCTGGTATCCTAATTGCCTCAGAATTGGGCATCCATTAAAGGAGAAGACCTTTTTTTAATTTCATAGTTCTAAGTTGTATCATTTTAGAATTTTGCCTTGAGACTTACAATTTACATTATTTGAAGATTATCTTTTATCCATAAAATATGAAGGACGTGAACTAGGTGTTCTAAAATCTCCTGCAACTCTAACATTCTAAGATTATTGTGATTTAAGTAGCTGTTTATAACCATTATTTTAAAAAACTAACATTCTATTTTAGATCAAATTGATTAAGAAGGTGAGCAAACAGCTTTTTTATTGACTTTTATTTATCATTGTTACTGGTGGTGTTTTGAGGAACAATTCATGGGACTGAATAGGTCTAAACTTAAATTAATATATCAGCCAAAAAAAAAGAATCTGATATATTCAACAAACATGTGTGTACAATATGTGTACGATCAAACTTAGAATACATAGTCTTATCTTCTGTTTTTGCCATTTCCTTCATACTGATGAACTTATTCTATGTATTCCCCTTTAGATTAACCTGCATATCCAATATATTACCCAGTTTTCTGTCCTTTCAAATAGCTATCATCTTGATACAGACGTTCATCAACTCTTATTTATATTATTTACAAAATACCTTTTTGTCTCCCAACTCTCAACTATCTTTCTCTATTAATCTGTCCTAAATTAAGTTGCAAATGTATTTTTCCTAAAGCATAGCTCCAATCATACCATCATGTCTCCTTAGTAAGCACCATTGGTTTCAGTGAAAGCTCCTAGATTAAATAAAAAAATTTTCTGGCATATATAGTCCCTCACTATTTATACCTTTCCCTTCTTCCCCTAACCTCTAGTCTTTTTACAATATGCTCTCCTTTGTGTAATCTAGGAACCAAAGCAGTGGATTACTTACTGTGTATAAAATACTCTATCTCGGTATTCTATGCCTTTGTACTAGTTGTTTGCCATGCTTGTATTAGAACCATAATGACACTGAAAATTACTTATCAAGTAAAATTTAATATATCTGACCAGAAGAAGACTCTGATCCTCTTAGGGAAAAGGGAGCACCAGGTACAGAAGTGAGAGAAACTATATACTTGTTAACTCCACATAGTCCCCTCCCTTCAGAGAACAGATTGGTTCATTCTCTTCTGAATTACAATCTTTCTAATAAATCCACTCTATGAGTCTTCCTAAATATGTATAAGCATGTAGCCCCTCCCTCATCATAAATCCCAGGTGCAAAAATGGCAGAAAAAACTCCTGGGGGGGGGTGTGTTGTTTATTATTCAATTAGCCTACTAAAAAGGCAAAATAGTGATCTGGTTAAGTCAGCTCATTGAAGCCAACCAAGTTGAGCTGGATCAGTTATTATCTTAAACTTGTGGTTTTCTTAAACCACAAGACTCTTTTTGATTGGCTGAGTCCACCTGTGCCTTTCTAGCTCCCCAATTCCTTGTTTGCTCTAGGCTTCTAAGAGATTAAAACTTAATTGTCTGTGGCAATCTAACCTTCCTTAATTTCTCACATTCTTAAAATCCATTGGTCAGTGGTACTTATAATTCACTACCTTGAAGTTTACAGCACTCTGTGGAAACCTAACTTTTCAGTATTTCTCACACCTGGAATGTTCTGTTTTCTCATTTGTCTTTTAGCTTTTCAGGTATCCCCCAATACTCATGTAAGAAACAAAATATCTTACCAAGAACTGAAGAATGCAGGAAAGATTTATTTTAAATACTGCAAGAATGGGAGTCTGGGTTAGTAGACACACCTTGGAAACTACAAAGGCAGTATTTTATCTCCTATCCTCAAGTACAAGTCCTTCTTCCCATTCCCTATTAATTGGTATAGAAGGTATTCTATAAGAATCTCCACCTCTCATTACCCAGCCAATCCCTGCCCACAATGAGGTTACATCCTAGAAGAGGGAAGATAACAGCGGAGGGATTGGGACAAAGAATAAAAGATTCTTTTCAAATCTCAGACCACTACCCCTGATTACAAAAGCCAGTCCCTGCCTACCTTCTCCCAAAGGAGATTACATTCTTGCATTCTTTTGGGGGAAATAACCTTCATCCTTGATAACTATGAAAACCAAATAAAAGCCCATCAATTTTTCATAATCAGGTCAAATCACACCTTCTATAACAGGCCTACTTGTTCCCCATTCTTAGACCTTCCCTCTCTCTTTGCCTTTCATTTATTTTAAATATATGTTCCAAGTGCATAGATATTTTCATGTTTGTTTCTGTTCTTACTAATGTTTTGAATCTATTTAGGATTTATTTGCTGAATTCTTTTACTTCATTATTTATTAGTATACTTCTAGAATTTATTGTACCAATATTTCAGTTTGCCAAAATGATAATTCTCCAACATTCATTTGAATGTAATCTTTTCATTTAAAACTATATAATCTTCCAAAACATGGAAATTAGTTAAGCTGGAGCGTCATATTTGTCTTGAAAACTGTAATTATGGTAACATAGAACACAAATTATCATTTTATTGTTAGTTTATATTGCTTCTAAAAATTAAATTTTGAAGCACAAGTTATATAAAGCACAAAACAGAAAATACTTCATTTCCTCTTTCCTTCAGTGCTAAGAGCAGAAAAATTCACATCAAGAGCAGTCTATTTTAAATGAAAAATGTTTTATCTTAATTTAAATGTTCAGTATTCTACAGGCCAAACATCTGTATTTTGGGAAAAACATTATTCCTTAAAGATGTTATGCAATTATCTATCTTTTACAATAACATCTTTTGTTATTGAATATACCGGAAAAGACTTTTTTTCATCCTGAAATAAGTTTCATGTTTAGAGTTTAAATCCAAGCTATTTTTTTTTTCCACTGAAGATGTCATTATTTCTATAAGAGTTTGAGTAAAAATAGCAGGGGAAAAATAATGAAAATGATAAAATCACTGCATGCTCTTCTTATAATGGTTATTGATAAAAACAGACAATAACAAGTTTGAAATCTTTGTTTTTAAATAGTTTCTAACTTTAAAGAAAGAGCTCCCTAAAAAAGAAAATAAGTGGGGATAAGAAAAATATGTATCATTTTTTTTTCAGTCCTTATAGTATTAGGAAGAAAGCTGACAAGGTATTTATATCCATTGCTCTGTAGCTTAAATCTAATGCTCAATAATAAATATGGAATTATTCAATTTTGTCAATCAAATCAGTTCCATTCACTTAAGGAATTAGGATTTTTTTTTTTTTTAATTTAATAGCCTTTTATTTACAGGTTATATGCATGGGTAACTTTACAGCGTTAACAATTGCCAAACCTCTTGTTCCAATTTTTCACCTCTTACCCCCCACCCCCTCCCCCTAGATGGCAGGATGACCAGTAGATGTTAAATACATTAAAATATAAAAGATACACAATAAGTATACATGACCAAAACGTTATTTTGCTGTATAAAAAGAATCAGACTCTGAAATATTGTACAATTAGCTTGTGAAGGAAATCAAAAATGCGGGGTGGGCATAAATATAGGGATTGGGAATTCAATGTAATGGTTTTTAGTCATCTCCCAGAGTTCTTTCTCTGGGCGTAGCTGGTTCAGTTCATAAGGAATTAGGATTATATCCATATGACCTTTTATTAATGCCAAAATAGCTTGATGAAATAATGAAAATATGTCATGGTGCTCTTTAGCTTCACTTGAATAGCTCAATTACTCTTTTTAGTCTGAGGGAATTACAATATTTTAAATAATCAGATATCCCTATAAACATATCATTCAAAATATATGAAACTCTTTATCTGAATGTTCTAATTATATTTTCTTGATTGATTCCGTAAAGAACTCTTTGTGTAATTGAATTTGGAAAGTTATAACCCAATTATAAATCTCATTTTTGTGAAATCACCATAAAATATTTTCCATTAAGATACTGATCATGTTCTAGAGTATTCCAGTTTAGGTCTTCATGCTTTATCCCACCTTAATTTCATGTCATTAATATACTTTGGCAAAATATGAACTGAGAGTTATCATCACAGATTAAGCTATCATATACTCTGATAAAATGATAAATATTTCGAAGTTAAGGAATAATTTCCTTTTAGTAAAACCTTTAAAAATAAAACATATAGCATCATTGAATAGAAGATGCTCTATGAAACATTTAATCTGAAAATCATTAGCTGTCCCTATGTCTATATTGTATATTCTGAGCTTGTGTGTAATGTATGACATGGAGTAATTAAACCCAAGGATGGAACATCTCAGAATTTATTTTAACTAACTGAAAAACTGCATAATTCTAAAGTAATGGCAGGTCTAGTGCTATCAGATATTGTACACAGCAGTATAAGGCATAAAACTGAAGCATTTTAACAGCTTGATTGTGTAGCAATTACCCAGTGTGTATTTTATGGTAAGCAATTGGATTTTATCATGCTGACTTTTTTGTGATGCAAGAGAAGCTTAAAGAGTGGCATGGAGATGCTCAGCAAATGAGCCTCTATTTAAAATGTGATTAAGTCACAATGGGATATAATGTAAGGAGAATAACAAAAATAGACTGTATTAAGGTGGAGTTATTTGTGTTTGTCCACATTTTTTTTCCTTTCAATAGCAAAATAAACAGTAGAATATACTGTCATCTTTGGGTAGACAGAATTTTAATATTGACTTACACTTGGATAATCCACTTCTTTATTTCTTTTTTATTATTAAATTAAATATTTATGAATTAAATGTAAAAATAATTAACAATTAAAAATTTGACTTCCAATTTTCCTCTTCCTATCCCTTGCCCCTCGTTGAGAAAGCAAGCAATTTGATTTTGATTATACATGGAGAGTCATGCAAAGGATACTATGCTGTTAACCATGTTACCAAAAAAAAAAAAAAAACCATAAATAAAATGTACAAAAAGAAAGTTTTTTTTTGTTTTTTTTTGTTTTTTTTTTTAAGGATAATTCTATCTGTATACAGGGTTCATTAGTTCTCTCTCTCTGGAGTCAGTTGGCATTTTCCATTATAGTTCCTTTGGAGTTGTCTTGTTTTTGAATGACTAAGTCTTTCACAGCTGATATTTCTGTTACTGTATACAAAGTTCTTCCCACTTCACTTTACTATACTTCATGTAACTCTTTCCAGAATTTTCCAAAACCATCCTGTTTATCATTTTTTATAGAAAAATAGAATTCTATCATAATCATATACTATTCCCCAATTGATGGACAATTTGATTTCCTATGCTTTGACACACAAAAAGAGCTGCTATAAAAATATTTGTATAAAATTTTTTTGATCTCCTGGAAGAAAGACCTAGTAGTGGTATTTCTGGATAAAAGAATACACCCAGTTGTATAGCTCTTTGGAGATAGTTCCAAATTGTCCTTCAAAATAGTTGGATTAGCTCACCACGCTATCTAAAGTACATCAGTGTCTCATTTTTTCTAAATCCTCTCAAGTATTTGTAATTTTTTCTTTTCTTTTGTGTTAGCTCATCTGATAGTTATGTGGCAGTATTTCAGAATTATTTTAACTTGTATTTCTCTAATTAGTAATGGACTAGAGCATTTTTTCATGTGACAAAGTTGATTGCTTTTATTTCTTCTCCTTCTGAAAACTTCCTGTTCGTATCTTTTGACCAATTTTTAATTAGGGGTTGGCTCTTATTTACGTGTATGTCTTGATATCCTACATATTTAAGAAATGATGCCTTCATCAAGGAACTTACTATAAATTATTTCCTAGTTTCCTAATCTCTTTCTAATTTTGTTTTTTTTTTTTTTTTGAAGTTTCACATACAATCCTTTTATTCTTGCTCAGCTATATCTTTTTTTTTTCTTTTTTTTTTTCTTTTATTTAATAGCCTTTTATTTACAGGATATATACATGGGTAACTTTACAGCATTAACAATTGCCAAACCTCTTGTTCCAATTTTTCACCTCTTACCCCCACCCCCACCCCCTCCCCTAGATGGCAGGATGACCAGTAGATGTTAAATATATTAAAATATAACTTAGATACACAATAAGTATACATGACCAAAACATTATTTTGCTGCACAAAAAGAATCAGACTCTGAATTATTGTACAATTAGCTTGTGAAAGGAAATCAAAAATGCAGGTGTGCATAAATATAGGGATTGGGAATTCAATGTAATGGTTTTTAGTCATCTCCCAGAGTTCTTTTTCTGGGCATAGCTAGTTCAGTTCATTACTGCTCCATTAGAAATGATTTGGTTGATCTCGTTGCTGAGGATGGCCTGATCCATCAGAACTGGTTATCATCTAGTATTGTTGTTGAAGTACATAATGATCTCCTGGTCCCGCTCATTTCACTCAGCATCAGTTCGTGTAAGACTCTCCAGGCCTTTCTGAAATCATCCTGTTGGTCATTTCTTACAGAACAGTAATATTCCATAATTTTCATATACCACAATTTATTCAGCCATTCTCCAACTGTTGGACATCCATTCAGTTTCCAGTTTCTAGCCACTACAAAAAGGGCTGCCACAAACAATCATGCACATACATATCCCTTTCCCTTCTTTATAATCTCTTTGGGATATAATCCCAGTAGTAACACTGCTGGATCAAAGGGTATGCAGTTTGATAACTTTTTGAGCATAGTTCCAAACTACTCTCCAAAATGGTTGGATTCGTTCACAACTCCACCAACAATGCATCAATGTCCCAGTTTTCCCACATCCCCTCCAACAATCATCATTATTTTTTCCTGTCATCTTAGCCAATCTGACAGGTGTGTAGTGGTATCTTAGAGTTGTCTTAATTTGCATTTCTCTGATTAATAATGACTTGGAGCATCTTTTCATATGACTAGAAATAGTTTCAATTTCTTCATCTGAGAATTGTCTGTTCATATCCTTTGACCATTTTTCAATTGGAGAATGGCTTGATTTTTTATAAATTAGAGTTAATTCTCTATATATTTTGGAAATGAGGCCTTTATCAGAACCTTTGACTATAAAAATATTTTCCCAGTTTATTGCTTCCCTTCTAATCTTGTCTGCGTTAGTTTTGTTTGTACAAAAACTTTTCAGTTTGGTATAATCGAAATTTTCTATTTTGTGATCAGTAGTGATCTCTAGTTCTGCTTTGGTCATAAAGACCTTCCCCCTCCACAGGTCTGAGAGGTAAACTATCCTATGTTCCTCTAATTTATTAATAATTTCATTCTTTATGCCTAGGTCATGAACCCATTTTGACCTTATCTTGGTGTACGGCGTTAAGTATGGATCAATGCCTAGTTTTCTCTTTCTAATTTTGACTGCATTAATTTTGTTTGTACAAAACCTTTTTAATTTCATGCAATCAAAATTATATATTTCACTTCCCATAATTCTTTCCAAAACTATTTTGGTCATAAACTTTCCCTTTCCCCTTATCAATAGACCTGATGGATACATTTTCCCATGCTCCCTAATTTTTTATGAAATAACTCTTTATGTCTATTTTTTTATTTTGTCCTTGTTCGTGTGGTCCTGGGTAGCTAGATAAGCATTAGGAGAGAAAGCCTGATGTACTGATCATAATAACCCTTGAGGCAAATAGGGAAGGGCATTGATGAGATCAGCACCACCTTACAGCCCGACCCACTCCAGGACATCTTGGGAAACCCCAAGACACTATATCCAATCAGAGAGTCAAATTAGCATGCCAAACCCCTCCATATTAAATTCCCCCTATAAATCTGCCTTTGACTTTTGTCATCTCTCATCTTTGCTGAATCCTTTTGGGGTTAGCATTGTCTTTCTTCTGTTTCCCTCCTCCATACCTCATGGTATCTTTCTTCTTGTTACAGCTAACTTTTAAAAGGTACCAAACTCTTTTATGGACTTAGTCTGCCAGTCAGTGTTGTACTCCAACCTCATGGCATAGTCCCTTTCTCCTGATTAATTGTGATTTCCCTTGGGGAACTTGTCTTTCACCTTGCTACTTGTTAAAAGCCTTATATATGTATACCCATATACCCTCCCAAATCTATTTCATATTTACCAGTCCTGTTGTTTCTTCATGTTGTCTATAACTCTTCTTGTAAACAAAGGTACTTTTTAGCAAAGAAAATGGCCTTGCATATTCATCATATGTGCCTTGCATCTTGTGCCTTGTATTTTAACTAAAAATTGCTACCCTAAATTCATCATTTTTATATATGAAGTAAGATACTGATCTATGCTTAGTTTATGCAAAATTGATTTCCATTTTTCTCAGAATTAATTTAGGGAAAAGTGTCATTTTTGTTATATTGACTTCAACAACCCATGAGTAATTCATATTTCTTAAGCTTTTTAGATCTGCTTTTATTTGTGTGAAAAGTGTTTTGCAATTGTGTTTATACAAACTCTGGATTTATCTTAGCAGGCAACTTCCCAAGTATTTTATATTGTCTGCCATTATTTCAAATTGAATTTTTCTTCCTATTGCTGCTATGTTTTGTTTGTAGCATACAGAAATACTAATGATTTGTTTGGGTTTATTTTATGTCTTACAACTTTGCTAAGGTTGTTAATAGTCAACTGACTTTTAGTTGATTTTTTATTGTTTGGTAAGTATACCAACACATAATCTAAAAAAAAGTGATAGTTTTTCTCTTCATTGACATTTTTATTCCTTCAATTTCTTTTCTTTTGTCTCTTTTTGCTTTTATTTCTATAATTGACAATTGTAGTGCAAAACTGAATAATAGTGGTTGATATGACTAATGCAGACACTAGATGATGGTAGATACCAAATGTTGAGGTCTAATCATTTTAAGAAATAACAATGGCCATTCTCTTCAACAAAAAGCAGATTTATTTAGGGAAGAGTGTACAAGCAAAATGAAAGGATATAATATATACTAGAAATAGTAAACATAAAATAAAGTTGGGAGCACATAGAAAGGGATAGAAAGGGCAAGTTCCCTAGTAGAACTTGGCATTTGTCAGGAGAAAGGAAATAGTCCATGAGGTTAAGGCATGCCCTTTGCTGGAAAGCTTAAATCCTGAGAGGAATTTAGTACCCCAAAGAATTATCTAGCTAAAAGGAGGAAAAGTGAGATTGAGAAACATAGTAGAATTAGGGAGACCACCACAAGACATAAATAGGGTCAGGAGAGACCACATGGCATGGGTGAGGGATAAGGGGAAAGACATTATGAGGCAGAGTTTGAGGTGTATTGACTCAAAGGAAGACAGTAGGTATGGCATGGTATGAGTATGAGTATGGTGTCTACCCTTAGGGACATGACTGGAAGTCTGACGTGACATGGCAAGGTGAGGCTGCTCAAGATCCCTACAGAGGATGGGGTTTGAAATAATTTGGATTTCTAACTGGATTACCTTCTAGAGAGTAGGACCATGGAGCTAAACTGATCTCTCTCAGTGCCTTTTCCTTACTTGTACCAAGGATCAAGTTTTCATTTTCTCTCTACTCGATACACCCAACATTCAGAACCTCATCAGTGGTGATCATGAAAATCCTTGGTTAAGTCCTGATCTTACTGAGAAGATTTCAAGTTTATATCAATTACACTTAATTCTTCCTCTTGGCTTTCATATAAATGCTATTTATTATTTTTTTTTCCTGAGGCAATTGTTAGTTAAGTGACTTGCCCAGGGTCACACAGCCAGGAAATGTTAAGTGTCTAAGGCCAGATTTGAACTCAGGTCCTCCTGACTTCAGGGCTGATACTCTTATCTACTTTACCACCTAGCTGCCCCTGCTACTTATTATTTTTAAAAAGATTTCCTCGATATCTAGTTTTCCTAATGAGATGAATCTTGTATTTTGTCAAATGCATTCTTGTACCTATTGATATAATCATCTGGTTTTTATTATTTTTGTTATTGATATGGCCAATTATGCTGATAGTTTTCCTAATATTAGACCAGTTCTATATTCCTAGTATAAATCTAACCTGTCAGAGTATTTGATCTTGGTGACATACAACCTCTATTCTCAAAGAGGACCAATGACATCTGGAAGGTGATGTCTTGACTTCACATGAATTGGATTTAAGTGGGCAGAGCTGTGCAAAGTTGTCAGTCTAACTCTTTCCTTTAGAGTCATTGCAGTCCTATAGAAAAACAAAAATCTAGATGACTGGAAATGGCCTGTCATGGGTGACCTTGGACTCTTTTGTCTGAGGAAATACCAATTTAATGACTAAGAGCTACATGAGAATTGATTTAAAAAAAAAAAAAGTGGTCCAATTTGCCTCACAAAATCAACCTTTTAGGGAAAGACCTTCAGAGTTTCTGGCCTGAATAGAAAATAGTTGCTATTTCCACTCATTCTAAGCCATCAAAACCTAAGCAATGAGCCACAGAAGCTTGGACTGTGGGTTATTATTGGGCATTTAATGAAAGCCTGAGTGATTTGAATTTAAAGACATAGTTAGGTGGTTCCATGTGAAACACAATGGGCTTTTTAAAAGCTTGTTATTTCAGAGTTATATTTCAAATAAATTGTCCCAGTTTTCTGAGCAAAATAGAGGAATAATATATATATATATATACATAATCCAGCCTTACAAACCCAAAGCAAGGAACTAAATTTTGGTGGGATGTTTTGGTTCAACCTTCATTCACAAAGAGAACCAATGAAATCAGGAGACTAATGTTTTGATTTCTCTGTGAATTTGATTTAATTGAGACTGAGCAAGTAAGAATCAAGATAAAAGATAGCCCAATTTACCATCACAAAACTATCATATTTCTCCACTCTACTTCATTGTTCTACAATGAATGCTTAAAGTCGCCATGTCATTGTAGCCTATCAACAATACATTGGCATTAAAAAAAAAAAAAAGACTTATAAAGACTAATATTTATTGAAAGTCAAGAGGTAGCTTGCCTAAGCTAATCACCATTTGTAACATTTTTCTGACCATTTCTCAAGGTTATAACCCCTTTCCTAAGACATTAAAATTGACTTAGGTAGGAAAGGTGTAATGGCAATTGTAATAAGACTGAATCCTCTTTGTAAAGGTTTACATCTTGAACACTTGAGGAAAAGAAATATCATGATAAGCAGTGAATGAATCTTTCCTACATATCTCTAGCTGATACAGCTTCCAGAAACAAATCTAAGCACTGTGGAATCCATCTCTTTTTCAAAAACCACCCAACAGTGGTGATATTTCTTTCCCATTGTCCAAGAAGGCAACTTGTATCACTATCTTGTAGTCTCAGGAACCATAACTATAGTACTTTCTGTGCCTTAACATGGTCTGCCATTCCTTTGATCAACACAAACTAAAAGGAAAAAACCCTGCTTTACTCTTTCCCTACAAAAATTTTGAAGATATTGGAAAATGTATGTTCATATCAAGTTCCTATCTTACCCATGGCCTCAGCAATATATTTCTTACCCTTAATTAGATTCTCATTTATCTGTTTTACTGATGCCTTTTGTTTTACTTTATATTTTTCCAAATTGTACTTCTTTTCTCTACTGTGTGAATAACCTATTTTAACAAAGATTAGAAAAGCAAATTCCAGCAAAGCATCTGATGTATAATCCTTTCTGAAAATATACTCAATATTGTATGAAGGCCCACAGTCCCCCGTTTCAGTAGTAAAATTGAGGGAAACACATTTTCTCATCTCTTCTTTATGGCCAAGCTTGGCCATTATAATTTCAATTTTGTTTTACAATTTTTTATTGTTATAATCATTGTGTATATTATTTTACCAGTTCTGTTTACTCCCCTAAATTAGATTTTTTTGTATTTTTTGATATCAACATTATTTCCAAATTTATATTTAGTCTTTTTCCAGACCTCTTAACCAAGATTTCACATTGTCTACACAACTTATTTCATGGATGTGCTATCACATTCTCAAATTCAACTTGTCTAAGACAAAGTTTAATACTCACATCCATTCTCATTTCCACAAAAAAAAACCCTGATCTTTTCTTTCTGACTTTATTGTTTCTGACCATCACAAGATTCATCTACTTTACCATGTCTGATACTTTACTGTTACTTTTTTAATCTTCTCTCCTTCATATCACATATCCAAACAGTTCCAATTTTGTCAGTTACACTTCTTCAATATCTCTCATATTTATCCCTTTGTTTCCTTCCCAGTTTTTATTTATTCTCTCATTTACCCTATTTTAGGCCTACATTGCCAACCACCAGACTATTAATCTTTTAGCAAATCTTTTCACTTTTCTTCTCTTGGCCTTTCTAATCCATCTTTCATAATACTGACAGAGAAATATTCCTTATGATGAAATTTGGTCTTTTAAGATCTCAAACTCAAAATATCTAGTTTCTTCTAGTTATCTAGTAAATGAGATTTAAATTCCTTAATTGGATTTTATAGCTCTTCACAAAATTGTAATATAATTGAAAGAACACTATATTTGTGACTTTGTTCATCCATTTGGGTCTCAGATATCTCCTTTGCAAAATGAGAGAGTTGAGGAGAAAACAACAGCAATTAATTCTAAAGTCC
Organism: Sarcophilus harrisii; assembly: GCF_902635505.1. Taxonomy (NCBI): domain Eukaryota; kingdom Metazoa; phylum Chordata; class Mammalia; order Dasyuromorphia; family Dasyuridae; genus Sarcophilus; species Sarcophilus harrisii. Next base: position 240,689,650 of record NC_045426.1, read on the forward strand.
AGCTCTGAGTCTATGATTTAATAATCTGATACCACTCTGCCTTTCAAGGTACATTTCAAAAAACTTACCTACACATAATATAGCCAAAGTGGACTACTTTTCATTCCTCATGAATGCTTCATCCTCTTTCATTTCTGTGCCTTTATTCATGTTGTACCCTTTTAGAATTCCCATCCATCTTTCCTCTCTTAAATTAACTTTCTTATTGAACAGATCACCTTTTTTCAACCATAAGTTGTTAAGAATTTATTCCTCCTTGGTCCACAAATAGAATTTTGGGTTTTACTCCTGTATTTTTAATTTATTTTTCCTGTACAATAATACAAGTAAAAGTACAATAAAAATCAATATGAAACTGTGGATAGAGTGCAGACCCTAGAACTGATAAGTCTGAATTCAATTCTGATTCACAAATAACGTGTAACTCTTGAGAAGTTACTTATCCTCTCTGGGCCCAGACTACTTTCTAAGTCTTCAAATTACAAAAGAAAAAGTTTTTAATCTTCTTTGGTGTATTGGGGATGGGGGGAGGAAAAAGCATTCCCCTACTGGAATTTCCTTATACCAAAGAAGTCATGGGTCTAGGAGTTGCAGAGAATTGTATGGCTTTTGAGGGCATATTTCATGTCTCTCAATAACAGTCTTCATGAGAATGTGGTTCATATCTTATTTAAATTTTATGTATTTCTCATCAATGAATATAGTATTCCTGTATATAATAAGCATATAGTAAAGGCATGCTTCACAAAGGGATAATTGTGAATTTTATTTCCAGCGCCAGTTATTCATTATGTGTCCAATCATATGCCATTGATTTCCTTTGTCATTCAATTTGTCATTACTTAGTTTCATGTCTTCTTTTATATTGTCAGCTCCTTGTGAGGAGTCATATATACATATATATGTACAAACATACACATATACATAAATATATTTTACATGCATGCATACATATATGATTATCTGATATATGATACACCAAGCACAATTTTATTGCCATACTAGATATGAAATAGATCTCCATTAAATGAATGTAACAAGTGAAAGATAATAGTAAATAAAGAATATTTTCTCCATAAGGATTCATAAACAATATCAACGATATCCCTAAAAGTGCTAGGGCTATTCTGAGATATTGTACCTATCAATATTAATTCTTTATCTAGAACTTGTATGGAACATAAAAGTTAGGTGAAAAGTTGTGAATATTTTAGAGATGACATAGGACATGGAATCACAGAAATGTGATGAAAATCACAGCCAGAGGAGATCTTAGAAATCATCTAGTATATCACCCTTATTACAGAGGCAAAAAAAAAAAAAAAAAAAAAAAAAAAAAAGATGGCTAGATAGGTTCAGGAAAATTCCCAGAGTCATGGATGAAAAAAAAAAAAGTTGTTGTTTCAAGTGACACAATTCCCTATTTTGAATTTGAAATGAGCAGTTTCTAGATTGTGGAATGACACTTTGGAATTCTATAGTTAGCAACTTAGAATAGTATGAAAGACCCAACATAGAAGGGTGTAATATAAAATATTAGCTATATAAAATATATCTAGGCCAAGAAAAGTGGGAAATACATGTATAAATGGAAGAACAATATTTGCAGTTGAAGTTAAAAGTAACTTAGAAGCTATAAAAATGCACTAAAAAGTTTTGACATGAAATAGCATAAAATGAAATGGCATAAAAGAAAGACTACATGTATGTTACTTATTTGAAGATGTAATTGCCATTTTTTAGGGTCTTCCTAGATTGTGACTATTAATGAAACTTTTATATCTATAAATAGTCATTCTTATGCATATCTTTTCCAAAATTGTTTAACTCCAAATATTAAGAAAATACTACTCTGAAAAAAAAGAATTTTTTAAAAAATATATACCCTCTTATTTGATATTTTATTGTATGATGGAAAATAGAGGTCTATATTTTCTTGTTATACTCAGGAGAAATATATAAAGTTTGGTTTGATTTAATTGAATATGATAAACAGGATTTATGATAGTTCTTTATTTTAAATGCTTTAGGGTTTATAATTTAGCCATTAATTAATACACCAATATGAATACAATATCCATTGGCCAGGGACCACTATCCAAAACACTACTGGTAATAAGAAAGCCAGAATATAATACATTCTGAGTACTCCATAAATCATAGGATGAATTTTCATTTTATTTCAGAATTTTAAAGCTGAAACAGGTACGTTAGAGGACAAATTATTCAGCTTATTACCAGAAAAAGAATTTCCTTTATGATATTCCAGAGAATTAGTTATTTGTCTGAAAACCTCCAATGATAGCTAATCTGTTATCTCCTAACTTTTTTGAGGAAAGTGCATCTTTATATTAAAAAATTATGTTTAATCTGATAATAATGAGATAAGAGGTGCACTTGAAAGTAAGATTTTAGGATTGTACTTAGGCCAATAATTTAATTGTTACAATGGGCTACTAACTATAAGCTTCTAAGAAAACAATAGCTTCCATACTTGCTCAAAAGAAAAAACATCTAAAAAGTAAAGGCATAAATAATAGATTAAAAATGATAGGCTGGAATAAGTTCTAGTAAATCACAAAAGGGAAAATAGAAGTTTATATTTGGTAAATTGTTCTTAATGATTGATTGGGACATGAAATTAGCCCAGAACTGCTAGTTGCTGAAATGTATTCAGAGACAGATAAAGAATTTTGTTCAAATCAGAAGGAACCAAACACAGGGACTTTTTTCCTCCCCTTTTTGTGTTTAAAAAAATTCCTGAATTTTACAACAACAAAAAATTCTAAATATTAAGAAAAAATATGGGGGATTATATAACAAACCATGAATCTCCATTTCATACCACTTACTTTAAAAAAGTATTTTAGCAATTCCATGGATTATTTTGAAAAATGTCTTCTTTGTGCTTCTCTAAGAACTTCCTTCCTTCCTTCTGAATTTTTAAAAATAATTCTTCTGTGACAGCTAGTTTGTTATAAGAGGTGATCTTTATTCAAAAAACAAGAGAAAGTGGGGAAAACAAACATGCAGAATCCTTTAGCATAATAAACAAAATCAGGTACACAGTGGGTAAATTTTAAGTCTTTCACCTAAGCATCTTTCAGCACAGATTTTCTGAAGATATATATATGGTTGGTCATTGAATTAATGATGATCAGAGTATTTAAAATTAATTGCTCTTTCCAAGCTTTTCCTTAATTTTGAGTCTAAATTTGCCTTCCTGCAAATGCTCACCATTATTCTTGGTTCTGTCATAATGTAACCTTTCTGATTTCCTTCATGTCAGTCTTTAAAATATTTGAAGCAGCAATCTTTTCAAACTCATCATTCCTTTCCCCTCCCAAGTTAAAAAAGGGGTTCGTAGTTCTCTGTGTGTGTATGAGTATGTGTATGTGTACAAGTATATGAGATGAGCTTCCTTGGAAGTCTGATGAAACTTATGCACCCCTTCTGAGAATTTTTTTTCCTTGTGGGATAATGCAAACTAGGATATGGCGGCATTAATAGAAATCCTTTGTAAAAATGATATATCAATACCACAAATTTACAAATTTCACTAAATTTGTAAAAACAACTATTTTAATATAAAAGACAAAATACTCAAATTGGAGAAGATCCTGAAGAGCCAGAACTGAGTGCCAAGTTAAGAAGATCTTTCTGTAATGGATTTAGTGTAGTGTTGGAAGGACAGTGAAATGCAAAAAAAAAAAAAAAAAAAACCCAAATTGCTATATCAACAATTTCTGCATTAATTTAAAAAAAAATTTAAATGAGTTTAAAATATTATGTAATGTAGTATCCTTAAAAACAGGAACTCTTTAGTTTTAATTTTGTATCTGTATTTTCTAGCACAAGAATTTGAATTTAGTGGTTTGTTAGACTCAACTGAATTGATCAGCTGCCATTATATTCAATAGAAAAATCCTATGTCTCAAAAAATAGCCCAAACACACACCCTTTTTATTCCCAATTCTATAATGCTTTAAGAATTTATAGCATTCTAAAACTAGAGAAAACCTTCACTTTACAAATGAGAAAACTGAGGCACAGAAAGATTTGACTGACTTGCCAAGGTTATAATATCAGAGATAGAGTTTGAACCTATGTCCTCTAATTTCAGAGTAACGGATGCTTCCAAGTCAAGTAAACTTACAAATTGCTTTGCTATAATTGTCCTATGAGTTGTCATTTTACAGATGGCTAAAATGAAGCTCAGAGAGGTTAAATGCTTTTTTCCCAGAATCTCACAATGAGTACCAGACCTTGGAAAGAAATGCATTGCTCCAATAAAGAATACTATTTGTCACAATTAGAGAAAATTATTTGACTAAGTATTCTCGTGTTTAAAATTTGGAAGTTGTAAATGTAACACATATGACAAGCTCATTAATTTGTCTATTCAATTTCTTATAAGCAATTTTAATGCAAATTAAAGAAATCTGACTTGAAGAGTGTTTTGTGACAATCTCCATACTACAATGATTCTCTGTTCTGTTGCTGCCTATGATACAACCTTAAAATCTTCCCCTTCCTCCATTCCCCCTGCCTTTTTTGCTCTCTTAAGATTTTAGTCAGGAGATGGGGAGTGTGGTCTCTTTTCTACTCATTATTAATATCGTTAAACCTGAAAGAAACTTAGAGGTCATTAAATCTAACTCCTCCCTTCTTCCCCCTCCAAGATGAATAAACAAAGGTCTACAAAAGTAAAGTGAATTCTGAATGTTGTGTTGCTAGTTAATTGGTTAGTAGTTAGTAGTATTAGAATTATAGCCTTCCTGATTTTCATTTCAGTGCTAATGCTGAATATTCATTCTATGGGAATGATAAAAAAAAAAAAAAAAGATTCCAAAGAATCCATAGCCATTTATAGAGAAAATATTCAAACTTCCTTATAATAAGTCATTAAAAATGCAATTCAGTGAACACTCATTTAGGTTCTTACTGTGTACTATGACAAGTATGATAGAGATTCAAAGATGAACAAGATGTTCTTCATTTTAAGGAATTGAGAATATTTAGAGATTAAGATAACCATGTTACAAATCAGAGTGTGTAAATGCATGGAAAAAATACAAAGACTATGCTGTCAGAGTTCCAAATGTCATGATATTTGAAAAGCTGCAAACAGCTCTGGAAAACTAGACATGTTTCTGTAGCATATGAGAATTAGGCATAGCAGCTGGCACAGAATCCCTCAGCTCTGCTCCATATGGAAAACTGTAAACTTAATGGACCGATGACATTAAAGTGCCAATTGCCCATTGGTTACTATTCAAATTTTAGCTTCTAAGGAAGAAATATCTCTGTACACAAATCTCATAATATATGGCAACATGTAACATTTTCACCTTCAAATATTTACCCTTCAACTTATAAATGGTTAATAGATTCTTGCTATTCTTCCCCCGTCTCCAGGAATTTATAATAGCAGTAATGACTTCCAAAGTAAGGTTGGTCTGGAATTTAATCACTTCCAGGTTTGAAGTCCTTAATTTCTGCCTTGTGTTTTCAGATTTTTAGTCACTTCTTTGCTATAAATTATTCAAAGTTATCCATTATTTCTTGTTTTATCATCTAATAATATGTCAAAAACTAAAAACTTTCCTGTTCATTAGTGAATTTATCAGAAGACAAAATCTAGTGTTCCCACCCATTTAGCCTGACAACTTCCCCATCTCATTAAAAAGAAACAAATTAAAAAAAAAACAAAAAAAAAAACGTTGTTGTTTGTTGTTGTATATAAGATACAGTCTGGTTGGTCTTTAACTATCAGAAAATTATTATTGTCTTATTTCTTTTTTTTTAATATTTCCTTATTTCTTGCTAAAATTACATAAAAGCCACTTCATTCAAATGTGACACAGTTCCACAGTTATGAATAAATAACTATAGACAGGAAAACTGAGCAAAGAAGTCATTAGTAGAGAGGAAATAGAATGGCAAGTATAAAAAGTGACACATATTATTAAGCATGGCAATCAATTAACAAGTTCAATGATTGCCAAAGAAAAGAAATTATTTGATGTAATGCTATATATTTTTGAATCTAATGAACTGAAACTAGGAAGAAAATGGGAGGGGCATAAAGAAGTAAATGATTTAAAGGAGTTTATTAAAATAAAAAGAGGAATGGAATAAAGTTGATTTGAATAAGTTGATTCAGTTCAGGTAAAACTATTATTTATATCTGTGTAGCAATTACATGACTTCCAATTTCCCATTGGTAGTGATACCACTGTCAATGACAAATTTTTCCTACTTGGACTGCACATACTTTTCATGTACTTATATCTCATTGGCTTGTATATTGTGGTTATTTGTACATGGATACTATGTTGTATCAGAAATCTTGATTTTTTGTCTTAGGGTTCTTTCTATCTATATCATTATTATCATTACATATATTACTATACTATTTTGGCTTATTTCTCATTAGTTTGTAAAAGTTTCCCCATATTTTACTGACTTCCTCAAGGTCATAATCCATTTTTATTCTAATCTTTCATGAAATTCATATACCACAATTATTTGGTTCTTTCTCAATGAATAGTTATCCATTTGTTTTCAGGTTTTAGTTTACTAAACCCACTCCCAAAAGCTGATTATAAAATTTCAGTCTGAACATTTATGTCTCAAAAATTGGTAAATGCTATGAACAAGGTCTTGATTTACTGTTTTGTTAAAAACACATATACACACACATTCCCATAGACATAGTTGTTTAATATTTAGTAGTGCATTCTTGTGTTATAATCTTCTTGAGAAATTTTTCTGTGATTTATGTAAGTAAAAGAATTATATTGTAATCTGTTCATTAACATTTTTAAAATTTATTTTTCATTCTTAGAAACAGAGTAAGTGGTATATACATGTAAAAGAATCCAGGGATTTAAAGATCAGTATCCATAAGAGAATATAACAAACTACTTTTTTTTTTTTTACAAAAATGAAAATATATGTATATGCATGCATACATATACATATGTATATCTATTTTTATGTAGATAACAAAATTGTGGAATTATGAAATTTAAGCAAGCAGTCCTCGTTCTTTGACTACTCACTAGGAATTTTCTGTGGAAAATGGGACTGTAATATAATTTAAAAACCACAGAGAGGGTTACAGAGAAAAATTTATGGAATAAAGAGATAGGCATTGTGGGATTGGGTGATCGTATTGTAAAGGAATGCAGGCAGAGTGGGAAAGATGATTGAAAGGAGTAGATACACATGGTTGATTATGTGACTATAGATTGAAATCGGGGTACTAGGTTGTATGGACCACATGGAGATGGAAAAATGCTCAGGCAAGGGGAAGGAGAATAGCCAAACCTTATCTGTACCACCTTGGGATTAGTTTATTAACATATTTAAATTACTTTAAAATTGTCATTAAAACATTTGTCCACAACATCTTAAACATACCAGTACTTTTTGATGTACTCCAGAAATCAGGAACTTGTCTGAGGATTACCTATCTTTAGATAAAAAATCTTGATAGCAGCATTTAGATGGCTTCCCATGCCTCTAAAAATGTTACTAAAATGTAATTTTTGGTTAGTATAAGATACAATTTGTAAATTATACTGTTTTGATTTTTGGGATGCTTTGTATGCAACTTCTGGGTTCTCCTTTGCATTCTTATTTCCTGCTATTGCCTCTTTATGCTGGCAACTTATAAACCTATTTACTATACTGACTAGAAGTGAAGAGGGGCAGTAGAAGAGATCAGAACAAGATGTCATTTTAACATATATAGGAAAGAACAAATATACACAAGACACCTTTAAAAAAATTAACTTGCCTTTGGTTTTATATTAATTTGCCTTTTGGTTTGCAATTATCAACCACTCAGTCAATAATTAATTGTTCTGTACCTACCAAATGCCAAACTTTGTGTGCATTTTCAGTTATGAATATTTTTTATAAGAAGCACATGGCAGTTATGAGAGAATTGTAGATATTTCAGATTTAAAGTGTCTGCATCTCTTACCGATGAGTAAAAAGTTAATGTTCTGAACTTCTTGATATATTCCTATAAGTAAAAATATAAGACCTGTCTGTCAGAAGTATGACTTAAATTTTTTTCTGTCATATGTAAGTGTTGAGCTTTGCAGTAGTTCTCTCGAGTATGCATTTCCTACAAACTATATGCTAAGCAGATAATATTAAATTGTTGATAGCAAAGTCTGCCAAGTCTTTTACATTACATTGTTGATTAACTTTAAGCATTAATACAATGATATTATTGATTTCTTTGTTGTAGTCAATTGAATGACCCTTTCTTTGCAATTAGTTATTGAGAAGTTCTTGTGGTACCCTCTTTATGTCTGTGGAAGTGATAAGGTTAGTCTCCCCTTGATTCCCGGTGGTCAGGGAACCAAATGATGAGGTTAATGGCAGGTTCAGTGTTCAGGGAACCAAATGACGAGGTTTGGCTCCCCTATATTCCCCTAAGATTCGGAGCAGGGCAGGGCGTTGTGGGAACCCCCTTCTGGCTGCACAGAGGTCCTTTGTAAAGAAATTTATGAACCTGAAAAGCTAGATTGGTAAAAGAAGTTTATTATTGGAATTGGGAAGTCAGCCTTTGCTATGAATCAATAGAAAGACTGAATTCCTTAGTGCAAGGTCCCAACAGATAAGTAGTTTCTTGCAGAAAAATCCTGACAGAGAGGTATAAAATCTTGGTAGGGAAATAGGTGAGAAAGTTAAAGATTCTCTTTTGCTGAAAGAGAATATCATTTCAGCGGGCAGAGGGTTGCTGCTACGCCAGGGAGAGAGAAGTTCCTTGGCATGGCATATTAGGTCCTTTGCAAGGACTGACCCCAAGTTGGCTCATTTATGGCTAGAAGCTGGGGGTTGCTCTTGTTGGGGGCTGGTTGCAGTTTGAGCTAGTATCAGAATAGGAAATCTTGGAATTGAATGAGTGTCTCTGGATAATTTCCAGTTGAATAAAGTTGGAATTTCCAGCTCCAGACTCAACTACCCCCACCAAGATAACAGAATGAAAACCACTTTATCTTGATTTCCTGGGATGGTTCTCTCAGGGGAGAGCTTACCATTCTCTCCCAAAGTCAAAGAGAGAGAAACAGAGAATTTCAGGGCTCCCCTTGTCAGAAGGACTTAGGAGAGGTACATATCTATAGAAATTACAGATTTTTCAATATGCCACTTTACAAGACTCCTCTGTCCAAGGAAACTGGGAAGACAGTTCATGTTGAGTTCAAATTAAGTCAGATAAGACATGTTATCATTGAAATCTGAGAGCTTTAAAAAAAAAAAAAAAAGCCAAAATACTCATAGCAGCTTGTTTGGGCAAAAAAGTGTTGTCAAAATTGGTGCTCATTGAAAAATGAGAGAAAAATCCTGTGAGATTGGGTGTGAATGCGTGAATGTAGTGTACTACTGTTGAATGTATGAATGAATAAGCAGTGATTACATTCTTATACAAAGGAAGAACTGTGGGTATGCAAAAATAATGATATTCTCTTCATTCAAGGGACTTAAATTTTAATAGGTAAAGACAGCACAAATAAGAGGTGAGGTAAGAACATTTTTGTCCAAAAATTTACAGAGAACGTGAGTGGGATTATGAGATTACATTCCTAAACATCCAGGAGTCATAATATGAGTTGATTAGATCTTAATTCTAGAAATGTAGTATGGGAAAAAAAGGAGAGAGAAAATCTTGTTGAAGAAATGCATGAATGGAACCTCTCTTAAATAGTCGGCTGAGGAAATAACAAAAATATTTAGTAGCATATAAAAGCATTTTTAACTTCCAGAGAAATAGGGAGATAAGTGGTTAGATTGAAGAAGAGACTTTTAGAAGAAGGTATAGGTTAGGAAGATACTGGTCAGAATTAAATTAGATTCTTAAAGAGGGATAGGATAAAAAGAATAAAGGATAAACAGTGAGAAAAAAATAGCATGCAAAAAATAACTAGCAATTTTTAGTGTGAATGTGAATGAGATGAAATTGTTGAGGAGAAAAACATCCCAACAAGATTAGGGTCCCCCTGCCTGATATTATGGGTTTGGTGAAAGAATTCACATGTACACTTTGTCTCCAAGTTAAAGCGCAAAGTTTTATTAAGCAGCAGGCTAATTCCAGAAGAATTAGCAAAGAATCAGAATCAAGGAGATAATTTTGTCTTCAATTGAAATGGGCTAAAGAAAATGAATCAATGTTCATGTGCTTTGATCCAGTGATCCTATTCTTATTATATAACCCAATAAAGACAAGCATAAAAAGGATATATTTATACCAAAATAGTCATAGTGGTACTGTTTACTTTGCAAAAGCACAAGAGGCAAACTAGGTTCCCATCATTGAATACTGGCTGAATTGTAGCAAAGATATATAATAGAATATAAATGTAACTTAAGAATTGATAAATATAAAAAATTAAAAAAAACATAGGAAATTAAAATGACTACTCTTGTCTCCAGAGAAAGTTGATGAAATTTATCTCTCTTTTTTTAATGACAAATATAGAGAAATTGGGAGATTAAAATGAGAACAAAATAGCATTTGCTGTCATACATAGTATCTTGGTTTTCCTGAATTAAGTTTTTCCCTTTGGTTTTTAATCTTTGTTGTAAGTGATTGCTCAGGGAATTGGAGAGGAAGGAGCAAAGCATTTCCAATGCCATCTGTAATAAATATGAAGTTATACTTTGTAAATGATGATGATGAAAACTCCCTCTCTTGAGAAACTACTATTCTTCTATGTGTTGGTAGAAAGGTAGTATAATGTGGTTAAAAAAAAATTAGAATGAATATATGTATGAATCTAATTTAGCCATCCCTCTAAAGTAAGTCAGTTCATATGCTGGATTCTCATTTTCAGATATTTACAGATATCATCATTTACAAAGTACAGCTTCATATTCCCTGCCCTGCCAAGTCTGTCTTTTGCCATTTTGTAAGGATTAAATTTTATGATACCCAGAACAATGTTTCAGTTGTATTTATTGAATGGATGTTTCAGGGTTTGACCATTAATTACCTTTCTTCTTCAAGGTAAATTCTTAAAGATCAAGATGGCTATGCTCTGGGCAAACATTTTTATGTTGGGTAGAAAAGTAATTGGGCAGTAATTGTACACACTTCTCCCTATTTAATTTGATGAAAAATTACAGTATAAAATAAAAAAGGAATGGGAGATCATTAAGCTATAAATACTTGGGCTGTTTAACTTTCAGGTTACTGATCATGAGATTAAATTTTTTCTCAATTTATTATTGTTTGCTCAATTATGTATAAAATAAAAGATTTCAAAAATGATAGAGATATGATATGCTAGCAGGGATCCAATTCAATGCAACTGCCTTATAATATATGTCTGCCATATATGTAAAGTACAGTACTAGAAATTTTAGGCCAAAATATATCATAAGACCTCAGTTCAAATTCTTGCTCTGCTACTTACTAATTCTATAAATGTGGACAATTTTACCTCTGCCAAGACCAGTTTATTTAGCATAAAATAAGTAAATGATAGAGATATGATATGCTAGCAGGGATCTAATTCAATGCAACTACCTTATAATATATGTCTGCTATATATGTAAAGTACAGTACTAGAAATTTTAGGCCCAAATATATCATATGACCTCAGTTCAAATTCTTGCTCTGCTACTTACTAATTCTATAAATGTGGACAATTTTACCTCTGCCAAGACCAGTTTACTTAGCATAAAATAAGTATCTTGACTTAATGTCTTCTGAGGTCTTTGACAGATTTTAATCATTGGTATATATAGATATGTATATATCTATATTTACATGTATATTTATATGTGTACACACATATATGTATATGAAAATGTATGTTTTGTTATATTCCCTAATACAGACTTCTCAATAATTGAGTATTCTTTTTTTAATCACATTTCTTGAAATTTATGAGAATTAACAATCTTTTTAAATGGGATATTTTTACCCACTAAGAAAATGATTAATTGTAATTAATATAAGCAGTTGAATGGTAGAGCAGAAAGGATGCTGGCATGGAATTAAAAAGAGTTGTGAGGATCAAATTAGATAATATTTGTAAAGCACTTAGCACAGTGTCTGACATCTACTATGTGCTTAATAAGTGTTTGTTTCTCTATAATGTATTTATTTATGGCTTAAGACTTTTTTTTTTACCATCTTTTCAAGGTGGTAGTGTTTCTTCTCAAATTTAATTATTAAGTTTAATTAGCCACTTAACCATTAGGGACTCTTTTTAAATTTAGTTAATGTTATTTTTTTTTAAATCAGGAAGCTACCGTAGGTATGAATAGTGTGTATGTGGAGAATACTGGCATAACCTGAGGAAGGGTTTTCATTTTACCGTCCCTTTCTCCTCAGAGCAGCTAGGATAGATTGCTGGGTTTGGAGTCAGGAAGACTTAATTTCTTAAGTCCAAATCTGACCTCAGGCAGTTATAAGCTTTGTGACCCTGGCCAAGTCACCTAACCTTGTTTGCCTCAATTTCCTCATTTGTTTAATAAGCTGGAGAAGAAAATGGCCAACCATTCCAGTATTTTCACTAAGAAAACTTCATATGAGATCACAAAAATTGGATATGCCTGAAATATGACTGAAAAAAAAAGCAACAGCAACATGTTGTTTGGTAGAAGAATTATGTTTTTGAATGCTCAAAAAGTGACCAGGACTTTTTCAAATAAAACATCAAAATGCAGTATAAAGAAATTATTTTAGCTAATGATAATTTTAAAAATGAATATTTTTCCTGATAATACAGAATGGTTTGTCATAAACTTCAGCAGATTATTATTATTAAAAATCACTAGAACATACCAGATGAAAGCTTATTATAAAGCAGAGTATATTTTGCTTTTTCATTTAACACTTCAGTGAAATTCAAATATCCTTTAGGTGGGAGCAGTGATGGATTGGTTTATGTTTAAAAACGCTGGGGGTGGGTGGAAAATGTACCCACAATACACTTTTGATTAACATTACTGATGCTTTCTTAAGTTGATATACCAATAAGATAATAATTCAGATCCCGTTTTTTAGAGTTTACCAAATTAAAAAGTGTAAATGCTCACCCTGAAAATTTAAAAATAGTTGGGGTGCTATGTTATCTAATGTAATTGACCAAGACCATACTTTATTATTTTTTGCTCTGTCAATTGGTTTTTAAACACCAATTATTTGAACACACCAATTTATTAGTATGTTTTGTTCTTCAAAAAAATCACTCTTCATGGATATATGTTTGAAATATCTTTCCTTATGCAAAGTGACTTAATTACTGGGTTACTATGATCCTGGAACTAGTGTTGTCAACAGGACATCTTTTTATTAAGATAACTTCAAAGGGACTATATCAAAGACTTTGCAATTCCTTCTCCCCCCCCCCCCCCACTCCCCAATAATTTGTTTTTTTTTTTTTTTTTTAATTTATTTTAACACACATTGCTTTTTGAATCATCTTGGGAGAGAAAAATCAGAGCAAAAGGGAAAAACCATGGGAGAGATTTAAAAAAAAAAGATAAAAGAAGTGAACATAGCATGTGTTAATTTACATTCAGTCTCCTTATTTCTTTTTCTGGATGCAGATGGCATTTTCTGTCCAAAGTCTATTGGGATTACTTTAAATCACTGAACCACTGAGAAGAACCAAGGCTTTTATAGTTGATCATCACACACATTTTTGCTGTTATTATATACAATGTATTCCTGGTTCTGCTTGTTTCACTCAGCCTCAGTTCATGTAAATCTTTCCAGGACTTTCTAAAATCAGCTTTTTCATTATTTTCAATAGAACAATGATGTTATATTATATTCATATAGCACATTTTTCTCAGTCATACATCAATTGATAGACATCTAATCATTTTCTAATTCTTTGTTAACATAAAAATTGCTGATATAAACATTTTTGCATATGTGAGTCCTTTTCCTCCTTGATTTCCTTGGAATACAGACCCAGTAATGACTCTGCTGAGTCAAAGGGTATGCACAGTTTTATAGCCCTCTGGGCATAATTCCAGATTGCTTTCCAGAATGGTTGGATCATTTCACAATTCCATCAACAATGCATTAGTGTCCCAATTTTCACACATTCTCTCCAACATTTATCATTGTCTTTTCTTGTCAGCCAATCTGAGATGTATGAGGTGGTATTTCAGAGTTGCTTTAATTTGCATTTCTCTTATCAATAGTGATTTAGAGCTTTTTTTTTTTTTATATGGCTATAGATGGCTTTAATTTCATCATCTGAAAATTGTACTATGACATAAGCATAGATTTATCTCATATTCTTATTTGTTAAAAGGAGACCATTTATAAATTGGAGAATGATTTGTATTCTTATAAATTTGACATATTTCCTTATATATTTTAGAAATGAGATCTTTATCAGAAATATTGACTGTAAAGATTTTTTCCCAATTTTGTACTTCCCTTTTAATCCTTTTATTTTAATATAATCAAGATTGTCCTTTTTACCTTTCATAATGTTCTCTAGTTCTTCTATGGTCATAAATTCCTCCTTTCTCCAAAGATCTAATAAATTATCCTTTGTTCTCCTAATTTGTTTATGGTATCATCCTTTATGCCCAAATAATGGGGTCTTTTTGACCTTATTTTGGTATGGGGTCTCTGCTGAGTTTCTGACATATTATTTTCCAGTTTTCACAATAATTTTTGTCAAATAATAAGTTCTAGAGTTTGGGGTTTATCAAACACTAGATTGCTACAGGCCTTGATGATAGTGTCATGTGTATCTAACCTATTCTACTAATCAATGACTCTATTTCTTGACCAAATATCAATGACCAAATTGTTTTGATGATTGCTACTATAATTTATAATATCGTTTTAAGTTTGATACCGGATTTTGCAACTCCTTAAAAAGAATTTGAAATAATAAGGAAACAGTTCTAAATAGATGGGGTGGAAAAGGATAGATAGATAGAAAAGAGATGAGAGAAGAGAGAGACAGAACACAGAAAGACACAGACAGACGTAGAGACAGACAGACACAGAGACAGAGAGAAAGAGACAGAGCGAAAGAGAGAGAGACAGAGAAAGGGGGGAGAGAGACAGAGAGAGAGAGAGAAACAGAGAGAGTGATCAGAGACAGAGAAACAAAGAAACAGAGAGAGAGAGTAGACACATAGAGATAACTAACTAATGGAAAGTAGAAAACAGGAAATTTCCAGATCATTATTGTTCTTAGACTGATGATCTGTTTATTGATGCCTGTCATTTTGATTGGAGACTATCGTATGTCTATGCTGGTGGATTCAGCCAAAGGAATGAGTATTGACAGTGCTTGCTTACTGGGTCCAAAATTCATTATATGCTTGGGTGCATTTCTCGTTTTTTTTCCTCTTGAGGAAATTGAGGTTAAGTGACTTGCCCAGGGTCACATAGTCAAAAGGCTTGTGTGTGAGACCAGATTTGAACTCAGGTCCTCCTGACTTAAGAGCTGGTTCTCTATCCACTATACCAATTAGCTGACCCTTATATTTCTCCTTTTAGCAAATTAGAATATGATATATCTATGCTTATGTCATAATGCAAATAGGAACAAAAAGGTGGTCTCAATAAATAACCTTCCTACAATAGTTTACATATGAACTATAACATACATTAAATAATCATTTAGTTGGCTTAAATTGTTTCTGACATATTGTCTTAGTGAATTAGTAGCTCATTGAGAATAGACTCCAAGTGATTTGCTGAATTATTAAAAGATACCTGTGCAAGGATAGAAGGCTTCTGTAGAAGTCATAAACTCTGTTCTTAAATCATTTAACTAACTTAGGAACCAAAATTTGGTGGTGATATTAATTGTTAGTGGATAACATAATGCTTGATTTGTTATGATATTTGTGCTACTGTCTAGCATCTTCCGCAGTGCTTTGTTTGATCACAGTCCACTGAGATTTTAGTTCCTGTGCTATAGAAAATACATAGTTTGTTTCTGTCATAAAGGGAGATAAGAGCCAAGCTCTAGAGAAGAAGGAATAGAAATGTTTAGTCACCATGTGAATGGCTTTTCCGATTTTTTGTGATTGCTGAATTCTTGTCAAATAAGGATATAAATTATTGTTATATATTAGTGATTATCAGTTAACATAAGTTGATTTTTTTTCTTTATTACAAATGTAAGAACATTTGTATTTTCACAGGTCAAATGACTACAGAGGAATATACCCATATCACTTTCATTTTATATTCTTTACCATTTTAGCTTTCCTATTCAGGAGAATAAGGAAAATTTGGGGACAGGAACCATGTCTACTCCCAGGAAATTGTTAAAATAAAGATAGTGTAAATCATATCATTTTCTATATATAATGAACATTAAGGAAACTGTTCTATGCAGGAATATTTTCAAACAATAGCTGCTGGAGTCCTGTATAACTGGATCTGTTTTGAGAACTAGAGGGCTATGTAAAAAATCCTCTCTTCCAAAATCTGCAATTTTGTTTTTGTTTTGCCATACACACACACACACACACACACACACACACACACAAATATATATATATAGTACTTTAGGTCCATTCACTAGCACAGTTAGAATTATTCTGCTGATTTCCCACTGGCATGTTTGGTTAAATCTATTTCTAAAAGAGCCAAATGGTAGTAGTCACACAGTTTCCCCAGATAGACTCAGTTGTACAAAAGAATTGATCTTTTCTTAGTATACTCTCCATCCAATGCAATCTAAGTAGGATTTTTAAAATGTGTTTTTGCTGCAAATATACTAGTTATCCCAATTTACTTCCTTCCTGTTAAAATATTTGTTGATCCTGTTTATTTTGAAAAGATAGCCACATACCTTTATTCACAAAATATCCACTAGAGAATACACTATTCTTTGCCTAAGTAACTCTAAGCTTCTTATTTTCCTTACATATTTCATTTTATATAAAATTTGAAAGTTTACATCTACTAGTAATTATTAAAAAATCTAACTTTCATGTGTAATGAAATTTTTAGTCTGTTAACTCACTCTGAATGGTATGGAGTATGTTGTCACAAACACATATCTATACTGTTATGATTACATATGCTCAATATATTTTATCCTATAGATAATGGGTGATTATTCTTTTAGGAAATGAACAAGATCATTTTCTTATTCTTTATATACTAACCCCTTTTTAAGATATTCTCTTTCTCTCTTCTGTCTCTCCATTTCTCTCTATCTCTTCGTATTCTAGTCTTTATCTCTGTGTCTTTGTGTTTACTACCTCTGTCTCTCTGTGTCTCTGTGTCTGTCTCATCTTTCTGTCTGTCTGTCTCTGTTTCTGTCTGTCTTTCTCGCTCCTTATTCCTATTGCCTTTTGTCTGCTGCATTTGAGTCCTAGAACACATAGATCCACCGATGGCTACATGTTTGAAAATGATATTTCCCCCAAAAACTTAAAAAGGGGGGAGGGAACAGAGAATTAATAAACCCTAAGGAAATAGTTTTTTGAGGGATAGCCCACACCTCTCTTAGGAAGAAAGAAGGGAAAAGAAAAAAAAAAAAGAGTTGAGCAATTATCATCATTTTTTCACTCCTTTTCAGAAATTCCATTAAAAAATGTATACTCCCAGACACACCTCATAGTCAAGATTCCAGATTGGCAACTTCATTGCTGCAATTGTGTTTCTGCTTCCCACTCTGAGACCACTTTTCAAGATCACTTTTCTGTGCCACCACTTTTTTCATGTTACTAACGTCTGTTCTTTCTTTTATGTCTGGTATGTAGGGTTGGGGATTGGGGGAAATACACTTATATCAGAACTGTGGCATCTACTTTTTTTTTTTTGGCCTAATGTTAACCAGATTATTATGTCAGTCACAGTCTAGCCCCTGTCTTATGTAAGTGTTTTTAAAATGGCTGAATTTTTTTTGGAGTTGAAAGGCATTAGCAATTAACAGAGATTTTAAGGAAACAAGGACATTTAAGAGGCTGAAATGAGAAGAAGGGCATATTTAAGGCAAAGGGATAGTTAGTACAAAAGCACAGATAAAATGGTCTTACATGTGAACAACAAAGAGATACTTTGAATTACTGAATGAAAAAGTGGAAGCAGTATGTCAAAGCTTGGAAAGTTAAATTGGAAGACAATTTGTGAGAGACTTTACAGGCTAAACTGAGGAGTTCCCATGATTCTAGAAGCAATAGGGAGACATTGGGATGTATAGAGTAGAAGAGTAAAGTGGTTAGACTGACTCTTTGTGAGACAGATTCTAATTATATGAATTTTAAAAAAGGATGATTCAAAGCAATGAGATAATTTAGGAGACTATTTCATTAGTTTAGGAGAGGTGTGATAAGGGCATCACCATATGAGCAGAAAGAAAAGGAAGGATGCAAATTATACTATGGAGGTAGAAATAAGTTTTGGCTACTTGTTGGATATGTAGGTTGTGGGAGGATAATAAGTCACAATGCAATGCTATGGTTTTGAGTCTGGGTGTCAGGAAAGATGTTTCTACTCTCAACAGAAACAGGGAATTTAGTCCAAGACAGGTGAATTTGGAAGAGAGAAATAATTCATTCTGTTTCAGATTTATCGATAACACATTTCAAAAACTCTAGCTCAAAACTTGTTATGTTTATATTATGTTTTACACCTATATATTTAGATATTATCTTCACAATTTGAATGTAATCTTTTTCAGAACAAAGATTGTTTTGTTTATATCTTTCTTTTCTCAGCACTTTATGAAGTCCCTGAGGTTTAATAAAGTTGATAGAATTCTATACAGCTTCATTCTACTAAAAAAAATCCCTAAAAATGAACAGGAGTTTTATATAATAATAACAAAGTTATTATATAATTTATATAATATGTTATATATTTAATCTTATATTCTATATTTTATTTAATTAATTACAAAATTCAAGAAGTAATATCTCTTATTATCTCTTTCTGAAAGAGAAAAACCTATCCAAAAAAACTATAAGATGTATAAGCTATTTTGGGATTAATTTCCCAAAGCACACAAAATACTAGTGTAAACTCCAATACACTGTGCTCTTTATGGAAATACACAACAACTTAAATAATTGGGGAAGTATTCAATGCTTATGTCTGAGCTATGCCAATAAAATAAATATAATAATACTGCCAAAGTAAACAAGTCACTTTCAATGCTCTACCAATCAAATAATAAAAGGTACCATATAGAACTTGATAAAATAAAACAAGTCATTGGAAACAGAACGTCTAAAATACCAACAGAAGTAGTGAAAAGAATTGGGGAATAAATGGAGAATAGCATTCCCAGAATTCAAAATATATAGTAAAGCATCAGTCATTAAAATTGTTTGATACTGGTCAAAAACATATAACTAAATTAAATGGAACAGACTATATAAAAGAAATCATAAAAAATTAATTCAATAACCCAGTGTTCAATATACTAGCAAACAAATTACTAGCAAACAAATTACTTAGGAAAATACTTCCTATTTGATTAAAAAAAATAAGAAAACTTGAAATCAGGTCTGTCAGAAATTTTACATAGGCCAACACTTTATTTCATATTCCACAATATGGATAGAAGACTTCAATATTTAAACTCATACTATTAAAAATAGAAGAAACCTAATATGTATCATTCACAACTATGAGTAGGAGATCCATTTATAATCAAATATTGGGTTGAGGGAATTACAAAAGATAAATATATATAAATTCAATTGCAAGAAACAGAAAAGTTGATTCACAAATAAAATTAATGATCCTAGGAAATAAAGGGAAGTCTTCAAATGAGTTTGGATCAAATATCTGATAAAGTTTTAGTCAAAAATACCACACATACTTTCAGCATCAAACTCTAATCTCATAAACTTAGAAAAATTTTATTGGCTACAAATCTTATTAGTAGTTAACAGATAATGTAAATATACATACATATATAATGTATGTATCTATATATATATATATATATACACATATGTACACAAAAATACATAGAAACATGTACATACTTTTTAGTAATATACATATATTTATTGCTAGATGATAGATAGATGAATAGATAGATAGATAATGTATTTCAGCAATGTATCTTTAAGCTTTACTATTTTAGTCAGAGGAACTTCTGATTATTGACTGTAGCTGCTAAGTTTTTCAATTCAATCATTTAGTCAAGATGTATATAGTAAGCACTTATCATGTTCCAAAAACAGTGCTAAGCCCTGGGAATAGATAGAAAGGCAAATAAAATGTCTCTCATATGTCAAAGTGAATCTTTGACAAAGTGACTCAAATTCTCAGGAGAAGAAAAGATGCAAACAATTAAGCACATATAACATATAATACAAATAGAATATTATTTCAGAGGGACAGTAATAGTAGTGTATGAAGAATGGGAAGAATGTAGATGTTGCTTTATCATAAAGTATGTGGAGAGAAGTTGGAATGTAAGAAGACTAAAAATAGAAATGGGCAACTTTGTGAAAAGCTATCAATGTAAACAGAACATTTTATATATGATCTGTAAGGAAATAGACCAGATTTCATTAAGTAAAGGGGATTCTGTGGTCATACTTGCACTTTTTTTAAAAAATTGCTGATTTTTTGTTGAAGATGGTTGAAAATGGTAGAGAATTTGGGCAGAAAAACCAAACAGAAGGCAATTTCAATTATCCAGTCATGGAATAATGGAAGAATACTCTCGAGTGATGGTTATATGAGTGGAAAGAGGTGGAGTGAGGGAGTAATATAAGAGAAATATTGTAAAAGAAGATGTATCAAGACTTAGAAAAAGATTAGACATGTGGAGTAAATGCAAGAACATAGTTAATGACATTGAGGTTATCTTTTGCGACTGGAAGGATGGTATTGTTTTTCACAGTAGATGGAGTTAGGAAGAGAGAAAGGTTTAAGGAAGAATGTAATTCTGTTCTGGATAGGTTAATTCTGAGACACAAGATAACCAGTTCTAAATATATGAAAAGCAGTTCATTATATAATTCAGGAGCTTATGAGAGAACTTAGGTCTGAATATATAGAGAATTAAAAATCTTTTATATCAAGATGATATTCAAATCCATGAAACTTGGTGAATTTACAATGAAAAAGGTATATATAAAAGAGATATAAACCTTGTATAATTTTGCTTGTGTGTGATGAACCCCACTGAAAATCTGATTGAAATATAAATTTATGGATTTTCAAAATATAAATACAAGGGCAGCTAGATGGAACCACCCCTGAAGTCAGGAGGACTTGAGTTCAAATTCAGCCTCAGATATTTAACATTTTCTAGCTGTGTGACCTGGGAAAGTCACTTAACTACAACTGCCTCAATATATATATATATATATATATATATATATATATATATATATATATGGATAGATGATATCTATATCTATATCTATATCTATATCTATATCTATATCTATATACATACACACACATACCTAAAACACAATAGTTAACTCATAGCATAATAGTTAACTGGCATTCTCCCCCCCTTCATTTCCCTAATGATCTTTATCTGACAAATAGAGTAATTTTAGCCAAAATCTGAGAAAGGAGTGTTTGAAACTGGAGTTACACAAAATAAAATGTCTCAGTTTTTTCAATGTATAATATTATGTTCTAAGAGGAGATTTTCATCAGCAATTGCTGTTTAAACACTAACCAATTCCCTAGACTGTCTTAATACTATGTAAGGAGCATTTATTTGCAATTACACTGGATGGTTTGTGAATTAATTCCCTTCCAAAGTTGCCAAATGTTTCCCTTCTGGAGGATTACTCTTCTCTTCTAGTCCATCTCTCCCAAATTATGAGATTTCACTAACTATATCCAACTAAGCCATCAAATGAAAACATGGAGCAAATGAAAATACTTTAATTCATTACCCCATTGAAGTTCCCTTCACTACATTGTCAATCATTAGATGGGGTAATGAACATTACATAGTGGTTATTTCCCATTACATAGTGTTTTTAGGAAGATTTTATGTTATGAAGATGATCATTTAAATAAGATTTTAAACCAAGTTCCAAAGAGCTAACAGCCCTTTTTGGCAAACCTGTTCTTCAATTGTGCCTGATTTTAAATTATCATAGTTAAATTGTATGGTAGGTTAAAAAGAAAGGAGACTAGAGGTATAAAATTTAAAACATGCATATGTGAGTATGTACATATGTATCATTTATGTATATGCATGTTTATAAATGAGAGAGAGAGCAAGAGGAAAAGAGAAGAAAGAAAGGGGGAGGAAGAGGAGGAAGAAGAGGAGGAGCAGAAAAAGGAGGAAGAGGTAGATGAGAATAAGCTTTCACCTTTTTCTTTCCACCTAATTTTTCAGTGTCTGTTGCTTCACTGAGGCAAAATGTTGAAGGTCAGAGTCAAGGGATATAACTTTAATTCCTGGTAGAAGTTCTATTTACCTCAGCACAATGCATATTGTAGTCATCAACAATCCCTTCATTGATCTTGATAATATGCCACATGGTTTATATGGTGCAATATGATTCTGCACATAGCAAGTTCCAGGCTATGTCCAAGTTGAGAATAGAAAATTGATCATCAGTGGAAAAATAACAACAATATTAACAACATTACTCTCATCCAGGAGTTTGATTCTATCAATATTAAATAAGAAGATGCTGATTGGCACTGACAATATTATAGAGTTCATTATTCAGATTTAGTTCATATCGTTCTTTCCTACTTTCGATCTTTTATTTGTGTCTTCCTTTCAGTGTGAAGCAAAGCATATTTTAGTTGATGACTTTACATTTATAGCCCAGTAAGAAAAATGATAATTCTCTTAAAATTTTCAGTAATTCCTCTTTCACCACACAGCCTATATTAATAATGAAATAAAAACTACGTGACTATGGTTTATGGTCCCTTCATGAGATCATTGCTACTCATAAGACAATAGCTGGCCCTTGTGCCAAACTGAGGTGAGATTCTTCCCAGAATATCATCCATGCTTACACTGCAAGGATAAATTATCCCTACTCCTAATATATCTATAAAGCAAGCATGAGATAGATTCAGGAGGGGTATAATGTGATACCAAGACAGACCTGTTGTATCATGTGCCTTTAACAGTGATATCCACTCTTTTATCTTTCATGCTAGTAGTAATTTTGTTAGACTCAATGAGCACTTTTTTTGTTTTCAAACTCATATCCTAACATAGCATTGAGGACCATCATAAGTACATAGTAGACCTGATGGTTTATATCAGGAATGTCAAATATGTCACATTGTGGTCCACAATATTCTTGAGTACAAGTTGAACTAGTTTAAAATACAATTAAGAAATGTTTTGTAAAATAAAATAATGTTATATGTAGGATTTTTCCTAAGTCAATATGCGGTCCAAGGGGATCTTTATATATGGTTTAATTGTAATGCTGGAGAAACTGAGGCAGGATAGAAATTAGAGAACAATTTAATAGTTTATTAAATGGAGAGATTTACTGGGAGCAAATGATCCATGTTTGGTCCCAGGACTGAACAAGACTATTGTCTCAAAGAATTCAGCTCTGAATATCAGACAGCAAGACTCTTTTATAGGATAACAAGAACAATGACATAATGGGAGAGGTAGCTGGATGGGGATAACCTAATGGGGGAAGGCACCTAGGATGGCATAATGGAGGGAGGTACAGGAGAGGTTACTGATATTCTAATGATGTCTAAAATGGATAGACCTTTATCCTGTCAAACATTAAGAAGGAATCATTATAGCCTAAAGATATAAAACCTTTATCTCATCAAACATTAAGAGGAAAAGATTATAACCTGAGGCAGAGTAACTAAATAGGACAATTACAGAAACTGGGTCAGGACTTTAAAAGGGAACTGTGGCACAACATAATGACCCCTGTTTCTATTTGAGTTTGACAAAAATAGGGGAGTGAGGAGATCAACTTGACTGATCCATAACATCCAGGTACAAAAATGGCAAGTCATGGATTTCCCCCCGACCCCCATCTAAAATAGTAATTCTATTTTTTTTTTTTTTTTTTTTTTGGAAAACCCTATTCCAAAACTAGTTCTCTATACAATGTCTAACTTTTTACAAGGTTTCTCTAATAAGGGGATAGATGATACCTGAGTTCTTTAGTGGGGGATAGACACCATTAAGGAGTTTCTTTTATAGGGGAGATACAACTTCAAAAGCTGACCTAATTTGGCTTTCTGATTCTGTTACTGTGGGGTTGTGATGGTTTTGTCAACAGAAAGAATTCAGCTAGGAATTCAACCAGGGGTGAGATAATAATAGAAGTCCACTTAAATGTAACAAAAAGCCTAATCAAAATCAAAAGTCAATTTATAATCCTATCAGTGTTCCTCCCTACTTATCTCAGAAAATAGCTTGACTTCAGATTGTTTCCAGTATCTCACACTCTCTCTCAGTACCCACCTAACTACCAAGGACTTCATCAATGTCATTGATGACATGAAGAGGAGAAAGAGTCCTTCATTATTTTCCACTCTAAAATATTATTCATTGCTAAAGTAAGAGACTCTTTACATGGGACAGTAAAACAAATAAACAAACAAAAAATAACTGCTGTATTTCCTACTCTCCTAGCTATGCTTAATGCTATTTCTAGGAAGTAAAACAGTACCTATGTTGGAAAAGCACCTATTCAAAATAACCATTTTCGTATGGCACATACTGTGACAATACCTATGCTGCAAATGTGAAAGTGAAAACTCTCCAAAAACCAGCTTTATTGCCGGCATTTAACTAGTTACAACCTTTTGGAGGCTAGGGAACTGAGAATGAGCCCTGGGAAAATTCAGATTGCTGAGAAGAATGAGTAGGCAGCTGGGGAGGTGGTAGAGCACTAGACTCAATAAATGTTTATTTTATATAGAAGCTTAAAATAGTTCAAATTCTGTAATTAAAGGCATATTTTTAAAATTTTCAGTGACAGATATAGTGAACAAGGAGGATCTTGTGGGCTTGATGCAGGCTTTAGCAAACACACAATCCTTTTAATATGAAAAGTGACAAAAATACTGCTACAGGAAAGTCAAGGTTTAAATAAGACTGTTTTTCAAAACCAAGGATCAGCAGAACAAAGAAACCACCTCCTTCAGAATCACAAGAATGATTATAATTATCTGTGGGTTGCAGATAAATCATGATTGCAATTTCACTTTTGTAAATATTTTGTGACAGTGCAGCTGGTGGTAAATAATAGTGTTGAGATAGTTGAAAAACTTATAATATGGGGGAAGAGTGCCTACAGTTGAATAACATTTGTAAAGTGTAAAATCTTATTTTCCACCCTGCTGTTTATTTGTTTCCCATTCCTAGTGCATCCTCTATTCAAGTCAAACTGACCTATTTGTTATTACCTACAGAAAAAATTCCAACTATTGCTATGGGTCACCCAACATACTTAGATCGTTTTCCTTATTCACTCATGCCCCTTAGTATACCTAGGCACCTTTGATGCAGTTAGGGAACCAAATGATGTAGTTAGTGGCAGCACAGAGAGTCGAGGTGTGAGAATCCCCTTCTGGTCAGCTCAGATTCAATGTGAAAAGAATTCGCTAATTCAAAAAGTTTGATGGGCAAAAGGGAAGTTTTATTGGCACTGAGAAGTCAGTCCTGGCAGAGAAATAAAGGTCCTAGCAGAGAAATCCTGGCAAAGGATGTTAATCCTAGCAGAGGTGTTAACACTGATAAAAGAATGACTTCACAGTGGGCAGGGGTCTTGACAGGCAGCTGTGCCAAGGAGAGAGAGAGGTTCCTTGACAAGGTATGGTCCTACTTTGGGGCTCTGAAAATTATGAGTTTAAAATTGCCCTCTTTTATAAAAGATTAACTGAATGAAATTCCTTCAATGTTGTCCCTGACTCCAGGTCTAGGTTTCCAATTGAATAAAATAACATAAATTTGAGCTAAGTAGGAGTGTTCCTGGACTAATTTTCAACTCAAAAGAAGGTGCAGTTAGTCCCATCAAGATAACAGAATGAAATCACTTTATCTTGATTACCTGAAGTGGGCCTCTCCCAGAGGAGTTTCTCAAGAGTTCAAGGAAAGTTTCAAGTTCACCTATGGCTTCTCCCCCAAAGTCAGAGGACAGTTTCAGCTTTTCAAAGGTTTATAGAGCTAATAGAGACCTTAAAGGCCAACTACTGCAACCTTCTCAACTTAAAACTAGGGAAACAATGAGAAAATATTTCAGAAAAGTGCATTAGTAGTATGATATGAGGAAACAAAAAAATAAAATAAAATTCCTTGCATTTGGATAAATAAATTTATGTGAATATTATAAAAGGTTTGAATTTATAAAAACAGATTATATAAATATAAATTTTAGATCCTGATATACCACCCTGGTTTTACTGCATATTTCCTAAATCAATGGATATGTCTATGTGTGCATGTGTGCATATTCCTCATTTTTAAAGAAAATGATTGATTATACATCTAACATTGAAATGAATTAGTTCAACCTCAAAAGTTTACAGAGAGGGGCAGCTCGATGGTGCAATGGATAGAGTGCCAGCCTTGAAGTCAGGAGGACCTGAATTCAAATACAACCTTGGACAATTGCTACTTCCTTGCTATGTGATCCTGGACAGTTCACCTAACCCCAATTGCCTTAGCAAAAACAATAAAACAAAAAACACACATATATATCTCGTGTTTTGTTTTGCCTCTTTTATATATGTATATATCTTTTTATATAAATGTGTGTGTGTATTTGTGTGTGTGTGTGTGTGTGATAATGAAACGGAAAACCTAGAGAAATAATGGAGCTTGCTCAATTCCCCACAATAGGGACAGAGAGACAGGTGATAGAGAGCTCCAGGACTTAAATTCAGGAAAATTTGAGTTCAAATTTTGTCTCAGATACTTTCTAGCTCTTTAATTCTGAGGAAATGACTGAACTATGTTTGCCTCAGTTTCCTCTCTGTAATATGAGTTTGAGAAGGAAATAGCAAATATTTCAGCTTCTGGGCCAAGAAAATTCCAACTGGGGCCAGAAAGACTCAGACATGACTAAAATAACTGCACAACAATAACAAAGGTAAGAAATAAGAGCTAAGATTTAAATTCAAGTTTTTGTATTCCAAATTTGGCATTCTTTCAACCCTATTAGGAATCTTCATAACTGTTTTGTTTTTCATTTTCCTCCCAAAATGTGCCTATAATAATCTAACCTAGGAATCATAAAAAATTTAAAAGTATCACACCTTTAGACCAGTATAAACAACATCATAAAGATCTCAAATGTATAAAAGCTTAAATTTATTGAAATACAATATGAATTTAGAACTTTATTGGTATAGGTAGTTCAACCAAGGAAAATTCTCTTACCACTACAAACCATCATTTTTTCTTCTTAGAGTTATTTAGAAACTGAAAACTGAAGTGTCTCTCCATACCCCTCCCTCCCCCAAGGTCACATAGATACTTATATCTGAGGCAAGATTAGAATTCAAGTCTTCCTGTCTCCTAGCTCTGTGTTCACTAGACTCTCCCTCCTACAACTGGTCTGAATTTTCTATTCCCCACTTTAGTTTTAATGATTGTGAGAAGGAAAAAAAAATATATATATATGTAAAAACTTGTGTGTGATTAGGAGATCTTTATCTATCCTTTACTAAATAGATATATCAAGAATTTAAATTTTCCATCCCATAAAGGAAGTTGAGATCCCAACAAATTATATTTACATTACAATCAGTGACTATAAATATAAAGAATGTTCATTAGTAATGCTTTCTAGGTCTTTTGCTTTTAAGATCAATTATATTAGTTCTGGAAGTCTTATAATATATGAAGTATATTTTTTAAAAATGAGTGAACATATATTTTGACCCGGCAAAGTAAGAGAAAAAAATAGTAGTGATTAAAAATGTCATAAAATGTTCTGAAATGTTTAATATTTATAATCAATTCAGCAAATATTTATTTAATACCTATTTGTGTGCAAGTTATTTGAGAATTCCCTCCACAAACATAGATCCATAAATATTCTATGACTTAGAATATGCATTCTAGAAAGTTGCCTAAAATATAGAGGGGATTTAGGACATGTGTCAGTATGGGAGGGTAGATTTCATGATGGTTTTGCATAGGAGAATGATAATAATTATAGCACTTTATACAAATGCAAATATCTAGCACATACTGGATTTTAAGATTAGCAAAACATTTTACAAATTTTATCTCATTTGATCTTTATCACAACCCTGCAAGAGATAGGATCTACTATTATCCCTATTTTACAGATGGAAAAACTGGGGGCAAGGAAATTTAAGTGATTTCCTCAAGATCATAGAGCTAGGAAATTATAGAAGTAGAATTTAAACTCTAATCTTTCTGGCTCCAGATCCAGGACTTTATTACTGTCCTATATTAAAAAAAAAAAAAAAAAATCACCTTAGAAAATAATCACCATTGTCTTTCAATTGCTCAATTGTCCAAATAGGACAAGTATTCATATTTTCATTTACATAGTAGGAAACTGAAAAACAGAATAGGTAGGCAATTTACCTTAATGCAATAATTTATCAATTATTTTTATTTTTAATAAGAAGTAACCTTTTCCCATTGATGCCAAAGTCAGATATTCTTAGTTGCCATATGAATTCTCTAGTTTGTCAGAAAGAGAAATATCTTCTTGGGACTAAAGCAGGTATCAAGTATCAGAAAATAGGTGTCAAGCATCAAACTTAGCTGCACTAGTGGTATGATATTTTAGTAATTCATACTGACAAAATTATGGGGAACATTAATTAGTCCTCTCTTCATATTCTTTACTATGTCTTTCTGTGGTCAGACAGTAACAGAGATCAAAAAGAGTCTTAAACTCCACCCTGTATTTGCAAACATTCTCTATATCCCTTCCCAGTATAATCTTGAAACAATGACATCATACTTTCAAAATCATAATCATTAACCATTATATTTAGGGCTCATGAGTTCTATTATTTGAATGTCTGGTTGCAAAGATATAAGCATTCTCAAGGTAAACACCTGCACCTGACTCTTTTTATTGTTATTGATCTTAGGTAGGAAAATAAGGCCAATTTACCAGGTGTTCAAGGCATACACAAAATATGCAATTTCCACCTCACTCAAGAACCCCTCATATAATTTCATTGCTGCAGATAGATGAAAATACTCAGTGTCTCTCTATGTCTTTCCCTCTTTCCCTTCCTCTTTCTTTCCCTCCTTCCCTCTTTTTTCCTCCTTCCCTCTATCCCTCCCTCCTTTTCTCTCTCTCCTTCCCTCACTCCCCTTTCTCTCTGTCTCCCTCCTTCTCTCTCTCTTTCTTTCTCTCTCTGTCTCTCTCTCTTTCTCTCTCTGTCTCTTTTTCTCTGTCTCTCTTCTCTCTCCCTCCCTCCCTCCCTTTCTCTCTCTCCTTCTCTCCTTCTCTCTCTCTCCCTCTCTCTCTCTCTCTCTCTCTCTCTCTCTCTCTCTCTCTCTCTCACACACACACACACACACACACACACACACACACACACGGTACAGATGTCCACAATAAAAATCATCATTATTAGGAGTCATACTGCACAAAATTCTCTTTAACATTTCAGGAGATAGAAGAAATAAAGCTAGGCCATAGAAGTGATTTGTAATAATAGTAGGTTAATGCTTCTAAAATCCCTGTATGTTTAGGAACCTACTTATCACCCTCTGTGATCTTTTCTTCTACTACACTTTACCATCTCTTGGAATTAGACACTACCTCAGGCAATTAATTTGTTTAACTTTCTCTACTCTGGGCTAACATTGTTCTGATTGGTGGATGAGTGATTTAAAACATTTCAACTCATAATATGCATGTGAATTATGCTTTCTTTCCTACTCTTTCTGATATGGGCAACTTGCTATTTGCCTTGCTCTTCTCATTTTTTCTGGTTTCCTACTGTTATCCTTAATCGGAAAAAAAAAAAATTAAACTGTCATTTTTGGGTACGTTTGTGTATATTCTCATGTGCTTAGCAAAATTCTTGATACATAGAAAATAAATAATAAACTCTTTTTCACTGCCTATGAAAATCTAGTGCATTGGGGCTCAAGTCAAAATTCCTGAGGATGCCTAGATCAAAATGTCCTTCTATAACTAACTGTGACAATAAATACTGACTCTCCCTACAAGAATATGAGCTCCTTGAAACCAAGTTTTATTTATTTTAATATGGAAGAGGAATTTTTCTATATTTTGGAAAGTTCTTATTTGTGAGTATAAAACAAATTCTTTTTGAAGGCCACCTATTTTACTTAGTATAACAAAATGAGCACAGGGTCATGATCATCATCCATCTCACTGTTCCACTAAAATGTCCTTTTCATTATCTAACCTGAACTAAACTTTTGCTTGGATTACAGAAAATTATTGGGATATCTCATGTAGTAGTTCAAGAAGGCCTATAATCAAGAACAACATCAGATCTATGCTCAACTGTCCCACAAATTATCTTCTTGGTAACTCTATTATTATACAACTTGGAATCTTCTTTAGCTCTCAAACTGTAATTACTATAAAACTATTCAAATCTTGCCTTATTTCTAGCCCCCCACAGCTTTTCTGAAGTGGCTAAAAGGACACTGTTAAATTTGGGCAGAGGTAAAAGGTAATAGATTCCTTTTTCTTTCTTCCTCTTTTCTTCCCCATTTTGATCTATACTAGGTAACATGTACTTATGAGTTTGAAAAAAGAGAGCTAATCCTTCATCACCTGTGTAGTTTTCCTTTCATTTTTATTGTATTTCCTTCAGTTGTTTTATTTGTAGAATATCTTTGAATTTTTAAGTAAATATTTTATGAGAATAGACAGAAACATCAATTTACCTATAAAATTTTATCATAGGAAGGCAGATTTTTAAAATTAACAAGACATCAAATTTCATTTTATTTTCCTTTTCCTCAGAATACATTTAGTTTTTGGCTGATGTAATTTCACAAATTCTGAATCTGTTGGTAACCACTTAAGATTATGTGTTCCTAAAATATTTTTAACACTATCTTTTTATTTTTAAAATTTTTTCATCCCCTTTTTTCCTTTTGTAGCTACCTGAAGACAGGCAGCATATATATGTCCTAAGACATCCATTGTTTTTGTCATTACCCTACCACATTGATTGTGCCTCTAAATTTCAAACTAATAAAGTCACAAACTAAACCCAACAGCTGTTATTATGTTAGTGGAAGCTAAAAGGAATGCTAAATAGTATTGTTTCCAATGCCACCTTCCTTACAATGAACTACCAACAGGAAAATCTATTAAAATGCTGCTTTAATTTATAACATTCTGACTTTCAGATGCTAAAAAACCAAACCAAACAAACAAAAAGCCCAAAGCAGTTCAATAAAATATCTTATCACAAGGTCTCTGTGGTGAAGGTATTTTACTAGGCAAGTAAAATCATACATCATCAATCTATTCACCACATGACAAATTTGGCTTTTTATTCTTAAAATCAGCTACATGAGATGAAACTGAAATTCAGCCACAGTAGGATTTCCCCCAAACACCCTGACATGTTGACAACCATGGTAATATTCATTTATCTTACCTGGGGTTTAAGAGGTGAATGGATTATTTAGTTACAATGTCTGATTCTGTTTGGGAATGGTGTCAGTTATAACATCTGGCATTTGTTTGTTGATGGAAATTCAGTTTTATATTTGCTTTTATTTGTGTATTACACTGTAGTAATAATTGTGACATATCCTACATCTTTCTGAATATTGATTTGTAATAAATTGAACACTTGCTTGTAATCATATTTCAGAATCTTAGGTAAATTATGTGTTTATCATTCAACAACTTTATCAATAAAAGGGACTAGAATGGTATGGTATAAAGTCTTTTCTTCTTTCTCTCCTTCAACTTATTTCTGTGTAGGTTCATAATACATTTTATAATAAGAGATATACATTAGAAAAATTAACAACATATTATTGACCTATATAGAATATTACTTGAGAAACAAGAAAAAGAAAGGCTTTCATATTATAATCAGGAAGTTCTTAGGAAGAATAGTGATAGAGAAATCCAAGCTTGGTGCTTCTGTGTGTGTGTGTGTGTGTGTGTGTGTGAATACTTTGAAGGAGTTACAATTTTTGGAAATATTGCTGAACCACTATGTCCTTATGTGCTGGTACAGATTAGGAATCTGAACCTTATATTCTCCCTCATTAGAATAGGGTTGTCATATATGCATTTTCAATGTCACCATCATTTAGTCAAGGGAAAGTTATTTTTCCTGGCATGTAGCTGGTAACTTAATTAATGCTTGCTGACTTAAATTGATCTCCTGTAGAAGGTTTCTTCTTCAAGAAAGAAAAAAAGGAAAAAAAATGAATAAATGAATGAAATAAGTATTTATTAAGCATTTAGTATATGTCAGGGACTATAGGAAGTATTTTTAAAAATATTATCTAATTTGATCAGACATAAGATCAGCAACAACAACAGGGGTTAATTATAAAGCAATAAGCCACTCACTCCCAGAAAACTAAATACTTCTGAAATTTATTATATATATATGAATGATGTTGGGAGAGAAAAATCAGAGCAAAAGGGAGAACCCATGGAAAAACATTAAAAAAAAAAAAAAACAGATAAAAGAAGTGAACCTAGCATGTATTGATTTACATTCAGTTTCCCTAGTTCTTTTTTTGCATGTAGATGGCATTTTCTGTCCAAAGTGTATTGGGATTACTTTGGATCCTTGAACCACTGAGAAGAACCAAGTCTTTCATAGTTGATCAACGCATATTCTTGCTGTTATTGTGTATAATGTATTCCTGGTTCTGCTTGTTTCACTCATCATCAGTTCATGTAAATTTTCCAGACTTTTCTAAAATCAAAATTGTTCATCATTTTTTGTAGAACAATAATATTGCATTACTTTCATATAGCACAACTTGCTCAGTCATTCCTCAATTGATGGGCATCTACTCATTTTCCAATTCTTTGCTAACACACACAAAAAAAGCCACCATAAACATTTTTGCATAAGTGAGTCCTTTTCCCTCTTTTCTGATTTCTTTTGGATATAGACTCACTAATGGCACTACTTGGTCAAACTATGCACAGTTATAGTCCTTTGAGTATAGATCCAGATTGTTCTACAGAATAGTTGGATCATTTCACAATTCCACCAACAATGTAGTAGTGTCCCATACTTTTGAAATTTCTAAAATTTCACTTATTTTCTAAAATGCTAAAAAGCACATATAAAAAAGAAGTTTGAAATCTAGTAAGAGGATTTTAGACTTCAAATAAACAAAAGAGCCTGTAAATTTAGCCTGTCTTATATCTAAATAATTTACTTTAGAAATGTCTTGTGAAAATGTTCAGTGACTTCATTTCATTTTAAATGGATATGGGAAGCCTTAATCATAGATTCATCTTTAACTATTTTCTTCTTACATCAATATACAAGGTCATAACACATTTTGAACTAGTCTTAAAGAAAGTCATATAATGACCTTGTGACAAAAAATAGACATAATTGGTTCCTCATTTTTAGCATGTAAAAAGAATTGTCCATTTTGAGTTTTAGTATCATTAATTCAATAAACTTTAAAAACTTACTAGGGAATAAAGCTCAAATAAAACATGATCATATCACTTAGGGAATCTCCAATTTAGTAGAAAGGTAAAATACAAAAACAGAAAATTATGATATAGAGTAATGCATGATAGGTACTTTAGAGAATAGAAAGATAAGTTTTTAATATTAGATAGGTGGATGATTATTATGAAAGGAAAAATGGGAGGATCCATGAATGATGTGGTATATTTAGACTTTTAAAAAAAAGGTAATAATTCTGGCAAAGGAGAGCATTCTAAACTTAGGGAGCAATATAAACAAACATGAAAGCAGAATATAATGGACCATGGAAAAGGTTTGGAGAGAGATATGTCAGAAAATATCCAGTTTTGTAGCAGTGAGACATAGAAGAGATAAAAAATAGTCATATAAGATCTTCCAGACTATGAAGGGTCCAGAAAACTAGACAAAGAAGTCTAAATTTAAAGGTTGTGATTTTGTCAGAATAAAAGAAAGACTTATTGTAGCTCATAACAGGAAAAAAAAAATGTTTCCATATGGACCTGTGAGGCCCGCCAAACTTACAATTGCATGTTGACTTTCTGCCTTATCCTAAAAGGGAAAATAACACAAGGATCCTAGTTAAACAATTTACCTTCTGATGACTTATAAAATCTTGCCTGTGGAAAGCCCTATAAAGTTCCACCTGTGGAGAGGGCCTATAAAATCCTCTAGACTTATTAATGTCCTAGTAGGAGCCTCCTTGCAGTAAAATAACCATAAATTAAACATGAGTCATCCCAACAAAGGGAGACCATCAATTCAAGACAAGAAGAGGAACCTGATTACATATCAGAATGTCATATATTTATAAGATTACTACATATTTAAAACCAATTATTCAAGATCTTTTATTGCTTCTGCTGGAAGATATACGCACATACATATGTATATACATATATAATATGTGTGTTTATAATATATATATATATATATATATATATATATATATATATATATATATATAAAATAGTAACATATGTATTTTTACTTTGAAGGAGTTTACAATTTTTTGAAATGTACTTACACAAGCAGCTGGAAAAAGATTCCAAAAGAGTATTTAAATGAAAAAATATATATTTAGAATATCTTTCTCTAAAAGATTTACCTTTTTAATTATTCTGTCTCAACTGTTTAAATTAGTTTGCATTCTCTCTTGCATATTCTGTTTGATAGCAGAGAACGTTAGAGAGTAACAAAACAATTACTTGCAAATATACAAGATGGCAGAAGAAAATTGGTATGAAATTAAAACTTTTTCACGGACAATCCATCATTTCTTTAATGATCCTAAACTAACTTGATTATTCAATATTTTTGTATTGTCTCCTTGTAAAATATAAATATAAATATTTCCTTATAGGAAAAAAAAATAAAGGCCACTAGTAGTACAGTGAAAAAAGCACTGATTCTAGAGGTGAAAGAGGTTGTATAAATACAACCTCAGATATAAATATATAGCTGTGTGACTCTGGGTAAGTCACTTAACATCTAATTGCCTGACAAAAGGGATCTACTAGAAATGGAAATGGGAAACTACTCCAATATCTTTGCCAAGAAAACCTTAAAGAGGGATCCAAAAGATGGAACATGATTGAAAAGTCTGAACAACAGGAAATGTTCTTTTTTAAAATGGTCCTTTACAAATGTATTTATATGTATGTATAAAAAAATTTATATGTATGTATAAAAGCAATTATTCCTTGATTCTTTTTCTGTGACAGAGATACTTGAAAGTCCTACAAGTTAAGAATCATCAGAAACATATCAGAGTACTGCCCCAGCTTAAAGTCAAATTCCACCTAGTTATGGTTTATTTTTCTCTAACATAATCATTTCAGCTCATCGAGGTCATTGGATAGTGTTTGGTTCAGTTCAGAAATATTTGTTGAAAAGGAAGTAGTGATATTTCTCCCCTATTTAATAGCTAACAAAAATCAGCCTTATTTCTTGGTTTCATAAAGCACACTAGTCAATTTTTCTCTGTATTGGAGGAAATTGACATTTGGATTTTTTTTTTTAAAGAAAACTTAAGTAATCTAACAAAAAAGATGAGGTTTATAGTTTATTCTGTACATACAATAACATAATGATCAAAATGTGGAGGTTAGAGAATATATTTTTCTTTTAAAATAAACATTTTTTTCATAATGATTGAACAGTTATGCCCAAAGTTGTCTTTTTTCCCCTCTCTGACCTTCTGTTCAGATGATTTTTTTAAGCTGTTCTAAAAAGGTTATATTAGCACAGATAGTTTATCTATCTGGTCTGAATGTCTTTTAAATGCCTAGTATATAGTATGAAGAGCATAATATAAATAAAGTTTATGTTTATTTATTTTACTATACATACTATTTATTAATAAAATTATTATTTAAAATAATTATTAAAAAGTTATATGGAATATACATTTTAGTATATGGCAAGGGTAGGAGCATAGTAGTGGAGGGAAAAGGGATATTGGGAAGTCCAGAGAACTTAAAGACATGGATGGCCTTGGTACTTCCTTTAAATAGAGATTCTTGGAAGAGCTTTCTACCTTTCAATCAGAGAAAAGGGTCCTGGACAGAAGGTATTGGTGAAGTAAAGTTCAAGGACTGATGCA
The DNA here is from genome assembly GCF_902635505.1 of Sarcophilus harrisii. NCBI lineage: Eukaryota > Metazoa > Chordata > Mammalia > Dasyuromorphia > Dasyuridae > Sarcophilus > Sarcophilus harrisii. Next base: position 240,725,835 of record NC_045426.1, read on the forward strand.
ATCTTCCAGAATGAAGTGGTTCCTAGAGCATGATAAATAGTACAGAGGAGTACAGCTGGATAATGAATTAAAGGAATAAAATATCTAGCTCAACAGTATAGGAAGTAAAGATTCCAAACAATTCAAAGTCATCTGAAGAAATTGTTTAAGCCATAAATAAATTAGGAAATGTTAGAGGGAGAAAAGATATATTTTTTTCCAGTGAGTACTATCAAACACCTAAAGAAAAATTAACATATTATAGAATCTAGTTGTGAAATAAAGTAGGCTTTTTACCAAAATTATTCCTTAATTATATTATTCTATCTTTTTCATCCTTAATCTCTCCCTAGTTTAGGTACCAAGACTATATTTGTCTCAAAAATGATCATAAAATGATAGGATTATAGATTCAGTGTTGGCAATCTCATTAATTTTTGAGGTTTCTTATAATTCTAAATCAGTATCTTTACGTCCTTTCTCTGTGATAATTTTTGTTCCTATATCTAAATTTTTTTTAAAAATTAAACAAAAATAATAGAGACAAATATAATTAAGAAACATTTAAGCAAATATAATAAATACAATGTTGGCTGTTAACAAAGAATATATAGCAGTATAATACAAAACTGCACAATGAAGTTGTTTTTATAACAATAATGTAAAGAAAGGTTTGTTATTTTAAAATTATAAACATTACAACTTCTACTAATAAAAATAATATGAAATAATTCTTTCAACAATTATAGAAAGAGACTACAACAAAGGATGAATGATATGGATATTTCTATAATCATGGTCTGGCTTTTCCTTGGTCAAAGAAAATTTTCATTGCCTAAAAGAGAGGAAAAAAGAACTTGAGCAGAAAGAAAATTCTTCAACAGTTTTTGTTCCATGATTCAAATGAAAGCTCTCTGACACTAATTAGCCTGGTTGGGGATTCTTCCCTTAACAACAAACAGGGGTTCCATTTTGGGGTGGATAAGAAAAAAACATTAAAATCTTGGATTTTGCTCAAAATGTCCTAATTTAAATCTTTCCCAAAAATATTTATTAAAATGTGTAACAATTATTAATCATGTTCTCAAACTAAAAAACAAATATTACTTTATGGAAGTTGAGCTAGATAAAGAAAATGTCAGGCATCTAAAACATCATGAATTGGGGGATAAAATAAATTGAAATCAGAACTAATGGACATTTTAAAGTTCCTATGAATATAAAAGATAGAAAATTGAATTTGGATTTAAACAGTATAAGTTAAATGTGATTAAAAACTACACAGACTTTTAAACAAATTCTTGAAATGTTTCTGAATGTTTTTGAAACCTTTTTCTCTCTTTCCACTAAATGTGAAGGCATTATTTCAGTAAAAAGTATATTAAACAGTTGGTTTGATACTGTGAATAGGCTTTATAAAGTTAAAAACACACAAAGACACTATAGTTCACAAGAACTGGCAGGGTGGCAGGGTTTTGAAAGTAATAAAAATGTTAAACAGGCTACCTATATTGAATTTAAATAATGAGTTTTGGGAGTTTGTTCCCTGGATACCTGAAAGTGTATCATGGTACAGGTATAAAAAATTTCTTGTATCTGCTGCTATTGATATTAACTTAAAGATCATTGCACCTTGCTTTAACTGTAAACTGTGTGAGTTAGAATCCCTTGGCATTGTAAATTGAATAACTTATTATTTATGAGTTCAACTGCGATCCTGGCAAAAGTGTTTCTGTTGGTAAATCTCATCTTGAGGAAAAGTAGGAACAGTTGCTAACTAGAAATGCTAAATGATGCATACATATTTAAATCGGTTCCCAAATAAGTGTTTTTTCTAGGGAGGTCAGGTAAGAATTTTCTGAAGGTAGCAATGGGATCTTCCTGACCCATTTTCTTCACTATGAGTGGAAGTTTTCCTATCCGTCAGATCACAAACATGGCTTTTATAAGAAATTAAATAAAGTGAAGTCATATTGCATAAATCAGCAGTTCCAAAAACTTTCTGATGTTTATATAGCAAAAAACAGAGTTAAAGAAGCCTTGTTCCTATATTCACAAAAAAAAAAAAAAAAAAAAAAGGATAAGTCTGAATTATTTAGACCTAGACCACATAGAAAAGTTTAACTTTGCTATATCCCTCTTCCTTCTTTTAGGGTCATAGCTGTATATCTGGAAAGGAGCCTTAGAACACATATTGAATTGCCTTCCCTTACAGATAAGAAAACTAAGGCCTAGGAAATTTAAATGATTTTGCTATTCATACAAGTGATGGGTATCATAAATACAACTTAAAGCCAAGAGCTTTGCCATCAGAACCAGTGTCCTCCTATTTCACACAGTTTCTGCTTCTCTTTTACCAGGAACACAAAGTGTCTTGTGTATACAGTTTAACTGAATTCAGAGTGATAGGGATACAATCAAGAAATGTTATTCTTTTTTAAAAAAATTATTATATACTTACTTAAAGTTTAAATGCAAAATAGAACTCAAAGAAAAACATAGAAGAGGATTCAAAATATAAAACAAATTTCCATTTCAAGAAAACCAATATAATAAATATTACACTTTGTATTTAGAGCTGCCCATCTTTGCTTGCTTATAGGTTTGCTTTTGTTCTCTATTGCGTACTTTTTATTTTCTTCTCTTTCCTTCCATTTCCTTGCCCTACTCAAGAACATTACAATTAAGTATCAATATGTGTGTGGGGGTAGGGTGGTGATTAAAATTATCTCACTTGTAATAAAAGAGACCAAGGCAGAGTTCTAAGTCAATGGCATTTTATCAAAGAGTCCATGACCCCTTCTAATCAGATTTACTAAGGGTTTGTCTATTTTGTTGGGTTTTTTTCATAGAACCAATTCTTAGTTTTATTTATTAATTCAATAGTTTTTTTTTTACTTTCAATTTTATTGATCTCTCCTTTTATTTTTAGAATTTCAACTTTAGTGTTTGACTGGGGGTTTTTAATTTGTTCCTTTTCTAGCATTTTTAGTTGCAAGCCCAACTCATTGACCTTCTCTTTCTCTATTTAATGCAAGTAGGCCTTTAGAGATATGAAATTTCCCCTTGTTACCGCTTTGGCTACATCCCACACATTTTGGTATGATGTCTCATTATTGTCGTTTTCTTGGGTGAAGTTATTAATTATGTCTATGATTTGCTGTTTCACCCAATCATTCTTTAGTATGAGATTATTTAATTTCCAATTATTTTTTGGTCTACTTTCCCCTGGCTTTTTGTTGAATATAATTTTTATTGCATTGTGGTCTGAAAAGGATGCATTTACTATTTCTGCCTTACTGCATTTGAGTTTGAGGTTTTTATGTCCTAATATATGGACCCTATTTTTGTATAGGTTCCATGAACTGCTGAAAAGAAAGTGTACTCCTTTCTGTCTCCAGTTCGTTTTCTCCAGAGATCTATCATATCTAACTTTTCTAGTATTCTATTTCTAGTATTCTATTTCTAGTATTTCTAGTATTCTATTTACCTCTTTGACTTCTTTCTTATTTATTTTGTGGTTTGATTTATCTAATTCTCCCACTATTATAGTTTTGCTGTCTATTTCTTCTTGCAGCTCTCTTAATTTCTCTTTTAAGAATTTAGATGCTACGCCACTTGGTGCATATATGTTTAATATTGATATTGCTTCATTATTTATGCTACCCTTTATCAAGATATAGTGCCCTTCCTTATCTCTTTTAATTAGAGCAATTTTTGCTTTTGCTTGAGCTGAGAACAGGATGGCTACCCCTGCTTTTTTTGACTTCACCTGAAGCATAGTAGATTTTGCTCCATCCTTTCACCTTTATTCTGCATGTATCTCCCTGCTTCAGGTATGTTTCCTGTAAACAACATATTGTAGGATTCTGGCTTTTAATCCATTCTGCTAACCGCTTCCTCTTTATGGGGGAGTTTACCCCGTTCACATTTATGGTTAAAATTACCAATTCTGTATTACTTGCCATCTTGTTAACCCCTGTTTATGCTTTTCTCCCTTCTTTCTCCCTTCCCAGTATTAAACTTGTGAGTACCACTTGCTTCTCACAGCCCTCCCTTTTTAATATCCCTCCCCCTACCTTACAGTTCCTCCCCCTATCTTACTCCTTTCCCTCACAGTTTCCGTATTCCCTTCTGCTTAGCTTATTCCTTCCCTTTTCACTTTTCCCTTCTCACTCTTCAATGAGGTGGGAGAAGTTTCACCATAAATTGAATATGTCTAAAATTTTTCTCTTAAAGCCAATTCTGATGAAAGTAAGATACTCACTATATTCATCCCCCTCCATTCTTTCTCTCAGATATAATAGGTTTCCTTTGCCTCTTCATGAGACGTAGTACCCCACTTTACCCTTTTTGTGGTACAATGTCCTTTCCACATCTAGTTTCTAGAACAAGGTATACATGTATTCTTTATACATCTTTATAGCAGAAATACAGTTCCCAAGATTTCTATTTACCTTTTTTAGGTTTCTCTTGAGGCATGGCCCCTTCTAATCTCACAATCTGAGATGTCTCCTCCTTCTAGGTCCCTGTTTTTACATGGTTAGATGTGTCTTTTCAATACAGAATAATTCCATTGAATAAGCAAAATAATATATCAGCAGGGTCACAAGTTGAGTGAAATAAGGAATATTTCCATACAAGATGGGTTGCTTCTTTTTAGCTTGGACAGGAGGAAATAGTACAAGACATCACAGTCAATGACCTAGGTGGTCATAAGATGGTCAACTGTTTTTATTGGACAAGTAATTGATTTGGAAATACAAGAATATTTTGGGAGAACTTTAGATAAAGATATGATCTCTGTTACAATGGGCTTGGTCACCATGACAAGAAAAAAACAAGGATGGAGAGCCTTTATCTAACTTCCTATAGGTAAGTAAGTAAACTTAGAATATGCAGCTCACAACCCTGGTGCCTTATATATACAACTTTGATATAATTACATCAAATTGATTAATTCTAGATTGGAATAGATTTGAGGTCAAATGAATTACTTCTAACAACATAAAAGCATACATATACACATGTTTATATATATATATATGTATATGTATATACATACATGCATACATATTCATAGATAGCTATAATTATACACACATACACATATTTTTCTAAATTTATCAAATCATCATTTTCTATACCACAGCAATATTCCAACCTCATACTGTCTAATTATTTTTGATAATTTAAAATAATATAGATTAACATAAGTTACATATTCCCTATTTTTCTCTTTTGATTAATCTATTTTATCATTACCTTACAGATCAATCATTACTACACCTGTTTTTTTTTTTTAACCTAATAAATTCTACCCTTGATCTTTTTACTTTGTTTGTGCATATCTCTTATTTCCTACCTCTCCTGACTTTTCAGCTTTCCTTTATACTCACTTCCTTGCCTTCCTATTACTTAACCTGTCTCCCTCCCTTATCACCTTTCCTTATCCTTTCCCTCCTTCTTAACAGTCTCATTAATCTATTTTTCTTATTCTATTCCTGTCAATCTATATAATCTTATAAAATCCCTATCATCACATTTTTTCACCTTATTATTTATTTTTATGTTCAGAACTTTTATTCTCTTTTAAATGTGTTGTTCTCTTTTTTACCCAGATCTGATGCAAGTAGGATTCTCTCTAAAAATCTCCCTTCCTTATGCTCTTACTCTCTTATTCCTTTCTGAATTTAGATTTTAAAATCCTTCTCTCTGTGTCTCTGTCTCTCTCTGCTTCTCTCTGTGTCTCTATCTCTCTCTTTCTCTGTGTGTATGTATGATGTATATATGTAAACCCACTAATTAACCCATTCGTGATGAGAGTTCCAGAACTACCAGCCCTCTTTCTTCATCTAATTTCTTTGTTAGTTCTTACTCTCAAACCTCATTCATATAAGATGATTACTTATTTTTATCTTTTCCTACATGATTTTGCTTTTTAGGATCAAATTATACTCAACTCTGTAGCTGGTAGAGGGTTATGAGATGTTGATTATTTCCTAGTTTATACAATGCTATTTTCCAGTTTTCCCCAGCAAATTTTGTCAAGTAGTGAGTTCTTATCACAAGATTAATTTTTTGGTTTTCAATTTTAGGTAGTCCAATTATTCTTGGTTTTTCTTCTTAATTTGTACTTCAGATTTTTTTTTCTTAAGCGATGTCTCACATTTTCCCTATTGTTTTCATTATTTATATTTTGCTTTATTTTATTGTTTTTTATAACTTTTCTGACTTACCCTTGCTCAATACTAGTTTTCAAGGAATAGTTTTCTTCCTTAAGCTGGATCTCCTTTTTTAGTTGGTTGACTTAATTTTTGTAATTTTATTGTTTTTCTTGAATTATCCTTATTTTATATTTTTTTCTCCAACTTTGTGGCACGAATTGAATTACCCACTGAGTATACAAAGAAAGGTAACACACACACACACACACACATACACAGCCTCAAAAATTACATATAAAATCCTCTTTAGAATGCTGCTTTCTTCCAAGACTGAGATCTCCAGGCTGATAGAATTACTTTGTGACTAGAACAATATCTTTTATACTCTAAACATCTATAGTGTATCACTGAATCCGAGTGTTTATTCCTATGCATTGTTCAAGTTCATCAGGCACAGTGAATATTAGCAAAAAAAAAAAAAAATGATGATTGGCCCAGAAAAAAATGGAGTTTATTCCAAATTGTCTCTTTATGGACCACCATTATACATATCCCTGAAAAATAAATCACAGACATATGTGAAGGACATAGTCATGATTCCTACAATTCACCTTTCAGTCCTTCTGAGACTGAGCCAATTATTCAATCAACTGAATCTATCCTCTTGTTTGTTGCCATACAACCTATTACCTATATTTATTATAGTTAATGCTATCTATAAAGTTGTCAGAAATCTTATTGTAAAGATGTAGCTTATTAATTGCAATATAATCTGCCTAATTTGTTTGCTTTTGAAATATTTGGAGTGGAAGAGGATTCTTCAATCCATATGTAAGGATCTATGCCCAGAGAGCAGAAATTAATCTGATTTACATCTTCTGCAATTTGGTATATATCAAATGGTGTTTTCAGTCTAAAATTATATTGAACCAGATGGCTTCTCAAGAACAAAAGTAAATTTTCACTGTAAGGTGCTAGAATAATAAAAATATTAGTAATGAAGAAAAAGTTGATACAGATACTTATTATAAGGTTCTAAAGAAACCAGTTTTTCTCTACATGGACACCATCATGAGTGTACCCAGCAACCATCTTTTTGTTTTTTCCACAGTAAAAAGATGTCTACCTCATACCAATCCATGCCATGATTGATACTTTTACTTATTTCAAGCTTATGAATTATATGTGTGTGTGAGGGGCAGGGGGAGTCCTTATATTAATTTTGATTTCCTTTTATGTTCAAAGAACAAAATAATGGGGAATGGGGAATCAGCAGTATAATATTTTTGTGCTACTAAAGAGATTGATATTGTTGCAAAGAATCATGAGGAAATTAGAGGTAAAATCGTTTGTTTTTCTTTCTAAGACCAATGAAAATTTGCATTTTCTGTGTCTAAAATGCCTTATCACCACTAAGTCACTTTGCCCCAGTAGTTATTTGTTCAAACTCCCTTGCTGACTGTTTTAATATCCTTTAAATTTCTACCGCCTTCTCTCAGCATTTTACTACCCCAATCTATCTTTTGTCTTATCAATTTCAACAATTATAGGTTGGGTTTGATGCTATCTTTTGTCAAAAATCTTCCCAGATCCAATTTAGAAAACAATATTTTGCTAAGCAGTGCATAGTAATGATTAAAAGAAGAATAAAAACAGCAAAAAAAAAAAAAATCATTTCATCCCTAAGCCTGGAGTTTTTAAAGTAAGAGATATAATCTGGGAGTCATTAAAATATGAAAAAGGAAAATGATATTTGCTATAACCATAATGAACAAATTCTCCACAATATTTTATCTGGATAGAGAAAAATACACATTTAATGAAATTAATTCCTTTTAATACTAAATTTAATGTATATTTTAGACTTAAATGTATAAATGTATCAACTCTAATAATTAAACAAAAGGTGCACCACACTGAGCAAACTATGGAAATATTAACACTCCCTTGTCAAAAAAGGAGGAGAACTGATAGAATACATGACAAACATTGTCAAAAACCTATAGAAATAGTTTTTGGAAAAAAGTAAACATAACTTCATCAAATAATAATAGTCTGATTTTTATAAAATATTAAATGTTAGTTATTTACTTCCAAACAAATACTATGACATGGCTAAGATACAAAAGGGATATTAACAGATCATCTTTAAACAATAATTGCATGAACTCAGCTCATAGTAAATCAATAATATACTCATTGAATATGAACTATGAGAATTCATTTGTGGTAATATAGGACTTTATTATGATACTTCAGGATGAGGTCTTTGCTGTCAAAAATTACACAATAATAGACTTTAAAGAGTCTGGGCTTAGTGATCAGTGTAGATTATTTATAGATATGGCCAAAACTGTAAATATATTATTACAATATAGAAATTTAACATCATGTAGGTATGATAATTATACTCAAGCTTTCTGTTTTTGTAGTCTGATAGATGACAAATATCATTTCTAAAAAATAGTTTAAAATATTCTGGAAAAGTCAAGTAATAAAATATAGTTGAATTGGGCAAATATTATGGTCTGAATTGTAAACAAAATTATGGCCATAACATTGATTCGCAATGGGACAAGAATGATGATATCAAATACTCCTAAATTCCAAGTTATATGTAATGAAAATTTAAAAAATATATATATAGTTCTAGAAGATATTGAAATCATGGAAGAAGTAGATAAGATTCATATTAACTTTGAATGCTTTCTGTTTGCTTGTAGAAGATGACTTTATATCTTAATATCTATATTCAAGCATAGACTAGAGCTGAAGGGAAAATCTTATTTTCAATTACAGGATTCAGGAAAAACATAAAGAGGAAAGTGATAAGGGACTTATTAAGATAAAAATATTTATTAATAAATACCTTACACAGGAGTACTGATAAAATATAACATTTTTAATGTTTAAGTAGTTATTTACATAATTTATTTCAATTGACTGTTATATCAATTGTTTGTGGTAGAGTAGGATGGGTGTTGTTTAAGCTCAGTTTTCTAATTTTCAGAATAATTTCATCATACTATTTAACATAGTCTCCATGCCGCTAAAATGCACAGTAAGTACAAACACTTTTACCTATCTATTTGGTGATGTTAAATTTGGTCAATTTATTAGGCATTAAAACATCCTGAAATTTTGTTAATTGTCACTCAGAATGGAATCTTCTCTTTAGTGTTTTCTAGTTGGATATGTTGTGATATGCAAAGAAAATGCATTAAGGGATATCATTCAATCCTTATACATACATGAATAGTGGGTAAATGATATTACTAATAATACAATATTGATTATTAAAGGTTTAAATCATAAAGATGCATTTAAAATAACATTAACTTTAGTTTAAATATTATCTCTTGTGCTGCAGAAGCTGAATACTAAGGTCAATGAGGTATGTGGTTTGTACTTAACATAGACCAATTAATTCTTTAAAGTGGCAAGTAAGCAAGGCAGCTAGATGGTTCAGTGGCTAGAGCACCAGCCCTAAAGTCAAGAGGACCGGAGTTCAAATATGACCTCAGACACCTAATACTTCCTAGCTGGGTGACCTGGGCAAGTCACTTAACATCAATGGTCTCAGCAAAGAAAAAAGAAAGTAGAAAGTAAGCTTTTGGCATGCCATCTAATGGAACTTGTGTCCCTAAAATTGAGGTAATTGAAGCATTGGGGACCTAATCTCAATATATTGAAAAAAGTGCTTCAGAGTCATATTTAAAATTTATATACACACATACCCACATTCTCTCTCACATACACATATAGACATATGTATATATGTATACATCTATATATGTATATACACACATAAATATGTGGGTTTAAAGATCAAAAGACAGGAATTCAGGGGGAAAATCGTCAGTCTTTATTCTCAGTGAAGAGGGATGGAGGTGGAAAGAATCGGTGTGCTGTGTGCAGCTGAGTCAAAACTGCTGCCAGCCCACACAACCCAACCCCCAGTCTGAACTCAAATCTCTCCCAGCCCTTCCCTCTCTGCCTTACCCACCAAAATCGTCATTTTCCACAACTCAGGCTTGCAAGGAGGTGGGGCGGAATTCTTAATCAATCATGTATATTAAAGGTATAATCATCTAGCCTCATGTACTTGGGACCTCATGCATCAGCCAAACCTCAATTACATTTCCCCTTTCTTTTATTTTGCGGTGGTCGCCATCCCTGACTCCTCAGGAGGTCAGAGCCTCAAGGGGAGGTGATACGCCTCCCTAACCTCAGGAAGGAGGTGGCCCCGAAAGGAGGTGATCACAGCCTCCCTGACTTCTCAGAAGGGGGCACTAAAAAGGAGATGATCCGCCCCTACCGCATCTCAGGAAGGAAAAAGCACCAAAGGGAAATGGGGGTTGCTAGCGGTTTCTGGGTGGGGGTTTGTAAAACCCATCACATGGGAGTTTACACAACACATACAGGAAGAGGCTTTAGGGATGACCCCCCTCAGTCAGTGCAGGCTCGATGTGGTGTCCATAATTGCCACACAAGTAGCAGAATAACAAACAATATAAATCAACATGGTGTTGGAAAAGATCACCAGAAGTCCTAGAAGGTGGGTATGTAAACAACATCAAATACACCTTCTTCAGCAGCCGAATAGTCCAAAACCAATCTATTGTCATTTTTCACATGTCAGGGAATCCAATAAGTCCCCTGAGTTTTGAAGTCCGAAAAGTCTTTTTTTGTTTAGGGATCCAATGATTCCAGCAGATTTTGAAGTGTTGTAAATCTTATCACTCAGAAATTTGATTCCAAAGGTTTTAAATCCTGTCCCAGAGAATCAGTTCCGGGGTTTTCAAAATCCAGCTCAAATCCAAGTTCCTGGGGTTTCAAATCTATGTCTCAAGAATCCAATGATTCCTGAGGTTTTCAAATCCTATTTAGAGAATCAATGTTCCTGGGGTTTGAAATCCGACAATCTTTGATGTCCGGTCAAGCCCTTAACTGCCACACTCTTTCAAATGTGGCAAATCACCGCCCACCCGATATTTCTTGGGTCTTCTCCTTTGTTTCCAAGGTCTGCTCCGTCTTCCCGATGGACAAAGTGAATTCTTTGGCACCCATCGATTCCTTCTCCACCTGTGGGAATACAACAAACCCTCTCCCCAAAAGGTTAACCTATCTGGTCCTTTCCATTCCCCTTTCTGGGTCTCCCATCACCTGGCGATTATCTAAAAGATAGTGGGCTGCTATTTTGGACATGACCTTCGTTGGGTTATAAAACCTTCAAACCAGTGCATCTTTTCAAAAATCAAAGTTAATAGTATAAAAAATAGATTTAGAAGTTCTCTAAGGGTTCCTGACTCCCCCTTTCTTTGTTTTGGAGTAGTGTCTTAATATCTCTGTTTCTCCTCCCCTATTGCCTGTCCTTGAGTTAAAAAGGTATCCCGGGTGTGTTCTTATACTGTCACAAAATTTAAAAAATGTTTAAATATAAGCAGGACCATTGTCTGTTTTTACTTTTAAATAATGGCTCTTGTATGAAATTCAGTGACCACTTTGTCTCTTTTTGCTGCTGGCTTGCAAAAGTGAATCCTGAAAATTCCACCCAAACATGGATGAAAGACAGGCGACCAAAAGATTTATAATGGGCCATCCATTTGCCAGATTTCTTGGGTCTCAAACCGAGGGTTCTTCCCTAGGCAGTGGGGCGTGGAAAGGGGCAAGCTGTACAGGCTTTTCTACTCCTAGCTTCCTCTTTTTTATTCAAATTTTGCGAAAAAGCTCGCGTGGTAATTTAGAATGGATCTAGCTTCTTGGAACAATTGACCAACATGGTTAGAAGGCTATCTGCCTTTGAATTGCCATAAATATGGGACCTAAGTCCACTATGAGTGGACATTAATATATAGATCTTACCTGGATGCTTTCTCACTTGCTTTTGAAGTTTTTAAGGCATATATAATGGCTGCAAATTTTATTTGGGCTGTAATTCTTTGTACCACCTACTGAATAGGCGAATCAGATATTATATTTTGTCTCCCTGGATAATAAGTAAGAGCTAGAATGATGATCAATTATTCTGCTAGTGGACGAAAAGGGTTCTGACTACTCTCTTTAAGTTAGATCTGAATACCGCCAAAATATTATGTTTGGATCTCTGTGAAAATTTTGGTCCTTGAAGAGGAACTTTAAACTTTTTCTTCAAAGTCCCGAATTATGTAAAGTCTAGTTATCTTTAATGGAACCCGTAAAAAATTTGGACCATAGCTAATAAAATTTCCCTCTGGGATGTCCCCCTTAATTTGTGTTTGGTATAAAAGTTATATCTTATCAGGTCTTGTCCCAGATAATTTCTGCTCGCTTAGTGGCCTTTAATAAAATTCAACAAGCCTGGGTGGGGTTAGCTTTGATCTGGTTTATGGGAGGTTCACCCTCTTCACACTGTGTTTGATGAAGGACTTGTGGGTGCCTCTTTGTGTAAAACTGATATCTCCAAGGGTTTTGGTACTCTTTCAACCCATTGGATAAAGCCAGTTCCTTCTCTCAAACCTCTTGAGCTTCTTTTTGTAAGCTGGGTGGTAATTTAAAAGCACTGTCTCCTTAAAATTATATAGATTGTTGTAGGTAAACCAAACCTGGTGCATCCATTGGATATCTCCTATCAATTTCTGAAAATCATTCAATGTTTTACTTTTCTGTTCTTAAAGGAGAGTTTTTTGAAGTAAGCACCTTAGGGTATACTTCATATCCTAAATATTGAAAAGGACATGTCTTTGAATTTTTTTCTGCTATTTAATTTTAATTTAGTTTTCTATGGTCTTTTGTAGACATACCTCTAACATTTTGTTCCTCAATGCACATCCCAAAATTATCCATTAATGAATAATAACTTTTAGAATACCTTACTGGACCAAGGAACCATACATTTGAACATATGGGTGTTTTTCATTCCCTTGGTAAAACTTCCATTCATATCTTTTATAAGGCTCAGCTAAGTTACGCTGGGCACTGAAAAGGCAAATCTTTTCATATCCTCCTTATCAGAGGGATGAATAGAAACAATCCCAAATATCTATGACCCAAAACCATTCTCTACAACTGGTAGGAATGGAAGTCCAGGCGAGGGTTCCTGTTTCCATCTTTCATTCACTTTTCTTAAATCCTTAAATTCCATTTTTCCAATTTCTTTTCAAACAAACCTAGAATTCAAGGACTTAGAAAGGTTTGTGTCCTTGGTCAACTGTTCCTTCTATATCTAATAAGGCCTGAATTTTTCCTTTTAAGGGCCACTGCTCTTCCCACTGGTGTATCATTTTCCATTGGATAGGAACGGTGAAAGTGTTGAGGCCTTCAACAGCCCCTGTAAAAAAACCAAGTACTCATTTTTAATCCTAATTGCTTAAAGCGTCTCTTCCCCAAGTTGATGGGGTTTTTCAACTATAAAAGGGTGAAAACTCCTGTTTGCCTTCAAAGATCCCTTAGGGGCCTCTTGGCTCTATTGATCCTCCTACACCAGACATGTGGTGTCTGCTTTAATCTTTGGTCAGTGACTGGGCCACCATCTAATGACTCCGATCTGCCAGTGTCTCCAATCCTTTGGAAGGCCATTTATATAGATTGGAGCATAGGGGGTCAGTTTTTGCTGCTGTCCGTAAACTGCGGATTTTTGATCTGGAATCAGAATCTGGGTGACTATCCCAGGCTGCTTATTAATTCTGTTTGAGTAAACCTGATGCACTATTTCTCCTGGGTGATAAGTCACAATTGTCTGCCTTATTGGGCGGGATTTATCTAACATTCCCCATTTCCCCATGTATGTGGATGGACCTGTTTTTTACGTTCCTCAGGGGTAAATGGTCAAGCCTACTTGCCTGGAGGCAAGGATCCATAGGCAGGAGGAACCGTTTCACCTCTCCAGGGGTATCCGTTGTCTCAGCTGCTACTCTATTCTCTAATTGTAATCCCTTTCTTCCATCAGGTTGCTTCCTGGCTGATTGATTGTGAATCCTTTCTGCCATTTGGGCCCTTGGCATTGGTCATATTGGGGTATTGGTCAGGCACCTCTGGGTTTCCCATTGGCTGCCATCATGCCAAATGTTTTGCCTGGGGCCTGGGGTGGACCCCTCATCCGTTTCCCTGAACCTGTTTTTGGGGCCCAAGGGCCTCTGTTGCATTTTGGACATGGGATACTGGGTTTTTCTCCCCACCCTGCTTTCTCACTCTGCCTCTATCCAACATTGAGCTTTCAGATGCCCTCTTTACCACCGAAAGCATTGCGTGTCTCTCTAGAAGTCCCTTGGGAAGGGACCCTGTCTACCATGTTGGGATCTTGGGAAGTCTGCATCATAGTCCATAAAAGGCATTTGTGCCCATGTGGCTCTTTGTCCTCTAAAGGGCATCCTTGGCAGTCCTATATAATCCTTCGCCAACTCATTGCATTTTCCTTGAAGTTGCCTTATTAAAACATCTTTGTTGGATTTTCCCCATTAGTTCTTGTGATAGCAGTCTCAAACGTCCCAAAGTCCAAAAGGGCTCATCTGGCCCTTCATTATTTTTGAAAGGCCTCACCTTTATCATTTTATTGTGAATCAATCCCCTTTGATGCATTGCAGCAATTTGCTCATATGCTGCTACTGAATAATTAACCTGTGTGGCGTTGCATATGGACCTATACCTTGTAGTAGGTCGGGGTGATCAACATAAAACATTTATTTTTGTTGGCTTGTATCCTACAGGCTCCTTATTCAAAAGCCCATGTAATTTTGTCCAGGTTCGGCATCCCTTGCGTTTCCCAGTCATCAGGGTCAAGCTTGACCAAATTCTGTAACAGCATCTTAACATAAGCTGATGTAGCCCCCTTTAGTGCAGGCCTTTTAAGATCTTTTTTTCACAAAAAGGGCGTATCTTGACTTTGTTGACCTGGGGCATTAACTGGAAATTACAGGAAACATAAGTGGTTTGTCCCGGATGTCCACCCTTTTCTTTGGGCCTTCTTAAGCCCTCGAAGCCTGCTCAAGGTTGGTCCCCTCCCCCCCCCTGCCCCTCCTCCTCCATCCCGGGGTGGAGTTGGTGGAGGGAGGTCAATCCTTGCTCCTGGGGTGGGGCTGAAGCCCTCCTGAGGGGAAAGGTCATCCCCCTTGCTCACTTAAGTCTCCATGCCCTGTGGGGAAATGGTCATTAATCTCTTTTGTCTTTCCAATATCATGGCTAATTTGAGGAGGGGGAAGATCAAGGGCTTTTTCTTTCTTCTAAAGGGTTTTAATCTCAAAACATTGTATAATAAAATCCTCCATGGGAATTGAATGGGACCCATAGTCTCTAAATGTATGAAATCTCTTGCAACCCGGGACCAGTTATCTGGGGTCTTCCTCCTCCGATCCAAGGGGTGGTTTAATATACCCACAAATCTGCTATCTGTTCCCAAGTTATAAGTAACCCATGTATTTCTTCCACAATCATGCTTTCCTGCCCCTCTTGGGTGGGGTTGGGGGAGGATGGAAGTCTTTGTAGCCTTTGTCCCATTTTAGCCAAAAAAAAAAATTACTGGTTTGTTTTAAGAAAATAAGTTCCTTATTTGTCTATTAAAATACTCACCAAGTTCCTGGTCACGGAGACTTTTCCGTCCTTGGTTCCCCCGTTGGGCCAGGCGTGAAGATCGTTTATTTTTCGACAGGGTCAAATTCAGGTTGGGAAAATCGTCGTCATTCTCAGTGAAGAAAAGATCGGGGTGGAAGAAATCCAATAGAATTGTCAGCTGGTCAAGAAGCTAGCTTGACCAGCAACCACACAACCCAACCTTTCGGGTCTGAACCCAGGCCTAATCTCCCCAGCTTTCTTCCTTCCCTCTCTCTGCCTCCACCCACCAAAAATCGTCATTTCCTATACAACACATCAGGACTTCATGGAGAGTGGGCAGGGACCATTCTTTATCCAATCATGTATATTAATAGAGTATAGCCCAATTACTATTTAGCCTCACGTACTTGGGACCTCAGTGCATCAACTCAAACCTCAGCCCATTAAATGTGCAGTTAATTTCATAGTAACTTGAATTATATTTTTGAAAAAAAAATAACTTTCAAAAAGTGCTAAGCCTTGTTTCTTAATTTTACTACCAAACCTAAGGTAAGCAATAGACTAGATATTTGTAAGTTATCATTAAACATCATGAGGATCTATTACTATAATTAATGTAACTTTTCAGAAGGATTAATTGATTAAAGTTGAAAGCACTAGGTACTTTTATTTAGTATGTATAAAAAAAGGATCTTTTTTCTTACTGCTTAAGGTGGGAGGCAAGGACAAAAGGAAAAGAAAAAGAAAAATAGGACAGAGCACTTATGTTTTCATACCAAGCTGTAATGTACCCTTCCAAAGCCAATCTGGGAAAAAAAGAAAGGCAAAAATATAATCTGGGATGTCTCTAAGAATCTCACATAGAGTCCACAAAGGTCTTGGACTACTGGGTAAATATTAAATCCATTCTTCAGGACAATTTAATTCTTTCCTTAGTCATGGCAGCTACAAGGACTACATGGTCACTCTGAAATCAAACAAGTTCAGGATTTTCATAAAAGTTCAGAGTTCTTTATTTCCTAAATTTGAATTATAAGCAAGGAGAAATAAATCAGTTAGGAATCTAAAATTTTCTGGCTAAGAATGGAAAATTCCCCAAATGGGGATGGTACCATTGGGTAGAGGGCACAGAGGTGGTACAGTGGATAGGATGCTGCGACTGAAGTCAGGAAGAACTGAATTCAAATTTGGCCTCAGGCTCTCACTAGTTATATAATCTTTATGTATGACTCGTTAGTTGCAAATCCTTAAGATGTTTGTCTCAGTTTCCTCCTCTGTAAAATCATCTTTCTTGTCAAAGATCACAGAGTGAGATGACTGAAAATAACTGTTACACTATTGAAATCCCTGGGTTAAAAATGTTGAATGAAAAAACCCGTAAGGACATGAAAAGATTAGAAAACAAGTTTTTTTTTGTTGTTTTTGTTTTTTTTAGATCATGTCATATTTGAGGTAAAGACAGACCCTATTTATCTAAAATAATTAAACTCATATTCTATATTGTTGTGTAAAGTGTATGACCAGGAAGAGCCTAGACAAGATTAACATGTTTAAACAACTTTGTTCTGACATTTAAAATATCTTTCTGCAGGAAGTGTAAAAATCCCCACTTGTCATCATATTTGGGACTTTTTTTCCTGACACTCATAATGTTTCTTTAATAAGACATGAAAGAGCCTTGCCTTAGGTACTTGGTGATCTTTTGACATCACATTAAGGATGATTGTCTGAATGATGACTTTTGAGGAAAATTGGCTATTATAAAACTAAGGCCTATTCTAGGAATTGGCCAATTAAAAAGGAGAGTAAAGAAAGAATTGAGAGATTCAGAGAGAAGTGATCTTCAGGGAGCCATTTGTTTCAGGGAACCCTGAAGTTTCAGCTGAAGAAGGACATAGAGATGGTAGTGTCTAGGAACAGTGGTGAAACAACAAAGGACTTCCTGGACACACATCAGGAATTACAAGCAACAAGCCTCGTGAGGAGTTCTTGATCAAAACTCAATTCCAGGGCCAAATAGGTGTAAGAAAGAACAATAACAACAACAATAACAACAAACCACCACCACAATAACAAAATCCCAAATATTAATCCGCATTAGTTGTGGAGTTAAGTGAACTAAAATTTTAGATGCAGAAAGATCATTAAAGATTATCTAGTCTATTCCCTCAGTCTACCACTTCATTTTACATGTGAGGAAACTGAGACATCTCCCCTACCTACAATTCAGTGATTTAGCTGAAGTCACATAAGAAAAAAGTAGCAGAATAAGTATGTACACTCAAATCTTGAAGCTTCAGATCTAGCATCCAAAGGAACATAGATCTAACAGGAATATTTGAAGTCACCCCTCATTTGCAGATAAGTCTGAAGGTAATTAAATGATTCAGACAATGTCATAGAAGGGATGGAGATTCTGATTCTTAGACTCCTGATCTTATATTCTTTCAACTGTTTCATGCTACTTACCACATCTACTTCTGGTCAACTTTCTAGTATGTCCTATTTGCTTTTCTCTTTCAAGAAATGATACAAATACAAAGTAATTAGTTTTAAATGTGTGGAGAATTATATAGGTCTCCTGGGTAAGTGGGATTCACCAGAGTAGGAAGAGGAGTTATATTGGCTGTTTTAGGCTTATCTCATGTGTATTTTCTTTTTTCAGTTAAAAATTGTTCTGCATTCACTGTATTTTTAGCCTAGAATATTATATGGTATTAGAGAAGAGGTTTAAGCTTTCTGTATGGTGGCTGTCCTTCATTCTCAAAGAGAACCAAAACATCACTATGTTAAGAACTGTGTGTTCGACTATGGCTGATCAAACCAACATGAGCTAGTAATGCCCTGCCACAGGTCCAACCCAAATAGTCCCTATGAACTTTTGGGATAGACTCTCTAACTGCACATCTTACAAATGTGTATGTTATATTTTGCTAATTTATAATGCTAATTTTATATATTGTATATAATATTCTTTAAATCCCAGAAGATTCATACTTTTCCTGATCCTCCTTAATACTAGTGACTTGACCATGATGAATATCTTTAATATAACTTATCTCTCTATATCTGTATCTATGTATCCCTATCATATATATATTATATATGTGTGTGTGTGTGTGTGTGTGTGTATGTGTGTGTGTGTGTGTGTGTGTGTGATCTATTCATCTATCTATCTAGAAAGCTCCTTGAAAACCATTTTCTGTTTTGCTTTGTATAGTGTTTAGCATAGTCCCTGGCATATAATAAACATTTAATAAATTTTTGGTAACTTGCTATTTCCAGAAATGACCCTATTATGTGTTAAATGAGCCAAGTTCTAATGCTAACTTTGGGAACATTAAATTAAAACATTAATATGTTTTAATTAAATTAAAACATATTAATACAGAGATTTGCTTTTGGGCCACAGAGACCTAGAAATTGTTGAAGAGTTATGCATATAAATACAAATACAGAGGGAGGGTTGGGGAGAAAGAGAGTGAGAGATGGGGTGAAGGGGGGCAAGCACTTCCAAGAGTAAATGGATTCTGATTTACCCAGCCATAAAAGTTCAACTGAAGATACCACTTAACCCTGTTTACATGTCTAATAAAGTTCAATTCCCTAACATTCTGGGTGAAAGTTTTTACATATGAACATTTTGTCTATTTGGCAGAAATCAATGCTTTTGAGTAAAGATTTTAATTAGGGACTTGAATCTAACTGAATCATCAACCAAAAAATTGGAACAAACTGTACTCATTTTCTGATCCAAATACAGAAGTAAATTCTAATATTAATCTTGTTACTGAACCATGAAATAAACTAAATCCTTCCTTCTTCATTTCTCCATTTTTCTGTCTCCCCACCCTCTCCTGAAAAAAATGAACACTTAATTGATCCAGTTTGAATTGAGACTATGAATTTTCTGAGATCTTTAATCTGGAAAAAAAAAAACAGAACCACAAAATACTTTCAGAGCATACACTCCATTTGCTTCAAGTTTCTCAGGTTTAATGCAATGTTTCTCTGTATAGAACTACACTAAAAATAAATATTCACATATATGCAGCAATTTAATATTCCTCAGAAAAAAGTCATGTGATATCGAGATTTCTGTTGAAGTATTTTCTGTTATTTAGACTATGCTTAGGTAAATGAACTGAATTATCTAGATAATTTAAGGCAAAAAAGATTTCAAAAGTAAGAAATTACTGAAATATTTGGGTAAGTCATTTTGATAGTATGCACCTCTTGGTTTTAAATATCCTTTATTTTTGGAGATAAAAATTGCAGCAATGACTTTGAGAAACACTTTTTAATTTTAATTTAAAAATATATTTGATTATTTTGTTATTTCTTAATATACTGTTTACTTCTGGGGTCACCTTCTATAACAAAGAAGGAAGGGGGGAAAGTAACTGACAAATCAACAAAATCATCATATTTTCTCATATATGCAAAATTCTTCTCATGTAGTACCCATTTCTCTTGTTGTAATTTATCTTTTATTCTTGAATAGGATCATGACATCAAGGAATTGATGCCATGACATACAAGTGAATTTTATTTTAGTGAGAGGGGATTATGCAAAATACCAGCTTTGCTTTCTTCTACAAGCCCTCTGAGTGCAGTGGCAAGATGTAGAGCAAGATAACTGGAGATAGGTATGTGTGTATGTGTGTGTGTGTGTGTGTGTGTGTGTGTGTGTGTCTGTGTGTATATATATATATATATATATATACACATATATATATATATATATACATATGCACACATATATAAACACATACATGCACACATACATGTATATTGTGTATATTTACGTATACATACACAGATGCATACATATAATAAATACACCTAGACCTATAGACACATATATGTCACACAAATATGTGCACACTCAGCAACATGAAACATTCATGGTTTGTACAATCATTGTGTTCATTCATTTTTGGACAACCAGAATAACAAAGTTAAATATCAGATGTTACTAACTTTTAATTGTAAATAAATTTGAATAGTACTGATTGAATCTATAGTGTCCCTATTGAATATTAAAGACTAGTATCAAGTAGTAATACATCCATCAATCACAAATAAACATTTGCTATGTGCTAAACATTTAGGATACAAAAATCCTAGGTGTGCAAATATAGAAATTCAAGTCTCACTGCCTTTCAAAAGTTTTCTCTTGTAATAGGAAGATAATCTGTTAAAACAGATAAGTAAAACAAGATGTTCTATGACATGCAAATGGATTGAATTTGAGGGAGGGAGGGCTGTGCAAGAAGGAAATACCTTCACCACTTTTCCCCCCAATTGGTCCTTGTAATTAATGTAACAATGCAATTGTCTCATGGGATTTTTTCATTTAGAATATTATACTAATTGTATATTTTTGTTCTGTTTGTTTTCTAACTATCTGTGCATCAGAATAGTCACATTTTCTCACATTTCTTTTGTTGTCTGTCATTTTGCATAGTTACATTAGTATTCCATTAAATTCATGTGCCACAATATCACCAGGATATTTTAAGACAAAACCATAAAATGTTATACAAATAAGGCCAACTATAGTAATCCCCAGTTTTGATTTTCTAATTATTTTGTGAGTTACATTATCTTTATCTTCTTTTTGGAGAAATGAAACACAAAGCCTATTGTTTCTAATTCCAAGTCAGCATAATTGTGACCATTCCAGTGCCATAGAATCATTCAGATTGAAATTATGAATAAGTATGTTCAGTTGCCATGAACAATCTAAACATAATTCTTTCTCATTATTCCAAAAGTGGAAATTTTATATCACAAGTTAACATAAATAAAATTCTCTTCTCAGCATATCCTGGCGCACAGAGTTAGAATTTAAGTTATAATTATGAGGCATGGAAAATATAATGCAATGAAATCAACTCAGCAACATGAGACATTCATAGTCTGAACAACCCAATGTATTCATTCATTTTGGACAACCAACATAACAGAGTTAAATTTTTATCAGATGTTGCTAACTTTGAATTGCAAATAAATTTAAATAATACCAACTAAATCTATAGTGCACATAAATGAATATTAAAAGAATGAGATCAAGTAGCAATACACCAATCATCAATAAGCACTTGCTATGTGCTAAACATGAGGATGCAAAAGCCCTAGGTGTGCAAATGCAAAAATGAGACTCTTAATGCCATCCAAGAGGTTTCTCTCTAATGAAGAGATAATTTGCTAAAAGATAAATAAAACAAGACATGTACACATACAATATGCAGTAGTTGGAGCTGACTGTAGCAACTATTAAGGAACTCAGAAATGTAACTTTAAAAGCTCTCTTAAAAGGCTCAGTGGAAGTTTAAAGGAAACGCAGGACTTCCAGTGTCGAAGATGGCAAGAAAAGATTCCAGGCCTGGGAGAAAACTTTTGGGAAAATACAGACATAAGAGATTTAATGAGTTCAAATATGGCCTCTGACACTAGCTGCAACTCTAGTTAATCATTAACTCTACCTCAGCTCTTCATCTATAAAAAGAACTGAAGAAAGAAATGGCAACAATTCCAGTATCTTTGCCAAGAGTACTCCCAAAGGGATCAGGAAGAGTTGGACACAACTGGAATAATCCAACAATAACAACAGTTAGAAAAAAGAAGGTAGACACTGAAGATCATTTTGTAAGACAGAGAATAAATTGTAATCTGCCTAGAAAAATTGACTGAAATAATGGCTGAAAATGATAGTGGAAAGAATGACACTGACATAGATATCTAGTGGGACCAGGTATTTATTAGCTAGCAAAGGGAGTTTTATGTAGGCAGTCTGTGCATCAGAATCACAGGAATTCTGTGTGAAACCATAGAAACAATTGAAATATTGATTTTATGTTTGTGGCAACCCTGTTTGTAGTGGCTAGAAACTGGAAAATGAATGGATGCCCATCAATTGGAGAATGGTTGGGTAAATTGTGGTATATGAATGTTATGGAATATTTTTGTTCTGTAAGAAATGACCAGCAGGATGACTATAAAGAGGCTTGGAGAGACTTACATAAATTCATGCTAAGTGAAATGAGCAGAACCAGGAGATCATTATATACTTCAACACAATACTGTATGAAGATGTATTCTGATGGAAGTGAATTTCTTTGATAAAGAGACCTAATTCAGTTTCAGTTGATCAATGATGGACAGAAGCAGCTACACCCAACGAAAGAACACTGGGAAATGAATATAAACTGTTTGCATTTTTGTTTTTCTTCCCAGGTTATTTTTACCTTCTGAATCCAATTCTCCCTGTGCAACAAGAGAACTGTTTGGTTCTGCACACATATATTGTATCTAGGATATACTGTGACATATTCAACATATATAGGATTGCTTGCCATATGGGGGAGAGGGTGGAGGGAGAGAGGGGAAAAATTGGAACAGAAGTGAATGCAAGGGATAATGTTGTAAAAAAAAAAATTATCCTGGCATGGGTTTTGTCAATAAAAAGCTATTATAATAATAAAAAAAGAAATATTGATTTCATAATTATATAAAAAACATGATAATTAACCATAAGAAAATTGATGAAGGCACTAGCTAGTACCTGATTCCTGTACATTATAATTATAATGGAAAATAAGCTTACTTAGGGAAATGATGGAAGGAGGCTCACTGAAGTGCTGTCTCTTGGTCTTTAAGACAGCAGAGGCAGATGTCATGAACATTTCAGCTCTGACATGTACTTGTTCCTATAAAATTCCAGTTATACAAGCCTAATAGGAGGTGACTTAATGGAGGAAAAAAGAACCCATAAAAGGCAATTTCCTTTAGTGATTTTTCAAGGGAAGTCTGATGAATCATTCACTATCTTGGCTTTTCCAAACTTTTTTGTTCTTGGTTTACACATTGAAATTATACATTTTGCTTAACCAAGAAACACAGTTTAAGATGGAAATGAGATTTTCTGGAAATTTGGAACTATCTTCTGCTTTTTAAAAGCATTTTAACATTTCCTTCTGAAACCCCTATATTTTTTAATTTTATACAACTTTCATTTCCATGCTTTCATCTACTTAGAGAGTAAATCTTTATAGAGAAAAAAAGGAAAAGAAATGGCGAAAAATAATAGATTAGAAAAACTAGTCAAAACATAAACCAGGCATGAACATCCACAATTTTTATACTCCTAGTTCCTTGCTTCTGAAAAACAGAAGGCACCTTTTCTCATGTCTTCTTCAAGACCAAACTTTACCTTTATAATTATATCTTCCATGTTTTATTTGTTGTCTTTCTTTCCCATGTTGTAATCTACTACATTTTGTTTTTCTGGTTCTGCTTACTTCACTTTGCAGAAAGGAGAGAGATAGACATTTATTAGACATTTATTAAATATCTATAGTGTGCCAATTGCCTTACAAATATTATCTAATTTAATCTTCACAACAACCCCAAGGTATAGGTGCTATAATTATGCCCATTATATAGCTAAGAAAACTGAGGCAACTGAAAAGTAACTTTTGCTGCATCAAATATTGGTACAGATATTCCATTTATCATATCACTAACCTGACATATATCTGAAACCTTTTTTAGCATGCTAAAAATTGTCAAGGCTGATGCTTTGTTATCATAAGCTTCAGGAACTCTGATTCAAATTCTTACCCTGATAAAAAAAGGATCTTTTACTTACTGATAAAAAAAATTTATAGAAATTTCTTATTAGAGTAAGAATTACCAGAATACTCTAGTAACAAATAATTTCCACCTTAGTTTCATATATGTAGGAGGATAATACTTTGTAATACATACATATAATATTATATGTATATGTGTATTAATAACTTCATATGTCCTAGGAGTCAAGATTATCAAGGCAAATATGATGCAGTCTCTGTTCTTTTTTATATAATAATAGGTTTTTATTTTTCATAATACATGCAAAGATAGTTTTCAACATTCAACCTTGCAAAACCTTATATTCCAAATTTTTCTTCCTCCCTCCTCATCACCTCCTTCCCCTAGATAGCAATTAATCCAATATAGGTTAAACATGTGCAGTTCTTCTAAACATATTTCCACATTTATCATGCTGCAAAAAAATCACATAAAAAGGGGGAAAAGGAGAAAGAAAAAACAAACAACAACAACAACAAAAATAAAAATTCTATGCTGTGATACACATTCAGTCTCCATAGTTTTCACTTTGGATGTGGATGACTCATTCCATCATAAGTCTATTGGAATTGCCTTGAATCACCTCATTGCTGAAAACAGCCAAGTCCATTCCATTTGATCATCATATATTCTAGTTCCTGCTGTGTACTATGTTCTCTTGATTCTCATTTAGCATCAGAAAGTTTTTCCAGGCTTTTCTGAAATTAGCTTGCTCATCATTTCTTATAGAACAATAATATTCCATTACATTCATATACCATAAATTATTCAGGCATTTTCCAACCAATAGGCATTCACTCAGCTTTCAATTCCTTGATACTACAAAAAGGGCTGTTACAAACATTTTTGCACATGTGGGTCCTTTTCCCTCTTTTATGATCTTTTTGGGATGCAGACCCAAAAGACACTACTGGATCAAAGGATATGAACAGTTTTATAGCTTTTTGGGCACAGTTTAAAATGGTTCTTCATAATGGTTGGATCATTTCACAACTCTACCAACAATGTATGTCCCAGTTTTTCTCATGTTCCCTCCAACATTTGTCATTAACTTTTCCTGATATCTTAGCCAATCTGAAAGGTGTGAAAGGTGAAAGACAACTCAGAGTTGTCTTAATTTACATTTCTCTAATTAAGGAATCTATTCTTCAGAAATTTATTTCTGTTGAATAGGGGTATGGATACAATATATACACAAATAAATACAAAGCAACAAATGAGGAAGAGAGAACAAACAATTTGGACTTTATGTGTAGGGGATGGAAGGGCAAGATCAGAAGGAGAAAAAAAGACTTAAAGAGGAAACAGTATGTAAGCTGGTTCTATTCGAAGATACAGAGCTAAGGAAGAAATATATTCCAGGCATATAGAATGCCATGTAGGAATGAAATAAATTAGCAATGGAATATTGAGTTTGACAAACATCTATATTGAAATGAGGGGGAAAGCAAATAAGAGTATTTTAAAATTAGAATTACTAGAAGAAAAAAAAGTCTTGAAATAGGATGATTTACAAATTTTAATGCTGATAATTTATAATGGATGAATTTACTTGTTTTCATTAATGGATCTTTATTATATTGCTAATTTACAAGTAAAGATTCTTCTGTGTTATCAGATTTATTTTAGACTTTACAAGATCAAAGTCCCATTAAGAAAATGTCAAATTTAGGATAGAATTATAACCCAGACTTTTGCTTCTAGCTCAATTGAGTGGATGAAAATCAGTGGCTTAAATAGGATAAAGTAAAAAAGGAAGCAATTTAAAGATTATTAGATATTAACTAAGACTACTCACTAACTTGTAGTGATTATTTGATCTAGAAATATGATACTGTGGAGTTTTACTTCTCTTTTGGGACTCATTAAAAACAACATCAAAAATTTGTGGAATTCAAGCTAATTCAAACAATGTTTATCAAACAATCACAAGCATTAGTAGGGGAAAAATCAGCTTATAGTCTCTTATAGTAAGATTTTTCTATTTATAAATCATTATCATTCAAAATTCATTGAAATTTGTAACAAGATAAATAATCTTGTTCAAAATGTCTTTGTTAATAAACATCAGGCAAAGCATAAAACAGGGGATTAAATGCTCCCAATTGGTACTTAGAATTGTGATGGAGGAGATGCAATATACTCAGAAGTCATTCCTTGTGGATAATGAGATTCTTGAGATGCACTTGTTGCAGATGACATGGTACTGATAGTATTAAGTTCTAAGATACCACACTATCTCTTGGATGACATGAATAATAATCAACAAACACATAACTTATCTATCCCTACATTTCTATATTTTGGTAGACTGATGAACATGAATGAATAGGTGTGCCCAAAATTTAAAAAAAGAGAGAGAGAGAAAACCAGGCTGGGTTGTTTTGGGAATTTGGAATTTTTTTTTATGAACCCATCAAATTAAAAGGAATTAATTCTTGAGTAAATTCACCCAAACTCATTACACACAACACACACACACAAACACATGCATACACATTTTACCATTGTAGCTATGTAGCAGGGAGACATAAAATGTCAGAGTCTCTGAAAAACTGAAAATAATATTACACAGAGTATAATAGTAGGGGTTAATAGATTGCAATATAAAACCAATAAAGAACTATGAAGAACAGGAGCAAAGGACATCATCAAGAAATTGTCTGACTACCAGAGAGAAGAAACTAATCAAGTGGTTAGAGTGAAGGACAATAAAAGGCCATCTAGAGTATTGTTAGTACTCTCATGATGCCAGGAAAAGTAAAGAAGTCCTCCAACATTGGTTAGACCAGTGTCAAACTTTGGGGAGAATATTGGTAAGTCACACAAGAATAGCTAAGACTCAAGTGATATTGTTGAAGGAAACTAAAATGCATGAGGTCATTTGAGCATTGAAAGGTACTGGAAGACATACAAATATTTCTTCCTCCTCCCCCCCCCCCCCCCCCCCCCCCCCGCCCCCTTTTTCTTGAGGTAATTGAGGTTAAATAACTTGCCCAGGGACACACAGTTAAGAATTGTCAAGTGTCTGAGGCCATAATTAAACTTAGGTCCTTCTAACTCTAGGGCCAATATTCTATCCATTGCATCATATAGCTGACCCATATAAACATTTCTAATATATAGTTTCTGACATCATAGAGCTCATGGAAAAATTAATCAGATATTCATTTGCAATTTTGGTTGGGGCAAGGTGAGAATGGAGAAAGGAAGATTAGATTTTAGATGTATTGAGTTTATGATTACAAAGATATATACAATAGGGTAAGTATAAAGATAGATTACTAAAGTGTGAAAGAGAAATTAGCATTAAAATACATGTCTTAAATGTGTTTGCATATCAATTATAACTGAAATCATGAGAATGGGTGATTATTCTTAAGGAAGGCTATGCTTACATGAATAGGGGAGTATTTTGAAAAAAAAAAAAGAGCTTAAACCTTAAGATACAACCATCTTTTTGGAGAGTAAAAGGAAAAAGGAGAACCTAGCAAAAATGATAGCTCAGAAAAGCTGAAGTAGATTTGGTGTAGTGTCATGTCATAGGAGCAGAAGGAAAAATATGTACAGATATTTAAATGTGTCAGAGGAATGCTTTGCTATATAGAAAACTAAAGTATGAGGACTGAGAAAACTTCATGAGTTTAAACTTTATGAAATCATTGGTGACCTTTGTGAATTAAATTTTGGCAGAATAATAGGAACTGAATCCTGATTATTGGTAATTATGGATTGTAGCAAAAACATCATATAATGCATGAATTTTAAAGTAGATGCAAGAATTTTAAGCTTATAATTGTCATAAACAAACAAGAGTCACATGAAATTTCCAAGACCCAGTATAGTAGAACTTGAAGTCACAGGAAAAATGAAAAATTTTAGGGATTACTTGAAATGGATAAAGAATGTCTTCTTGCTGAGTGGAATATATGAGAAGAAAAGCAATAATTTTTCTCTCATTAAATTAGCACTAATCATAGATAAGAAAGTTTTATGTCAGAAATTCAAATGCAATTATTTTGATTAAATTAAATGCTTTTTTTTTTTTAAATATCAGTGAGGGAGATGCCTGAATGAGAATTTAAAAAAATAAAAACCTGGATCATTAATCATTTTGTATTACGCATTCTTAAGAGTTTAAACTTCTTACTTGACAGAAAAGTATCTTGTTTTTCAAATATATTTTTCAAGTCTATTCCACATTTCAGTATTATTTTTAAGTTTTTAATGGGAGGCAATGCAATATAGGATACAAATTGCTGATCTTATTGGCAAGAATACTTGCGTTTAAATATCTCTTTCCTTGTACTTTATCTACATGACCCTAAGTAAAACAATGAGAGTCTCAGTGGTCTGGAGTCTAGACAATTCTCTAAGAATATTAATTGCAAAGATGTCACTGGCCTGAATTGTTTAAAGGAGTTTCCTCATCTGAGAATTTTCTATACTATTGAAATCTCAAGATCACTCCTATGATTTCAGAAAGAGCTATATCTTTGTCTTAATTTGTTTATCTTACTAAACATTATCAAATAAATTCTAAGCTCTTAATTGGCATTCTGTTCCATGGATGTGATTGATCTAAGTCAAAATGTTGGCTTGGTGTGAGGTTTTCCTTTTCCTGTTATGATACCCAATGTCTACACTAACATTTTTGGAAAAAAAAATCTTTAAATTCTATTACATTTCTATATTTTTATCAATCTTAAAAGTGCCAGTTTCATTTTTAAAAGCAGGAATTAATGCTGTATGGTAACTATTAAGTATGAGGGCAGCTCTGTGGTTCAAAAGATAAACCACTAAGCTGGAGTCAAGAACACCTGAATTCAAATCCAGCCTTAGATGCTAAGTATATGACTATGGGCAAGACATTTAATTCTGTTTCTTAATTTTTTTTCACTAGTAAAGTGAGCTAGAGAAGCAAATGGCAAATCCATCCAGTATCTCTGCCAAGAAAACGCCAAATGGGATCAGAAAGATTCAGACATAATTGAACTACTACTAAGTACTTTGAGTGCAGGACATTTGTAATACTTTTACCCTTATAAATGTTGCCCTTAGAAATTTCTTGCAAATAAAAATCTGATTATCAAACAACTAATTCTCATAAAATTGAATTCAGCTAGGGCAAGAAACATTTCTTTTTTTTTTTTTTTTTTTTTAATTGTAATAGTTATTGGTGTTTTCTTGGTTGTAAAAAATAACCACCTATTAAGGAGAACTAAGAAAGAACTCTCAGGAGTAAAGTCTAAAAAGCATTCTCCAAATATAGTAGTAGTATCAAGATGTAGGTGAAAATTAGAAGACCCTAAAGTAAAGGAATGAGCTGGCAAGACTACTAACAGTTTGAGAAGCTATGGTTATCTACCAGCTAAGTACTGATGAGACAGTCTCCAGTACAGTTGTGACATAGTTAGTACATACATCCTCATTAGATAGAATGCAACTATAATAAATCATGCACTTTGGTCACGGTAATATCTGAGTGGTAATCCATTTGGAAAGGTCTTGTATTTTGGTTTAATATTTGCATTCCTGGTTCAAATGCTATTCGTTTTATGTTATCATTTACTATTTAAAGCCCATATATTTGTTCTTTGAAGATTCTTAGTGATTATACATTAGGATTCACAGATCTTTCTTGGATTTTAGAAAATGGGGATCAGAGTAAAGTCATGTAAAAAAGCATTTATTAAGTGCTTATTTTGTCGCAGGAATTGTCCTTAGCTCTGAGTATACAAATACAAACAAAAAGACAGATAATCTCTGCTTTTGTTCTAATACACACAAAAAAGTAAGCTTAAATGGAAGTGATTAAAAAAACGAAAGCACTTTTTATGGTAGCATGGTAGAGAAAGTCTGAAGAGTCAGGAGTATAGTTTGGAATGAAATGAAGACAAATGACCTGAGCATTTCCTTATAAAGTGATGTGCTTGGATGAAGCAGCCATTCAGAGAGAAAAGCAACAGAGACAGAGAGTACATCCACTGTGAGAAGTTCAGGGGTAGAGTGACCACCCAGCATGAAGAGTTGTCTGACAGGAGAGGAAAATCCAAAGAACTAGAAATGCAGGCACATTTTTATTCCCTCAATAGGATATACTCCAAAAAAATAGATACCAGGTCTAATGTAATTATCAAACACATACCCTCTATGTTCAGAAGCAAATACAGTTGCTGGCACCAACTCAAAAAAAAATCTCAAAATAAATAAATGAATGCCCATTTGAAAAATTCATCTGCAATTACATATTATAAAATCTATTATATAGCTAATCATGGACTATTGAAAAGTTTCCAAAAGGTGAGATTCTATTCTAATATATAAAACATAAGCTCAGTTCACATAACAAGTACAATGAGATAAAGTTTTACTTTACACATTATTTGACCTGTCATTTCCCCTCTTTGAAAAATAACAAATTCCCATTATTACCAAATTAGGAGTATAAAAACAGTTCCAAAGAAAGATATTAGAATTAAGACTTTGCCTTTTTTAAAAGCAAATTTAGGCTCCTGTCAGGGATGTAAGCTAATCATATTTTTATTGTTTAAAATGTTAACTTCAAGCTCTTTGTTGATGCAGAACAAAGAATACATCTAATATTTCTATTATCCTTTTATATCCACAGAAGTTTTCTCTATAAGGTAGTGGTTTTAAAAGATTTACTTAATATTATTCATTATAATTAGCAATACAAAAGTGACAAAGTTGCTATAAAGGAAAAATGTAGTAATTAACAGTTAATCTATTAATTTTTAATTACTTCAGAAAATGCTAACAAAATTTCCAGAAGGAATAACTCAAATATGTGATGTTGAAGAAGCTGCTTTATATAATAATAGATAAATAATATCATGAAATTTTCTTTGCACCAGGTCATCAAATGAAGTTCCAAACAAGCAGTTTTCAAAAAAGACAACTTGTTGTAAAGACCTTGTATCATTTTAAGTATCTTAGAACAAAGTGATGATGGGGACTTTGAAGATTCCCTAGTCCCCTCATTTTGCATGTGAAGAAATAAACCCAGAGAGAAAAAGACACTGAATTTGGTTGGAGCAAGATAAAAATTAGAACTCAGATCTCCTGACAATTAGTCTAGGAGTATTTGTGTTCCTTTAAGTTGCATTTTAGTCTATCTAGCTCTCCTCCCTCTCTCCTTTTATCTTTCTATTCATTTATTTTTATTTTCATAGTTTAAATTACTTAACAGTCTTTAGGAAAACATTCACAATTTTGAGACTATTTTTTATTGAACTAGGTTAAGTAGAATCAGCTTTTGTGCAAATAAAAAGTAAAATGCAAATTCACAAGAAAAATAGTAAATAAAATGTGTGTTTTCAAAATTACAATGTCAGCTAGTGATACGTCATAATTAAAGTGTCAGATGGTTTCTCATATGAGTAGCCTGTTTTTGTGTTTACAATCTTTTTTGATTAAATATTCTGACCTTGTTTCTCTCCTGTTACCCACAGGAAAAAGAAGAACTAGCAAAATTGTTTTTAGGTAGGTTTATTTTGCCCTCTTTGAATTTTGCTTATTAAATTACTTTGTCAAGAATAAATTTCTTTTCTATAATTCGAAGAACATATTTACCCTTTCAAATATAATTTCTTTGCAAAATACCTATATTCAACAATTCTAATTTCCATTAGGTTTTTCAATAAATAGTCTTGTTTATTTAAATATTGGCTTGTTTAAATGAACAAATCTATAGCTTTTTAATCTTAAGATAGTTTATTGTCTACTTGGATTCCTCTGGGTGGGGGACCTTACTGTTTAGAGATTATTCTTGCCTTGTAAAAATTTCCAGTAGCCTATGTTTCATATTTTATAGGACATAACTTTGCCAATTTTGCTCACAATGGTGAAATTATCCTGCTTTTTCTATAACATGTCTTTTTGTTAGATGACTTATTCTATGTCAGAAGGCACATATTTGTTCAGAACCTAGATTGAATTAGAGAAGAATTTTTTGTTTATTTTGTTGTTTTTCTGCTATGCTGTAAGCAATTCCAGATAAATGTAGAAATAAAGATGTTATTACTGCCATTACTCTAATGAAATAATGAGAAATGTATCTTTGTATCTAGGTAAACATTAATTGTATTTTTTATTTAAAAGCTTCAAATGTTAAAATAACTTGTACAAGCTTAGTTTTTATGTTCTCAACTAAAGAGCATGATTGACTTGTATTTGTAAAATGATACAATTTAGTACTTAAAGGGACCTTAAAAGTTATCTAGTAAAATTTATTATCTTATAGCTGATAAAATTGAAGTCCAGAAAAGTAACATGCTATGTCTAGGAAGAAGACTTAGGCCTATTTGTCAAATTTCAGATTCCAAATCCACTACTTTTTATACTATATCACACTGCTTCTATATAATGAGTTTTGTTTTATTACCAGATCCACACAGATTAGAGCCATTAAAGGGGTGTGATAGTGATGGATGGCTATTAAAGGCAATCACAATTATAACAGCAGGAGAAGTGACACCTAACAGCTTCTCTTTAGAGAAAGAATGGGAAGAAACTCAAAAGCAGATGTAGAACAAGGGTGCATATGCTACAATTATGTACCCTCATGGCAAGAGGATTCCTCCCATAAGGAGCTCCATCCTGTGCTTATTGGACCTCAGATATATTTTTGGAAAGATTTCAGACCAAAAAATCAGGATTTTTCTCTGAAGTTCATCATCAGAGTCCCTGACTCTGTCTTTCTCTGTTTCTGTCTCTGTCTCTTTGTCTGTTTGTCTCTGTCTCTGTTTCTCTCTCAAATTATTATTTAATTATTTTTAACAGTCTTTTTTTTTGAAATTGTGAGTTCCAAATTGTCTCTCCCTCTTTACCAATTTCCTTCACCCATAGAAAAGGGAAGCAATAAGGTATCAATCATGCATATGAAATCATACAAAGCATATTTTTATATTATTCATATTGCCAAAAATTTTTAAATGAGATAGTTATATTTCAATTTTCACCCACAGTTCTTCAGTTCTCCCTATGGAGGTGGCATATTTTTTCATCTGTCTCCTTTGGAATTACCTTAGATCATTGAATTGATCAGAGTAGCCAAGTCTTTAACAGTTGATCATCATTACAATTGCTATTACTATGCACAATAATATCCTCATTCTCTTCACTGCACTTAACATCAGTTCATATGGGTCTTGCCTTTTGTTTTTTTTCCTGAAACAAACTCCTTATCATCATTTCTTACTTAGGCACTTTTCTTTCATCCTTGATTTCTTTGAAGTACAAACCCAAAATGGTATTGCTGAATCCAGTTTTAGCCCTTTGGAGAGAGTTGCAAATTGTTGTCCAGAATAAGTGGAACAGTTCAGTACTACACCAGCAATTCATTAGTGTACTTATTTTACCTTCTCCCATCAAATATTTGCCATTTCTGATGTGTGACATAGTATCTCAGAATTGCTTTAATTTACATTTCTCTAATCAATAGTGATTTAGAGAACTTCTTTTTATATGACTATAGATAATTTTGACTTCTTCCCCCCCAAAGATTGCTTGCTCATGCCATTTGGGGAATGGGTCTAATTTTTATAAATTTAATTAAATTCTCTGTATATTTAAGAAATTAGGCCTTTATTAAAGAAATGTGCTGTAATTTAAAATAAATACAATTTCATTGTCTATGGTACTTTTTTTTTTTAAAAAGATGTAGTTTCACTGATTTAATTAGGTCAATTTTTTGCTTTTACTTTGTCTGAGATCATTATTGCTTCCCCTGCCTTCTGTTGTTTTTATTTTTAGCTAAAGCAAAATGGATTCTGCTCTAGCCCTTTATTTTTAATTCTGTACCTGTGTTTTGTTTTGTGTCTCTTATTTATAGTACATTGTTAGATTCTAGTTTATAATCTGTTCTGTTATCTGCTTATGTTTTTTGAGTGAGCACATAAGATTCACATTAACATTGTCTATTTTCATTCATCCCAATTTCATATGCTTATTCTTTTCTATTTATCTTGTCCTTTCTCAAAATTCTATTTTGCTGCTAACTACTGCCTCCCTTAATCTGCCTTTCCTTTTATTTTCCTACCCTTTCCTCTAAGCCTATCCCCCTATTTCCCTATTGGGTAAAATAGAACTCTATATACAACTGAGTGTCACATATATATGTATTTATGTATGTATGTATGTATGTATGTATGTTGCCTTCCAGAATGATAGAACCAATTCACTCTTCCACCAACAATTCATTAATGTATTTTTTTTCCCTGTTCCCATCAAGCACTTGCCATGTCTGATATGTGATAATAATATTTCAGAGTTATTTTAATTTGCATTTCTCTAATCAATTTAGATTTAGAGTGATTTAGAGAACATTTTTATGACTACAGATAACTTTGATTTCTTCCCCTGAAAACTGACTGTTCATATAAATATAAATATATATATATATATATATATATATATATATTCACTATTTGAACCATTTCCAAGGAGGATGAGATTTTAAGCATTGTCTTCCTACCTCCCCTTTATCCTTTATTGGTAAAAGCCCTTCCTCATGAAAGATAATTATCCCCATTCTTCCTCTCTTCCTCTTTCTCCTTGAGCATAATTTTTTAATGTATTCATTTTTTTCTTACATTATCCCAGTTTGACTCACCCCTGCATCCTCTATGTAGAATCATTTTACTGTCCTAATAAAGATAAAGCTTTTATCAGACAGTTATAATATTTCCTGTATAGAAAGATAAACAGTTTAACCACATTGAGTTTTTTATAATTTTTCTTTCATGTTTACCTTTTCATATTTCTCCCGAGTCTTGTGTTTGAATATCAGCTGTTCTATTCAGTTCTGATCTTTTCATCAGGAATACTTGGCAGTCCACTAATTCATTAAATATCCATTTTTCCCCTTGAGCATTATGCTGTTTTTCTGGGTAAGGTATTCTTGGTCATAATCTTTGATCCTTTGTTTCCAGAATATAATTTTCCAAGCTTTCTACTGCTTTTTTTCCTAGTGATTTTATTTTTTTTTATGCACATTCCTTATGAATTGTGTTAGGAGAGAAAAATCAGAGCAAAAAGGAAAAACCATGGGAGACATAAAAAAAAAAAAAAAAAAAAAAGAAGTGAACATAGCATGTGTTGATTTACATTGTCTCCTTAGTTCTTTTTCAGGATGTGGAAGGCATTTTCTGTTCAAAGTTTATTGGGATTGCTTTGGATCATTAAAGCAGTGAGAAGAACCAGTCTTTCATAGTTGGTCATCACACATTCTTGCTATTATTATGTACAATATATTCCTGGTTCTGCTTGTTTCACTCAACATCAATTCATGTAAATCTTTCCAGATCTTTCTAAAATCAGCTTGTTCATCATTTTTATGGAAAAATAATATTTCATTATTTTCATATACTACTACTTGTTCAACCATTCCCCAAACTGATGGGCATCTATTCATTTTCCAGGTCTTTGCTACCACAGAAAAAGATGCTACAAATATTTTTGCACAAATATTCTTTTATAATTCCCTTGGGATATAGACAAAGTAGTGTCACTGCTGGGTCAAAGGTATACAGTTTTATATAATAATGATATA
This sequence comes from Sarcophilus harrisii, assembly GCF_902635505.1. Lineage (NCBI taxonomy): Eukaryota > Metazoa > Chordata > Mammalia > Dasyuromorphia > Dasyuridae > Sarcophilus > Sarcophilus harrisii. Next base: position 240,761,721 of record NC_045426.1, read on the forward strand.
AAAAATTTATAATTTGGGCATAGTTCCTGATTGCTCTTCAGAATGATTAGATCATGTCACAACTTCACCAGCAATGCATTAGTGTCTCAGTGTTCCCACATCCCCTCCAACATTTATCATTTTTTTTTTCTGTTATCTTAGCCACTATGAAAGGTATGAGGTGATACCTCAGAGTTGTTTTAATCAGCATTTCTCTAATGAATAGTGATTTAGAGAATTAGAGCATTAATTTTGTCATTTGAAAATTGTCTATTCATATCCTTTATTTATCAATTGGGGAATAATATGTATTCTTATAAATTTGACAGAGTTCTTTATATATTTTAGAAATGAAATGTTTAGCAAAAATACTGGCTGTAAATTTTTTCCTCAGCTTTGAACTTCCCTTTTAATTTTGTTTCTGTTGATTTTATTTGTGCAATAAGTTTTTAATTTAATGTTATCAAAGTTGTCCATTTTACCTTTCATAATGATCTCTAGTTCTCTTTGGTCATAAATTCCTCCCTTCTGAATTATATGATGGATAAAGTATCTTTTGTCTCCTAACTTGTTTATGGTATCATATTTTGTGCCCAAATCATGTATCCATTTTGACTATATTTTGGTATGTGAAATATAGGGGTATGAGATATAGATCTACGCCAAGTTTCTAACATAGTATTTTCCAATTTTCCCAAAAATTTTTGTCAAATACTGAGTTTTTATTCCAGAAGCTTGGGTCTAGGGGTTTATCAAATACTAAATTATTATAGTTTTTGATTATTGTCATGTGTATATAATCTATTCCACTGATCCTCCACTATTTCTTAATACCAAATGGTTTTGATGATTTATGATTTATAATATAATTTTAGGTATAGTTTTAGGTTGAACAGCTGATATTCAAACACAAGACTCAGGAGAAATATGAAAAGGTAAACATGAAATAAAAATCATAAGAAACTCAATGTGGTTAAACTGTTTATCTTTCTATACAGGAAATATTATAACTGTCTGATAAAAGCTTTATCTTTATTAGGACAGTAAAAATACAATACTAAGCCACCATCCTTTGTATTTTTCCCATTAATTCCTTTGATATCCTTTTGTTCTTTCAGATGAATTTTGTTATTATTTTTTCTAGTTCTATAAAATAATGTTTTGGCAACTTAATTAGCAGGGCACTGACTGAACAATCAGACCAATTTAGGCAGAATTGTCATTTTATTATATTATCTCAACCCACACAAAAGCAATTGATATTTTTCCAATTCTTTCGATCTGACTTTATTTGTGTGAAATTATTTTGTAATTGTATTCATATATTTCCTGAATTTGTCTTGTCAGGTAGACTCTCAAGTATTTTATTTTGTATATAATGATTTTAAATGGAATGTTTCTATCTCTTGTTGATGGCCTTTGTCAGTAATACATAGAAATGCTGATTATTTGTGTAGGTTTATTTTATATCCTGCAATTTTGCTAATGCTGTTGGCAAATATGTTTTTGGATGATTTTCTAGGATTTTCTAAGTATATCATCATCATCTGCAAAGAGTGATAGTTTTATCTCCTCATTACCTATTGTAATTCCTTTAATTTCTTTTACTTTTCTTGTTGCTGAAACATTTCTAGTGCAATGTTGAACAATAGTGGTGATAATGGTTATTCTTGTTTTAACCCTTGTCTTAATGGGAATGTGTATAGCTTCTCTCCATTACAAATAATGGTTGTTGTTGGTCTTAAATAGATACTACTTATTATTTTCAGGAAAGTTCCCTTTATTCTTATGATTTCTAGTATTTTAATAAGAATGGGTGTTTTATTTTATCAAAAGTTTTTTTATATATCTGTTGAGATTATTATATGATTTCTATTGTTTTTGTTATTGCTATGGTCAATTATGGTAATAGTTTTCCTGATATTGAACCAGCCTTGCATTCCTGGTATAAATCCCAACTGGTCATAGTGAATTATCCTGCTGATAAATTGCTGTAATGTCTTTGCTAATATTTTATTTAAAATTTCTGCGTCCACATTTATTAGAGAGATTGGTCTATAATTTCCTTTCCCTTTTTTGGATTTTCCTTGTGTAGGTATTAGTAACATATTTGTGTCATAGAAGGAATTTAGCATTACTCCTTCTTTACCTATTTTTCCAAATAGCTTTCAGAATATTAGAATTAAATGTTATTTAAATGTTTGGTAGAATTCACTTGTGAATCTATCTGGCTCTGGACATTTTTCTTTTTTTAGGGAGTTCATTAATGGCTTTTTCAATGTATTTTTTCTAATATGGGACTATTTAAGTAAGATTTTTCTGTTAATCTGAGCAATTTACATTTTTGTAAATAGTCATCCATTTCATGTAGACTGTCAGACTTGCTGCCATATAGTTGGGCAAAATAGCTCTTAATTATTGCTTTAATTTCTTTATCACTGATGGTCACTCTTTCTATTTTAGATGATTTTGCATTTTTTTCCCTTTTTTAATCAAATTAACCAAATTTTTTTGTTTTGTTCTTTGTTTCATACAACTAGCTCTTAGTTTTATTAGTTCAATAGTTTTCTTAGCTTAAATTTTATTAATTTCTCCTCTGAGTTTCAGAATTTCTAATTTGATATTCAATTGGGGTTTTCCATTTGTTCTTTTTCTAGCTTTTTTAGTTACATGCCCAATTCTTTGATCTCTTCTTTTTTTATTTTATTCACATAGCTATTCAGAAATATAAAATTTCCCCTAAGAACTGCTTTGGCTGCATCCCAAAGGTTTTGGCATGTTGTCTCGTTATTTTCATCCCTTGGATGAAATGATGGATTGTTTCTGTGATTTGTTGTTTGACCCACTCATTTTTTAGAATTAGATTATTTAATTTCCAATTGGTTTTTAGTCTATCTTTCTCTGCCCCTTTATTGATTATAATTTTTATTGCATTATGGTCTGAAAAGAAAGCAATTACTATTTCAGCCTTTCTTCATTTGATTGTGAAATTTTTACATTTCTGATACATCGTCAATTTTTGTGTAGGTACCAGGTACTGATGAGAAAAAGGTGTATTTTTTCCTGTCCCTATTCAGTTTTCTCTAGAGGTCTAACATATCTAGGTTTTCTAAGATCCTATTAACCTCCCCAGTTTCTTTCTTATTTTGTGGTTAGATTTGTTGATTCTGAGAGAGAAAGGTTGAGGTCCCCCACTAGTATAGTTTAGCTTTCTATTTCCTTCTGTAACTAATTTAAATTTTTCTCTAGTAATTTGGCTGCTCTACCACTTGGTGCATACATATTTATTATTGTTACTATTTCATTGTTTATGGTACTTTTTATTGAGATGTACTTTCCTTCCTTATCTCTTTTAATAAGATTTATTTTTATTTTTGCTTTATCTAAGACCAGAATTGATATTTCTGCTTTTTTTTTTTACTTCATCTGAAGCATTATAAATTCTGTTCCAGCCTTTTACCTTTTCTCTGTATGTGTCTCTCTCTATGTCAAATCAATTTTTTTGTAAACATATTGTAGAATTCTGTTTTTTAATCCACTTTGCTATTTGCTTCCATTTTATGGGATAGTTCATTCCATTCACATTCTAGTTATGATTACTAGTTCTCTATTTTCCTCCATCATCCTTTTTCCCTTATATATGTCTGTTTTCTCTTTCCACCCTGTCTTTAGAAGTGTTTTTTTTTTAACCCATCCCACCCATTATCTTATCTCCTATCACTCTCCCCCCTTTTCTTATTAGTGTTTTTTTTTAACCCACTCTACCCACTGCCTTATTTTCTGTCACCCTTTTCCCCCTTTCTCTTATCTTTTCCCTAGTGTTTCTGCCCTCCTTTCTATCCTGACGTCCCTTTTCCTTCTTCTTTCTCCTCCTATGTCTGTATAGGGTTTGATAAATGTCTATAATTAAGTGAAGGATTAAGTTATTCTCTGTTAGAATCAGAACTGATATTATCAAGCTTTAAACAATGCTAAACCCCTTCCTTCTTTCTATTGATCATAATATGTTTTTTGCACCTCTTTATATGATTTAATTCTCATTATATCTCCCTTTTCTTCTTTTTTCCAGTACAGACCTTTTTCCATCACTTAATTTTCTTTTCTTTGATTTCATCCCATCAGAGTTCATTCACAACACAACCTCAGTACATGTGATGCACTACTAGAGGAGACTGAGTCTGGGTCAGACTGAGACTGGGTTAGATTATGACAGATACAGACTGTGTAAGAGACAATAAAGACTTTGGACTCTATTCTTGTCCATTCTCATGGTGTCTATCCTGCCGAGACCAAGGCTCTTCTCGAGGACCTCCAGAAAGCTAGCCTGAACATTACACATTAGTCATATTAGAAAAGAAACCACTAACAAGATAAAACAATAAAACATACACACACACACACACACACACACACACACACAGCTTTAAAAAAAAGTAAGCTTTAATCTGCATTCAGTTGGACACCATTTTTTTTTTTTAAATAATGGGTCCTTTGAAATTGACATGGATCATTGTTTTGATTAAAGTAGCTGTCTTCCATATTTCACAATCTTTACAATATTAATAATATATAATACATAGTGTTGTCACAATTCTGCTCATATCTCTCTGCATTAATTCACAGAAGTCCTCCTAATTTTCTTTCTGAAATCTTTCTTTTTTTTTGTCATTTCTTATAACACAAGAGAACTCCATCACAACCATATGTCACTTGTTCAGTCATTCTCCAATTGATGTGCATCCCTGTGATTTCTAATTTTCTTGCTACCATAAACAAGCTGCTATATTTATGGGGAGATTTTCCCTATTTTTTAATGTCTTTGTATAATGACTTAGGACAGGGAATGCATATTTTATAGCCCTTTCAGCGTCATTCCAAATTATTCGCAAGAATGCTTAGACCAGTTCACAACTCCACCAACAATTCATTATTGCCCCAATTTTTCCTCACTCTAGCATTTGTTCCTTTTGTCTCCATCATGTTAACCATTCTGAGACTTGTGAGGGGATAACTCTGTGTTATTTTAATATGCAATTCTCTAATCAATCATGTTTATTATCATTTTTATGAATAGTGATAGGTTTTATTTCTTTCCCTCAAAACTATTTATATCCTTTAATCATTGGATTTAGGAAATATATCTTTTTTTTAAAATTTGGCTCAGTTCACTATTTGTTTGAAAAATAAGGCCTTTATCAGAGAAAATTGCTTTTTTTCCCTTAGTTTTTTTTTTTTAATTTTCTTTCTAATATTGGCTATATTGATTCCCTTTTAAAGGTTTTTATTCAAAACTTTTTTTTTTTTTTTTTTTTTTACAAATTTTGTTAATTGATACTGAATGAAATAAGCAGAACTAAGAGATCATTGTACATGGCAACAACAATATTGTATGATGATGAATTCTGATAGACATGGCTGTTTTCAACAATGAGATGATTCAGACTAGTTCTAATAATCTTGTGAAGAAGAGAGCAATCTATACCCAGAAAGAGGACTGTGGGAACAGAGTGTGGCTCACAACTAGCATTTTCACTCTTTTTTTTTTTTATTTATTGTTAGCTTGCTTTTTATTTTCTTTCACCTTTTTTTTTCCTTTTTCATTTGATTCTTGTTGTGCAGCAACATAATTCTATAAGTATGAATGCATATGTTGGAATTAACATATATTTTTACCATGTTTAATATATATTGAATTACTTCCCATCTAGGGGAGGGAGTGAAGGGGAGGGGAGGGATTGTAACACAACATTTTGAAAGGATTAATGTTGAAAGATTATCCATGCATATGTTTTGAAAATAAAAAACTTTAATAAAAAATCTGTTAACAATTTTAAGCTCACTTTATTTAAAGATTTTGCTCAAAAAAATTTAAAAAATGAAAATCAAAAGCTTTTTAATTTCATGTAATCTATTCTATTTCCTTAAAATCCTTGAAATCACCTCTGTCTCTTGTTAGACCATAACTTCTTCTCTTATACATTTTTTTTCAAGATCCTTTAATTTATGATATTATCCTTTAAATCAAACTGTTTTATTCATTTTGATCTTATCTTAGTATATAGTATGAGATGTTGGTCTCCGACTGGTTTCTGCTAAACTGCTTTCCAGTTTTTCCAGCAATTTTTGTCAAATATTGGGTTCTTTCCCCAAAATATCATTGGGTTTATAAGCACTAGATTACTGTGGTCATTTTCTACTGTGTATTGTACATAATTTAATCCAGTAGTCAATTAATCAAATTTGTAGTACCATATTGTTTTGATAATTACAACTATGTAATGTAGTTTAAAATCTGGAATTGCTAGCTATTTTTTTAACCTCCTTTCCCAAATATTCTTGATGTTTTGTTCTTTCAGAAGAAATTTGTGATTATTTTTCTAGCTTAATAAAGTTATTCTTCACATATTGGTATGACACTAAAGAAGTAAATTATCAAGATTATTATTTTTATTATTTTGAAGTAGACTATTCAAGAGCAATTGATATTTTTCCAATTGTTCAGATCTATCTTTGTGGGGAAAGTGTTTTCTAATTGTAATTATATAATTCAGGGATTTGTCTTGGCAAGTAGACTCCCAAATATTTAATACTATCTGTCATTATTTTCTCTTTTCTCTTTTTATCTACTGTTACTGTTTGGGTTTTTGTTTGTTTGGTTGGTTGGTTGCTTGTTTTCTATATTGTATGGAATTGTCTATTATGTAGATTTATTTTGTATCCAGCAACTTTTGTTAATTGTTTCAGATAAGTGTTACTTTTTTTTAACTTAAGTTTTCTAGGGTTCTATAAGTATGTCATCATGTCATCTTCAAAGACTGCTTGTTTTGTGTTCTTTATTGCCTATAATAGGACTCCAATTTCTTTTTCTTCTCTTATTAATACAGCTAGCATTTCTAGTACTATACTGAATAATACTGGTGATAACAGATATTCTTGCTTCACTCCTGATTTTTGTGGGAATACTTCATGATTATTTCCATTAAATATGATGCTTGCTCTTCATTTTAGATAAATACCACTTAATATTTTAAGACTTTCTATTGTTTCTATTAGGAAAGCTTTTTTGTGTATCTATAAAAGTAATATTTTTGTTGTTTTTGTTATTGATGTAGACAATTTTGCTATTCGTTATCCTAATATTGAACCAGTCCTACACACATAATATAAATTATACCTACTTAGAATTTATGATATTTCTGATACATTGATGTAATCTCCTAGATAGTACTTTTGTTGAAATGTTTGTATTGATATTCATTAAGAAAATTGGTCTGCAGTTTTCTTTGTTTTTGCAATTCTGGTTTAGGTATCAAAATCACAATTATATCTTAAAAAGAAACTTGAGTTATAACTGTTTCTTTACATATTTTCCCCAAAATAAGACTATTGAGATTGATTGTTCCTTAAATGTTTGACAGAATCCATGTATAAATTTATTGGATCCTGTCTATTTTAGGGAGTGTGGAGGAGTTAATTTATGGTTTGTCCTATTACTTTTTTCTGGTAAGTATATTTAAGTATTTTGTTTATTCTTCTGTTAATGTGTATATGCATAAATATAATCTGAAATATTCATATGTTTCACTTAGGTTGTCAGTTATATAGACAAATTATTGAGCAAACTCACTTCTAAGAATGGCTTTAGCTTCATTATGGCAGAGCGTTCACCTTTCCCTTTTCAATACTGGCAATTTATTTATTTTTTGTTTTTAATCCAATAAACCAATGGCTTATCAGGTTGTTTTCAGGTTGTTGTTTTTTTTTTCAGTAAAACACTTCCTACCATTTTTATTAGCTTAATTATTTTTGCTATTATTTTACTAATTTCTCCTTTGATTTTCAGGTTTTCATTTTGCTTTTTAATTTTGAATTTTCCATTTATTCTTTTTCTGGTTTTTTTTATGTTCAAAGCTATTTCATTGATCTGATCTTTCCAATTTTTATTGCTGAAAAGATAATAAATTTTCCTCTAAGTATAGCTTTGGCTGAATCCCACAAGCTTTGCAATGTTGTCTCATTATTTTCTTTAATGAAATTATTGCTTCTTTGATTTGTTCTTTTATCCATTAAAAATAGATTTCTTAATTTCTTAAAAATAGCAGCATTTTGTTTTTTCCTACTACATGTAAAAACAATTTTAACACCCTTTTAAAAACATTTTATTTCCAAATTCTTTCCCTTTCTTCCTGTCCCACATTGAGAAGGCAAGCAATTTTATATGTTATACATGCATAGTCATGCAGCATAATTTTCATATTTGTCATATTAGAAAAGAAAACATAGATAAAAAGCCAAGAAAAATCAAGAAAGCAGAAAAAATATATGTTTTGATCTGCATTCAGACTTCCATCAATTCTTTTCCTTGGGGATAGAGCCTTTTTTTTAAAATCATAAGTCCTTCAGAATTGTTTTGGATCATTGCATTGCTGAGAGTAGCTAATTCATTCACATATAATCATCTCACAATATTGCTGTTACTGTGTACAATGTTCTGGTTCTGTATATTTCATTTTACAGCAGTTCATATGAGTATTCCAACTTTTTGTTTGTGTATTTTTATATAACCTGATCATCATTTCTTATAGCACAATACTATTATAATATAATTACATGCCACAATTGATTCAGTCACTCCCCAGTTATTGTGCATTCCTTCAGTTTTCAATTCTTTGTCACCAGAAGAATTTTTATGAATGTTATTGTACATAAAGGACTATGGCATATTGGTCCATATAGGTCCAACAGCAAAACAAAAGTCAAGTTAACTGGCAATGGCTCAGTATACCATGGCATCTTCAATGTATGACCAATCTCCAAGTACTATATAATGCTTGCTTCATCCAGTTTCCTAGCCATTTCCCCATTTACTACTGGGGAAAGTCTTCACATGCTTGGAGTACACAGTTTCTTAACTCCCCAATGGGCTTGAGGCTCATCATTTAACTTCAACTTTCTTTAACCCATCTTTCAAGACAGTTTACCACAGTGTGGCTATTGAGCATTTTATAGATTCCTAGAAGCACAGGTGAGAGCTGAGTGCAAGCCATTGAAAGTGTTTGAGCAATCTTGAGAAGAACAATTCTCACACCAGAGAGGTTAGTCCACCTTGAATACACTTTACAGCCTACAACACACCAAGGAGAAAATGCTTCATTTTGAAGGAAGGGAAAGGCTAAGTTACTGGTTCAGATGAGAAGTATCAGGTCAGGAGAGCCAGCAAATAGTGAGATGGTACAGATAGAAGATTGCATGGAGATTTGAAAATAAAACATGAGACATCTACCAAAGGCAGATTTATCAAATTTTTTAGTGTCTGATACACTGAGGAAAAACAAAGCAAAACAAAAACAAAAACCAGAAATCAAGACTGCTTCAAGTGACACATGTTCTATGCAACTTCAGGTTGATTACCATTGCCATGTGTTTCTCAAGTAAGTTAGCATTGCTACTGAAGTAGGAGGGAAGGGAAAGGGAAAGAATTCCTTTTTCTTTGTCTTGCTGGAAACCTAAGAAAGAGGAAACAATAATAAAGAACATCCAAAAATGGAAGTCCCAAAAGAGAGCTCAGAGTCCTTCCTAGGCTATTATAGATTACAGGAGGGAAGCAAGGAGTTCCTTCACAAAATTTTGACCTAAATGATAGCACACTAATTTTCATATACCCTTTCCCCCCAGAAATGGCAACAATTTACAAGTTGCTATGTCCTTCTAGTTTTTCATTTCTCAAATTTCTCTCATTTCTCAAAAAGGTTCCTTAGCAAATGTCCAGTTCCATTGGAGATGCCCCAGTACAGCTGATCAAGGTTCGGCTAATAATTTTTGCTACAGCAATAAAGGTTCATAAGGATGATTTAATTATACATGCTTATGAAAGAGGAAAATTAATGCACTTTAACTTATCTTCCATTAAATATGATTAAAAGTTTTTAAAGAGTTTTTAGAAGATGAAAATTTCAATTATCTGGAAAATGCTGTTGAGCAATGCTGAGGAAATGAGATCTTTGTGTTTCAGCACTTTCTTCTATGCACCAAGAATTTTAAGGGCAGCTGAGATAAATACCTCTCCTTGCAGAGCTGAGTTAAATAGTTCTCTCAACAGAGGAGATAACAAGCTCTTCAAATACTGCTGCTCTTCTGCCAAGTCCTTAGCATCTTTCCTCCCTAAAGGAGTAAAGAGGGAGGAGGAAGCATTGGCCTAGAAAATCAGCAGTTCTAGAAAGTATCTGAGTTTGTCCTCTACAGAACTAAGACTGCTATTTCTGTTTTATCAAATCTGGCATGTTTAGGATTTTGGAATGTACAAGTTATACTTATAGTTACCCAGAGGAATAAAGAAATGAAGTCAGAATATAGTTGTAGAAAAGGAGTATCTTTCCATAATAAAACAAGTCAATGAAATATAAAAAATAGACTATATGTTATTTGATTACCTAGCATATGATTCAAATTTTACAGACATTTTGGGTAATAGTTTCCACAGATATAAATGCATGATGAATTTTCCAAAAATTCTAATTAAGTATAATATACCAAATCCTAAATGTTTAACAAGAATAAGATCTTTTTTCTGTAATGATATATGCCACAAAAATTCAGAACAGCAAAGAACCTGTAGTTCATCAAACTAATAAAATCATAGATCCAGTGCCTATTCAAATGCAAAGCCACATATTACATATATTGAAGGTTTCTACACAGCAGTTTCCTTGTTAAGGTATAAAAGCTACAGAATAAGGAAACTTCCTCTAGTAGTGCAAAAATCACACCTTGTTTGCAACTTACGGTCTAAAAAAGTTGCCTTAGACTGAGTAGTTAAACAACTTGTTCAGGATCACACAACCAATATGTTCCAAAGAAAGGACTTCAATCCAGCCAGGAAGCTCTTCCTTACAGACAGAACTGAATATTTAAATTTTGTGTTTTCTTCATCATTTAAATTGAATTTAACTAAAAAACAAATTTTTACTTCTTAATAGGAAAAAGTAGGATAAGAAGGTCTATGCCATTCTAGACTCTATATCTCAGTTCTGAATTCAAATTTAGTCTTTTTCTTGAATCTTTCCTCAAATCCAGTCTGCCTTTTTCTCCTCCTTATCTAAATTCCCAGAGAACTGTTCTATATCCAGCTAAACAACTATTGATAATAGAATTGTCTTTCTTCTCTATTGGTCTTATCTTCATAATTAAAAACATAATTTGCTTGTAAGGACCCCTTTGCTGTTGCTGTTGTTATTTAGTCCTTTTTTTAAAGTCCTATCCAACTCTTCTTGACCCCATTTGGCATTTTCTTGGAAAAACATTAAGGTAAATTTTCATTTCCTTCTTCAGCTCATTTTACAGATGAAGAAACTGAGGCAAAGAGAGTTAAATGACTTGTGTAGAGTCACATAGCCTGTACCTGTGTGAGGGTGGAATTTGAACTCATGAGACAGCTGAATTTTTTTGATTGTAAGCCCACAGCTCTATTCAAAGAACCATCAAGAAGCCCATTAATTTACCAAAATTAGAGACATATTAACTACTTAATAAATATCTTTACTTTGCTTAATTTTAGGCTATGCCCATTAAAAATCTGTAGTAGTTTTTTTTAATATGGGTATAATTAAGCTTTTTATAAATATTTGTTCAATAAAATTCTAATTAAATCAGTGTTTTTACAAAATATTATTTTAAACAAGACAAAGATTATATTAGAAGCTCACATTTTATATTATTAAAATGTACTTATTGTTTCCAGAAACACTACATAATAATTAGAATTACCTTTAAATGTAAAATAATTGAATTTTTTTTTAGAAACTGAATTGTGAATTTTACACATATATATGTGTGTAAAATTCACAATTCAATTTATATATATATATATATATATATAAAATTGCCATATTTTTGGCCCTTAATAATCAGTGTTGATCATCCTTTCAGTACATGGAATTTATGGTTAACTATTAGAAAAGAATTTTAATGAAATCTAGACTATGTTTTGATTGTTATGTAGTAGAAAGAATGATGAATTAGGAATCAGAATACATGGATAAAATGTCTGTCTTGCTACCTACTACCTCTATTATCTTAAGCAAACAAGATCTCTAAAATTTCTTACCAGATTAGAATATATTAGTTGATTATTTAATTAAATCATTAACTAATATATTAGTTTTTTAGTGATAGAGAATTTGTATTTTTTTTGTAAAACAATTTTTCCACTTGTATCTGCAATCTATTTAGTAATATTTAATACAGCCAAATAGACTTAATAGGCTCCTACTGGAATTTTTCATATTGGGTATTAAAACTCCAATTAAAAGTCCCATCTTAGTATCTGATGTACTCAAGAGGATGAAAATCATTAATAGTAGTTCCCTGATGCAATCTTGGAAGGATTAATAAAGAAAACATTTATAAAAAAATTTTAATGACAAAGTATTCATATACTTTAAAGAATAACCAATAGTTTCATAGGTGAGATAAGAATTAACTTCATAAGAAAGAATGTAAAGAAGCACACTAACAAAAGTATTGGTGAAGAATTTAAATCTTTTGAGTTGATTCATTGATTAATAAATTTCACTATCCTTCATAGGTATAGTTTTTTTTCTCCAAAAATTTCAGCTGTGAATAGAGACAGAGAGAGAGAGAGAGAAAGAGAGAGAGAGAGAGAGAGAGAAACAGAGGCAGAGGCAGAGGCAGAGAAACAGAAACAGAGACAGAGGCAGAGAAACAGAGACAGAGACAGATAGAGACAAAAACAAAAAGAGACAGAAGCACACACACACACACACACACACACAGAAATTGTATGGAGTAATTGGGTAAATGGAGAGTTGTTGTTTTCAATGAGTTGGAATAGTGGGGTCTATTTATAAAAAATGTGGAGACAACTATGATGAATGGATCAAAAGTGAAGATCCATGTGAGAAAAGGGACTCATGCTAGAGTAGGGTGCTGGCATGAATAGGACAAAATCATATTTAGGTCACTGGCAGAGGGATTAGCTGTACCAAAGGACAAGGATAGCTATTACTCTGACACAGGAAATAAGAAGGGGGAAATGGAAAATGAACCTGTGAAGTTTTGAGGAAAGAAACTAAATGAGATTATCTATTGCATGTCTGTCTGGTTTGTCAATGGGAGGGAAAGAGCTAGTAGTTAGGAAAATATTTGGACTAGTTTTTGTGGGACACAAAATAAAAAATTGTCAGATGTGTAGTATAATTTTAGATGGAACAGTCAATTTCTGTTCATGAAAATTGACTGAATTAGTGTTAAAAGTTAAAGATTATTTTAGGTGGTTAAGCTGTGTAGGGACATGTGGAGAAAAAAGATTTAGGGAGCAAGTACAGCAAACTGTGATAAGGATATCTCAGTTGTATGACTTCTACAGAATTATATAATTTTATGTCAAATAACAATAGCAGGTCTATTCCATATGGTTCTAGTTTCAATTACATAAATTCTATGTATTAAATCTAATGGTTTAATTAGTGTGATATTGTTGGAGGCAAGCTCCTTCAAGCAAGACTTAATAGTGAATGACAAATTATTCAACTAACATGGATTTAGGGAACTAGATTTGTCAGCTCTAAAGATCTTAAACAATTTTAATCAGCTGCCTTAAAAGTGGACAATCCATGAGCTAGCTAGTGTATAAAAGGCATTTGCAGAGGAAGCTGATTCATTCCAGAAAGGCATTTAATCTCTTCCCAGTGAAAGATCATTGTTTACCATCTAGAGCACCCTTTCTTAGTATCCAGGCTCTTTATCCAAGAAAATGAATCAGTAATTATAAAATTATTTGAAAAAGATAAAACTGAGAAAAATATTTGGAGAGTCTAGAGAAATATTCTATTTCTAGCACCATAGAGGCTAATGAATTATCCTTATTATTCTTTGGGATTTAATGAGAAACAGAACAATTGTATCTATAACATATAGCATCTTTTTCCTATGAACAGTTTTGTATTACACCAACAATTCTTATTTTCCATCTTTTAAATGTATTCCGTGACTCTTTTCTGTTTGAGTTTACCATTGAAATATCACCACTTTTCTTTCCCTTTCACCATATATCCTTAAAATGTTTCCCTATGTGTTTTAAATTTTCCTTATGAGGGACTGTGCTATTTTTCTATTTGCCTCCACAATGCTTATCACACTGCCTTGCACATAATAAATATTTCATCCATTTATCAGGGAAGTATATGATGCAATAGAAAAACATTGAATTTAGAATCAGAAAATTTGGCTTTAAGTCCCATTTTTTAAAATTAATTGCTTTGTGGTCATGAACAACTTATTTCTCTGAGCTTCAATTCCCACAATGTTAAGTATTTAGAAGAGTACCTGAAAAATCTACTTAAAATAAGATAGCAGAATACATAGCAACCAATCATGGGTTGAAAAGAGCTGAATTCAAATCCTGCCTTTGACACATACTAATTGTATAGTTACAGGGACATTACTTAACCTTTCAGCGTCCCAGACAATTATTTAAAAAGAATTGCTGATCTGCATAGGTAGACAGTTTCCACATTCAAAGTTTCACCCACCAAAAAATGTGCCAAACTAAAAATAATAAAAAAAAAACTCCATCCCTAAGTTTATAAGAGAGAAAATGAAAAATCTAAAGCACTACATAATATTAAATGTAACTTATCATTTTCAAAATCTCATATTTTTTCATTCATTACATTAAAAATTCATTTCTTTATAATGACAAACAGGGAGATACACCCTTAAATATGATCAAAATATGATAATAATCTCCTTAAATTACAAAATCTAAGCCTTGTATCTCTTTTAGGATTTAACTCAGGGTATATATATCATAAATACCTATTTGATCATTTGAGTAAGTACAAGCAACCCTAAATAAAAGATAAACTATCTTGATAGCCTTTGTCTCTCTGTTTTTACTCTGTTTCTTTCTGCCTGTATATCTCTCTCTGTCTTTTTTTCCTTCTGTCTTTCTCCCTTTCACTCTTCTTTTCCCTCCTTTCATTCACCAATTTGTACACTTATGTTTTATTACTTGAACAAAATGGGATGTGCATGATTAGCTCACTATAATATTGGCCTATTGAAGGAAAGAATTAGAGCACTTAGAAAGTCAATAACTAGATTGACATTTAAATTGACATCAAATTATATTTATTTCAGATTCAAAATATTGAAGATATTTTGTTGAGATAAAAAAACAAGAACAATAAATCATTTCTATTCTGAGGAAGATAATTTTACAAATTGTTGAAGGAAATTTAAAAACAATTCATTTTATCCACATCAGTAAACACATGTCCTGAGTAGGCTGGAGTGAATTAATATTCTATCTTTGACCAACATTTACATTCCTTCTTAAGCGTCTGTGTTTTTGCTCAGTGTATCCTACATGTCTGGAATACACTCTTTCATTTCTATCTCTTAGAATTCTTAACTTCTTTTGAAACTCAGCTCAACTTGGCTCAAATGCCACATCCTATATAAAGCTTTTCCTAATCCTTCTAGTTCTTAGTGATCTACCCCTCTATCTCATATATTTTTCTACTTACATGTTGTAGTCACTGGAACATGACTTCATTGTAATCATAGACCATTTTTCATTTTAGTCTTTTTTTTTCTCCAGTGCCAGAAGTCATGCTTTGCATATAATAAGTCCTTAAAAACTATTTCTTGAAATAATTTAGATTTTGGAAACACATCTCCATGGTTTCAAAGCATTGTGACCAATAAACTATATTGGACAATTTTGTCAGATAGATTTTCTTTCTCATGTTTTTTTTTTCCCTTTTTGATTTGATTTTTCTTGTGAAGCAAGATAATTGTATAAATATATATGCATATGTTGGATTTAACATATATTCTTACCACATTTAACATATATTGGATTTTTTGCTATCTAGGGGAGAGGGTAGGGGGAGGGGAAATATTGGAACACAAGGTTTTGCAAGGGTTATTGTTGAAAAATTATGCATGCATATATCTTGAAAATTAAAAAGCTTTAATTAAAAAAAAACAAGCTGAATATTAAGAGAAATATTAAGCTTACTTGCTAAAAATGTGATGATCACATCATCTTCCTTTTGCTGTAT
The DNA here is from genome assembly GCF_902635505.1 of Sarcophilus harrisii. Classification (NCBI taxonomy): domain Eukaryota; kingdom Metazoa; phylum Chordata; class Mammalia; order Dasyuromorphia; family Dasyuridae; genus Sarcophilus; species Sarcophilus harrisii. The sequence continues at coordinate 240,777,788 of NC_045426.1, forward strand.
CTCAAAGCTAAAAGTAAACTTCCCAGAAACAGCAAGGTGGCACAATGTATAAAGCACTACAATAGAACAGGATAATCTGACAAAATCCACTGTTAGAGTTAAAAAGAAAATCAACTTTCACAATTAAAAGATCCTGGGGAAGAGATAGAAAGAGATATAAAAATTTTAACTATATCTCTACAATAGATTCATAAATATTGGTAGAAAGTCAATTTATTATTATATTATATAATATGTATAATATTATATATACAATTACATATAATCAGTATTATTATAAAAGTAAAGAATGTACTTCCAGCCAAAATCTACATCAAAAAAACGGGACTAGGATCATGATGGTACTGCAGTTTGCTATGGTCATACTATATATGATGCTATAAATGGTGATTTCTTCCATTATCATATGAAGAAACGTTCAAGGAAATGATGATATCCTGGAGACATGATTTTGTGTAAGGGCAGAAATAGGAGAGGAAGAATAGATAGGAATAGGCTCTTAACCTGTGATTTTAAACTTTAGAGAATTCTAAGTGAGGAAATTCACTCTAGTTATTCAAATTGATATCTTCCTTGTAAATTAGATAGTGGCCTTAAGTATTAGGAGTTTAAATGTGCTGCTCATCATTGGATAACCATTAGAGTTTTTTGTTTGTTTGCTTATTTTTCTTAAAGCTTGGCTTTCAGTCTGTTAAACCATTGTGTCTCTCATGTTAGCTGTATTCAAGTATTTGAAGGGTTAATACATGGACAAGGAATTAGAGGTATGTACAAATGGCTGTAAGTGGTAGAATTCAAAACAATATAGAGAAGTTTTAAAATAACGAAATTAGATTTAACATTAGAAAAAAAAAGTTAAGGTCTTATCTTATAGATAATTCCTTATAATAAGGAATTTGCTTCCTTATAAGATAATGTAGACTGTATTCTCATTCAATATAAGTTGTAAAGAATGATTTCTTGTAACTGAGATTCTGTGAATCTGAGGTTCACATGAGGGATCTACAGATGTTCACCCTAAATAAAAGAAGATTGATGTTAGAAGAGGGATCATAGTAATCCCTTAATATTTTTTGAAGGCACGTCATATGGAAAGAGGATTATGCTGGTTTTGATTATTCTTAGAGAACAGAACTGGGATGAATCAGAAGGAGAAAAAAAGGAATAGATTTTGCTTGAAAATAAAGATTTTGTCATATAATTTTTATTGTTGTTTATTCATGTCTCACTCTTGTGACACCATTTTGGACTTTTCTTAGCAAAGATCCTAGAGTATCTTGCCATTTCCTTCTCCAAATCATTTTACAAATGAGGAACTGAGGCAAAGAGGTTTAACTGACTTGCTCAGAAACACAGTTAGTGTTTGAAGCTGGATTGAACACATGAAGATGAGTCTTTCTGACTCTACACTTACTATACCACTTAACTGCCTTTCCCCAAGTAATAGAGTGTCCAAAAGGTGATGTGAGTAATTCCCCAGTAATGATAGTTGTCAAGCAGAAGTTTGGTGACCACTTATGAGTGATGATGTCAAAGACATTACAGCTTAGAAACAGAAGCAAAAATGCTTCTGTAATCTCTTCCAAATCAGATTTTATCATTCTTTTGAATATAGAACTTTTGTTATCTTTAATGTGATAGGCTAGTGCTAAAGTAATTGAGATTCATGAACCATTTTTAATAGCTATGCAATGCATTCTTTAAAAAAGCAACAAAAAACAAAAACAAAGTCCAAAAAAACCTTTAGAACTAATTGGCACAAGTACTAAAGGGGACTTTCTATATTTTGGTTTCCTTATATTTCTGTGTACACGTGTTTCAACATATTTTTATTAGCTAATACACGACAGTTCCCTAGTTCTAGATTTCCCTATATGAACATACAAACAATTTTTATTGTAGTAAGTTTATTTATTTTTAATACACATTGATTTATGAATCATGTTGGAAGAGAAAAATCAGAGCAAAAGGGAAAAACCATGGGAGAGATAAAAAACAAACCAACAAAAAAGAAGTCAACACAACTTGTTAATTTACATGGTTTCCTTACTTCCTTTTCTGGATGCAAATGGCATTTTCTGTTCAAAGTCTATTAAGATTGCTTTGGATAACTGAACTACTAAGAAGAACCTACCCTTTCATAGTTGATCATCTCATATTCTTGCTGTTTTTGTATACAATGTATTTCTGGTTCTGCTCATTTCACTCAAAATCTTTTCAGGCCTTTCTATAATGAACTTGTTTTTCATTTTTTTTGGAACAATAATATTCTATTACCTTCATACCACAATTTCATAAAATGTTCATGCAATACAGATTTATCTTTACTAAAGATAGTATGTTCAACCACTAGTTGGTTTCTAGAATAATTTATTTTAGAGTTGATAAACTTCCTATTCCTATGGAAATTTCAGGTTGTTCATTACTTAAATATACAGGTTTCGTTTCCTTAATTAGAGCTAAAATCAAAAGTAAAATCCATTGAAAAACTTATAGATTTCTGACTTCAAATGAAAGTCTAACCTATGAAAGAAAATTGGAGGAAAGATATGACTTTTCAAAATTTAATCCAAAATTTAGTTTTGGAAATTTAAGGAATGCCATCCTTTGAAATGGATTGAATGGCCAAATCGGAAAATACTGGAGATAGAATTTTTTTTTCCTACTTTGTGGTCAATGAGAGGTAGATTTCTTTCCATAACAACAATGCTATGCAATTACATATCTGTTTTGAGAAGGTGATGAAAAATGTATTTTTAAAATATTTTTGAAAGAAAATGATATAATAGAACACAATAAATTGAAAGGGTATTGGATTTGGATCCAAAGAACCCGAGGTCAAATTCTATCTCTGTTACAACTTGCATGTGTGACTTCAATTTGGGGGGGGCTTCAGTTTCTCATTTGTAAAATTTAGAAGATTAGACTTGATGACCTCTTAGGGTTCTTCCAGATCTCAATCTATGATTTTAACACTTGGCTTGTAATAGATGGCAGGAAAGTTGAATTGTAGATATAATCAACTTGCAATTTCACTTTTGGCTTTTTAGGAAGTTTTGTCTGTTTGTTTATTTTTTCATTAGGCAAAGCCCAGATTGATCTCTTTAGGAAATTTACAACTATTGTTCCTAGTTCTGCTTTCTGAGGCCAAATGTAACAAATATTATCCCTCTTACATGTGACAACCCTTAAAATACTTGAAGACAGTAGCTATTATGTTATTCTTAAATCTTCATTTCTCCTGGTTAACCATGAACAATTCCTTTCATTCATTTTCATGTGGCACAATCTTGAAGCTCTTCAACAATTTTTTTTTTTTTGCCATCTTGATTTTCTACAGTTTATCAATGTCATTCTTAAAATATGGTGTTTTAACTGAATGCAATACTCTCTAAATGTGCTCTGACTAGGGTACAGAGATAAAGGCCTCTCTGGTTCTGGCACTTATGTCTCTCTTCATGCATCCTTAGGTCACATTTGTTGTTTTGGCAGCCATATAATATAATTGATTAATGTTGTGCTTACACTCTATAAAAATCTTTAGTTCTTTTTCAGGCAACTGCTTCCTGGCCAGGCTCTCCCCTAACTTGTATTTATGGAGTTCATTTTTAACCTAGTATAAGACTTTACATTTAACTCTATTAAATGTTACCTTATTATATTCAGAATCTATAGCTCAGTAAAAGGACCGAGACTGGATTTTTCATTTTACTGTTATAGGGAATCCCTCCATCAATGTAGTCATTTCTGCAACACATATTAGAGAGTTGCCTGATGCATGAAGCAGCTAAGTGATTTGCCCAGTTAATCTATCAATCAATAAACATTATTAAGCATTACTACATAGCAGATACTGTGCTCAGTATTGGTTTTACAAAAAGAGGCAAAAGACAATCCCCTGCAAAGGATCTCACAAACTAAAGGGGATGATACTATACAAATGCACATATACCAAACATTTATAAAAGATAAATAGAAAATAATCAATAGAGAGAAACAACTAGAATTAAGAGAAATTAGGGAAGGCTTCCAGTAAAAGTTGTAATTTTTATTTGGGACTTAAGGGAAGTCAGGAAAGTCCAGAATCACATATCAGTATGTTAAAGTAGGACCTGAACTATATCTTGCTGCTTCCAGGCCAGCTTCATCTCTACCACTCTAGAATATGAAGCATCTCCATCATATCTTCATATGAAGAAAATTTAATCCTCAAGCTCAATCATTCAGAGTGCAGCCAAGAACTGCAAAAGAAGTAAAACTGGTCTCCAAGAAGTCATGGTAAAAATCTGTGAAACACTATTATTTTATTGAACTCTTCATAGCCAGTTTTCTTCAAGGAACAGCAATGTGTGTGTGTGTGTGTGTGTGTGTGTGTGTGTGTGTGTATTGTTGTTGTTGTTGTTTTTTAATTACCACACACACAATAATGCAAATATCAAAATATTTTCTAATGCCCAATGGAATAAAAGATGATTTGTAAAATCTAGGAAGGTTTTATGAAGGAGGAAATACTCAAACTGAGCTTTGAATAAATCTTTAAGTAATTTGATAGAGATGAAGTTTGAGTTGGCGGAGAACATAAGACTATCCTGTGTGCAGGGAAAAGCATCAGCACAGACTTATGAAAGTAAACCATTGCGGGTAGTAATTAGTAAAGTATGAAAAGAACCAGTATGTAGAGAAAAAAATGCAACAGAGAATAACATCAGAATTGGAAGAGTCTTGAATTTTCTTTTTTCTTTCTTTCTTTCTTTCTTTCTTTTTTTTTTTTTTTTTTTTTTTTTTGCTGAGGCAATTGGAATTAAGTGACTTGCCCAGAGTCACACAGCTAGAAAAAGTTGTGTTTGATACCAGATTTGAACTCAGGTCCTCCTGACTTCATGGCTGGTGCTCTGCACTACCTAGCTGCTCCAAGTCTTGAATTTTCCAGACTCTAAGTCATATATGCTAAACATTTTGCTGTGTCCTGAAAATAAAAATTCAAAAGAAAGAAGGAAAGAGAGAGAGAGAGAGAAGGAGGGAAGGAGGGAGAGAGAGAAGGAGGGAAGGAGTAAGGGAGGGAGGGAGGAAAGGAGGGAAGGAAGAAGGAAAGAAAGAAGAAAAGAAAAAAGGAAAGAAGAAAGGAAAAAAAAAAGAAACTCTTCTGTTCTGCCAGAGATTGTATAGAGGAAATTCATATTTCAGTTGAAGATTGATTTATGTGATCTCTAAGGTTCTTTCTAAATGCAATTTTTATAATTCCAGGGAACAAAATTGCATTTTTGAGACAAATAGGATAAAAAATATATTAAGGAATACTAAGTTTGAAAATACTATGTAGTTCATTGAATTAATTAACAGATTTTCATTTATTTTCCAATTAGTAATTTATCAGCTATTCCTAGTATATGCATAAATTGAAATGGCATATAATCCAGTTCATTATTTTTTTCTACAAATCAAAAGTACAATTAGGAAAAAATATTATTGAGTACATTATTTTTTCTTGTTTGTGATAGAAAAGTATGCTAATATTTTGTCTTTAGGGTACTAGCTTTATGGGATAACAACAACAACAATAATAATAGCAAGCATTTGTGTGATTTAATGAACACTGCACATTTTATTTCATTTGATCCAAACCAGCAATTGCATTTTCCTATTTGTAACTCAGAGTTTCAGCTAGCTATTTATAAGCTCCACCATTGAAATCTTGTATGCACACACATTTTTAAGCTTAAGGTTATAGGAACAGCCACCCTTGATTCCAGAAGACTATGATAGGACAAAAAGAAGAAAGATTCAAGATAAAGAATGATATGTGTGTATATATATATATATATATATATATATATATATATATATATGTATGTATAGAAAGTGGACAAGGTGGAATTTTCTTTTTTCTTAATTATTTTAAAGATTTTTTTCCCCCTTTTTAATGGGGAAGAGAAAAAAATCATATTAATTGAAAAAAATTTAAAAAGTAACTTAAACAAAAGGAAAGTCAAAATAGAAATGGAAATTGGTCATAGGAAAGTAGAACATAAAAAGAACCAAGACAATTACAAGTTAAATGTTAGGCAATTGGGGTCAAGTGACTTGCTCAGTCATATAGCTAAGAGTGTTAAGTATCTGAGACCAGATTTCAACTCAGATCTTCCTGACTCCAGGGCCGGTGCTCTATTCACTGTGCCCTTAATAAGTTAACCTTTTAATTAAAAATCAACACATTTATCAGGTTTCTCCTTTGTTAAAAGCACTCAGCAAGGAACTAAAAGGGATAGGAAATTTAGGTGACATATAGTAGAATGAGCTATGGAATTGAAATCAGACATTGATTTTCAGTCCCTGCTTTGCTACTCAGTATATCATCTCTGCAGCCTTCTACAAATCTTTAAGGTACTAGGGACCCTGTCTTTATGGGTAGAAGAAGGTAATTGAACTAAATAGAATCTAATGTAACCAAAACTTGTTCCTCCCCCTTCCCCCCCCCCCAGTCCCCACCCCCTATCCCAGTTTTATGGCTGAATTTTTCAGTAACACAAGTTCTAAGACTTCTTCAAGGATATGTTTGTTTTACAAATATTCCAAAGAGCCTTTCAGCTTTTGCAATAGTGTATTTTGCTAGATCATACTCATCCATTCAGCAGGGCAATCCGGTTGGCACAGTGGATAAAGTGCCAGATTTGGAGTCAGAAAGACCTTAACTCAAACCCAAACTCTGATACTTACTATTCTGTTATATCAAGTAAGTCGCTTAACCTCTGTTTGCCTCAATTTTATTATCCATAAAATGGGAATAATATTATCTCTCAGGATTTTATGTAGGTAAATGAGATATTATAAAGTGCTTAGCTCATTTCCAAGAGGCTAGTAAATGTTATACAAATGCTAGCTTTATTGTTGTTGTTGTTATTATTATTGTAATTCAATCATCAGGCTTCCAATGTGGTAATAACTTCATTCTCTGTTGAGATCAAGCATTAATTTTATAACAATAGAGGAATTAATGTATTGGTAGATGTTTAACTGCTAGGCTCTCAAAACAAATGTATGAACACACTTTAAAGTTAACTGCTTATTACTGATACTTCCTTAAGTTTAAGTACTCATCAAAATAATAAATTAGATTTTTGTCTGGTAGAGATTGCTGATTTTTGAAGTATAAATGATCTCAATGAAAATTTAACAATGGATTCTCAAAAGCCAGATAGATCTGGCTCCAGCCCATCCCTACTTTTAACTAATAATAGCACACTCTGCTCATAAGCTACAACACTCTAGTCATAATGACTTTCAGAATAGGTATCATTGGTAAAGGTAAAAAAACATTTATTGATAAGATTGAAAATAATCACCAACCAGAACCAAAAGAATTAAAAACCTGAAAGTCACTTGATTTAGGTGAACAAAAGCACTCTGTCTCTGAGATTGCAAAGAAAGAAAACATTTTTTTTTCTCATTTTGAGGTGGTAAACTGACCAACACAAGCAATCTACCCATATGTTGTAATATTTATTCCCTAGGGTAGATGTTCTAAACCTATGTCCATGAATTATATACAAATAAATACATACATATAAATATATGTATAAAGAGATATGTGTAAATATATATATATATCTATATACAATGTACATTATATATGTTCATGACTTCATCTCATGTGTACATATATTTATTGATAATTGAATTTCAATATAGTTGTTTCTGTTATATTTTGTTTTATGCATTTCAAAACATTTTGAATGTGTCTATAAGTTTCACCAGCATGCCAAATAGGTAGGGAAAAAAAGGAAAAGAAAAAAAAAAAGATTGCATATACCTTTACCTTAGAAGAAAAAGGATCTTTCTTTGGAATAGAAATGTAAATCCAGTCTTATAGTTTCTGACATTACTTAATAGAACTGACGGTGGTCTGGGATTGTTGGAGTGATCTTTCCCCATAAAGTATTCTGATGGTCTTCCAAACATTATTTGACCATCAAATTAGGTAAATAATAGATATTGGAATAAGCTAATCAGTCTACAATTTATATTGTAATATCATTATTGTAAGAAATTCAGCTATTATCCAATTAATTTTCTTTTTGGTTAAGAACTTAATTAAACAATACATATAAGCAAATACAAATGAAGTTGAATTTGCCTAAGACCTTTAAATTGAAATTTCAATGTTGCTATCATAAATTATATGATGTTAAAATGATCATTTGCTTCAAACTAAGAAGCAATAAACTCTCCATATTCATTTCCTTAGATGCTCTGTAAAGATACCATGTACTTATTTCTTCTTCATGGAGAAAACAAATGTTTATAAGGGTACAGTGGAGAAAGTAAGTATTTGAAGCAAAAGACAGAAAAATAGAAATAATTCTAAAATTTTTAAAATATTTAAAAATATTAACAAAGGAAGGTTACTTCACTTTTTAATTTTTTTTCCTGAAAATGTCTTATGAGATAGGGATACTTTCAGTTTAGTCATTGATACAATTTCTAAGAAAGGAACATGCTATACAATTAAAGTTTACTCTAATATGGCTCCATTAAAATAATACAGAGTACAAATTAATAGTATTTATTTTTAAAAGGCAGAGTGGGTTATTAAGCAAGTAACTTTTAAAGTTAAATTTCAAAATGTTATTGCAACATATTCATGCAATTATATTAATGAGAGGCTTTTGGGTTTACTGTACTGTAAAGTTACTTTCAAAACTTGTATTTGACAAAACCAAATTTAAGCTAAGAAGAGATCAATATTCTTCACATTATGGTCCCATCAAGAATTTTCAATTCTAAGTGATCAATATAATTTAATGGTCATTAAATTCTGAGATTTTGTATCAAATATTTTTGAATTGTCAATTATGTAATGACTAAATAAATCTCCTGACAATGTAGTTAATCTAGATTAAGATCTCAGCGAATGAATTTAATCCGATATAATTTTGCAGGCCATAAAAAAGCAGTAACTTTTCATAAGTACAAGCAATGAATGACAAAGAATCATGCAAAATAAATTTCCATGTTAGCCATATCATGAAAAAAATAAGTCCTTAAATAAAGTGATTGATTCATATTTCAGTTTGCACTCAGAGATCATTGATTCCCTCTCTGGAGATAGATGACATTTTTTTTTCCTCATCATGATGAAATCATTGTTTTGATCAGAGTAGCAAAGTCTTTTTCAATTAATTATCATTACAACATTGCTGTTACTGTGCACAATGATCTCCCAGTTTTTCTTGTTTCACTTTGCATCAGTTCATATAGACTTTGGCTTTTTTGTTTTTTCTGAACTCAACTCCTCATCAGTTTTACAGCACAATAATGTGTGATGACTGCATTTAGCACCCAGAATATATTAAAATCAGCTGAAGTCAGAATAAGGGAAAATGCTTGATCTTTATTTGTGGAGGCGAAGGGGAATGGCAATAAGAAGTAAGAGCAGTTGCAACATGAATCCAACCAGCAGTGCCTCTGGCTCTCACACTCCACCCACCAAATCCTCTATGCAATCTCCTATACAACACATCAAACTTGCACAGAGAGTTGGCAGGGCCATTCTTTCTCCAACCATATATTAATAGAGTATTGTCCAATTGCTAATTAGCCTCAAGTGCTTGGGACCTCAGTGCAATGACTCGGCTTCAGCCCATCACAATAATGCTCCATTACAATCATATGCCATAATTTGTTTAGTCATTTTCCCATTGTCCTCAAATTCAATTCTTTGCCACTGGAAAAAAAAAAAACCACAAAACTGTAATATTCTCTCTAAAATGTAATGTTCTCTGTTTCTTTTTCTTTGGTGGTTTCTGGGAGCAGCCTTCCTTTCAGGTCAGTAATCCCCACAAGTGCAGCCAGGGATTAAAGTCCAAATGCTTTATTGTCTTTTCAAGTCTAGTCTCCTTTCTTGAGGCCAGGTTAGCTTTCTTATAGTCCAGATCCTTTATTATCTCCTTCCTGGGCCTGGGTAGGCCTTTCAGTCTGGCCTTGGTTCCAAGAGCTTGAGTTCCCACCTGCTTTCTCTGGCTTCTGAATCTCCCCGACTCCCAAGGGTTTGTGCTTCAGCCTCCAACCACAACAAAGATGGAAGATGGAATGAATCTGTCTCAGCCTCCAAGAGCTTTTAGTGCACTTGTCTTCTCTGGCCCTGAGAGCTTCTTGCTTATATGCTATACACTGAGTATACATCAACCGTTATATCACTAGGAAACCATTATTTGTTGTAGGATTAAATCAATCCTAAACTAGATTTAACCATTGTCTCCTCAATTCCACTTAGTTCCTTGTTTCAAGTTCTGGCCCTTAACATCTCCTTGTAGGATTAAATCAATCATACTGAACCATGCTAAACTAGATAACTATTGTCTCTATCAATTCCACTGACTTAGCACCTTGTTTCAAGTTCTAGTCCATTAAAAAAAAAGTTTAAAAATAAACAATAAATATTTTAGGATACACACATTTTCCTTTTTCTTTGATGTCTTTGGGGTACAGATCTAGTAGTGGTATTACTGGATCAAAGGATGCCCTTTAAGCATAGTCCCAAATTGTTTTACAGAATTTTTAGATCAATTTACAAGTCCAAGATTAGTGTGTTAGTATACCATTTTCCTTCACCCCATTCAGCATTTGTCATTTTGTGTGATGTTCTCTTCTTTTTTTATAATATCTGATCGTTCTCTCTGGAAGAAGGTTTCTTGGGGAGATTTTCTGGAGGCAGCCTTAGTTTCACTTCAGATCAATAATCACCTCAAATGCAGCCAGCTGATAAAATCCAAAGGTTTATTTTCTCCTTCCAAGTCTCGTCTCTTTCCTTGGGCCTGGTTAGCTTTCTTAGAGGCCTCTCTTCCTTCTTGTTTCCAAGAACTCTTTTTGCTAGTCCTTTGCTTCTACCTCTGCCTCTGGCTCAACTCTGATTCCTGGCAATCTTCCAAACTGACTCCTGACTGCCTGACTGACTGAAGCTCATTGAAGCTCATTTTATGCTCTGCAGCTCCTCCTCCAAGAGTGGGATTATGGGAAGTGTGAATTCATAAAGTTACAAAGTTAACTTTGTGTATCTCCCGCACTTGTGAACTCCAATGTGTGAGCTCTAATGTGTAAACTCTAGAGGTGCAAACCCAAGCACACAAGCATTGTTTCCATCAATTCCACTTAGTACCTTCTTTCATGTTCTGGCCCATAACATCTTCTCGTAGGATGAGATCAATCATATTGAACCATGCTAAATTAGATAATTATTGTCTCTATCAATTCTAATGACTTAATACTTTGTAAGGATTCCAACAATTTTGGATGGGTATAGGTGGTACCTAAAAGTTGTTTTAATTTGCATTTCTCTATTTGTAACTTGTACACACACACACTATAGAAAGCTTTGATTTCTTTGTCTGAAAATTATCTGTTCATATCTTTTGGCCATTTGTAAATTGGTTTATGTTCTCTATGTATTTAATAAATGAGAGCTTTATCAGAGAAATTTGATATAAAATGCATTTCATATTATTAAGCAGTCTTTGGATTTAGCAGAATGACTTTTCCTTATGTTTTTATGTATTTTTCTTTTTCTTTTCTTTTCTTTTTCCCTAAGGCAATTGGGGTTAAGTGACTTGCCCAGGGTCACAGAGCTAGGAAGTGTTAAGTGTCTGAGATCATATTTGAATTCAAGTCCTTCTGACTTCAGGGCTGATGCTCTATCCACTGCACACCCAGCTACTCCCTATTTTTGCTTTTTCTAAGTTCGTGATTACTATTGTTACCTTTTTTTTTTACTTCAACTGAAGATCCTGTTCCAGTTGTCCATTTTAAACCTGTAGAGATAAAGACCTATATGTCTTTCTATTTCAAGTGTGTCACATGTAAACAACATCTTGTTGGACTTCTGGGTTGTTAAACCATTCTGCTATCCATTTCCATTTTGGGGGTGAGTACATCCCATTCACATTCATGGCTATGATGACTATTTCACTCTATCTCATTTTCTTCTATTTTTCTTTCTTTTATCCTGTCCCACTTCAAATGTCTGTTTTGCTTCTGACCACTGCTTCTCTTTATCCACTTTCCCTTTTATCATCCATCTCCCATCTCCCATCTCTTTGACTCATGTTTCCTTATTGGGTAAGATAGCTTTGTATATCATACTTGGTGTGTGTGTGTATTCTCCTAGATTTACAATTATGTTCTCCTAGATCTGGGAGCTCTGGAATTTGACTATAATGTTCCTAGGAGATTTTATTTTGTGAACTTTAAGAAAGTGATGGGGTGGATTCTTTAAATTCTTATTTTTACTCTCTGAATCTAACATGTAGGAACAATTTTCTTTGATAATTTCTTGCAAGATGATGTCTAGGCTCTTTCGTTTTTTAATCATGGCTTTTAAATACTCTGATGATTTTTAGATGTCTCTTTTTGATCTATTTCCAGGACAGTTGTTTTTCTGATGAGATGATTCACATTTTCTTCGATATTTTTTTTCATTCTTTTGGCTTTATTTTATTATTTCTTCATGTCTCATTGTGTCATATTTTGGCTGCTAAATTCTAGTTTTTAAATAATTATTTTCTTAATTGAGCTTTTATACTTCTTTTTCCATTTGATCAGTTCCATTTTTTAAGCTGTTCTTTTCTTCAGTGAATTTTTCTAACATTTTTACTATCAGGCCAATTCTATTTTTTAAGTTTAATTTTCTTAAATATTTTTCCTATTTTTTCCTCTTTCTCTTCCTCCCTCTCTTCCTCGTGCTCCCCCCTTTCTTTTTCCCTCCTCCTTTCTCCCTCTCTCTCTCCCTCCCTTTTCCATTAACAATCCCTTCCTTTCAAACCCTCCCTCTCCCTCTTTAATTTTTTTTTTCCTATAAGCACTAGTGATTTTCTTTTACTTGAAACTGGTACCAGTTTCCTTTTGATAGATGAAAATTATTCCTTTCTGCCAGGAAAGTGTGACCTAGAACTACTTTTGAGCAATAGAGTTCCAGTTCTGTTGCAAAAAAAACACCAGCTCCACCCAGTGCCAACAACAAGTTCCTTATAATTTCTTTCTAATCAGTTGTCCAGTTCCCTTAACTATCTCTCTACTTAGAGTTCCAGAAGCTATTGCCACTGCTGCAGCTGCCTCCCAAATTCTCTGCAAGTGCTCCTGATATACTCTGGGATACTCTGATTCTAGTATCACAGACTTTTAACTAATTGCCTCCTAAGTTGTCTTAAACTGGGGAAAAAATGTTTTACTCTCACCTTTTGTTGGATTGCACTCAAAAATTACATTTGAGGAATTATTTTTAAATTGCAGGGGAATTTGAGAGTTCAGCTCCATAACTGTCTATACTGATCCACATTGATTTTATCCCTGAAATTTATATTTAATTCCCCTTGTATGTAGTATAGTACAATGGAAAATAAAACTGTTAACATTTAGATTAGGGATGTTTTTTGGGTGGCTTTATTTTGTTTTGTTTTTTAATTGTGATATTATAGAAAGTCTATTAATTCAAGGGGTAAAATATCATCAGTATTCAGTTCATCATTCTACAAACACAGAGATCCACTGCCTACTTTAATCAACATGATATTTTCTGTGTGCTATGGTTTTCTAAAGTGAGAATGTCTCATTGCCTGAGGTAGAGAAAATTTAATTAAAGGATATATTATGTAAATAAGATTGGCTACACTGAGATTGGAACCTCTTTGATTGGATCAAGAAAGGAAAAGTGTGGTTGGCTAATAAAACAACTTAGTCACTTCTTTGGTAGCTTTAAGGAATTTGAGGACTTCCCCAATTTAGAGGCGTGCATCCCACAGTTAGAGGATATCAGTTTGGGAGTTAATATTAGCTTGAACTACACCCTTGAAAGGAAAGTCCTAGGAGAGGTCAAAGAAAACATCTCCTCCCCCACTTTTTTTTTATTATATATTTCTTACCATTCACCAACATTAGAAACAAAGTTTCATCCAGAGACAATTCAGAAGGTAATATTTTGAGGATGTATACAAACACCAACACATTCAAGGGAATAGCTACCTAAGGGAAGAATTAGAACTATATGTACTCTTTTGTGGTTTCTCCACAAATGGCAGCTATGAACTCTGGGAAGCTACCAATCCTCAAAAGTCATCAGAGAATTATATCAAAGTAGAAGTTCTCAAAGAAAGAAAATGCAGCCTCTTTGCTAAATATGTTCCCTACCTGTGTGCTGAACTATATCTGTACTTGAAATATGAATCTGCTCGCTGAGAGAACTTGTGTATATAAATGGAGAGTTCTCCTCCAATATAAGGAAAATGTCTTGCACTAAATCTTGTTATTCTTCCTCCTTTTACTTTGTTAACATCCTTTTCTCAAAGATAATTGAGGCTACTAGCTGATATTAAATCAGAAATATATATGACCTATACTACTAGAAATCCAAACCTTGAGGATTATCTAGATGTAATAACAGTTTCCACCCTCTGGCAACCCAGACCTACTAGTGCAAAGTGAAGTTGAGGAAGCAGTCCCAAATGGAACTTCACACCCACAACTACCCACTATTCACTCTCTCCCTCTCTGTCTCTTTATCTCTCTGTGTCTTTGTTTGTCTCACCCCTCTTTCTCATTTTGTGAGCAGTTCCTTCATGTTTTGGAATATGAAAAAATCAGGAAGATGAAAAGAGTGTACAGAATATGAGGAAGTCCATTTAGTTTCTTTTTTTTAAGATCAAAATTATTTTTTAATTTGATTTTTTATAAAGCTTTTTCTTTTCAAAACATATGCATGGATAATTTGACAACATTGACCCTTGCATAGCCTTGTATTTCAGATTTTCTCCTTCTTCCCCCCACCCCCTCCCCTAGATGGCAAACAATTCACTATATGTTAAACATGTTAAAATATATGTTGAATCTAATATGAATAAAAAATATTATACAATTCTCTTGCTGCTCAAGAGAAATCATATCAAAAAAAAATAAAGTAAATGAGTAAGAAAATAAAATGCAAGCCAGCAACAACAAAAAGACTGAGAATATTATGTTGTAACCCACATTCAGTTCCCACAATCCTCTCTCTGGTTGTAGAGGGCTCTCTACATCACAAGATCATTGGAACTGGCATCAATCATCTCATTGAAGTTCATCTAGTTTCAACTACATTTTTCAGATTATCATTTGAAATCCATATATTTGTGAAAATAAATAGAAATTTTGAAAAATAAATGACATTTAGTCACTAAATTTCTACTTATGCCTAATTGTGGCAAAAAAAAAAAAAACTAGTCTAACAAAATTAAAAAGGGCTTATTACTAGAGCTATTATAAATGCACATTTTTCTAAGGCTGGATCTCCATAGTTTTTTTAGATTATTACATCAATTTTCTCCTCTTTCACATTAAGGTATTTTGTAATGAATTTAGCCACTCAGAAAGTAAACATCCTGATTCATTCTTCATTCTTCCCATTAAATTTACTCTGCTAAGTCTGTGCCCATCTTGTGTGTGTATGTGTGTGTGTGTGTGTGTGTGTGTGTGTGTGTCTGTGTTTCCCCTTACAAAAGGAATTTGTAAATTTCTGGTGGCAAAAGGCCAGAAATTGACATTTCTAGGAGAAGGCAAATTGAAATAGCTCTCTTTTTGAAATTTGTCATAGTCATCTAATATACTTGTGACAAATTGGACAAAATCTATGAAACCTTTATTAACCTTTATTAATTCCCTTTGAACTATTCTACCTGACTCTGGTATCTAAATGAAATGGGAAATATGCTTAGTGTACTTATTGCATACATAAATGCTCTGGTGACTTTTTTAATACTATAGAATTCATCTGCCAACAAGGCATTTTCAAAATGTCTGTCTTAAGAAAAAAATGTAGGCATCCTGCAAGCATTCTTCTCAAAATATATAGTCAGCAAGCAGTACCTCTAGGATGGCTTAGGACACTATTAATATGAATAAAAAGAAAAATGCACCCATAATACCATTGTCTATAAACCACCAACTGTCAGAAAAAGTGAATGAAAATATTGTGAAAATGAAACTTTTCAATATCCCTTGGGTGTTTGATAATTTCTGAATGATTTGTGTTTCCAATTATTTCCATATTGTTTTGTACAATGTATACCTCAGTAGAATTTAAGTTCTTTGAATTCAGAGAAGAGGATTTTCTTTGTGTGTATCCTTTTTTGTTTGCTTTTTTCTGTTTGTTTGTTTTAATGCCTATGAAAAATTTATTATACAAATGAATAAAATCCAATTTCTCCTTCATTCATCTTCTAACTCTATTTCATACTCCCAATACTTTACTACTAGATTTGATCTGACTTTTCAGCTTGGAAGTCCCTTTGACCTTCCTTACACTAGAAGTTTTCTTTATCCTTAAAGCAGTCTTATTCTAGAAATTCTGGAAAATCTCTCTGTCATTAAAATCCTCTCCTCCCATTGGTTAGTTTACTCTTGGCATTGTGAAGAAGGCCTGAGGCCAACTAGCCTTTATTCCTCTCCTACACCACTATATGACTTTCTGGATTTTATACAATATCTTCATGTAAGAACCATCCATTCTCTGTGTTGTAAGTGTTGTCTTTCTTCTCTGCCACAATTAGAATACACGTTCCTGAAGAACAAGGACTATTTTACTTTGTCTTTCCACAACTTAATATTTGGTATCTAGTAAATGTAAAATACATCCATTTTCATTTAACTGACTTATAGCTTAACTTTGACTGTGATTAGATTGATCAGGAATCCATCTGTGAGTGGAATGTACAGTTTAGCTTTTAGGACTTTTTCTAAGAAATCCTGAGATCCCAGGAAACCTTACTGCCAAATATTTCTACTTCCTTTCCAGCAGCTTTCATTTGCTTTTAATATCATGAACTTCCTTTTTAAGCACCTTGGAAACCACTTTATGTGGTAGTAATTTGAATACAATTTTTATTAAATAGATTGTTTGAACCCTCAAGCTCTGTATGATCCATTCTACCAAATATAGAATAGCAATCAGAATAAATGGGGAAAAAAGATTCAGTAAGATGTTATAGCTGTTTAATTTGTCTTTCATTGCAGCTGCATGGCTTGATATTATTTATACACCTCAAGTGATTAATAAGATATTTTGCTTTGATTCCTTTAATTTGGAAACCACACTTATTCTACTTGGAAGAGATGATAATGAATTTAAGCACCCTGAAAAAGAGGATGTTTCCTAGTAAGTATTCTTACATTACTGTGCTGATGTAATTTTGAATAGAGAAATTTCTCATGTAGACATTATATACTGTAACATTTCCCTTGTACTTAGATATATATTATAGACATGTTAATTTAATAAATTATCACTATAGAATTGAGAAAAAATTTTGTGATAATCAACAAAGGCATTATAAATACTATAAGTTGTAAAGAATTTTTCAATATTTATACCCCTGAGAATCTTTGGAACATCATTTTTGTGGGTGTGCATTTTCTCTTTCTTCCTTGAACACATAAAACATACACATGTATATACACACATGTGTATATATACACACACATAAAACACACACACATATTACATACATATCTACGTGTGTATGTATGTGCACGTATGAACACTGAAACACATGCATATGTATTATATATTTTTAAATTGACATGTAACTCTCAATTGCTTCTTAGGTAAGATGTTGGTGAATATGTGTTCCTAAACACATGTACTTCCAAAAAATTTTGTCTAGTAACGTAATTAAATGACAGCACTGTGGTGCATTCACCAGACAAATTCTGGAAAAAATGCTCAGTTTTTCTTTACTTCTGACCATCCAAGCTTTGTATCAAGATGTGATCTTCTTACCTCGTTCCAAGAACAGGGTTCTGATTTCTTCCTTTTTTATATGTACTAAAGCACTATTCAGAGTGGGCATCCTTTTGGCGGGGGGGGGGGGGGGGGTAGTACTTTTTTCTAATTACATATAAAGATAATTTTCAATATTTGTTATAAAATGTTGAATTCAGGTCTTTCTCTCTCTCCATATCTTCCATCCCCCCTTCCTGAAAAAAGCCAACATAAAGTTAATATTTCTAGTGCTTTATTGAATAATAGTGATAACCATATTTGTTTCACCTCAACTTTATTGGGAAGTCTTCCATCTCACTCCCCATTAGAAATAATGACTACTGATGGTTATATATATATATATACTACTTATCATTTTAAGAAAAATTCCATTTATTCCCGGTGTTTTAATAGGAATGGATATTATATTTTGTCAAAATACTTTTTCCGTATCTATTAAGATGTGACTTCCCTTGCTTTTGTTATTTACATGGTCAATTATACTGATAGTTCTTCTAATATTGCACCAATCCTGCATTTCTGGCATGGATCCTACCTGATTATAGTGTAGTATTCTCATGTTAAATTTCTGTAATCTCTTTTCTACTTTTTTATTCAGAATTTTTGGATTAATACTCATTAAGGAAATGTTTCCATAATTATTATTTTTTTTTTGTTTTGGTTCTTTCTGGCTTAGGTATCAGCACCATATTTGTATCATAAAAGGAATGTAGTAGAACTTCTTTTTCTATTTTCCCAAATAGTTTATATAGTGTTGAAATTAGTTGTTATTTAAATGTTTGGTAGAATTCACTTGTAAATAGATTTGATCTTGAAGAATCTTTTTCTTTGGGACTTCAAGGATGGCTTATTTCTTTTACTTTTTCTTCAAATATTTTTTTCTTCAAAATAATATTCTATTTTTTCCCACAGAGTCCTGTCAAGAAAATTTTTTTTGTATGTGTATATATATATATATATATATATATATATATATATTATATATATATATATATATATATATATACACAATTTTTTTTTTTTTTTGCCAAGGCAATTGGAGTTAAGTGACTTGCCCAGGGTCACAAAGCTAGGAAGTGTTAAGTGTCTGAAGCTGACTTGAGGGCTGGTACTCTATCCACTGCATCACTTAGCTGCCTCTGTATTCATTTTACAATATTTTGAGTTCCAAATTTTTCTCTCTCCCTTCTTTCCTTTTCTTCCTTCTGAATATAGAAGGCAGTTTGACATAGTTTATACATGTGCTATCATGTAAAACATATCTCCATATTATTCACAGTTGCAAAATATATCAAAAGGAAAAAGCAAATTATGAGAAAGAATAAAGTGATTAAAATATGCTTCAATCCTCATTCAGAGCCCATTAGTTCTTTATCTGGATATAGATAATATTTGCTTCATGAATTCTTTGTACGTTTCTTGAATCATTAGGTTTCTGAAAAAAGCTGAATCATTCATAGTTGATCACCACACAATGTTGCTGATATTGTGCACAGTGTTTCCCTCGTTTTTCTCATTTCACTTTGCATCAGGTATTTCTGAAATTGATCTGTTCAATCTTTCTTCTTCCGCTATGGTATTACATTATATCCATATACCATAGCTTGTTCAAGCATTCCCCAATAGATGGGCATCCTCAAAATTTTCAATATATTGTCAACACTAAGAAGGCTTTTATAGATATTTGACACATATGGGTCTTTTCCCCTTCTTGATGATCTCTTTGAAACATAGATTTAGTGGTGTTTTTCTGGTAAAAGGGCATGCACAGTTTTGGTGCTTTGGGGTCATAATTCAAAATTTATCTCAACAATGATTGGATTCATTCAGAATTGTACCAATAGTGTATTGTGCCAATAGTTGCACATTCCAACAAATTTTATCCCTTTCTTCTCTTTTTTTTTTTTTTTTTTTTTTGGTCACATTAGCCAATCAAATTTTTTTTGGTGGCATATCAAAGTTGTTTTAAAGTGCTTTCTCTAATAAAAAGAAATTTAAAACTCTTTTTCATATGCCTATAAATAGCTTTGATTTCTTCAACTGAAAATTTCTTGTTCACATATTTGATCATTTTTCAAAATTGGGGAATGGTTTATATTTTGATAAATTTGCCTTAGTTCACTATATGTTTGAGAAATGAGGTCTTTATCAGAGACACTTCCTGTAAAGATTTTTTTCCCCAACTATCTGCTTCTCTCCTAATCTTAGTTGCATTGCTTTTGTTTGTACAATTTTGTTTTTAAATTCAGTATAATCAAAATTATTTATTTTACATTTTGTAATGTTCCTGAATTATTATTCCCTTCCCATAATCTTTCAGGTAGACTATTCTTTATCCTAATTTGCTTTTGGTCTCACCCTTTTTATCCATATCATATACCCATTTTGACTTTATCTTGATTAATAGTGTGAGATGATAGTCTATATTTAGATTGTATTCTATTGTTTTCCAGTTTTTCCAACAGTTTCTGTCAAGTATTCAGTTCTTATCCCAAAATCTAGGATCTTTGAGTTTATTATATATTAAATATCTATGATCACTGACTACTGTGTTTTATGTAAGAAATCTATTCTCCTGATCCAGCACTCTATTTCTTAGCCCGTGTCATATCATTCCAGTGATTACTGCTTTATTATTTAGTTTCAATTCTGGTATTGCTAGATCACTTCATTTGTATCAATCATTCATAAATTTTGTTGATATATTTGAACTTTGGTTCTCCCAGATGAATTTTGTTATTTTTTCTAGCTCTACCAGATAATTTTTGTAATTTAATTGATAAAATAAATTGCATTCAAAAAGTAAATTGTCATTTTTTTTTATATCAACTCAGCCTGCCCAAGGAATTTTACATTTTCCAGCTATTTAAATTTGACTTTTTTGTGTGAAAAAATTTTATTTTTAATTGGGTTCATTTAGTTCCTAGGTTTGTCTTGGCAGATAGACTCCTGAGAATTATATATTGTTTACCATTATTTTAAATGGAATTTCTCTCTCTAATCTTTGCTTCTGGACTTATATAACATATAATTTTAATGATTAATATAATTGATTAAATAAAATTACATCTATGTCATTACATAGCATTTTCACTCTTTTTGTTGTTTGCTTGCATTTTATTTTGCTTCTTTTTTTTTTCTTGTGCAGCATGATAATTGTGTAAATATGAATGCATATATTGGATTTAACATATATTTCCACCATGTTTAACATTAAAAAAATTAAAAGTCACATGTTGTTAAAAAAAAATCACATCCATGGTTTACTTTGAACTCTGTTTGTCACTCACTAGTACAGAGTAACATCCAGAGTAGTTGATTGAGCATTTAAAAATAATGTAATAAAGCATTAGCTAGTTGAATTTGATATGCTGACCATAATTAATCATATCAATATTGCAAGATTTCCCAATTACCTAAAGGTAAGCAAGCAAGACATTTTATTTGTAATAATAAAGTCAAAATTTATTGATCATTCCATCACATAGTATAACTAAAATTTCTACAGCACTTTAAAATTCATAATACATTTTATCTTTTGTCTAATCTTGTTAATATCCAGCACTTAGAAGTATCAGTTTACAAAAAAGTATTATATATGTTTATTTATTTGGGCCTCATAATAAGTCTTTCAAATTCTCTACTACATTTATGAATTGATGAACTATTTGAGAAATGACTTAGCCAATGTCACACAAATAAGTTCAAAAACAAGATGTGGGTCTAGATCCCCTAATTCCAAACCCAGCAGAATCTTTCAGAACTCTACCAATTACAATAACTTTTCATTATAAGAAAATCATTAATGTCTTCATAATCATGTTTTAGAGAATGTCTTCCTTAAGTTAGGATTTTTTGTCTAGAAAACTTACTCTTCTTATGAAATTACTTGAAACTTTAAAATCTCATTGTCAGGCATGAGCTTAAGATGCTTTGATAAATTTTCATAATTGAGAAACACAGTATACCATAAACTAAAGACACAGATTAATAATAATAGATTGTGAGCTGAAAGGAACTTAAAGGTTAGTCTAACCTTATCATTTTATAGATGACAAATATGTGGATATTAAATGATTATAATTTTAAAAGGTAAATTGACAATTTTGCTTTCAAATGTGTAAAATTTGATTTTGTTCTATACATTTAAAATAAACTGTTGGTTTCCAAAATCCTCAAAGTATAATGACTTCCAATGATGATTTCTAGAATGGACCATGCATGGTATTGATAATGAATTTCTTTCTTTCTAATAACATTTTTTGTTTTTTAAATGATGCTCAAGAAATAAATTTCCCTGTTTAATATATTTAATCTCCATTCTTTATGATATTTTTTAGGCTGAAAGGAATATCTACTTTTGGAGGCATGTCAGTTAATTATTTTCACATCAGATTCATCACCATGACTTCTTGCCATCGAGAGCTGATTAATGAAACCAAGAACCTGACCCTCCTCAGAGCAGCAAAGTCCTCAGAGATGGAGCACAAGATTTTCCTGGAATAGTTTGCATCATTTCATCTGCCTTGAACCCAACAGCCATCAGCTGAAAGCCCTGAAGAAAAGCCACAGCCTTAAGTTTCATTCACTTAGAAATTACTAGGAAGATAAAACATAGATGAAAAGGACTAAAGCAAGTTACTTCATGAGTTATGAAACTTGAAACAAAGTTTTAGCAATTAGGCCATAAATTTGTTTATTTATTTTTTTGTTTGTGATAGGTGGAGGGGAGGGAATTATGCCAAGGAGGAGAAAGGACAAAAAGATACCTCTAGTTAGAATTATTCTCCCAAAAGAAACTTTCAAAATAAGCCAAATGGAAAGCTAGAGCACTTAAGTAATGGTAGTAAAACATATTGAACAAAAGGAACATTGCCATTTCTGGAGAAAGAAGATTGTCACCATCCCATGGAATAAACTCAAAGCCATAGAGGAACAGCAATGTTGATGCTCAATGCTTGAAAAGATTCTGCATCCAATCCTTCCTACATATTTGAAGAGAGGGTTTGGGAAAAGTCAGCTCTTACCAACTGCATCTCAATGCACTTCTAATGTTTGCACTGTCACTTCCATTCAGGGTAATGATGTGTGCTGGTATTTGCACAGATGGTCCCATGAGATTTTAGACAGCTAACAAACTGTTTCTTGTAGATGCTCTGAAAAGGGAATATTGAAAAACTGTGAAGAAAACATTCCTTTTTCTCTGAAGGAGGAGAGGACTTACATTTAGTGAAAATAATCCTTTCTTAAATTTGATAAACCACAAAAATCACCCCAAAAATATGTGTGATCAAGTAAATTAAAAAGGGATTGATTATTTTTTTAAATGATAATCATTTTATATCATAACAATAACCAAGAAGTCAAATTCAATGAATTGTACAGTCCAACATTCTGTCTAAACTTGGACACTGTTCTCCCACTTGATAATAAAAAATCATTTTTAATATGTATTTGACATATAAAAAGTTTTTATAGCCATTTATCTATGCTTCATGGAAAAATGTAACAAACAGCATTTTCAGTTTATTTTTCTAAATAAATGTGTTGTTTGTATTATTTGCTGTTGCGTATCCAAATTGTTTTTCATTACCTGAAGAATAATTTTTTTTCTCAAAACACATTAACAACTCTTGTCATGTTAATTCAGAATAACTGACAGACTGAAAATTCAAACACTATGTGCCTGTAAAATAGAAATATGTTTCCACTGAAAGTCTTAAAGAGAAATGGGATATTTTTAACCATAGATTTCATTTAGGAGGTTATTTTGATATTCATGAGAGATGACTATATTCTCTTACTGAAGAAAATTGTCATATATTGATGATAGACCACTTGACAAATGGGCTTGGGTTGAGTTCTTATTACAATTTTGGTTTTCGGAACAATACTCTGAATCCCCTGGGTTTTCTGATATGATTCAGCAGAAGTTGACAAATGGGATAAAAATGTCAGACTTCACATATGATTGTTGGTCCTTAGAATTATACATAAGCTATCCAGAGGTCTATTTATATTTTTCATCACATCTAAAGCCATGTTCATAATAGAATGACTGAACAGTTTAGACTCAATGATCAAGGTTGTTCATTTTTCAATCTATAAATATTTATTAAACACTTCTTTTAGTTCTGATTTCTCAGACTTAGTATTTCAGTGGTTATTAGCTTCTATAAATTGTGGAAAATATAAATAGTATTTGCCATAAAAAATACATCATTAGAGTCCCCATTTCCTGAGTAGGAGGCACTAATACTGTGTTCACCTAAATCTTTTAACTTTCTACAAGTCCCCTTGACATTTCTGCGGTATCTTATAACATGACCATAAGAATGAATTTGTCATGCATGGTTTGATCAACTGAAAACAAAGAATTTATACATGAAAATGATACAGTATTTTCTATAAGGAACACATTTCCAGGTCCCATGTGATCTTGGTTGTTGAAGTAGGGAAGTATATGCGATTCAAATTGGTTTTGAATCCATTTGAATTGCTTTGGGCTATGAATAATTTGAAACCAATGCAAAAGAGTCAAAATCTTTTCAAGCATTTGAAACTAAATCAAAGTAATCAATCAAGAACAATAACACTATACTTTTATTTATTTGGGAAATATATTAAATGATGCATAATGTAATTAAACATATAGCCTGTAAAAGTCAAACTTGGAGAATGCAGGACTTAATAATTCTGTCCTAAGTTACATATCCATAACATAAATATATATAAATACCATGGATCTGTTATTTTTCTGACTGGTACTCTGTCTTATTACTTACATCAGATGAGACTAAATAATTTTAAAATGCCTTTTCTAAGAATAAGCAAATACTATCCTTCATCATCCATTTAAGTAAATGTCATGAAGTAATTGTATGTATGAAGTTTTAAGACTTATAATTCAAAATCCAAACTGTAACTTGAGCTTGCAATGTTGGCCTGAAGATAACCAACTCAGTAACTGCCTAATTAGGCAATTCAATTAGTGTTTTTTTTTTTTTTTTTTTTTTTTTTAAAGAAAACAACAGTATGAAGCATATAAACTGAGAAAGAAGATGACTTTGAATTTAGGATTATTTTGTCTTATAAAATAAGCATTCACACAATTTGGTTTTATTCACTGGTGATATACATCTATGATATATACTTTTAATTTTTCTTTATCTTTTTTTACTGCTGACTTTCAGTTTCTTCACTTCAGAAATATAGTCCCCATTTCACAAAATCACTTCCTTGCTTTTTATTATTTTCATTTTCTTCCTCATTTTACAACATTCATTTAGAAATGTAGTGTTTGAAGTGCTGGGTGAGAAAGAGCAGTATTGGAATTTTGTCTCAGAAACTTTACAACTATATTACAAATCCCTTAACTGCTTAGAGTATTACAATCCCTAACAGAAAAATGGAGAAAACAACAGTTCTTGCCTCACTGGATTATTTCGAGGATGCAACAAGCTGATACAAATAAAGTGTTTTGAATATTTAAAACTACTATTTTAAGTGTTGACTACTATTATTGAACAATTTATTTTTCCAGCAAAAATAAATCTCATTTACTCTGCTGGGGAATTTGAAATTCAGCATTTTTTTTTTTTTTGCTAATTCAGTGTCCAAGACCTTAACCCACAGTTTCTTTTCTTTTCTTTTTTTTTTTAATAGCCTTTTATTTACAGGATATATGAATGGGTAACTTTACAGCATTAACATTTGCCAAACCTCTTGTTCCAATTTTTCACCTCTTACCCCCACCCTCCCTAGATGGCAGGATGACCAGTAGATGTTAAATATTTAAAATATAAATTAGATACACAATAAGTATACATGACCAAAACGTTATTTTGCTGTACAAAAAGAATCAGACTCTGAAATATTGTACAATTAACTTGTGAAGGAAATCAAAAATGCAGGTGTGCATAAATATAGGGATTGGGAATTCAATGTAATGGTTTTTAGTCATCTCCCAGAGTTCTTTTTCTGGGCATAGCTGGTTCAGTTCATTACTGCTCCTTTGGAAATGATTTGGTTGATTTTGTTGCTGAGGATGGCCTGGTCTATCAGAACTGGTCAGCATATAGTATTGTTGTTGAAGTATATAATGATCTCCTGGTCCTGCTCATTTCACTCAGCATCAGTTCGTGTAAGTCTCTCCAGGCCTTTCTGAAATTATCCTGTTGGTCATTTCTTACAGAACAGTAATATTCCATAATATTCATATACCATAATTTATTCAGCCATTCTCCAACTGATGGACATCCATTCAGTTTCCAGTTTTAGCCACTACAAAAGGGCTGCCACAAACATTCGTGCACATACAGGTCCCTTTCCCTTCTTTATAATCTCTTTGGGATATAATCCCAGTAGTAACACTGCTGGATCAAAGGTATGCACAGTTTGATAACTTTTTGAGCATAGTTCCAAACTACTCTCCAAAATGGTTGGATTCGTTCACAACTCCACCAACAATGCATCAATGTCCCAGTTTTCCCGCATCCCCTCCAACAATCATCATTATTTTTTCCTGTCATCTTAGCCAATCTGACAGGTGTGTAGTGGTATCTTAGAGTTGTCTTAATTTGCATTTCTCTGATTAATAATGACTTGGAGCATCTTTTTCATATGACTAGAAATAGTTTCAATTTCTTCATCTGAGAATTGTCTGTTCATATCCTTTGACCATTTTTCAATTGGAGAATGGCTTGATTTTTTATAAATTAGAGTTAATTCTCTATATATTTTGGAAATGAGGCCTTTATCAGAACCTTTGACTGTAAAAATATTTTCCCAGTTTATTGCTTCCCTTCTAATCTTGTCTGCATTAGTTTTCTTTGTACAAAAACTTTTCAGTTTGATATAATCGAAATTTTCTATTTTGTGATCAGTAATGATCTCTAGTTCTGCTTTGGTCATAAAGACCTTCCCCTTCCACAGGTCTGAGAGGTAAACTATCCTGTGTTCCTCTAATTTATTAATAATTTCATTCTTTATGCCTAGGTCATGAACCCATTTTGACCTTATCTTGGTGTACGGCGCTTAACCCACAGTTTCACTAGAACAGTTAAAAGGTGAATGAATTAAAATGGTCCTGAATATTAAAATCTACCTGCTTGAAAACCAAAACAAATCCTTTTCTCTTTTTAGGTAAATGTCACACTTGAGTGGTTTCTTCTATATTTTGATAAATCTCTTTTTTCATCAATGTGGGTATTCTTCCTACAGATGATAATCCATCCTTAACTTCATATCCTACATAACTCTTTCCCATTGCCTCCTATAAATTTTTTATAAGAAAACTACCAGCATGGGGGGCTTTTGTCTATTTTACTTAATATCCCATAAATACATGTACCCTCTCATGGGTATTACTTTATTTTACTACATTCCCAGTTTCCTTTTCTGAACATGTATCCCTTCAATCTCTCTCTGTATATTTTTTAATAATTTGATACAACCTAGTTGTTTTCATCATTTATGCCTTCATTGATTTTGTAAAATATTATGTTAAGGAGGGAGAAGATACATCATAATTCATTCTGAAGTTTATATTTTTTAGAAATTATAAATATTAAAAATGCATATATAAATGAGGTTTGGGAGTCTTTGATTAACATGTACATCATTTTTTATATGGATTAGGAGGGGCAAAAAAAAAAAAAAGATGCCAGTTCTGGAATTTTAAAAATTTACTTAACATTTATGCATTATGACAAAGCTTGTGGGCTATATTTTTCATGATTTAAAAAAAGATAACTAGGTTTATGACTCTTGATCCTAAAATATTTTGTTAGGATTTCCCTTATTTTGTCTTATAAAATAGTCATTGACCCGATGGGGGGAGAGGGAGGATGTCATTTTGATTATTTTTAAAAAAGGGCTTTTTCCTTATTTGGCATTTCTATAATTAGGCCAATATGTTACTTAGAGGTAATCCCTCTCTAATATCAGTATCTAATAATAATCAGATATCTAATATCAGTAATATCATAACTCTCTCATATGATATGTGTTTGCTTAATGTGCTAGGTTATTTGGCCCAAAAAGATTTTCTACTTCACACTTTCTGCTTTATTTTGATTTTATACATACGTAAAAAGAGCTGTGGAAATGGAGGAATGGGAAACTGTCCTAGTTATTTAAGTATTTTATATTAACCAAAAAAAAAAAAATTTGTTGAGAAACAAAAAAGGAGTGGGGAAAATAAAATAACTCCTAAACTAAAATGCAAAAATTGGCAGTATTATTTGATTAAAAAATATTCCTTCCAAAATTTCATGTCATCTATAAAATGCACTTAATGGATTATAGGTATTTGAAAGGCTTTGAGATCTTGACAAGAAAATTATAAAATCAGGGCAGCTAGACGGCACAGTGGATAAAGCACCAGCCCTGAAGTCAGGAGGACCCAAGTTCAAATTTGATCTCTTAACATTTCCTAGCTGTGTGACCCTGGGCAAGTCACTTAACCCCAATTGCCTCGGGGGGGGGGGGAAAGAAAAAAAAAATTATAAAATCGCATAGTAATTTGGTCCACTAGAGTCCACTAGTGCAACAGTATATAAGTGCTAGGCCTATAAGAATTTCATCCATCAATGTGTTTATTGTTATATAGAAACATTGCTGGTTAATTTAATTCAAAACTACAATATCTGATCTTTCTGCTTAAATTTGCAAAGAAAACTGACAGTTTTGATCCAAGAGCTTATTCTTACAGCTGATTTGAAGAATTCATAAATTTCTAACAAGATCATTTTTGTATTATTTCTGAATTGGCAATCTGTAGATCAAATCAATATTCTTCATTCACATGTTTTTCTGAAACAATATGGACCTTTGCATGGTAAGCAACAAATATAAAAAAGAAAAATTAAAATAATATTGTATATTCTAAATATAAGAATGTATTTTCAGTCAAAAATATTCTGGACATTAAAAACTGCTTGATACTGGGAACAAATAAAAAGAAATCACATTTATAACCTAAACTTTAGAAAGTCCTTTCACCTGAAAAAAACACAGAATTAAAGTAAAATATTTTTGATTAAATTTAATTTTTCCTCAAACATTCCTAGTCTCTTAGTTCTCCTACTCACTTTGATTCTCCAGTTAATTTTGCATGTGCAAACATAACCAATGAGTGTTTTTTCCCCATGAAACACATATATGATCTTTTCATAGGAAAACAATATCAACTAAGCATCCTAAATCATTGTGTGGCTAAACATTTTATTTATTTTGTTTTTGTTTTTGTTTTTGTTTTTTGGTTTGGATCAGTTGCTTTTTTTTTCTATAGAGAAATACCTCTTAATTAATAGGAAGAGAAAACCAGAAGTGCAAAAGCCCAGGAAAACAAGGTTTGAAGAGGTAACAGGTGATTTTTTTTCTCTGCAAAATGTCACTTTGTATATTAAATGATTATGTTAGAAAAATGTAGATGCAAATTTAACAAAAGATTAAAGATATAAATATATATTATGGAAGATAAAACATTATTTTAATTATATTCCCAAGCTTGGAAAGTACAATGTTTTTGAAACTCCATTTTGCATGTGGTTTCAATAAACATGAAGACCATGTGGGCATTTTTTTTATATATGTCATTAAAAGTCTCTTTATGGAATGAAATCATCTTTTTAATAAAACAAATTATCAATTGTAGTCTAAAATGTGAAATTTGTTCTTCCTTGAAACACTATAAAAATATAGTGTTTTTTAGCTTCAAAAATTGCTCTTCTTTCCCTCCCTATCCCTTCAGTTTCCCATAGGAAAAAAAAATGAGGAGAGAGAAGTATCAAGAACTGATCTTGAGTCCAGAAGATCTGCATTCAGATATTGTCTTTAAAATACACTAACTGTGATTCTGAGGAACTCACTTAACCTTTTAACACTGTAAATGTCTCAATCTCTTTAAGAATAAATTACAGATGATGCAGAGAAGGGGCTGATCTATATTGACAGAACAAGTTTCCTTTCCCAGGAATTCCCTGTATCAATGAAATAATGAGCCCAATTCCTATCCCCTAATTAATGTTGACTGACTGCCATTATCTACTTACATAATAAAATATTTCTTTTAAAGACCAAAATGTGTTTATAAAGGCAAAAAACCCCTATTTTACCCTTTAAAAACTTAGTAATCTCCAAAAAAACCCAAAATGCATGTGCCCTAAATATATTGTAATTCCATTATTTTGTTGTTCCAGTAAAAGGTAGATGATTGTTTGTTTATTACATGTAAACACCAAACAATTATTGAATTAAATGGATTCATTTCTTCAAGTAAGGACTATTTTTCAGTGAAGAGAAGAAAAAGAAAAAGAACTGTCCATTCTGCCTGGAGAGGTCACTTGGGATTATGCACACTTAACAGAGACATGTTAGCTAAAAACCTTGCAAATGTATTTTTACAACGTGTTTGATATCAATTACATACCCAGATGCTTCACTGAGTGAAATAATCCTGTTTCATAGCCCAATTTAGAATTCAGAGAAAAAAGCAAAGCAGAGAGTGAAAAAAAAGCATACTTTCACTTTGGATTTGATAATAGATGAACATTTGAGGAGGCAGCTGCTTTATATTTACAAATCTCTGCAAAGAGAACCTGTCTATCAACAATGACCTGTATGCTGTCTGAAAAAATGCTGATCCTAACTTTCTGTGGGAATAAAGGCAGTCGCCTTTACCTTCTTCTCATTACAGATCATCAGGGATCCTTAACAGTGGGCTAATTCTCCCAATTTGGGGACAAGCTTACCCTAAGGAGCCTCCATTTTGTCAATGAAACTTTCAAGTATATTTGTCTTTCAGTTTAGATTCTTCGATATCCAGTTGCCATAATGGAAATTAAGCGGGAAAGCTTGATTTTCAATGTGCTGCTGGTGAAAATTTTGGTGGCCTTCTTTCTGTGACCTTACATCAACTTTATCTTGTATTTATCATGTAATATTATGTATTTGTGTCTTATTCTTCTACTATACTAGAACATCTTAAAGGAAGGCATTTTACCTTATTTAAACTGTATTTCTCTCAGTGCTAACTCAGCATTGTGCATAAAGCAGGTATTTTATATAATGGATAGACTCTTGAAAATCTGAAAATTCTGTCCCTGTTGCCCTGTGGTTTTTCAGTTGAAATAGCTGTCTTGAGTTTTCAATTACATAAATTACACAGGATAGGAGAGGTATTCAGAGAGGATTAATGCCTCTGGTGTGAGGGCTTGCTGAATCTTTTTCAGAGCTGCTTATCCAACTTTGGTGGACTCCAAGAAGTTGTAGAAAGCACAGCAGCTGCAACCCAGTAAAACCATCATGGGCAGGGCTAAACCATGTTGAGGATAATTGACAGACTACAAATCTGTCAGTGAATTAGGAAAATGTGACAACTTTCCCCTGGCAGAATGGGTGGATGAGAACAATTTGTTCCAACATTCATGAAAATGTAGAAGAGGGTATTGTGGAGGACTTAGATCTTAATCAGACATCACAGACTCCAAGATCATCCATTGCATTCTGAACCATCACTAGACACCATGACTTTTGCCTTACCACTGGATTTTCAATGACTGGAAAATACAGTGAGGCAGATAATTTTGTGAAACTCTGACTAATTTAAATCCAATTCATGAGCAAATCAAAGAATTACCCATTGTGATGCTATCGGTTCTCTTGGAAATGAAAAAAAAAACCCACCAAAAACATGAATCACAGCCTAGACCCTCATCTGATACCTCTTTCTTAGATATATTGGAATATAAAAGACACCAATGAAGAGGAAAAAGAAAAAAAAATTTAAGTTACCCCCCATGTTAAAAAAAAAAAAAAATTTGTTTCCTACTTCCTTCCATGTATTCTTCTATTAACTGTCATAGACCTTCTGGTTCTTCCTTGAAAAAGACACTCAATCTCTCGGCTCTAGGAATTTTTTTTCTTTCTTTCTTTTTTTTTAATAACATAGAACAGAACCCATGCCAGGGTAATTTTTTACAACATTATCCCTTGCACTCACTTCTGTTCCGATTTTTCCCCTCTCTCCCTCCACTCCCTCCCCCAGATGGCAAGCAGTCCTATACATGTTTAAATATGTTATAGTATATTCTAGGAATTTTTTCTGACTGTTCACCATGCTTAGAATGCTTTCCCTCCTAATATTTGTCTCTTGGCTTCCCTGATTCCTTCAAGTCCCAGCTAAAATTTCACCTTCTACAAGAATTTTCCAAATTTTCTTAATTATGGCGCCCTATCTCTGTAAATATTTCCCATTTATCTTCAATGTAGCTTGCTTAAATGTAGTTAGCTTGTTTATTGTCTTCCCCATCAGATTGTGGTGCATAATCTCTTAGGACAAGGATTATCTTTTGCCATTATTTTGTTTTCCCAAAGTTTAGCACAATGTGTGACATATAGCAGGCATGAAATAAATACTTACTGATTGACAGTTAATTAAGACAAACATTTACTAGAAGAAAATTAGCAAGTGGTGGGGAAAGTGTCCATTATTCATCTATTTTTTATCAGTATATGATGAGTGGCTATGATGGAAATCTGCTAAACTTTCAGGGAAGATTAGAATCTTTTAAAACCTTTTTATTTGACCATAATGTCACCAGCATTTTATCTTCATAAGTTATATGAAGATAATACTAAGGAATATGCTGAACCTCGCTCTAACTTTGCAAGAACATGTTGTCCTTATTTCAATGTAAGCATGTTTGGGTCAGAAATAAGGAATTGCTACAAATCCTGGCTTCATTTATTGTTTTGTTGATTGTGTAGATAAAATAAAAATGAAGATTAAACTCAAAAGTTTTTGTGTACATACACACACACACACACACACACTCACTGAGCACATCTGTTAAACATTTACCAGCACATGGTTGGACACTCCAACCTTCCCTTGACCAGCTCCAATAAATGTCTAAAACACAACACCCACCAACTTTATAATCTACCATTACCTCATATTCCCACATTCCAAAACCTCCTGCCACTAACCTGAATCATTGCATAAACTACTCTTTTGCACCAGATGTCCAACTGCTAAGGACCATAAATATGACTTAGATAACCCCCATACACATACACACATATACACACCTTCAGCATTACCCTATATGTTGGTTGCAGCCTCTAAATTCTGAAGCCACAGCCTTGTAAATAAGAGCTATTGGCTGTTTGGATTTTGTTTTTGGTGAGAGAATTTTCGATATTACTTTCACCATTTTTTTTTTTTTGCTAGCTATGTCATTTAATTAATTGAATAGTTCATTTCTATGAAGCAATAGGGACCTATGATTTCCTTGGAATTGGGAATTTCCGGATGAGAAAATTCATGTACTCAATGTGCATGCCCTGCCCTTCAATATAAATAAATATGAATAATAAGCATTTGTGCCCACTGTGGCACAGCGTCTTATGATCTCCTCTAAAGGAGCATCTTTGTCTAATCCCCATATAATTCTTTTACAAATCTCATTGGCATTTTCCTTAGCCAGATGTCTCGTCATTATTTCTGTAGCAGCATTATCTCCAATGGTTCTGATTATAGCTGTTTGCAAACATCCCACAAAATCTGCAAAAGGTTCATTGGGACCTTGCTCTATTTTTGTAAAAGCTTTATTTCTATCTTTCTGTCCAGGGAGAGAATTCCAAGCTTTTATTGCAGCCTTAGAAATTTGCTCATACACTGGTATAGGATAATAAATCTGTTCTGAATTCTCTCCATACTGACCTTCACCAGCTAATTGGTCAAAAGTGATTTGTCCAATAGCTCCTGTTTGCCTATTGCGCTGGGCTTGAATCCTACATAATTCATGAAAGTCCGAAAGCCACAATAAATTTTGTCCAAGTTCTAAGTATATCCGTGCTATGGACTTCCAGTCACTTGGGGTTAAGATTTCATAAGACAAATTATCTAGTAACATCTTCACATAAGATGATATAGCCCCATAAAAAGTGCAATCCTTTTTCAAATCTTTAATTTTTTCCAAATTAAAAGGCGTGTATTTTCACTCTTTTTGACCTGAAGAGTCAAGCTTTTCAATCATAGGATATGCATTTATAAAATCAGATATATCTTCTCCTTCATTTTTTGCCTTAATGCCTCTTCTAATCTTGTCATATTCTGCTTTACAGAAGAAACTGACTATGTTTCTGCCTGTCTCCCACCCCCTTCTTCCTCCACCCATGAAGGGTTAATTGAGGGGGGGGAGGATCATGAGATATGGAATGATCTACTTCCTCCTGCTGTGAAGTATCACACTCAGAATTGTACTTAACTCCATTCTTATCTGAAATTTCCTGCTTATCACCTAGTTTAGTTGGCACCTCTCCCTGCTGCACTTTCTTTTTCTTCATTCTAACAATTAAATAATATCTTCTAGCCAGTTGTATTAAATTGTATGTATTAATTATGTCTTTGGAAATTGAGTCAGGTGCATTTCTATTATAAAAAAGATCCTCTCTTCTTAATTCCCACTGCATTGAGTTTGAATTAGATCTGTAGTATTCACCCAGTTTTTCTCCTATTAATTTCCACTCGTCTAAATCCAATTCTTTTTCCATAGAGAACCAAGGACATATGTACTTAACAGTTTCTAAAAGTTCAGTGATCTGCTCCAAAATTATAATCAAACCTTGGCTTTCCATAACTTTGACAATGCTCTCTAAACATTTTCCTTCAACAGAAACAGGCTGTTTTCTAAATATCTGTCCCATCTTAGCTGAAATTCTACTCTAACTCTTTTAACAAAATTTCTTTGATGTACTCGCCCTAATTTCTGGGTTGAAGAGTCTTTTCCACTGGATCAGGATCACAGACTTTTCCACTCGATCAGGATCGGAGCTTTTCAACTGAAATCCACTGACGGGCCTGTCAGCCCCACGTTGAGGGTGCCAAAATGTTGGTGTTTTTGTTCTTTAAAATAATAATAGTTCTCTTTGAGGGAGAGTTTCTTGGGGAGGTTTTCTGGAGGCAGCCTTAGTTTCAGTTACAATCAATAATTACTTCAAAATGCAGCCAGCTGGTAAAAATGCAAATATTTATTTTCTCCTTCCAAAATAGCCTGGTTAGTTGAGGCCTATCTCTCTGCTTGGTTCTGCTTTCTTCAGCCTCCAGCCAACACCAAGGTGGAAGATGCAATGAATCTCTCTTGCCTCCGAGAGAAGGCTTCTGGCTCTCAATCTCCCAGAGTGCTGAATCTCTGACCTCTGGGAATGTTCCCATGTAAAAAAACTCTCGAGTGGCTCACTGAAGCTCTATTTATGCTGGGTGTAAAAGAGAGTGGGATTGTGGGATCTCTCCCAGCCTGCTCTCTGGCCCGAAGAACTTCAAAGGAGATGTAAATTCAGATATCTCATACTAAACCATGGAATCTCCCAAATGTGTGAACTCCAATGAGTACTTAAATACTTCTTGCTTATAAGAGCTCTCTAAAGGTGTGAACACAAGCATTATTGTCTATCAGTTGTACTTAGTACTTTGTTTCAAGTTCTGGCCCACAACATCTCCTCTAAGGATCAGATTAATCATACTGAACCATGCTAAATTAGATAATTATTGTCTCTATCAACTCTAAGGGGTTAACACTTTGTAAAGATTCCAACATGACACTTAAACTAACAAATGAGAAAACAGCAGCTTTTTGAAAGAAATATCTATAAATAGAGCATTGTGAAAATAAATATTTAAAGATGTTTACATCATTATATGAATTTGTTGTTGAAAATGATATAAGTATGTGACCTGCAAAAAATGTTTCAGTTATGCATGTAAAAAGATGGAGACAGTATTTTATAACGATTAAGAATCTTTTCAATAGAGTCAATGGGATTTTTAAACTCATTTGTTAAAAATGTAAAAAAAAAATAACATTTTCTGATTAATTTGCAGTGAAAACTGAATAAAATTAAGAAAGATATGCTAGGCACAGTTCAATAAAATTTTCACATTATTGGTGAATAGAATTAAAAGAAAATTATCATGATTTTGTGAGTGAAGCTAATGAGACATTACTGCCTTTCCATCTATATATCTTTCCAAGCTATCTTTCTAATCTATGATGGACATTAAAACTCAAATATTGAAATAAAATGCTCTTAGAAGCACTTATAGGAATTCCTGAATGTAATTACATAAGCAAATAAAAAATTATTTGAGGTATGTCTCATTAAAAAAAAAATGAAGACCATTGCCCTAAGTAATTAATCTCCTGCCCCTCCTTAAAAAAAAAAAAAAATAGTATTCCTTTAAAAGAATTAATGATGACTATACAAATTTAGTCCATTCCAAGCTCTACTAGGCTTTGCAGAAATACCAGAACAAAGTGAAAAGATTATAACAGGCTGTCAAAAGTCATATGGATAGAACAAAAACAAAAACTAGAAATCAATAAATATCTATTTTCCAATGGTTTGATGTTGATTTGGGAAACATGAATAATCACTAGTCTTGATCAATGACTTTAGGTGGTAGGATGTTAAATCTAGAAGAGAAATTAGATGATTGTTTTTATTTCCTTATTTTGAAGATAAAGAAAGAGAGGATTGAAGTGAATTATCCAAGTTAACACTTAGTAGGAAGTATCTTTAAGATGATCTTGTCCAATATTCTCATTATAAAGATCAGTCAGTCAACAAGAAGTTATTGTATGTTATATTTCCATCATTGTGCTAGATGCTGTGGATACAAACTTTAAAAAGTCAAGAAATCTATATTCTAACAGGGGAATAAACATATTTATGGGAGTCAGTTTTGATTTAGACAACCAAGAAGGAACTGAGTGGAAAAAACAATAATTTTGGAGAAGGTATAGAATGATGAGAAAAATGAGTCCTTAAATGATGGAAGGACATATCCAAGATTACATAAGTATTAAACAGAGAAGCTTGGATAGTATTCATGTTCTCTAAATCCAAATTCATCACTTTTTCCATGTTATATGATGCCTAAGAACCAGAAAAAGAATGGAGGTTTTGTAGCTATCTTATTAGTGTTCATTCCACTACAGATAAAAGATCCCTAGATAAAAGAAAAAATGTTCATTTTATTTGCCAATCACAACAAATTACAAGATAGGGGAAAAAAGCTAGTATGTTATAAGATAACAACAACAATAAGAAAAACAATTCCCTTCAAAGTTCAAACATTGACAATAACAACAACAAACAAAAACAAAAAGAAAAACCTTCCAAAAATTAAAAAAAAGACCCCTTTTCTTTGGGGTCTGCAAAATAAGAAACACAAGCCAGAGTAATCTATATTAGGGGCTCAGGAGCTCAGTATTTCTCGTTATTATCTTGAAGAGGACCAGGACATCAGGGAGATTCTATGACATGCAAATGAGTGAGGAGGGTTGTGCAAGATTCCTGGCTCACTTTCCCCTCAAGAGCCATTTGGATCCAGGGCCAGAAACAGATCAGTACAATCAGAGATGGTCCTGGATGCAAAGGGAGACATTGGGCTTTTTTAACAAAAGTCTTCAACAAATCTCAGTTTGATTGAGGCTGCACCCATTCAGTGATTAAGGCTAGGATTGGGGCAAACAATTTCCTTTTTTACCTAGTCCAAAAAAAAAAAATTCTAAATAAATAATGTAATGAAGGGAAGACCCTTAGTGTCTCTGGTCAAAGCAGAGATGATTGCTGTTTGCATTCAATTTGGGTCAATCAGGACCCAAACAATGATCAAATGGGATTTAACCTGGGACCTATTGATGGCCAGTCAATGAAAATCAGATTGGTCTTGGTTTAAGACATGGTCCTAAGAATTGGTAGGATATGAAAATGCTGTTGGTCCCTAGTACTACCACTGACTGAATTAGCATACTAACCAGGGTATTAAAAATGCTTCTGTGAACCTAAGAAATAAATGGAGCTACTTAACCCCACTCAAAAATTATCATGATTATCATTATAGAGTATAGTTGAATGAAAGGTATTCCTTTCTTTTCTAATATCAATCACAAGGAAGCAAGATTTATTAGAATAGATTCAGAAATATCCATATTTTACTTACTGGAAATATTTCATTTATAATTCATTTTAAGAACTCTATTGGAGATTAATAAAACAAGGGGCAGCTATTTGGCCTAGTGGATAAAGTACCAGCCCTGAAGTCAGGAAAAGCTGAGTTCAAATCTGACCTTAGACACTTAACAGTTACTGGCTGTGTGACGCTGAACAAGTTATTTAACCCCAATTGCCTCAGCAAAAAAAAAAAAAAAAAAAAAAAAAAAAAAAAAAAAAAAAAAAAAAGAAAGGAGAGAGAGAAAAGGAAATGACTGAAATTCTAGTTTTTCTGTAGTATATGAAAGAAATGGGGCTTGATAAATAGAAAATTATTGACAATTATTTCATAGGATAATTATATTATTATCAAGACAATTTCTCTGCTTTCTTTCAGACACAAATCTGTTTTTACCTGTCTTAACAGAACATACTAGGACAAAATGAATATTCAAAATGGTACTTAGCCAACAATGGTCCATCAATGAATTACTTAATAGGGTTAATTTGGCTTTATCACAGATCTGGACCATATTACTATTAGGAAAAAAGCTGAAAGGTGATCCTTAAGTAAAACAAACTTCGTAATCAATGCAAATTACTTAACTGAGTGGTAGATCTTGTGCATAATGAGAGCACTAGTGACCTCTCCAAAATGACTTGTTTATATACTTTATACAAAATATTTACAACTTATATTAGTAAAAAAAAAAAATCTATAAACATTCATAAGAGAACAATAAAGTAGGTAAGGAACACGAATGTGCTAAAAAATCTTAGAGGAATAAATCATAACATTGTTTATTTGTTAGATATTGAACAAGCTGTCTAAAAGTGCTAAAAACATTTTATTGCTTTGTTTATTTTTGCCCTTTTGTTCCATTTCCATAGGAGTAATTAATCTGTATATTGAAAATATATAAAACAGGCAGTAAGAAACAGTATTTGATGTCCACATTTAAAAAAAAAAAAAAAAACTTCGCTATTTAAAAACTCTATTTCCAGAATAATTACTATGTAACATTTTTAGGGACAAAGTTTAAGCTAATCATACTTCATCCTAGTCTTAAATATATTAAGATCTCATTGAGTAGAAATAAACATGACTTCCAAATGTAAAAGAAAGTCATACCAAAATATTTACTTAATGTAAATAGAAAATGTTAAACTTTGTCAATTCACTGAGCGCCAGGGGGAAGGGGAATAACAAGCTAAAAATATAATCTTATAGACTCTTTCTATAATGGTGTCAAAAATGTGTGTATGATGTTTAACTCGTGCAAAGGAAGATTAGAGATAATAGATTGCAAGCTGGAAATAAGAAGCTGATTTGAAGCAATTGACAAAGGACCTGTGTACAAATATCTAATGTTCCTTAAGTAAGAAAAACTTGCATAAAACTATCAAATAGAAAGCTGTGTATGTCAAAAGATTTCTTGGAATCTTGAAGTCAAAGATTAATGGCAAAACCAAATTTCATATCAATCAGTACCTAAGCAATATTACTCTAACATATATTTTGGATGAGAAAAAAAGAAAACATTTATAATGTAGTGGTGTAAAAATATGTCTCTTGTTGATGAAATACAGAAGTTATCTTCTGAAAAGCTAAAGAAAAAGTAACATCTCCTTTTAAAAAAGAAAGGAATAATTGATAGATATTCTCAGGGCCTAAAATGAATTTCCAAGCATTATTTTAGAACAAGGATAATGCCTCAAATTATTGTGTATTCAATACCATGTGGAACATTTATTGTGTCCAGCCTTTTAGTTTCCATTACAAAGTACATTTGTGAAAAATGGTCATTTACAGAAGACCATTGATAAAGAATGCTACCCACTTCCAAATAGAAAAGGTAATGGATTAATATTCAAAATAAGATAATCATTGTTGAAGATGAACAATATGAGAATATATTTGACTATGCACATTTCTTTAAAG
Organism: Sarcophilus harrisii; assembly: GCF_902635505.1. Classification (NCBI taxonomy): domain Eukaryota; kingdom Metazoa; phylum Chordata; class Mammalia; order Dasyuromorphia; family Dasyuridae; genus Sarcophilus; species Sarcophilus harrisii. The sequence goes on from NC_045426.1 coordinate 240,817,531, forward strand.
TATTTTGTTTTCATTGTCTTTTGTAATTGAGGAGTGAAAAAAATAAATACTTGACAATTTTAAAAAGTGAAAAGAACTGCTAAAAGATTTTTGAGAGCTATAATGATGAGAAATCATTGATTCATTTGGAAATGCAACAAATATTCATTGTCATCCATGTGGCACAGCACTGTGCAAACTACCAAAAGAAACAAAGTTTAAATAATAGGGCACTTGTGCCTTTGAAGTATAGTAGTAAATAAAAACACAAATAATTGTAGTATAAAATTTTACATATAAATGTATAATACAGATTTAGAACAATGTTCTATGTAAAGTCAAATAAAAAAAAAAACATTAACAAAGGGCATAAAAGAAAGACTACATAAAAGGCATTTGAGTTTTCTGAAAGTAAGATAAAATAAAATATTTAAAACAAGAACAGGGAGGAGTTTATTTACTAATAGTTTTCATAATCATATTGATGTTGGCTAATAATTGTCTATTTTAACTGAGGTCAAAACTAGAGAAAATAAAAATATGAAATACAAAATTAAAAAAAATAAAAATGAGGAAGCATTACCTACCAATAATGAATATTGATTTTGATTAGAAGTTTTTGTTTCCCTTTTTTCTAGAACTTTTTAAGTAGCGCTAAATATCAGGATGATTTGAGGATAGGAAGAAAATATAAGAAAAAAAAGGGATTTTTTTCCCCAGCTATAGTGAAGAAAAATGGGAGGTCAAAAAATGTGTAAGATTACTGTTTAGAATCAAGGCGATTGAGCAAAACTGCTCAACTCTTACTCTTTCTTTTCCACATAAGTAATCTTTGAAGCAGAAAGAACAGAGCAAAAACAGATGATAGGTAGGCAAAAACCAACATAATTTAAGAGGTAATTAAAATATCATCCTTTGAAGTCACCATGGCCAGATTAAGTCCAATAAATGTAATAATGTTAACTGTTAACAGTCTTTGAAAAAGCAAACAATCATGAAAAATAGAAAGAAGAGAAAATATTTGATTTTCCAAAAAGAGAGAGGAGAGTGGATTAAGAGTAAATTTTGTAAGCTATAAGCCCATGACTTTGATATTAATTTCTGGAAAAAATTCTAAAACATATTAAAGATTTGGCTTCAGTAGTAATTACAACAAGAAAATCAGTATGGTTTTATGGAGAACAGAATATATTAAGATAATACCATTTCCTGTGATAAATCTTATTACACTTATAGATGAAGGGAGTACAGTTTACTTTGATTTTACTTAAGCACTTGAATAAAACACATTATTCTCATGGATTAAATAAAGAAATGTCAACTAAGTAATGGTATTTTGTGGGATATTTTCAATTGGTTGAATGGCTCAACACCAAAAATATAAATAATTGAGTCAATATCAACTTTGGAGGTCTCTAGTGGAATATCATTTAAATAAATTAATTGTGCCCTATTTTTACAGTTTTCTCAATAACTCAAATAAAGACAAAAAAGGGAAGTTTTTCTAATTTTCAGATGATGAATAGCTTGGTAAGCGGCTAATACAATAAACTTTAAGGTCAAGATAAAAAGACATAGTAACAAGTTAGAACAGTAAGTTGTATCTGATAAAATGAACATGAAAATGATTAGAAGATATTTGTGGAATCTTACAAATAGCATTAAAAATCATAGGAGTACAAATTAAAGGAAAATAATACTAGTTTGTCACAACATAAGTCAGTAACATATGATAACCAGAAAAAAAAAAAAACCTATCCTAGTCAGATTCTACTGAAAGTCAAATTTCCAGGAATGAGGGAATGGCACAAAGAAGTATTAATTCCTCTGACCTCTGTTCTGGTCAAACCACATTTAATGTAACATTATCAGCTGTATGTTGATCATCTGGAAATTGTTAATAGGAGCCTGACAGTCTACTTCAAAAATCTGAGAGATTGTCATGTGCCGAAAATCTTAGAATTATTCTGTTTGCCCCAAGAGCATTCAATTATTAAAATGCATTAGTTTGGATCCATTAATATAGATTAATGGATAGAAATGTCATAGAGGGAAAACAAATAGCTTGCATATAATGAAAAATTACTAACAATTACAGTTATCTCAAAGTATAATAGTTTACCTTAGAAGTTCATACATTTGTTGATTGTATGATTGTATGATTATTTGTTGAATATGTCATAGATGTCATATTATTTTTTTCCATGTAATTGTGACATGATGTGATCTTTGAAGTACTTTCCAATTCTTACATTACCCCCTGGAAGTCAGGAAAGGATTAAGTAAACATCGAAAGGACATTCCTGGTTAAGTTCTAGGGTACTATCAATAATTTAGAAATCCACAGTCTAAGAAGGAAAGAAAAAAGGAATGCAGGAAATAAGAAAGGAAGGAAGGAAAGAAAGAAGGAAGAAAAGGAAGGAAAGGAAGGAAGGAATGAAAGAAGGAAGGAAGCAAGGAACAAAGGAAGGATGGAAGGAAAGAAAGAAGGAAGGAAGGAAGGAAGGAAGGAAGGAAGGAAGGAAGGAAGGAAGGAAAGAAGAAGGAAAGAAAAAGAAAGAAAAAAGGAACGAAGGAAGGAAGAAAGGAAAGAAGGAAGGAAAGAAGGAAAGAAGGAAGGAAGGAAGGAAGGAAGGAAGGAAGGAAGGAAGGAAGGAAGGAAGGAAGGAAGAGAAGGAGGAAGGAAAGAAAACACAAAATAAAAAAAGCTTTTCTTTTTCAAGTTGGAATATGTCAAAAAAATTTTAAAAATTAATGAGAGTAAAGTAATGTATGTGTAAAAATGTTTATACTAGTCCTTTTGGTAATGGTAAAGAACTGGAAACTGAGTGAATGCCCATCAGTTGGAGAATGGCTGAACAAGTTATGGTATATGAATGTTATGGAATATTATTGTTCTGTAAGAAACAATCAGTAGGATGATTTCAGAAAAGTCTGGAGACTTACATGTTCTGATGCTAAATGAAATGAGTAGAACCAGGAATTCATTATACATGGGAACAGGAAGATTATCCAATTGATCAACTGTGGTGGACTTTGCTCTTTTCAACAATGAGGTTGATTCAGACCAAACCCAATGGACTTGTGATGGAGAGAGCCATCTGCACTCAGAGAGGACTGTGGGGACTGAATGTGAATCACAACATAGACTTTTTACTTTTTTATTGTTGTTTGCTTGTTTTTCATTTCTCTTTTCTTTTTCCTTTTTGATCTGATTTTTCTTGCACAGCATGATAAATGTGGAACATGATAGAAGAATTACATATGTTTAACATATATTGGAATTGTTTGGTATCTGAGGAGAGAGAAGGAAGAAAAAATTAAAAGATAGGGTTTTTCAAGGGTGAATGTTGAAAATTCTTTGCATATATTTTGAAAATTAAAAGCTATGATGTAGTGAATAAGATCCCAGAAAAAGGCCATGTGTCTTCTTGCAACCCGGTAACTAGGTGGGCCATGGGAAGGGCCATTAACCAGAGAAGGTTTTTATTGAATTTAAGGGGAATTTAAGTGACCCTTTGTTGGAGTGGGCCTTACCTAGTTAAATTCTCGAGCTACTCCCACAGGGAAACAGGGAGGAGGAGCATTGACAGTTTACTTGTCAAATTACTTTCATTGACAAAGTTTTCTTGACCCAACAGTTACTGTATACAATCAGAAAGTCAAGTTATGATATCAAAATCAAGGTTATTTTTCTTGTATAAAAGAGTTTGCTGATGTTGTACTTCTTCTCTAATTCTTTTTAGGATGCTTATTCTTTTATGGTTGGCCTGCCAGCCAATGCCATAACCCCCTACTAATTACATTTTAACAATTAACCTTATGGTGTTTTGGGTTCATTAAGAGCTGCTTGTCTTATAGCACCAAGTTTTCTAGGAATTTTGTTTTAGCTCTCGTATTTCCCTTTGTTAATTGCTAGTTTCTCTTAGCAAGCCCATCAATGTTATAATAATAAAATCTTCACCTCATAATTTGGAGATGATCTAAGTCAAAAAATTCTTTTGAGACATCTCGTGACACTGACTTGAAACCCCAATATATCTAGCCACCACTCCCCAACATTCGGTAGTCCCTGTTAGATGAATCTTAGAATCCCAATATATTTGGGGTTCCCTTATATACACTTGAATACCCCACCAATAATAAAGGGGTAAAAAAATAACGAAATTTCTTAAGTTACAATTTTGAAGGTTGGAAATGCTTTATAATTGAATTCTGAAACAAAAAATTCTGATTAATTTTAAATATTAAACAGAAAATTCTGATAATTAATTAGAAGTTCTTTTAGAGGATAAATAATTAAATAAAATGGGGAGTTGAAATTACTTTTCCATTATCCTGTATTGTTGATGCTGTCACTTCTGGCAGAGCTATATCATCTGCAGGGCAAAATATCAGTGCTATCTACATTACTCTGCTACTGCCAGTACTGTATGAACTGCGACTTGCTAGCCTAAGATCATGTCCCGTGTATGGCACAGATTGTGAAATGCGGTTCATACGACATCTCCCTTTTATACTCTCCAGTTTATTCAAAGATAATATTTTTCAATAGATTTCATCCTCATTGCCAATTGCCTTAATTGTGGTTTCACATCCTATTTAAAGCAGGAAAAAACAAACTAAAAAATCCACCAAGACTGAAGCTGATATCCACTAAAAACATGTAAGGTAAAAGCAATCAAAAACTTGTGTAAGGACATAAAAGTCATTGTGAAAGATCTACCCAGGCTATCAGGGGATCACTGATAGGATTGTCTTTATACCATAAAACCATAGTTAGGTTTCAAATCAATCTTCTTAAGAACAAAGTTGTCTCAAATTTCCTCATATCTGCTTGCATAGCTTTTTAGCTCATATTCTCAGTTGGATGTGTGAAAATAAGAAGAAGAACATAGGTTTCCCTTCTATTTTCTTAGCCCACAACTCTCTGTGCTTTGAACCCAAATCTTTCTCAGTTCTATTGATTTTATCTGCTTTAACTTTCTTTTTAGACCACAATTTACAACCTGCAGAACTGCTTCTACCTGGAGATTTCTGACTATAGTTTTGTGAAAAAAATTGCTTATTCGGATCCCTCAGGGTCTCATTGATTAAATGTGGAGCCATGAGCAAAACAGTTAATGAGGGTGGAATCTGATCAGTGGCTTCTCTAAAAACAACAACAACAACAACAAAAACAAAAACAACTTAAGAAGAGAAGGGGGAAACTCATTTAGCAATTCAGACATGGAAAAAAGGAGTAACATTTTGCCATGAGGTAAAAGTTCGGCAAGCCCTGGCAAAAACAACAACAAAAAATTAAAAATGTAGTAGTGCATTGTCATATGAATAATACATTGATAACTGACGGAAGCACCATCACAGGATAAAGGAGAAAGTAGCAGTGGCTGTATAGAGAGTAAAATTCATAACAACATTTAGGTTTTAGGAAGCAGCTCCATAGTATCAACAGAGAAGAAGGTTCAGGGTTACCCTAATTTATAGGTCTCACCAAGCTTGGTAGTTGATAATTTTATTAGGTTAAGTGAGATGTAAGTTGAAAGTAATCATGGAAAGGATAGGGAGAGATAATTTGAGTGCCAAGAGGTTAATAGCAAGCCCTAGTCAGCATGATGGCTTAGAAGTGCCATGAGACCCCACCAGATTTAAGAGTCAGATGAATGTAAATCTCAGCCAGCTGGATGGATCAGGAAGAGGCTTGGCTATTGTTGCTGTTTGGTAAGGACCATTTGGCTTTACTGCAAGGACAATAGACTTATGCTATGAAAATGACATCTATGACCTTATTCATCAGGGTAATTGTCAGCTAGTGGTCAGGGGGTATAGACTGCTATAGGCTAGGATTCTAGTCTATATGTGTCTGTCCATATAGTCAACTGACACTGTTCTATGTTAAAATTTGTGCCATAGATGTGCAGCAGTTTGAGCAAACTTTGTTCCAAGGTGGATTAATCTGGTGACCATCTATGGTTTATTTGGAAGAAAAGCATATTAAAAACAGTTTTAAGACTTTGGAAGGGAAGTTTTCAGACTTCAAAGAATTTTTTTGTCAAGTTATTTTGATCTGCCTGCTCTGTTTCCTGATGTTGACACCATTTTCATGGCTAGAGGGATTCAGTGAACATATTTTACTGAAGGAATTGGTGATGTTGTTTCTTTGTTTTTATTTTCAAGATCAGGGATGTGCTGAAGCCTCCTTAAGAGCATTTATATCTTGGAAACTGGTAAAGGATAAATGTGGATTTGTTTTATCTTTTTATCAATTATTTAGACTTAAGAAAGTGATGGAGAAAATGTTAATGTAAATGAAACTTCAAAGTATACCATATATACTTTTATGCAGTTACTCAACATTTACCAGTGAAACTCTGATCTGAAACTTTCAGGTTTTAAGTGAATGATTGTACAAGAGATGGAATCACACCTGGGACAAAGGGTCTAGTGCTATATGGTTGTTGTCCTTTATTTTGAAAGAGGAACAAAATGAGATCACTATGTGAGAGTCAAGTTAATTGTGGCTGATCAGACCAAAGTGAGCTTGGAATGCTCCATCACAAGTTGGACACAAATGATCCATATAAGCATTTGGAGTGGATTCTCTAACCTTGTGCATCTTGTGTTTCTTTTGAGCTATTTTAATTCTTTGATCACAGGACACCACACCTTCTCTGATTAGGGTACATCATGCTGATTGGTCCTGTGTCAGTGTCTTTCCATAGCATGCAATCAGTTCTAAATTTCTTAAGAAAGACCTTCAGTATCCTTTTATCACTTTTTCTGATGACCACATGAGTCCTTGCACTGTGCAAGTTCTCCATAAAATAGTCTTTTGGGTAAGCTTACATTTGGTATTCAAACAATGTGCGAGCTCAACAGAATTGTACTCTCTGCAGTTAAGTATGAACACTTGACAGTTTAGTTCAAGGAAGGACCTAATGTCTCATATGTTATCCTTATTTTTTTATTATAACATTTTATTTACAAAATATATGCATAGGTAATTTTTCAGCATTGACAGCTACAAAACCTTTTCTTCCAATTTTTCCCCTCCTTCCCCCCACCTACTCTCTCAGATGGCAGGTAGACCAATACATGTAAAATATGTTAAAGTATATGTTAAATACAATATATGTATGCATGTCCAAACAATTATTTTGCTGCACAAGAAGAATCAGACTTTGAAACAGTGGACAATTAGCCTGTGAAGGAAATCAAAAATGCAGGCAGACAAAAATAGAGGTATTAGGAATTCAATGTAGTGGTTCACACTCATTTCCCTGAGTTCTTTCCTGGGTGTAACTGGTTCAATTCATTACTGTTCTATTGGAACTGATTTGTTTCATCTCATTGTTGAAGAGGGACACGTCCACCAGAATTGATTATTATATAGAAGTATGCATCATTGTTGTTGAAGTATATAATGATCTCCGGGTCCTGCTCATTTCACTCAACATCAGTTCATGTAAGTCTGTCTAGACCTTTCTGAAATCATCCTGCTGGTCATTTCTTACAAAACAATAATATTCCATAACATTCATATATGACAATTTGTTCAGCCATCATCCAATTGAGTTGTACCCACTCAGTTTCCAGTTTCTGGCCACTACAAAGAGGGCTGCCACAAACATTCTTGCACATACAGGTCCCTTTCCCTTCTTTATAATCTCTTTGGGATATAAGGGATCAAAGGGTATGCACAGTTTGATAACTTTTTGAGCATAGTTCCAAATCGCTCTCCAGAATGGCTGGATGTATTCACAATTCCACCAACAATGTATTAGTGTCCCAGTTTTCCCACATCCCCTCCAACCTTCTGCATTATCTTTCCCTGTCATTCTAGCCAATCTGACAGGTCTGTAGTGGTATCTCAGAGTTGTCTTAATTTGCATTTCTCTGATTAATGACTTGGAGCATCTTTTCATATGGCTAGAAATAGTTTCAATTTCTTCATCTGAGAATTGTCTGTTCATATCCTTTGACGATTTATCAATTGGAGAATGGCTTGATTTTTTATAAATTAGAGTCAATTCTCTACATATTTTGGAAATGAAGCCTTTATCAGAACCTTTGATTGTAAAAATGTTTTCCCAGTTTATTGCTTCCCTTCTAATCTTGTCTGCATTAGTTTGGTTTGTACAAAAAGGTTTCAATTTGATATAATCAAAATTTTCTATTTTGTGATCAATAATGATCTCTAGTTCTTCTTTGGTCACAAATTCCTTCCTCTTCCACAGGTCTGAGAGGGAAACTATCCTATGTTCTTCTAATTTATTTATAATTTATTCTTTATGCCTAGATCACAAATCCATTTTGATCTTATCTTGGTGTATGGTGTTAAGTGTGGATCAATGCTCAGTTTCTGCCATACTAATTTCCAATTTTCCCAGCAGTTTTTGTCAAACAGTGAATTCTTATCCCAAAGCTGGGGTCTTTAGGTTTGTCAAACACTAGATTATTAAAGTTATTGATTATTTTGTCCTGTGAATCTAACCTATTCCACTAATCAACTAGTCTATTTCCTAGCCAATATCAAATTATTTTGGTAACCACTGCTTTATAATATAATTTTAGACCTGGTACAGCTAGGCCACCTTCATTTGATTTTTTTTTTCATTAGTTCCCTTGAAATTCTTGACCTTTTGTTTTCCCATATTAACTTTGCTGTTATTTTTTCTAGGTCATTAAAATATTTTGGGGGAGTCTGATTGGTATTGTCATCATTGAGCATTATATTTGCTCACTCTATCCAAGAGCATTTAATATTTTTCCTATTGGCTAGATCTAACTTTATTTGTGTGGAAAATATTTGGTAGTTTTGCTCATAAAGTTTCTGATTTTCCCTTGGCTGATAGATTCCCAAATATTTTATACTATTGGTAGTTGCTTAAATGGAATTTCTCTTTGTAACTCTAACTGTTGGATTTTGTTAGTGATATATAAGAATGTTGATGACTTATGTGGGTTTATTTTGTAGGCTGCAACTTTGCTAAAGGTGTGGAATATTTCTAATAACTTTTTAGTAGAATCTCTGGGGTTCTCTAAGTATACCATCATATCATCAGCAAAGAGTAATAATTTGGTTTTCTCATTACCTACTCTAATTCCTTTAATCTCTTTCTCAACTCTTATTGCCAAAGCTAGCATTTCTAATACAATATTGATTAGTAATGGTGATGTTGGCAACCTTGTTTCACTCCTGATCTTATTGGGAATGGTTCTAGTTAATCCCCATTACATATGATGCTTACTGATGGTTTTAAATAGATGCTACTGATTATTTTAAGGAAAAATCCATTTATTCCTATACTCTCAAGTGCTTTTAATTAGGAATGGATGTTCGATTTTATCAGATGTTTTTTCTGCATCTATTGAGATGATCATATGGTTTTTGTTCATTTGATTATTGATATGGTCAATTATACTAATAGTTTTCCTAATATTGAACCAGCCCTGCATTCCTGCTACATATCCTACTTGGTCATGGTGTATTATCCTGGGGATGATTTTCTGTAGTCTTTTTGCTAATGTTTTATTTAAGATTTTAGCATCAATATTCATTATGGAGATTGGTCTATAATTTTCTTTCTCTGTTTTCAATCTATCTGGTTTAGGTATCAGTACCATGTCTTTGTCATAAAAGGAATTTGGCAGTTCCAATGGAGCAGTGATGAACTGAACCAGCTACATCCAGCGAAAGAACTCTGGGAGATGACTAAGAAGCATTAAATTGAATTCCCAATCCCTATATTTTTGCCTGCGTGAATTTTGGATTTCCTTCACAGGCTAATTGTACAATATTTCAGAGCCCAATTCTTTTTGTACAGAAAAATAACGGTTTGGTCATGTATATTTATTGTGTATCTAATTTGTACTTTAATATATTTAACATCTACTGGTCATCCTGCCATCTAGGGGAGGGCATGGGGGAAGAAGGGGAAAAATTGGAACAAAAGGTTTGGCAATTGTCAATACTGTAAGATTACCCATACATATAACTTGTAAATAAAAAGCTGTTAAAAAGAAAAAAAAAGCAATGTACATACCTGTGTACACACTTACAAAATATTTTCCCCAGCTTTTCATTGTTTAACCTGGCATTTACTTTTACCCATATCCAGACATGTAAAATATGTCTGTCTTATAATTTATTAAAAAGTCTATTTTCCAAAACAACACAGATCAAATGTACTTTTAGTACATTTCCTAGAGGTTATTCATTCTTTTCTGTGTATTTGCTATCTCAGATTTTTTTTAAAAAAAATATTTAAAAAGAAATCTTGAAATGTAAAATTCTTCATGACTCTCAAGGGCTAAGTGAGTATTATTTCATTGTCATTCTTACATGTTTAATTATCATTTTTCCCAAATATGAAATAAATTTAAAATAGATGGCCAAAAAAAATTAATTAATTAAAAAATAAAAGGAATTTGATAGGACTCCTTCATTTCCTATTTTTTCAAATAGTTTATATAGCATTGGGGCTAATTGTTCTTTTAATGTTTGGTAGAATTCACATGTAAATCCATCTGGTCTTGGGGATTTTTTCTTAGGGAGTTGATTAATAGCTTGTTCTATTTCTTTTTCTGAAATAGGACTATTTAATCAATTTATTTCCTCCTCTGTTAATCTGGGAATCCTATATTTTTTGAGGTAGTCATCCATTTTACTTATGTTATCAAATTTATTGGCATAATTGGGCAAAGTAACTCCTTATTATTGCTCTACTTTCCTCTTCATTGGTGGAAGGTTCTCCCTTTTCATTTTTAAGACTAACAATTTGATTTTCCTCTTTCCTTTTTCTAATCAGATTTATCAAAGGTTTATCTATTTTGTTGTTTTTTTCATGAAACCAACTTTTAGTTTTATTTATTAATTCAATAGTTTTTTTTTTACTTTCAATATTATTAATTTCTCCTTTTAATTTTAGAATTTCAAATTTAGTATTTGATTGGGAGGTTTTAATTTGGTCTTTTTCTACCTTTTAAAGTTGCAAGCCCAATTCATTGATCTTCTCTTTCTCTATTTTATTCACATAAGCCTTTAAGGATATAAAATTTCTCCTCATTACCACTTTGGCTGCATCCCACAAATTTTGGTATGATGTCTCAGCATTGTCATTATCTCGAGTGAAATTATTAATTGTGCCATAATTTGTTGTTTCACCCAATCATTCTTTAAAATGAGATTATTTAGTTTTCAATTACCTTTTGGTCTATTTACCCCTAACTTTTTGTTGAATGTAGTTTTTAATTGCATCATGATCTGAAAAGAAAGTATTTATTATTTCTACCTTCCTGCATTTAATTTTGAGGTCTTTATTTAAGGTCAATTTTTGTATAGGTTCCATGAACTGCTGAGAAGAAAGTATATTCCTTTCTGTCTCCATTCAGTTTTCTCCAAATATCTATCATACCTATTTTTCCTAATATTCTATTCATCTCTTTAATTTCTTTCTTATTTTGTGGTTTGATTTATCTAATTCTGCAAGTGCAAGGTTGAGATCTCCTACTATTATAGTTTTGCTGTCTGTTTCTTCTTCCAACTCTCTTTTAACTTTTCCTTTGGGAAGTTAGATGCTATACCATTTGGTGCATATATGTTTAGTATTGATATTGCTTCATTGTCTATGCTACCCTTTAGAAAGATATAGTTTCCTTCCTTATCTCTTTTAATTAGATCAATTTTTGCTTTTGCTTGATCTGAGATAAGGATGGTTACCCCTGCTTTTTTGACTTCATCTGAAGCATAATAAATTCTGCTGCAGCCTTTTACCTTTACTCTGTGTGTATCTCCCTGTTTTAAATGTGTTTCCAGTAAACAACATATTGTAGGGTTTTGGCTTTTTATCAAGTCTGCCATCTGCCTCCTCTTTATGGGAGAGTTCATCCCATTCACATTTACAGTTAAAATTCTATATTTCCTGCCATTTTATTACCCCCAGATTATGCTTTTCTTTTTCTTACCTCCCTTCCCCCCTTCCCCAGTATTACACTTATGGGTACCACTTGCCTCATGCAGCTCTCCGTTTTTAGAATCCCTCCCACCCACTTTGAATTCCTTTCCCTTTCTTGTACCTTTCCCTTATTATTCATTTTCTTTTCCTTTTTCCTCTCCCACTTTTTAATGAGGTGAAAGAAGTTTCTCTGTAAACCAAATATGTCAATTATTTCCTCTTTGAGTCAAATTTGATGAGAGTAAGATTCACACAATGTTCCTCCCCCTCTCTAAATTCCCTCAGATATAATAGGTTTCCTTTGCCTCTTCATGGGATGTAGTTTCCCTCTTTTTATCTCTCCTTTTCCCTTTTTCTGATACTATCCCCTTTCCATTTCTACTTTTCTTTTTTATCTCAATAAAATCAAATTATGCATGTATTCTTTATGTATATCCATAACAGAAATAGTTCTCAAGAGTTCTTTTTACCTTTTTCTGCTTCTCTTGAGTGCTATAGTTGGATGCTAAATTTTTCTCATATCTTATCTTACTAAATAACCATTAGACTTTTTCTAAGACAAGTCAAATGGAAGTGGTTAAATTTCCTGGCATGATGCTGGTACACTATCCAGATTTCATAGACATACAACAATGAGATCAATACAATAGCTCTATAGATTTTCAGTTGGGTAATCAATATAATATCTTTTCTTTCTCACAGTTTCCTTTGGAGCCTCCCAAACACCAAACTAGTTATAATAATGTGCATATCAATCACGTTATAGATGTGTTCATCCTAGTAAATGAACTAATTCTCGGTATTCAAAACTTCTTTATTTGCCATGACCAGTGGTTCCACATTTGGATGCTGTGGTTCTAACTGATGTATTTTCTTGGTGTTAATTGTTAGGCCAAAATTAGCACAAGCAGCAGAGAACTGATCTATACATTGTGGCAATTCAGATTTAGAAGCTGTATTGAGTGTACAAGCATCTACAAATCAAAAAGGCTACAAGCCTTTTCAAGTTGAAGAATTTACCCTCGATGCTGTAGCTAACTTTGATGCCATGTTCATTTTCAGTGATGGCATATGAGAACATGACTAAAACATGCTAAAAAATATGGGAATAAGCACATAGCCTTTTTTTTACTTCCTTGGTGATTGGAAACTGCAAGAGCATCATTAATTTTCCAGAACTGAGCATGCTATTGTGAAATTAATATACAATACTTAATAAGTTTTCTAGACAACCAAATTTTCACATAATTTTCCATAAGCCCTCAGGCTAAAGATATTAATGGCCTTGGTCATATCTATAAATATTGTATTTAGATCTTTGTTCTGCTCTTGGAATTTCTTCTGAAGTCATTGGGCAGCAAACACCATACCACAACTGGTTTTTTGGCCCCTTTTGAAGCCACACTGACTTTCCAGTAAATGACTCTTTATCAAGTAAAGGATCTGCCTATTGAGGAGGAGTCTGGCAAGAATCTTGCCAACAATGAATAAGAGAAAGACCACCCTGTGAATGTCACAGAACAATCTATTCTCTTAAATTTTATAAAGTTGGACAATGGAGACATCCTTGAACTCCTAGGGGATAATTTTCTCTTGTCATATGACTCAGAAAATTTCAGTCAACTTTTGTTTGAGCAATGGACTCCCTCCCCCAAATCTCATCTTGTAAATGTCAACTGGAATAGAATCAGCACCAGGTGCTTTGCCACATAAAAGGAACCTCAAGACTTTCAAAACCTCTTCTTCATTTGGAATTTAAACTAGAGAGAGATTAATTCAACCTGAGATAAATGATCAGTGAATTCAACGTTGTTTGCTAATGATTTCAGAGTACTCTGGAAATGTTCAGCTTATCTAAAATCACATTTTTATCACTAATCAAGATGGCTCCATCATCTCTGAGTGGTAGAATTTTTTACTCAGTAGGTATAGACTCGAAGTTACTTTTGTTAGGATCCCCATGCAAAGATCACTCCTTTCTTTTAGCTCCTCTTTTTTTACTATTAGGAGACATCCTATTTTGCTGACTTCAGGTCCAGCAAGCAAGCCGTGCTGTGAGATTAGCATAAGAACAATCCTTTGCATTCCCCCTCTAGATGAACTTTACTGCCACAAAACGACAGAACTGGTTCATATCTACCTTTGACCTCCATGAGCTCTTTGGTATTTTCAGAGTTTGACAGTTGGTATAATAACTGCTGTGACTCTTTGGTCATTTATTTTCAAAGTTTGACATTTTACACGGCAAAAGTCTCTTACTCTCTGTTCCTTCTTGGAGTTATAGAGGCAGCTGTGTAATGTAGTAGGTAGAATATAGATCATGGAGTCAGGAAGACATCTTCCTGAACTAAAATCTTTCCTCAGATACATATTAGCTATATTGACCATAGATAAGTGTGATGACCATGTATTTTAAAATCAGCCAGAGTCAGGAATTCAGGTTAAGGAAAAATCTTCAATCTTTATTCTTTGTGGAGGTGAAGGGGGATTGGTGATAGCAATGTGAGCAGCCACGACATGAACCTGTCAGCCATCTCTCCCTGCCTCTCTTCCTGACCCTATACCTCCACCCACCAAAATCATCCCTGCGTCATTTCCTATACAACACATCAGGACTTGCACAAAGAGTGGGCGGGGGCCATTCTTTCTCCAAGCATATATATTAATAGAGTATAGTCCGATTACTATTTAGCCTCACGTGCTTGAAACCTCAGTTCATCAACTCGAACTGCAGCCCATTACAGATACTCTCTTTGCCTCAATTTCCTCATCTATAAGATGAATTGGAGGCTCTCTTCAACAGTGAGATGATTCAAACCAGTTCTACTTGTTCAGGGATGAAGAGAGCCATCTACACCCAGAGAGAGAAATATGGGAACAGAGTGTGGAATACAACATAGGATTCTCATTCTCTCTGTTAGTTGTTTGCATTTTGTTTTCTTCCTCAGTTTTTCTTTTTCTTCCTTCTTGATCTTATTTTTCTTGTGCAACAAGATAACTTTATAAATATATATATATATATATATATATATATATATATGTATATATATTGGATCTAACATGTATTTCAACACATTTAACATGATTTAAACTACCTTCCACGTAGGGAAAGGGGTGAGGGGAAGAAGGGGAAAATTTGGAACAAAAGGTTATACAAGGGTCAATGTTGGAAAAATTACCCATGCATATACTTTGTAAATAAAAAGCTTTAATAAAAAATAAAATAAAAAAAAAAGTCCAAATGGAGTTACAAAGAGTCAGACATAGCTGAAAATGATTAAACAACAATAATTTAGAAAGGCAAGAATTGTTTTGAGTTTTAGGTTGAGAAAGCAGTATCAACCTACATTTCTTCACTTATTGGCCACCTTTCCACTTGACACTTCTATATGTTTTGTTTATTTTTTCTTTCCTGGTCTTAAGTGAATTAGTATATGGTGATAAAACTGTTCAGATTCATCAGAGCTATTGAGGTTCCACTGAAAACCTGACAAACAGAATGTACCAAAGATAATATTAGCCAGTGATATAGAAGATATTTGAGATGATTGTGGAAAGACTTAGGCCAATAGCTGCCTCGTACCTTGTAATAATTAAAGAGAAAGGGCAAGACTATGAATTCTAGAAAGGAAGATATTGGTACTAGGAGATCAACAGAAAGCCATGCTTAAGATGAACTTCAATAGTGTTGTGTATGGACTAGCTCTCTGGAGGATCTTGGTGTCAGCCTGAGTCCTTGGTCTTAGAAGATGAGTAAAGAGGGGGGACTCATGTGAATGATGAAATATGGACTCCATTTATTCCAAATTTTCTCAGCCTTATATACCCTAATATCCTTATATAACCAAAGCAACACTGTGCATGTGCTAACTATATACTATGCATTTGGGACCACATAAGCAAATTGCTATTGTGTGTGGATGACTCTTTGCCACTTGGTATTACTCTGCTTTAATTACAACACAGGTTGTAAATGCCCCCTGACTTCTCAGGAAGGCTGAGAGTCCTTAGGGGAGATAAGGAGCTGAACCAGACATTGTCAGCTGATTCCCTCTGGGCTGAAGGATCTTATATCTCACCCAGAGTTCCCCCATTATCTGTGACCCTCTACAAATAGGACTCAAAAAAGGGTGTGAGAAAGGATTTCCTCTGCCAGGGTTAGTGAAATAATTCTTTCCCACTAATATTCTCAGTACCTATTTCTCAGTACTCTTGTTTTTTAAGTTTGAACCCATTCTTCCCAGGGGAATTATGTATGCAAGGGAAGACTATATCCTAGTTACTTACAGAGATAGTTTTAAACCAGTTGTTTTGTTCTACCTTTTCAATATGTCATATTTGTTAAGCTAATATACTCAAAATGGTTTGTTAATAATATGAAACATGTTGATACCGTCTGAAAATTATTAAAAGTGGCAGTCTTGTGGCTTTCTAGGTTTCCGAGGTCATTAGGAATCAACCCCTCTCCATACATATAACCCAGCAATTTCTAGTGAGAGTAAAGTTGGGGAGTTAGGGAAAGGACTCAAGCAGGTCAATGAGTTGGGGTGAAGAACATAAGCAATGTAAGTTTGAAAAGAATTACATTTACAATTGGGACAAACAGGAAAATATTTCATGTGGCCAGTAGTACTTAAGCAAAGTCTCAAAGGAAATCAGAGATTTCAAGAAGCAAAGATGAGGTGATAATGCATGACAGCAAGAGGGCAAAGACATGGCGATGAGAGGTAAAATATCAAATGAGATGAAGACTAGAAACATATGAAAATGTCAAGTTATGAAAGGATTTTAATATCAAACAGATGAGTATATATTTGAACATAGAATTCATTGAAAACATGTGAAGTTTATTGAATGGAAAAGGGAGGGTATTATGCACGATCAGATCTAAACTTTAGAAAAATAACCTGGGAGATTATTTGAAAGCTGGTTTAGAATAAGGAGAGGCTTAAGATAGGGAAGCTAAATAGGAGGGTAATTGAAATAATCTGGATGAGAGATGAAGATGGGCATGTATCTCTAATAGTTACTAAAGAAAAAGAAATGAAGATATGACAATTAGATCTGAGGGTGAATGAAAATGAAACATTATAGATTATAAAGATTTTACAAATCTGGAGAACTAAAAAGATAAAGATGCACTCAACAATAATAAAAAAATAGAATTTAGAAGAGAGGTATTTTGGATAGAAGTATTTTTCTCAGACATTTTGAGTTGATATGACTGTGGTATATTCAGTTTGTAATGTTTACTAGGCAGTTGGTAGAATAGCTCAAGAGTGAGACAAAGTTTGGATTTTTAGTTCTATAACTCATCTACAAAAAGATAGTGAATACATCTTGATGGGATCAGTAAGTCAAAAGGTGTAGATGATGTGATCTGTGGTGTGGGGTTTATCACCAAATAATGGCAGGCACTAAAGGTGGGATCCAGTCATGTGAAGAATTCACAATGGTCATTCTTTTTTGCAAAATGTAGATTTATTTAGGGAAGAAGTTTATGAGACAAAACGAAAGATTACAAAAGACACCGAGAATGGTAAATATGAAATAGAATTGGGAGAGCGTATGAAAGACAAGTTCCTCAGTGGAACTCACGATTACTCAGTAGAAAGGGAGCACTTCATAAGGCTGGGGCATGCCCTTAGCAGGCAGGCTAAATCCTGAAAGGGCATTAGCACCCGAAAAAAGTGAGTTAGCTGTAAGGAGGAGAAGTGAGGCTAACAAGCATAGTGGAGTTGGTGAAGATACCACATGGCATGGCAGAAGAAAGAGGGGGAGGGGAAAATCACTACAGGGCCTAGTGCCATGGCTCATTTACCCAAAGGAAAGCAGCAGCAAAGCCATGGTGCATAAATTATTTTATGGGGAAATTTTAGCCTCAGAGTCTTGATATAACTTGAATTTTTAACTGGATTACCTTTACAGAATGGGACCAAGAAATTAAACTGATCTCTATATAAAACCTTCTACCTTCTTGCCTCAGGGATCAATTCTTTAGTTTCTCTTGATCCAAGGCAATGTTCAAAGTCTCATTGTTGTGCCACAGTTTCCCTAAATTGTCCTGCCTCAGTTTCCCTAAATTGTTCTGCCTCAGTTCCTTGAATTGTTCTGCCTCAATCCCCCTGGTTGCAACCCCACTTCCTAACCATTAGGATTGAGATAACTAGAGCTAGGACCCATGACCATCAGCATTCCATAGAGCCATAAATTGCATATAAGTTACTTGGAGATATGTAAGCAGATCTCTAAATTCCAGACTTTCTGTCTCTCGCTGAATAGCTCCTTCACTTCCAGTTTATCAGAATTTATGGTCCTACCCTCATCCTGTCAGAACTGAATTGATGGTCCCTTCCTGGAAATTCCCTCACTCACCAGTGTCGAGACGCCACCCTTGCTTTTGCCTCTCCTGATCTCTAGAGCCATATAAAAATCATTGGAATTTCACATTCATTGCTGAATTCTTTGAGAGGAAAGTCTAATTCAGCCATGGGGGAACAAATGGATTCTTATCTGCCCCCCAGACAATCTCTCCCTCTCAGAAACTCAAATAAAATATTAAAAACTCTCTAATCTCTATCTTGCCTCAGTTTCTTTGGTATTGCATCATCATAAAGAGGAATTAAAAAAAATAGGTACATAATCTTGGGAAACATCTATATTTAGTGGGAATAATGTAGTGGGATATTTAGCAAATGAAAAATTCATTATTTGCACATTTGTTTATTTGCATAAACAGAAAAACCAAGAATGAACAGCATCACAAAAACTATGGAAAGAATATAAAGATTAGAATGTGGTCTAGAATTTTAAATTGCAGAAAGGTCAAGGTTGAGAACTGAGAAAGACTCAGATTTTTTTTTTCAATTAATACGTCAATTTATACCTTAAATTGTTATGCCCAGAATAACATTATTATGGCCACCCCTCTCCCCTTCTTGCTAAAAGAAGCAAGGAATGCCTCCCCTACCATTAGGACTGGTAGAATTGAGTCAGGGAAATTCTTGAAGCTCTAGCCACTTTATATACCACTATGTCATAAACTCCAGGTGCATTATTTCGATCCTTGCTAGGTTAATTCCCTCTCTCTGCATTAAAAGATTAAAAACCAATTCCTGACTTGTCTCAGTTTCTCTGGCAAACACTGATAAGTGAGGACAGCAGTTTTAATTGAAAGATGAGAAGTCAGATCTAAGAAGAATGGGAGCAGAAGTGGAACCATGAGGATAGATTTTTTTTTTTCCTTCAAGGAGCTTAGATGAGAAAAGGAAGAATAATATAGAATAATGGTTAATAAGCCGAGACATTTTTAAGCATAAGGAACACCTTGATGTGTTTGTGTGTAGGAAGAAAAGAAGTAACCAGGAGATAGAATGTGACTGAAAATTAGAAAACAGATGTTAGTGCTTGACAATCTGTTCAAAAGGACATGAGACTAAGGGACAATTTAGAGAGGCTAGTTTTTTGGTGGACAAATTTTAATTCTTCATCAGAATTTAAAATAAAGGAGAGAAAAGTAGGGATAATGTCAAAGAGCTATGACAGAATGTGGAGAGAAGACAGAGCTACCAGGAAATTATTAAAATATGATTTAGGGACCTTAGTCACAAGGTTGAGGTAAAGGAGTGTTGTTTAAACACTATATGATGACCACTTCTGACGGACCTGGCCATCCTCAGCAATGAGATGAACCAAATCAGTTCCAATGGAGCAGTAATGAACTGGACCAGCTACACCCAGAGAAAGAACTCTGGGAGATAACTAAAAAACCATTACATTGAATTCCCAATCCCTATATTTTTGCCCACCTGCATTTTTGATTTCCTTCACAGGCTAATTGTACAATATTTCAGAGTCCTATTCTTTTTGTACAGCAAAATAACAGTTTGGTCATGTATACTTATTGTGTATCTAATTTATATTTTAACATATTTAACGTCTACTGGCCATCCTGCCATCTGAGGGAGGAGGTGGAGGGAAAAAAGGGAAAAATTGAAACAAGAGGTTTGGCAATTGTCAATGTTGTAAAGTTACCCATATATATATAACCTGTAAATAAAAGGCTATTAAAATTTAAAAAAAAAAAATAGGAAAAAAAAGGAGTGTTGTTTAGTGCTTGAGGAAAAGAAATTTTGGAAAATCCATTCTATAGGGTAAGATCAAGAATTATTTTTGGAGGACTAAAAGGATTGCCTTGTTGAATTACATAATAATTGTAAAGTACACATAACACAAATTTGTAGGGTCCTAATTAATATTATGGCATTGATTTCTTCTATCTCTACTTAGCAGCATATGATTATATGAAAAGTAAGACAAAGATAAGAATAATCCAAGACTGGGATTTGGCAAAGGATGATCTATGAAAGGATGAAACAGTTAAGTGTCCCAGTAGATAACATACTAAACCTTGAATCAAGAAGAACTGAGTTTAAATGAATCCTCAAATATTAATTGGCTGTATGATCCATGTTTTCCTCAGTTTTCTCATCTGTAAAATGGAAAGAATAATAGGACCTACTTCCAAGAATTATTTTGAAAATAAAATGACAACGCATTTGTGAAGTATTTTGTAACACCTGAAGCTGTAGGCCAGCATATTGGATGAAACTATCTTAATTTACCCATTCTCCTCATCTCTCCTCTATTTTTAATACTCTTTTTATTTGTCATTGAAATTACTTTATATTTATTTTCAATGTCTAAGTGCAGGACTTTTTCAGACTCTGTTGGTTGTATCTACATATTAAAAACCAAGAATATGCCTGGTCAAGTAGAAAAGACAATCTTTCCACTTGGGTTTAAGTTTTCCTCTATGCCTTTTTGAATCCACTCCTCTATATGGATGAATTAGAAAATGTTTAAAGCTCAGAAAATGGGGAATTCTAAACCCTATAGCAGTTTGTCAGCTATTAAGAAGCTCTTGCTTAGGTAAAGAGTATGGATAATTTAGGCTTCAAAGATTAAAGTCCAGGTCAACCGGGAATGTTTAGCATAAACTATGGTGAAGTATCTGACTGAGAGAGATTTAGACTTCTGCATAAGTAATTCAAGTTCAAAGAAAAGATAGCTTCTAATCTGAGGACTATAACTACTTAGCTGGGAGTGTCTCAGCTCTTTCTGCTAAAGACCTTAGAATATTGAGACTTTGAAGAGTCCCTTTTCCTCTGATCCCCACTACCTAAACATATATTTCTGCCTTATAAATTAGGGTGATATTCATAGGTCTGACAAATATTTTATACTTATTTTTAAATTATGTCCATATTCTTTTCTTTCCCCATTGCCCCATATTCCAATTCCCTTTAATAATATATAAACATCTTGAAGGAAGGGACTATTTCATTTCTGATTTTATCTCCCTGATCCCTAGTGATAGGATACAGCTTCTAGGGAAAATTTTAAGGAATAATTCTAAGGTCCCCTGATCTTAGAGTGCTATTGATCTATCAATCTGTCTGTCAATAATTGTAAAAGTCTTCTGGCCTAGGAATATAATACTATTTCTTCCCTTAGACTTAGAAAAGATATATCAGTGACCCTGAGCCCTCTGACCTTAAGAGTGCTATTGTTTTAACAATCTATAGATGATTCTAAAGTCTTCTGGCCTTAGAATAGTCTTACATACATACATTAGTGACTGTCAGATAAATAATCTGTGGGTCAGTGATAATTAAGTTTCTGAGATAATAATGAATATACCACCACTCAAACCTACCTGTGAGCCACAGAATTAGCAAATGAGTAACATAAAGCTCTGTTCTACCTTTGAACTATAATCTTGGTTCTTTGCTAAATTTATGGAACTTAGTCTGCTTCAACTGGCATTGTATTTACAATAAACTGCCCCCTTGACTTGGAGATGGGTTGAAGCCTGCAAATTCTCTTGAGACAATCATGTCTCTGACTCCAACCTTTGGGATCTCTTTCTGAACCTCAATACTTAGCATATTATCTAATATATAGCATGTCCTTGAAAAATACTTGGCAAGTGAATGGATAAATTAATGATTCAATTAATCTTTCAAGTGTTTTTGAACTAGAATCTGGTGGATTGTGGATGATCAAATAGTCATAAAAGCATTTCATTTGTCTAATTATTTTTAAAGTATAATTCTGTTTTATTTTGTAAAAAAATGTTTGTTTTAAACATTTACCTAGGAGAATTATTATTATTATTATTATATCTTATTATTTACAAAACATATGCATGGGTAATTTTTCTAACACCTTACAAAACCTTCTGTTCCAAATTTTCCTTTTCTTCCTCCCACTGCTTCCTCTAGATGGCAGGTAGTGCAATACATGTTAAATATATTAAATCCAATATATGTATACATATGTATAGTTATCTTACTGCACAAGAAAAATTGTATCTAGAAAGGAAAAAAAAAATCAAAACAAAACCTGAGGAGGAAAACAAAAATGAAAACAAATAATAACAGCAAAAGTGAAAATGCACTCAGTTCCCATAGTCCTCTCTCTGGGTGTAGATGGCTCTCTTCGTTCCTGGACAATTGGAACTGCTTTGAATCAACTCATTGTTGAAGAGAGCCACCTCCATCAGAATTGATCATTGTATAGTATTGTTGTTGCTGGGCATAATGACCTCTTGGTTCTGCTCATTTCATTTAGTATCAGTTCATGTAAGTTTCTCCAGGCCTTTCTGAAATCATCCTGTTGGTCATTTCTTACAGAACAATACTATTCCATAACATTCACATACCACAATTTATTCAGCCATTCTCAACTGATGAGCATGCATTCAATTCCAGTTTCTGGCCACTAAATGAGAATTTTTATAAAAGAAATGACTGCCAAGAAGTTAACATTGTAAATATTGTGATGTATATAGGTTATTCCACTTAATTATCTGCATGATGAGAATGAGAAATAAAACATACAAATCCCAAGGTAAAGTTGGTGAGTTTTATATCATAACTCTACAAAATAAATCTAAGCAAAAATCCCTTTGAATGAATACTGTAATTTCTGAGTTTAGGAAATGTTTCTTTTGGGAGAAAATACTATTAAAATAGATTTGAATTACTACTGAAAAAGTCAATAGTGTTAACTGTCATTAATATGAATAATATTTACTTGCCTTTCATTTAATTAGGTTTGCATTAAATTCTATGAATTTTGTTTATGATCAATAATTAATTTCTTCTAAAAATACTAAAAGGTTATGACTGTCTTTGCTCATAGTGACCAATATTTATTTTGACTTGAGAGTCATTTCTATTGAAATCAGTCTATTGACTCATCAATTTTCAAAAGCATAAGTTCTTTGGCAGATTAATCACTATCCTTTGACAAATGGGGATTTAGACTCAAATTTTGATTTAGGTCATTCACGAATTTCAGCTAAAGATTATCCTCTGTCAGTTGTGTATTCCATAGGTCATGATACCATGGAGCACAGCCTGTTCCAGGAAAGGTCCAGCCAAGATATAAAACAGCCTAAGCAGGTGAAACTATAAATTCTTTTGATGATGACATCATGTGACAAATGTGAAATTCACTAAATTGCCAAAGAACTATCACTCTGTTTTGTTGTTTAATCTTTTTTTTTTTTGCATTAGGATTTAAAGGCATGGTGTGATGAACAAAGTTGTTCAATCATTCTTATTTTCTCCTCTCTTTTTTGTCTAAGGTATTTCTCTCCTCAACTACTTTCTCCAAATTGTATTCTCCATAAGTACATTCTACCTAGCAAAATGCATTAATTAACACTGCTTAAAAGAACAAAATAAAACATTTAACACAGTTGTCCAACCATTTCTGAATTATTCTAATTGTATTGTTGTGTAATTTAGTAGTATTAAATTCAAAGAGAAACTAGAGCTACTAATCCATTCAAAGGGATCCTTGTGGACTGCATATTTACTTAGTTTAAAAATAATGTACCTATGTCTTATTGTATTTTTGTTTATTTATATTATTATATTTTTATCTTAAGTTTTAATCTGGTTTTATTACACTCAGGCTGTATGTTTGAGATTTTAAGTCTAGTACACACTTCCACATTTTTTTCCCTTAAGAATAGAATGACATAATTTAGCAAAAGCTTAGCTAAAAAAAGGTAAATTTTATCTAAAGCATTTCTTTCATCTCCTGAAATCCTGATTAAAAAAAAAAAGTCATTATTCACTCAACAATGATAATGTTCTGTAAGGTATGGCTAGCTCCCTGGAGGACTTCAGGGTCAGCCATAATCAGGATAAATCAAAGTCCTTGGTCTTTAGGGGGGAAGTGAAGGAGGCAGACAAGCTGCCATGAGGCTTGCCAAAAATCTCTCCTGAATTCCAGAGTCCTGAGTCATTAGCTTCTCTCCTCCTTGTCCTGTTACCAAGTACTTCTGACTCTCTCCCTTCCCCTCCAATCCTTACCTATAATTATCTCACGACCAAAGGTTCAGCAAGCACCAATGGTGAGAAGAGCCATTATCCAAATATATGCTAATAGAGCCATTGTCTCACATCAAATATGTGGCCTTAAGTGCTTTCTTTTCTGATTCAGAGTTTTAGCCCTCTACAGTGTTCTCCCTGTACTGTTTATACGGGTCTATTTTGCCATACTTTGAAACTAATATAGATCCAAAGTTGCATCATTATGGGAACTACCTCTATTAAAATAACTCATCCAAGCCTTGAATGGTATTGATTTACATCTTACAAAGAATGGGTGGAATGACCATTTAAATTTTTATTATAGTTTATTTGGGGGATTAGCTTTTAAGAATTCATTCCCTTAAATTTTCCCAAGAGTTAAACTTTTGATTCACTAACAAATCAGTAGTGATGTGATTTGCCATCTATATATATACCCATAGTTTCAAATGTTGGATAGCTCTCTAGTACCTATGTGTCTAAATTACTTGTGTATCACTTATTTTCTCCTGTAACATAAGAAGTTAGTTTGGTTACAGATCAACTAGATATTTAATGTCTACTATATACCTGTTTATCTATAGCCAAAGTAAAGCATGGTAGACTTGATCATAAAAGTCATGAAAATATAGTCCTGAATTCCTAAACCTGAAATTGCAGGGGGTCTTATTTGGCCAGATATATTATGCTCCATATTATACCTCTGCTATTTATTTTCTATAGTTTAGGAACTGGAAACAGACTGCTTCTGAGTTTGGCCCTTGACATTAATTTGGACTGGTTGCTGTTTTATGTATGATCTTCAGTTGAAATGTCTGTTTTGGGGCCCTTGTCTGTTTAGGATATTCTAGCAGGTAGTCTCTTTTGCTCATAACCTGCTGCCATCAAGGACTCATTACTTTCTTCCTGTTTATCACAGAGTTCAATTTCTATAAGCAATATTTGGTTGTAACCAATGGCTATTATAGGGGTATTTATAGAATTTATATAATAATATAGAATATAGAATTTATGGACTCTATAATTTTATGAGTTTCTCAAACACTGTACACATTGAGTTTACCTTAAAATAAGATTCTGTACTCATAATTCATCATTTTCTGCAGAGACATTGGACATTATGATTCTTCACCAGTTTTCTGAAGTTATGATTAATCATTTTATTGAACAAAGATCTTGTTTTTCTTTTTTTTTTTTTATCTTTGCAGGTATTGAAGTCATATTATTGTCCAGATTCTGTTTAATTCCTTCTCTACTGTTTCTTATGTGTGCTTGGAAGTTCCTCTGAATTTATCCCTTTCTTATTTCTTGTGGTACAATAATACTCAATTTAATTCATGTGACATACAATTCATCTCTTCCCCAATTGATGTGTAGACATAATATTTCCAGATTTTTACTACAATAAAAACTCTTGTAATGCATTTTTGCATCTATGTTCTTCCTTCTTTTATCTTTGAGGATACATGCCAATAGTAATATACATACACATCTTCATAAATAAGAGTAAAGAGTTTACAAGAAGCAAGCCAAGAAAAAATACACAATCATAGTATTCAAATAGATATATTTCTTGAGTCTGTCACCATTTGCTAAAAAGAATAAGTGACTTCTACAAATTTGGTCTGGAAACATTTTTACTGATTGTTTTAATATGAGTTGTTACACAGTTGTTTTAAAAATTATTTTCATTTACGATATTGTCATTGTAGAAATCATTCTTATTCTGGTCATTTCAATCTATATCAATTAATCTTTTTTAGGAATCTAAAATTTTATCTTTTATTTTTTATCATTTTATCATTTATCATTTTTTAAGACAAAATAGTTTTTTCCATTACATTGAAATACAAATTTTATTGAATCAATCAACAATTAATGTGAACTTTTTTAGTTTTCATGTCATCTTTTTATATTTTCATCTCTCATTTATTTTCCTCTTCTTTTCTTCTCTTAATCCTTCCTGAGGATGAGAGTATTTGTTTTGCTTAAAAACATTCCCTTCATGATATTCTTCTTTTTGTAAATCTTCTCTGAACCACTCCTAAATTTTTTCTTCTGAATTTTGAAGAATTTCTTTCTCTTTTTTGAGTGTGTGTGTGTGTGTATGTGTGTATGTGCATGTTCATGTGTTAATTAAGAGAAAAAGCAAGTTTTATGCTTTTTTTCTCCTTTCTATACTAGTGTATTCCTTTAACCTGCCCTTCCCTTATCTTTTCAAATCACAGAACAAAATATATGTGAGATTTTTTTATTATTTGTTATTTTTAATTTACATTCATTTCCCTCCACACCCTTCAAATACATTAAAGTGCTACAAAAATATTTTTCCCACTATGAGAAAATTCATTCATCTCCACATAGCTCTATTTCAATTATTCAATTTCAACACCACATAGCTCTATTTCAATTATTCATTTCAATTACTAAAATGAAATTACTCTTTTAGATTTCTTCAGAATTGTATGTTTGAATCTCATAATGTCTACTCATTCCTAGTATTTTCTAAACAAATTATTGAAAGTATTCTGTACCACTGAAGATTAATTTTTAATTTTTATTGTTTTAGTGAAATTGGGAGGGTGGTTATAAATTGGTGGTTTTAATTTTGGATATTGGTGGTTTTAAATGTATATTCATTGCCTTTTGTAACTGTATATTCTAGTATCTACTCTCATTTATATTAAAAAGTTACTTGGTCTTATGGAATACTGAATGCATTTCCTAAATTTGATAGGAAATCTTCATTTTGACTACACTATTCCTAAAACTTTTCTTTCTTTTTTCTTTTTTTCTTAGGAGTTGATGAGTTGGAGTGTCAATTTTTTAGGATAAAGCCTATGATTTTGCTTTTCTTTATATTCTTACTATTTTGTGCAACACCTGGTATAAAATAACATTGTAATAAATGCTTATTGACTGACAGAGATTTTTAAATTTTATTAATTTCCTTAATTTCTTATTCTCTCTTTCTTTTTTTTTTTTTTGATGAAATTAAGTTTTTGGTTTTTTTTTTCTAAAATTTTTTTTTAATAGCTTTTTATTTACAGGATGTATGCATGGGTAACTTTACAGCATTAACAATTGCCAAACCTCTTGTTCCAATTTTTCAACTCTTACCCCCCACCCCCTCCCCTAGATGGCAGGATGACCAGTAGATGTTAAATATATTAAAATATAAATTAGATACACAATAAGTATACATGACCAAAACGTTATTTTGCTGTACAAAAAGAATCAGACTCTGAAATATTGTACAATTAGCTTGTGAAGGAAATCAAAAATGCAGGTGTGCATAAATATAGGGATTGGGAATTCAATGTAATGGTTTTTAGTCATCTCCCAGAGTTCTTTTTCTGGGCATAGCTAGTTCAGTTCATTACTGCTCCATTAGAAATGATTTGGTTGATCTCGTTGCTGAGGATGGCCTGATCCATCAGAACTGGTCATCATCTAGTATTGTTGTTGAAGTATATAATGATCTCCTGGTCCTGCTCATTTCACTCAGCATCAGTTCGTGTAAGTCTCTCCAGGCCTTTCTGAAATCATCCTGTTGGTCATTTCTTACAGAACAGTAATATTCCATAATATTAATACCATAATTTATTCAATTCTCCAACGTGGATCCATTGGTTCCCAGTTTTTTAAACAAAAAGGGCACAAACATTTCCAATTTCCCCTTTCCTTCTTTATTTTTTGGGATATAATCCCATATAAATCTGGACGGGTAAACCCGTTTGATAACTTTTTTTTTTTATTTTGCTTTTATTTACAGGATATTACGGGTAATTTTACAGCATTAACAATTCCAAAACCCCTTTCTTTTTCACCTCTTACTCCCCCCCCCTCCCTAGATGGCAGGATGAGAATTTTTAAAATATAACTTAGATAAAAATAAGTATACATAAAAACATTTTTTGCTGTACAAAAAGAATCAGGTAATTATTTCAATTAGCTTGTGGAAATCAAAAAATGCATGTGCATAAATAGGATTGAATTTAATTAATGGTTTTAGTCATTCCCAGGTTTTTTTTGGCATAGCAATTGTTCATTACTGTCCATTAAAATATTTTGGTTGATTGTTTGCTGAGGATGGCCTGATCCATCAGAACTGGTCATCATCTATTTTTGTTGATATATGATCTCCTGGTCCTCCATTTCCTCACATCAGTTGTAAATCTCTCCAGGCCTTTCTGAAATCATCCTGTTGGTCATTTCTTGAACAGTAATATTCCATAATTTATCCACAATTTATTCAGCCATTTCCAAAGTGGACATCCATTCATTTTCCAGTTTCTACAAAAAGGGCTGCCCAAAACATTCGGAATAATCCTTTCCCTTCTTTTAATTTTTGGGAATAACCTGTAATACTGGTCAAAGGGTATGCACAGTTTGATAACTTTTTGGCATAGTTCCAAACTCTCTCCAAAAGGTTGGATTTTCACAACTCCAAACAAGCATCAATGTCCCAGTTTTCCCGATCCCCTCCAACAATCATATTTTTTCCGTCATTTAGCCAATCTGACAGGTGGTAGTGACTTGAGTTGTCTTAATTTGCATTTTGATTAAAATGACTTGGACATCTTTTCATATTGATAGAAATGTTTCAATTTTTCATCGTCTTTCATTTTGACCATTTTTCAAGGAGAATGGGTTTTTTTATAAAATTAAGTTAATTCCTATTTTTTTGGAAATGGGTTTATAAACCTTTGACTGTAAAAAAATATTTTTCCCGTTTTTGCTTCCCCTTTAATCTTTCCATTGTTTTCTTTTACAAAAAATTTTAGTTTGGTATAATGAAATTTTCTATTTTGGATCAAGTTCTAGTTCTCTTTGTCAAAAGACCTTCCCCTTCCACAGGTCTGAGAGGTAAATATCTGTTTTCAATTATTAATAATTTCTTCTTTATCCTAGGTCATGAACCCATTTTGACCTTATCTTGGTGTCGGGAAGTATGGATCAGCCTAGTTTCTGCCATATTGTTTCCAATTTTCCCAGCAATTTTATCAAACAGTGTTCTTATCCCAAAAGCTGGGATCTTTGGTTTGTCAAAGACTGGTTGCTATATTTGTTGACTGTTTTTCCCTTGAACCACTTATTCCACTGATCAACTAACCATTCCTTGCCAATACCAAATAGTTTTTGGAACTGCTGCTCTATAATATAATTTTAGATCTGGAAGCTGCCACCTTCATTTGCTTTTTTTTTCATTAATTCCCTTGAAATTTTGACCTTTTGGTTTCCAATGAACTTTGTTGATATTTTTTCTGGTATTAAAATATTTTTTTGGGACTCTAATTGGTAAGGCAAATAAATAGTTATTTAGGTAATATTGTCATCTTTATTTTTTTCCTTCCGAATTTAATATTTTTTCAATTGGTTAGATCGACAATTTGTGTGAAAAGTGGTCAATTTTGCTATAAAAGTTTGATTTTCCCTTGGCAGATAGATTCCTAAATATTTTATATTATCAGTAGTTCTTTAAATAATTTCTCTTTGTAACTTGACTGTTGGATTTTGTTGGATATATAAAAGCTGATGACTTTGTGGGTTTATTTTAAAGCAACTTTGCAAAGTTTGGTTATTTTAATAATTTTAGCAGAATCTCTGGGGTTCTCTAAGTATACCATCATGTAGGCAAAAGTGATAATTTGGTTTCCTATTGCCTATTCTTATTCCTTTTTTTCTCATCTTATTGCCAAGCGTTTCTAATCAATATTAAATAATGGTGATAGTGGGAACCTTTTTCATCCGATCTTTGAATGGTCGTTTTCTCCATTTACATATGATGCTTACTGATGGTTTTAAATAGATGCTGCTGATTATTTTAAGGAAAAGTCCATTTATTCCTATACTCTCAAGTGTTTTTAATAGGAATGGATGTTGGATTTTATCAAATGCTTTTTCTGCATCTATTGAGATGATCATATGGTTTTTGTTAATTTGGTTATTAACATGGCCAATTATATTGATAGTTTTCCTAATATTGAACCAGCCCTGCATTCCTGGTATAAATCCTACTTGATCATAGTGTATTATCTTGGAGATGATTTTCTGTAGTCTTTTTGCTAATATCTTATTTAAGATTTTAGCATCAATATTCATTAGGGAGATTGGTCTATAATTTTCTTTCTCTGTTTTCAGCCTACCTGGTTTAGGTATCAGTACCATGTCTGTGTCATAGAAGGAATTTGGTAGGACTCCTTCATTCCCTATTTTATCAAATAATTTATATAGCATTGGGGCCAATTGTTCTTTAAATGTTTGGTAAAATTCACATGTAAATCCATCTGGTCCTGGGGATTTTTTCTTAGGGAGTTGTTTAATTGCCTGTTCTATTTCTTTTTCTGAAATGGGACTATTCAAGCAATTTACTTCCTCCTCTGTTAGTCTGGGAAGTCTATATTTTTGGAGGTAGTCATCCATTTCACTTAGGTTATCAAATTTATTGGCATAAAGTTGAGCAAAATAACTCCTTATTATTTCTCTAATTTCCTCTTCATTGTTGGAAAGTTCTCCCTTTTCATTTTTAAGACTACTAATTTCATTTTCCTCTCTCCTTTTTCTAATCAGATTTACCAAAGGCTTATCTATTTTATTGGCTTTTTCATAGAACCAACTCTTAGTTTTATTAAATAGTTCAATAGTTTTTTTACTTTCAATATTTTTAATTTCTCCTTTTAATTTTAGAATTTCCAATTTAGTATTTGATTGGGGGTTTTTAATTTGGTCTTTTTTTAGTTTTTTTAGTTGCAAGCCCAATTCATTAATCTTTTCTTTCTCTGTTTTATTCAAGTAAGCCTCTAAGGATATAAAATTCCCTCTTATTACCGCTTTGGCTGCATCCCACAAATTTTGGTATGATGTCTCATCATACCAAAGTGAAGTGAATTCAAAGTGAATTTCAAAGAGGACCAATAACATCATGGGTGATGTCTTGACTTGTGCAAGAATTGGATTTAAGTGAGACAGAGTTGCACATAGTTATCAGCATTCCTCTCTTCCAGAGTAGTCAAAGTCCAGGGACAAGACCACTGTCAGAATGACAGGTGATGCCCTTGATTTCTTCAACATCTGACCAAACTTTTAAAGTGTCCACAGCAACTACTCAGGGGCTTTTATTGCCATTGTAACAAATTGTCCTCATCTACCTATTCTGCCAGGAGAAGTTTTCATGTTTGGGATAGACATCTCTTAATTCACCAAAGGGGTTGAAACCTGTTGTTTATTTTCAATCTGGTTTAGCCTTTCTCATGCAATGAGGTATATGGAAGGATTGTACCCCTCTGTATAATATTCATCACAGGGAGGTGAATTGAGTGAAATTATTAATTGTGTCTATAATTTGCTGCTTCACCCAATCATTCTTTAAGATGAGATTGTTTAGTTTCCAATTACTTTTTGGTCTATTTCCCCCTAACTTTTTGTTGAATGTAGTTTTTATTGCATCATGATCTGAAAAGAAAGCATTTACTATTTCTGCTTTCTTGCATTTAATTTTGAGGTCTTTATGTCCTAATATATGGTAAGTTTTTGAATAGGTTCCATGAACTGCTGAGAAGAAAGTATATTCCTTTCTATCTCCATTCACTTTTCTCCAAAGATCCAACATACCTAATTTTTCTAATATTCTATTTACTTCTTTAATTTCTTTCTTATTTGTTTTGTGGTTTGATTTGTCTAATTCTGAGAGTGCAAGGTTGAGATCTCCTACTATTACAGTTTTGTTGTCTATTTCTTCTTGCAACTCTCTTAACTTCTCCTTTAGGAAGTTGGATGCCATACCACTTGGTGCATATATGTTTAATATTGATATTGCTTCATTGTTTTTGCTACCCTTTAGCAGGATGTAGTTTCCTTCCTTATCTCTTTTAATTAGATCAATTTTTACTTTTGCTTGATCTGAGATAAGGATGGCTACCCCTGCTTTTTTGACTTCACCTGAAGCATAATAGATTTTGCTCCAGCCTTTTACCTTTACTCTATATGTATCTCCCTGCTTTAAATGTGTTTCTTGTAAACAACATATTGTAGGGTTCTGACTTTTGATCCAGTCTGCTATCTGCCTCCTCTTTATGGGGGAGTTCATCCCATTAAAATTTACAGTTAGAATTACTAAATCTGTGTTTCCTACCATCCTAATAACCGCAGATTGTGCTTTACTTATTCTTGCGTCCCCCAACCCTCTTTCCCTCTTTTAAACTTATGTACCCCTTTTGTATCACCATGCTTACCCTCTTTATAATCCCTCCCTCCCCCCTTTGAGTCTTTTCCCCTTCCTTCCCTTATTACTCTTTTTCTTTTCCCTTTTCCTCTCCCCCGTTTTTAATGAGGCGAGAGAGAATTTTCTCCTCCTGAGTCTTGTATTTGAAATTCAAATTTTCTTTTCAGTACTGATCTTTTTTATCAGGAAAATAGAAAGTCTCTTATTTTGTTGAATGTGTGTGACAATTTTAAATAGATTTCATTCTCCAGGACAAAAATTGCATTTCCATTTGTTTACAATACTGAAAAAGTTCAATGTTGCTTACTTCTCTCCCTCTGCACACATTCAAGTATTCAGAATGCCCATATTTACAAAGTGCCTTAAATATTACTTTTAAAGTGCTACTGCTTTGGCTACAAATTTGAGTACTTCACTCTTTAGAGACTGTGTGGAATATTATTTTTTCTTGTGAGTTTAATCAGCCTCTTCAATGGTGTGTCCAGAAAAAGTGCCTCTGGATGGGGCTGTTCTACACTGCAAGAATTCATTAGGAATGTCTCCTGGAATTCCTCCTGCACTCTGGTACAGTCTAATAATTATAGGATTGCAGATCTTCTTCAATTCTTTCTCTTAATGCTCAAATGGTTTCTTCTCAGCAGTCTTTCTTTTATCCAGATAGTTGCTTATACCAATACATTTGTCAAGGGTTTTCTGTTTATCTTTATCACCAATTTTGCCTTGAGGTTTTTCATCCTTCATAGTCACCATCAAGATTCAAAAAGATTCTTGGAAGCTAACTTTTCCCTTGGAAAAAGGAAGCCTTTTCCACAGGGTTCAGCATGCAATGGAACAGATCAGCACTCAATTCTTTGAAATGCTTGAGGCAGTCCTATTCCCTTGGTCATTACCATATGGAAGCTTCTCATATTCAGCCTTGTTTTTCTCAGTCATGTGAACCATATATTCAATGTTTCTTTTGCTCAGACAACTTTTGTCATTGGTGATGGTAATCTTGTTTTCCCTCCCTTCCTTCCCTCCCTAGCAGATACATTCAAAATGTCATTTATATCAATATTAATTGCTACTTCAATTTAAGGAATATCTCTGGGGGAATTTGTGGAGCTCAAAATTGCAAATCAGGTTATGGTTATTATCATTTGTCATTGCACTTTCATGTTCATAAACGTAGTTAAGCACCCAAGGCTGGTTACCTGAATAGATGGTAAAGGTCTATATCTGGTGTATTGTTGGTATTACATTAGATTAGATTACATAGAAGTCATAACTTCTCCAGCAGTTTCAGGTCCGAGGGACAGAGGAGTGACATCCAACAGTGGCAAGTCTTGCATATTTTCAGATTTGTCTCCAGACAAAATGGCAGCCCAAACAATTGCATGATAAACAAAACCCTCATCAAGATAGATACTCTCGTTGAGTTCCTTGCCATTGAAGAAGTCTTGTAGGACTTCTCAATATTGGGAATGTTAGTGGAACCACCCACCAAAATAATATCATTTATCTGTAATCTCTTAAAGCCTTTTCCACAGGGTTCAGTATGCAATGGAACAGATCAGCACTCAATTCTTTGAAATGCTTGAGGCAGTCCTATTTCCTTGGTCATTACCAGTAATCTCCACTCCCCATTTTAGAAGACTCCCACCCACACAGGAATAAGAAGTGCCAAGTTCAATGCCATCAATGAGTCTGTTCAAAATATTTGCTGAGGGAAACTGGTAAGAGTTCAGGAAGTTTCCTGGCTTCTCTCCACCATCTTTGTTCTGCCTTAATCGAATATTATTATGATATAGGAAATGGGAGCAGGGGTAGAAAAACCATTTATACAGATATAATATTTTAGAGGAAATTCACTTTAAACTGTCTAGTTAAAGGGTGATGGATCATGAATCCAAAAAAATAAAAATGAAAATAGGAGCACTCACCTCCTAACAAAGAAGTGATAGAATTAAATGCAGAAAGATACATACATTTTTGGACATGACCAAGATGAAAAATTGATTTACAGTATTGAGTGAGTCTCTATTTTTGAGAATGTTTTGTTTGTTTGTTTTAATCTTCTCAATGGTGGGAAAGAAGGTAGTATGAATAATAAAGAAAACAAAAACAAAAACAAAAACAAAGTGGATATTTTTGATATGATCTAATACCCTATATTTCTTATTAATTTAATTTATGCTTCAGCAGTGGTGTTGTAAAATTAAAATTAAAGAAAACATTGAATAACACTGCCAAAGAGGAATGGCAAAAATATACTGTATCACCTTCCCCTCAAAAAAAAAAAATACATTTTTTATTTAGCCAGTACCAGGCAATAATACAATCACAGTTTTTACAGTAACTAGTTGGTCAGATTTTTGATGAATTGATTAATAGCAAGTCGAATTTGTGATAATACACTGACTCTGATCCATTACTTTGTTGATAGCATGGCATGATTTTAGTAAAACATTTAGCTGCCGTACATATTTCTTAGAGACAGAGATGAGAGTTGAGTGATAGGTGAATACCAGAGGTAGATAGGGCTTGGCAAGTCCTCATACAAGCTACTAATCCTCCCTGTGATGAATATTATACAGAGGGGTACAATCCTTCCATATACCTCATTGCATGAGAAAGGCTAAACCAGATTGAAAATAAACAACAGGTTTCAACCCCTTTGGTGAATTAAGAGATGTCTATCCCAAACATGAAAACTTCTCCTGGCAGAATAGGTAGATGAGGACAATTTGTTACAATGGCAATGAAAGCCCCTGAGTAGTTGCTGTGGACACTTTAAAAGTTTGGTCAGATGTTGAAGAAATCAAGAGCATCACCTGTCATTCTGACAGTGGTCTTGTCCCTGGACTTTGACTACTCTGGAAGAGAGGAATGCTGATAACTATGTGCAACTCTGTCTCACTTAAATCCAATTCTTGCACAAGTCAAGACATCACCCATGATGTTATTGGTCCTCTTTGAAAATAAAAGATGTAGAACATCAACATAAAATATAGAACATTTGAAATGAATGTGTCTGAGAAGGTTAACTGAACATTTATCACAAATCATTGTTTTTGATCCATGCCAGAGGTTGAATATTGATTCAAAATCTGTAAAGTAGTGTCAGATTATATTCCAGCTTTCTTCACTTTTGTTACCCATGGTTTGATCTGTAATCACATCATGAGGCTGATAGTTTTGTGAAACACTTACTTATATCCAATTTACAGACAAATCAAAACATCACTTCATATGTCAATTGTCTTTTTAAAAAATGAAGGATGAATAACAATAACAAAATAATAAAGATGCATTAAGGGAATTTAAATTAAATTCTTTGGTGTCTTAGGCAACTTTTTAAGACCTCAAGTTTGATGAATTTCAGATATGTCTAGAGGAAGGGAGTTTCTTATATTCATGTTTTCATAGGTCTCAATCAATCACTCATAAAATATAATGGAGATTCAATAAAATACTGACGTGGGGGAAATCCAAAAGCAGTTTTTCCATTAATAGACAAATACCTTTCATTATTCCCATGATAGAATCACCATATGATCTTCTATATAGAATATGAAAAATTAAATGTCTGTTGAATTAAATTGAATTGAATCCAGCATTAAAAGTCGGATTTTTAATATACTTATAAAGCATTTTGCCCTCTTAGGCAAAATTAGAAACAAAAAGAACCTCTTCGAATAAGACAAATTTCAAATACTTAATAATAAAATGTTTCCCACACCTTTCTTTTGCTCCTTGAACTCTTTTTTGACACTAAAAATAGGAAAATTTTAATATGTTGATGAATGTAGTGTAATACATACATGCATGAAATCAGGAGTCCTGAAATGGAAAACTATTCCCTATCCCAAAAGAATCACTAAAATTCTTTCTTTCTTTCTTTCTTTTTTAAATTGCATTTGATTGACTAGAATAAAATTCCCTTACTATATATTTTGTACTAGGTGATAGGTAAACTAATAGTAGGTCTGGAATTTCTTTACTCTGGCTCACTGAGATAACGTCATCTTCACTACCAACTGCTACCTACCAGACAAACAACTCAACCACATAATGAGGTACCAGTTTCTGCCCAGTTACCATAACTAAACCAGTACAAAAGAACTCAATGACTCCTTCAACAAAGGAACACAAATCTAAGCTGCTCTGCTAATTCTGGCTTTCAGCTTGTCAGTTCCAGATTTCAAGGGAGCTGCCAATTTCCTTCCCTCCTTCCTAGCTGATGGAGAAAGGTAAAATGGGTCTAGAACAAAGAAGAAAAGGACAGATAAAGAAAAGTTTGAAGAGCAAATATCTAGTTAAGCCCCAGGAAAGAAAGATTATGGTGGAGGGAGTAGGCTACCAAGGGACAAAGTAGGGGTCAGCTCCCTAGCCATTAATGCTATGATCTCTATCACATTGTTACAGAAAAATATATACCAAATCATGCAATGGTCCACTACAAATAATCTTATCTAAAACTAAATTAATTTATTGTTCTTGAGCAATAATAAATACCTTTTATGCTCAAATAAGTGTCAATAATAACAAGAAAAATAAAAGCATTTATATAGCACCTACTATACACTATGCATTATAGTAAGTGCCTTATAAATATCTACTACACACCATCTAGCTGCCTAAAAATAACGATGTCAAGTGATTCTTGAATAAACCTTAGGGAACATCATATCCAAATCTCTAATTTTACAGATGAGAAAACCAAGGATAAGAGAAGTTAACTTATCTCTGATCACATGGCTTGTAACTTATTAAAGCAGGATTTCAGCTGAGATCTTTCTGAATCCAAATGAGCTACTCTAACCACTACAACAATTTCCCAATTAGTGAGACTAATAAACCATTATGTAGTGGTCACATATGAGTTCAAATTAGCACATTCAAGGTTATAATTATATAAAAGCCTCTCCGATGAAAATATTCAGTATGAATTTAAGTAATGTAGCCATTTTACAAGATTCATTATTTGCACTGAGACTTAGTTATGTACCATATAGTTTCCTAGGAATTCTTATGTGATTTTATATTATCTCTTTAAAAATAATATTAAAAGTGGAATGGCATGTCTATTTTCATTGAAAAATATAAAGCTTTCCTCTTTGTCTCTGTTTTGGACAAGTTAACTCATTAACATATTTGAAATATTAGGGGCATGAATAGGAGATAGAAAAATAGATACTTGCTTTGTCTTTTTTTTTTTTTTTGCTTCTAATTGTGATGTTGCATATGAATCCCTTTCACTGGGAAACTCCCACTAATTACTATTTCTGTAACTATTATCTATTGGTAATGATTTTTGGGTATTCATAAGTCAGATAAGGTTTAAGGAATTATAGCTATATTACGGAGCTTGAGTATGCAATTAAAGAGTCGCTTTATTTTAAGCAGTGAGACATTATTAAATGGTGTAGTGGGTGCTAGTGGAAGCATCCCACATGGAACCAGAAGAGCAATCAGAGTGGAAATCTTTGAGAAGAAGATGAGGAAATCTTTGTGCTGGCCATCCATTGGAAGACAGCCATCTATACACCAGATCATTGAAAGATCTTCATTAGCTCTTGTCAGCTGAGCCGTGTTTGGTTCAATTCCAAATTACCATAATAAAGTCTATATCCTGTCCAATGTGATTTGGGGTAACAATTGTCTAAAATGACAATGAACTTCCAGAAGCTGGTGCACCTGCAAAAATTGACAAATGTCAGTCCCACAACATGCTAACTCCTCTCCATATGATCTTCTTTTAAAATCAAGTATTGCATGGGACTTTTTCCATCCCATCTTCTTTAGACCCCTCACTATAAACATTTAATTTCAAGTATTTTTTTCTATTTATTGTATTATTGGTTCAAAATCATTCTTTCTGCAGTGATATTTCCACTGAACTCCTGCCTTGCCATCTCCTTGCCCTGCCCTACAGGACATGAAAGCTGGGATATTTGAGAGTGCTCTAAGACTTGGTACTAATATTATTCTGCCCTTTATGAACACAGTTTTTTCCTTCTGGTTTTCTTTCCTACTGAACTCAGATGCTATTGGGTTTCTGAGGGACAATTTTCCACATGGGCAGATGTTTAGGCATCCTGAAAGTGTTTAACCTGGGTTCTAGGCTGAAGAATATTCAGGGAAGACTAGGGTCTCTGGTATTAGGACTGCTAAGCTCTTTTCAGAGCTACTTTTAATCACTGGTATCCACCTGATTTGCTAAATTCTTGCAGTTTAAGAAGCTGTCATGTGAACACTGGCCATACCCCAGTAATCCATTTTGGAAGACAGGCTAAATCAGTTTGAAGGCAACTGAGTGGTCTCAACCCATCAGAATTAAGTATCTGCACCAACTTTTGTGATGACTTCCTTCATCTATGAGACTGGCAAATGAGAACAATTAATTCCAATGGCCATGAAGATTGCTGGATCAGATACTGTGGAGCCCTTAGAGTTTTTTTAGATATCAAAAATGCCAAAATCATCACTTACAACCCGAGCCATTGCCAGTCATTTTGACTTCTTATTGCTGCTGCTGGTACTGTTGTTGTTATTAATACTGGACTCCAAATTCTCTGGAACAGAGAGGTAAAAGAGCAGTTCTTAAATCCAATGTATATTCTACTCAAAAGACATTACCCTTCTCACTTGACAATTTTTACCTACCTCTATTTTGTGATTTACGTACTGCTTACTCAGATTCACCCTTATTACCACTTGTGTTGGATAATACACTACATGGAGGATATGTAAATTTTCATTACCATGTTTGAAAGGGGAATCTTTAGTATTCAAGAGTCATCATTCTTTCCACGTTGTCCCATGGACATGAAGCACATGAAAGGAATATTTCCAGTCGGTGCAAATATTTGCATGCTCTCTTGAATCTGGATGGAGCCCATCTGAGAGCTATTAACTTAACCTTCCAGGTGCATTGGTAACTTTGGTCTTTAACACTTTGAAGACAGATTTCCGCTTAAGGCCCCACTGAAAGAGTTCAGAGTCATATAAGGGCTTTGCAATAAGGCCAAAACTGGGGATCAAATCCTACAAAATCCAGTCTAATGACTGGTTGATGGATAATAGAGAAAGGTCAGGAATTACTTCTTTAAGGTCAGATTAGGAAAAGCTAGGATATCCTCAATCTTCTCTTAAATCAGCAATCTAGAGGTGAGAGTGAGCTTGTGTCCTAAATAAATTAACACACTTTATTGCTATCTGTGACTTAATTATGGGAATTCTATATTCTCTAGAGGCAAAATTGTTCAAGGTAAAGACAGGCTTCTAGAGAGACTTCCTGAGTGAAAACACAGATCAAGATGTCATCTACAGATTGAATCAGGAATCTGGAGGACAAAATTAAGTCTCTGAGGTCCTGGCTGGGAACAAATGGGGGCTGTTTCTAAATCCCTGGAATTAACAAAGTATATAGATTGGAAACTGTTGAAATCACTGCCTCATTTACTGCCATAATGTCTTGCATCATTCAGAATGCTCCATTTGACTTTTTCATAGGGAGTAAAGGGATATTACAAGATGAATTCATTACCTTGGGTAAATGTCTTAAGTTTCTCATAGTTTGCTTGTTTGTTGATTCCTTAGGTTGATCTGGTCTCTCCCTGTCTCTATCACTATGATAATTTTACAATGGATCAATTACAGGAACTTTTGTGGCTCTGGAATTTATTGAATGGGGTGTGTTTCAGATAAACCATTCCTAAATTTTTAGTCCAGTTCCCAAATTCTTTCCTTCTCCTCTATGATATAACAAGAGGATATGATAACGGGAAGATCACCCCAGGTTAAATCAAACTGTAGGGCGACAGTTTTAAAGCCATCTGTGAATTTGATGACGTCTTCAGAATATCACTTCAAATTCTCATTGATTTGAGTCAGATTTATCATTGAGAAAAGAACATGAGTGTGTGTATGTAGTATATATATATATGTGTGTGTGTGTGTGTGTGTGTGTGTATGCATATAAACATACACATACAGACAGACACTACAGGCAGCTTATTTACTACGAAAATATAGGTTGTTGTCTTCAATTTTATCTTTTGCCTTACTTATGTTAAGTAAGTTTTCTAAACAAAAGTCAAAGAAGATTTTTTGGGGGGGAGATAGAGGAATAATGGATTCTGATTAAAAAGGCAAAATGTAGGTTATTTTGTATAATATGGGCATAGAAGAATTTAAGTTAAAAATGGGAATATGAAATTCAATCTATTTTCTATCCAGCCTAGGGCTAAAAGTCAAAATGTGGACAAAGGAATGTTTTTGGAGTAATCTGGGAATTATTGTACTTTTGATTAGAAAGTAGAATTTTACTTGATTAGGGGAAATGTTTTTACAAGATAAGGGTTATAACCAAGAAACTAAGAAATAGAGGACAAATGGCAGATTTTCTGTAAGGGATGAATTATTTCAGATCAAAAAAGAAATTATAATAAAAGAGTTCATAAATCTTTAACCTCTAATTCTGGATACAAATTGGCAGATATATTGGAGTAGCAATTTTCCCATCAGTAACTCCCTTCCCCTAGTCCTTCTGGATTTGGTGAGTAGTCTTTTGTTCCTGGCTGCCTTCAGGTTATCTTTAAATGTTTTCCACCTCTGTTGGGAGACCTTGACAAGGATATGTGCTATATAAGTGATAGAACTTTATAAATGTTCTGAATTCAATTTTGGTTATTTTTTTGTCTTCTTCCTTTCTCTTTTCCAAAAGTATTTTTGAATGATATTCCCCCTGCTTTTTACTTCTTTTTTTTTTTTATTAAAGCTTTTTTACTTTTCAAAACATATGCATAGATAATTCTGCAACATTAGCATTTACAAAACCTTATGTTCCAGTTTTTCTCCCCTTCTCCCACCTCTGCTCCCCTAGATGCCAAGTAGTCCAATATATGTTAAACATGCTAAAAATAGTCAAATCCAATACATGCATATATATTTATACAATTATTTTGCTGTATAATAAAAATCAAATCAAACAAGAAAAAATGATGAAGAAAATAAAATACAAGCAAACAACAAAAAGAGTGAGAATGCTATGTTGTGAACTACATTCAGTACCCATAGTCCTTTCTTTAGATGTAGATGGCTCTTTTCATCATAAGACCATTGGAATTGGCCTGGATCATCTCATTATTGAAGAGAGCCATGTGCATCAGAATTGATCATGATATAGTAGTGCTGTTGTCATGGACAATGATCTCCTGGTTCTGCTCATTTCACTTATCATCAGTTCATGTAAGTCTCTCCAAGCTTCTCTGACATCATCCTGCTAATCATTTCTTATAGAACAATAATATTCTAAAACATCCATATACCATCATTTATTCAGCCATTCTCAATTCTACATAATAGATTTGCAGTTTCATATATAGTTTCCTTATTATACTATATTATAGAATTGCTTTTATAATTCCATAAATTAAAATTTTAATAAAATGAAAAATATGGTACTGATTTCACTCTTGGTTTGGACATATATATGTATCACCACACCATGGGACCAGTACCCTAACTTGCATTGACAGTTCTGTCAACAAATTTCAATTACAGGGATAACTTGCCCACTGCTAATAAGGTAATTTGTAAGTCCCCACCTATGTATTTACCAGTAAAAATCAGACAATGGACTTAGTTAACTCTTATGTAGTAAGAAGAGTTGGTATGAAACATTCCTTTTCCTCAACTCTCAAGAAAGAAAAAAAAATCTGGGATATATTCTCTCACAATTACTCAGCCAACAAAAGGGAGAATGGAATGAAATTTAAAGTCTAATGGTCATACTGCAAATATATGGGGAATATGTTATCAAGGCAACTAATATATCAAAAACTGTAGGACCTCAATGTCTTTTCATTGTTTAACAACCAGTTGCAAAGTTCACTGCAGAGTGTAGCATTGATGATGGATGTGGTCACTAGTTCTAGGATAGATTCATTTCTCACAGGGTATGTATTATCTACTGAATGAATGGCTCATCTAAACTTGTTCCTCACAGGGAGGTCTCTGTTGTCTACTTAATTTGTGGAATTCCTAGGGCTTACTCCTCAAAGGGCAGATGCAATTTTTAAAATGTCCCACTTTAGAATCAGCTGCAATCCTTACCTAGAACACTGCCTAACTCTTTGAATATCTAACTGGCCCCGAAGCCAGGAAGACCAGGTTCAAAATCTGATTCTAAAACTTTCTTGCTCTGTGATTCTGGAGAAGATACTAAATCAAAAGCTATAGACCTGCATTGGTAAAGAGAGTGTTCCATTTCAAGTTTCCCATTCCAATAACATGATAAATCTGTGTGTGTGTGTGTGTGTGTGTGTGTGTGTGTGAGAGAGATCTATGAATGTGTGTTTTTACATTTATGTGTTTGTACGTGTATTGGATCAGAGCCATGTTGGAGGACTTTCCTGAAAGGTTAAAGAATCTGTAGGCTCTCTGGATTGTTAATGTACATTTCA
Source organism: Sarcophilus harrisii (assembly GCF_902635505.1). NCBI lineage: Eukaryota > Metazoa > Chordata > Mammalia > Dasyuromorphia > Dasyuridae > Sarcophilus > Sarcophilus harrisii. The sequence goes on from NC_045426.1 coordinate 240,860,534, forward strand.
AGGGGAGCTCAGTTTGTGAAGAATTCAGTTTGTTTTGGTATTCCAGTGATCCATGGAAGACCTTCTGCCAAATGTTCAAGCACTAGACAGGGAGGTGGACAGATAAGAGTGAAATGCAAATAGATATGTATGTAAACCAGAGAGCAAGAGGAGAGAAATGTATATATACTTGATGAGTGTCTTGGAGCTGCTGAGCCAGAAGTTATAACAGTTGGTGAGTGCAAAGTTCAGTTGGCAGCTCATCTTTGCCTTTTCTTCCAAAACATAGAGGTGACCATTTTCTGAGAGTATCATTGCAGCTTCTGTACAAGTTTTAAGTATTTATTTGTATTTATTTTAAACTTTATACTATTAATACATTATAATAACCTTAACAGTGATTTTTATAAACTTGTAAATTTGTAGTTTAGGAAGAAGAGAAGATAAAATAGCTTGAGACAAGACATTTTCCAAATTTACTTCAGAGTAACAAGTGAAGCTAAAAATCTATGTAATTCTTATTGCTCTCTCTTGCGTCTTATGCTACTCTACCCTTCACTGTGGAAGTAGAATGGAACTGCACGGAACAGAAGACCTAGTAGCCTTTCAAATCTTTTTTTTATTGTTGTTTTTCTTATTATAGACAAACATAAATAACCATCCCACTACTGATAAACTTTTCTCTTCTTAGACAGGCTCAGCAAATTGATTATAACTTAATTTTTGGTAAAACTTGGAATATCCTTAAAAAACCCAAAATCACTTTAATGTTAAATTAGGTATCAGAATAGGACTTTGTGGGAAAATATCTATTCACTAAATTTCTTTCCTTACATTAGGATCTTTAATTTATCTTTATTGTTGTTTAAAGATAAGATGTAGAGGATAGATTGCAGGGCCTGGAATTGGAAAGGCCTGAATTCAAATCTAGTCTTAGACACTTACTAGCTGAGTGACCCTGGGTAAATTGTTTAAGCTCTGTTTATAATACAGGATAGCATCTGCCTCCCAGGGTGATTGTGAGAATCAAAGGAGAAAATAAAACTTAGCACTATGCCTGGCCCATGGCTATACTTATATAAATGTTAGTTATTATGTGTAAAGTTATCTGAGATCATGTATTATAGAATTGGCTCCTTTTGTTTTTTTTTTTTTTTTTTTGGTTTTGTCTCCAATGGATTGCTGAATTTCTCTACATCTTTTCTTATTCTTCATACATTTATATAGCATCAACCTTAATAAATATATATCATCAGGATATTTTCACATTTATTTTCTGTTTAAAACCATTTTGAATGGAATTCTAAGACTTGTGTCTTCTGGAGGAGATGGTCAAGTGAAAACTAAGACCTGGGTTGATTAACAAGGAAAAAGAACAAAAAAATAAAACAAAGAACAAGAAAAATTTACAGTTTCATAAAGAATTTAAGAGGATGAAACATGATACAAGGAAAACTTCAATTGTTAAAGCTTCCTAATAAGTAACAGTGTTAAAAAAAAAAAAATAACTGATGTCAATGTGACTAGAGTTTTGAGGATTTCAAAGAATAATGATATAATTCTCAATCACCAGTGGGATCACTCCATGCATTGGAGTCTATGGTCATTTGAAGGTATGGAGAGGAAATTGAGCAATTAGGTACTAGGGAGTGTCTGAATCCACCAGAATGAAGGCAACATAATTTGGCTTGGCCCACTTCAATGGCTTGAATCTAAAACCTCCCATTAAATCATACACAAGCAAATGGATAAAATCAGAATGACTAGAGCCAGGTACTCCAGAAATAGATAGAAGCTACATAAAACATCAGTGAATAGAGTTTAATATTAGTACCAAATTTAACTGTAAAATTCAGGTTAAGGCTCCTTTTTTAGAAAAAAGTATCTTAGCCATAAATAGTCTCTGACTGAAATTATAGAAGAGTAATTTCCAGATTAAAAGTATGGATTAGCCACAAGGACTCCAAGACTAGATGGGAGAATGAGAGAGGAATTGAAAGAAGATAAAGGAATGAAATTAGAGAACTTGGGGAGAAGTACAAGCAATTTAGAATAAACATTAAAATAAGGAAGAACTTGTTAGATTTATGCTTTCAAAAATAATTGACCAGTAGATCAATTAAGGAGACACACTTTAAAAAAAAAAATGGACTTCCTGAAAACCGTAATCAAATCAAAATCAAAATATGTTATCAGCAATTGGAAAAAATATATACTATGGAATAAGAAAGAAATGTGATATTTCTCATAACATTTATTAAACCTAAGAATACAGACAAACATGGAGAGAATAGTAAGGTATATGGAACATCCCATTAACCTCATATTTATCTGAACTGAGAGAAGGCATGATGAACACATATACAGGTGAAACACCTTAAAATTGACAGTGAAATATATAAGGACAAGAAAAAGAAAAGGAAGTGAATTTAACAGAGAAGATAAAATTGAAGAAAGAAGATATAGTTTAAAATCCAGTTTTATGTATGGAGAAGATTATAAAACATTCAATTGAAAGGAGAAAAAAAAAAAAAAAGTTAGATCCAGAAAATTAGGTCAGGCTTAGTGAGTAGATGAAAGGTGAAAGAGTAGGAATATACCATTGTAATTACAGATGACTAATATTAATCTGATTATTTTTTCTTTCTCATCATCTTTTTATAATAGGTAGGAATAAAAGAGTGGAAATATTATAATAGAATTTAGTACAGGAAAAAACAAAACAAAACTAAGAGACATAAAGAAGAAAGTAAATGACATAGAGTCATTTATAAAATAGACCCTAAATTAGAAAGTACAATAGAAAAATATATCCTTTCCAGGAATAATAATTTATTTTAGATAATGGGCTAGATTTAGTATAACCTGAAAAAAATTTAAAAACCAGTGTAACAATTATGATCTCTAATGAGACAACAATGAAAATAGACATTGTCCAAAGGAAAACATCTAGATAGCCTAAAAGTTACTTTTAAAACATTTTAATGAACAGGCAAGAGAAATATACTGCAAATAATTTGGACGGGGGGAGGGTGTCCTTAGTATTCTTTTCAGACCCAGAGAAAACTAAACAAAAGACATACAAGGAAAAAGTTAAAAACCAGAGGATATTTTTAGGAAAAATTAGAATGATAGATTTCTGATGAATATTAAATAAAAAAAAATCAGCTTTGTGTGGCAGCTATTATAAAAATTAGCTAAGTGTTAGTGATGAAGTCTTCAGTGTTAGGTATGTTTAACAGAGGAAGTGATCCCTGAGGCAAGCAGGAAGAAGGCTCTGATAGAGATCAGTTTAGCTCCATAACCCTACCCTCTGAGGAAGTTGTCCAGTCTGAAATCCAAATTAGGTCAAGTCCCTGAGACTCACCCTTTGTAGAGGTCTTGAGCAGTCTCACCTTGCTATGCCCTGTCAGAAATCCCAGTCATGTCCCTGAGGTTAAATTTTCCTTATAAAATCTATTTATGGATCATTCCATGGCTTCTCCCTTCCTTTTGATGCGGGAAAGATTCCAATCTTTGATTCCCAACCCTCCTAGCTAATGTAAATTACCCTTTGACTCACAAATCCTGGTCCCTTTGAATTCCAATAGAAGATCTGGACCTGTCCCAGCCCCACCCGGATCTAAGCCAACTTTGGGGCTACACCCCAAAGCCCCTCGAGCTAAGTCTCTGACTTAAAAGGACCACACTGGGAACCCCTCTTTGCAGAGATTCCAAACATGGCAGCCATGTGAGGACCCTCTGTCCACTGGACCCTTTGTCCAGTGCCCTCCTTATCTCTGCCTTCACCTATCTCCTACTTCTAAACTCAGTAATAAACCTCTTTTATTAATCTAGCTCTCTGGGCCAATAAATGCTTTTATTGGGAATTCCGCGCTGCTACTAGACCTCATATACCGCCGTATCCTTGCGTTGAATCCAAGGGGGTTGCAGGGGAACTCTGTTTGACTCCCTGTACCCCAAACCTGCCACTAGACCTTAACTGAACCCTAATTGCATTTAGGTACCTCAAATGTAGACCTCAACATGTGGTCTACACCTCAACACTTTGGGTCAGTCCATCATGGCACTCTGCTTTCTGGTGTCTTTCTCCTTATTCCTCCTTTCTCATGCCATATGGTATCTCACCTAATTCTACTATGCTTCTCACTCCCACTTCTCTTCCTTACAACTAACTGTTTTAGGGAAATAAGACCTCCTTAGGATTTAGCCTGCCAGCTAAGGGAATAATTGTGAGTTCCACTCAAGAACTGGTCTTCTACATGCTCTCCCAACTCTATTTCATGTTTACCATTCTCAGTGTCTATTATAACCTTTCATTTTGTCTGTAACATCTTCCCTAAATAAATCTACCTTTTGTCAAAGAGAATGGTCATTGTGAATTTTTCACATGGCCGAACTCCAACATCATCCACATCATTTTGGTCCTCAAACCACATTGTTTGATACTAAATTGCACATCATTAATATATAAAAATCATAAATAAAAATAGAAAAAACAAATGTTAAACTTCATTATTGAGCACAATGCAGCAAGTAATCCAGAACAATTTGAGAAATTTAAAATGTATATAGAATAATATAATCTTAAATTATGTCAGGCACAGAAAATATAATTTATCAAACAAATTAATAACTATCATATATCATTACAAATCGCCCCTAAAGCAATTCCTAGTTTAAAATTTTATATATCTAAATGCTTTCATCATGCAAGGTGAGAAGCAAAAAATCATTCAATTGAGAATAGATAATAATCTACAAAAACAATTTTTATAAAATTTAAATTTAAAAATTTTTTTAAATTAAAAAAACAAATTTAAAATATCTCAAAAATGGGAATTCTGAAAATAAAGCAATATGCAAAATTGAAAAAGAGAAACATTGAATTTATACATATAAATAAAAGAGATTGCTAAAAAACTAATAAAATAAAGAAACCATTAGATAATGGGCCAAATTGCTGTTATTAAAAAAGGAAAAGGAAAATTTACAAGAATTAAAAGGGAAATACAAGAAATTATTGTTAAACTATTTTGTTCAATAATGAAATAAAAACATATAACTTTAAAAAAGAAATGATAATTTGTAAACATAAATGCTCAAATTAAAATCAATAGAGAATTTAAACAATGACTCTCAGAGAAACTAGTGAATTTTCTATAACCAAACTGCCTACTTTCAATTACCCAGGCTAGACAAATGTTTTAATGATTTTGACTAAACATTAAAAATCTATCTACTCCATTGCTGCATAAATTATTTGTAAAGACAGAAAAAATAAAGACAACTACCTAGTTTCCTTTCTGAAAAAAAATAAATCTGGCCCTTATAACAAAATTGGGGAGAGATAAAGCAGAGGTAGAAAAAATGATTTCATAATGAATAACAATATTTATGAAGCTACAGTTTACTTTTTATTGAAGTAAGTTTATTTATTTTTAATACAAATTGCTTTATGAATCATGTTGGGAAAGAAAAAAACAGAGGAGAAGGGAAAAGCCATGGGAAAGATAAAAATAAAAACAGAAAAAAGAAGTGAACATAGCATGTGTTAATTTACAGTTTACTTTAAAACAAGAATGCAGGACTAGTATAATCTTAGCAAAACCATGTATATAATCAAGCCTGCTAATAGCAACAAAATGTGGAAAACATGATGTGATAGGCATTTGTTTGGTTTCCACAGTTACAAAAATTAAAGTGGAGAAATGAAACTTAAAATAGAAAATTGAAGCTTGCAAGGACATTAATGAATAATCAAGGAGGGAAATTACTTCCCCCAAAAGAATATAAGGATGTAAACTCCTTGAGGACACAGACTGGCTATGTAATAACAAGTGGAGATTACAGTCCTCTAACTTCCATAACATCTAATTAATGAGGAATTAGGGGAGGCACTTGTTCTTCAGGATTGGAAATAAAATACAGTCTTTGGAATTTCAAAGGTGTGTCTACTAATTTAGACACCCATTCCTGTAAGAATATAAAATAAATCTTTCTTGCATTCATCAGTGAGTCAATGGAGTTCTTGGTAAGATATTTTGTTTCTTACAATTGTTGAGATTGGGAAGGGACCTCAAAAAGTTGGGGTCCCAGACTGGTGTCCAAGGTGTCTCAAAAGAATTTGCAGGTTTGAACCCATTTCCTAGTCACGGGGCAAAGTTTATTGTGATTGTAATGCAATTGAAGTGGTCTAAATTCCAAGAGAATTTAGTAAAGAAACAAAAGAAGCCAAAAGGTATTTATCTACTTCTTCATGAAATAGATATGCTATTTTATGGCCCAGAGGTAAAACCAAGGAGTGGTCTCTGGAATTTGGCTATCATTGATCAACAGATTATCCATCTGACAGTCTGCAATGGAATGAGAAGTGATCTATTCACTATTGTCTCAGTAGTTTGATTTGTGGGACTATATTGAAGCCAGAAGATTTTAGAATCAGATAGATTTTTAGAACAGTAGTAATCTCAGGTTGAGTTTGGGGAGGGGAGGGGGGGTTTGATCACAGATTCCAAAACCAAAGGACTTTAGAATCACTGACAGATTGTTAGAATAGAAGCTTCCTAAGGTCAGGGGACCTTAAAATCATTGTTGTCTCCTAAAAGCTTTATTACATCATGATGATAAAAATCATGTGATTATAGATGGAGAAAAAAACTTTTGACACAAATATCCACTCATTTGTGTTAAAAGACAAGAAATGATGTGAACAGATATTTACTTAAATAGTAAAACAGATCTATACAAATTTAAAAAATAACATTTATAAAGGATTAACATGTTTAAGATTAGGGAGTAGGGGCAGTGAAGTAAGGGTAAATTGTGTTTCAGTTTGAAACACTTTGCATAAAATTTTCCTTATTAATTGGGAGAATAAAGAATCCTCATTGTTGACTGTCTGAAGGAGGTGGAGGGTAAAATTTGGACAGGAGAGCTATTCTTCACTCCTCTGATAAAGTAAATGAATGTTCATTCTCATTCTCTCTCTCTCTCTCTCTCTCTCTCTCTCTCTTGCTCTCCTTCTCCCTCCTTTTCTCCCTCTCCCTCCCCTTTTCTCTCCTTCTTCCTTCCTCTCTCCCTTATCCCTCTCCTCTCTCTCTCTGCCTTTTTCCTCCCTTCTTCCCTCCCTCCCTCCCTCCTTCCCTCTCCCTCTCCCTCTCTCCTTTCTTCTCTCTCTCTCTCTCTCTCTCTCTCTCTCTTTCTCTCCCCTTCCTTATTTCTACTCAACAATCCTTATGCTTTGCCCTAGAATAAACTTATTACCTGAAAAGTTATTGTCATGCAAAGTGATTACAATTGATATTCATCATCTCTTCAGTACCCTAGTTGACTTTCCTCTTTGACTAGAGGGCTGAAGAGTACAGCAATATATTCCTTACACTACCTCCCTTTAAAGAAAGCTCAGTTATCCAGAGAACTTCATTTTTTTTTATTATAGCTTTTTATTTACAAGTTATATGCATGGGTAATTTTACAGCATTAACAATTGCCAAAACTTTTGTTCCAATTTTTCCCCTCCTTCCCCCCATACCCTCCCTTAGATGGCAAGATAACCAATACATGTTAAATATGTTAAAGTATAAATTAAATACAATATAAGTATACGTGTCCTAACAGTTATTTTTCTGTACAAAAAGAATTTGACTTTGAAATAGTGTACTGCTAGCCCGTGAAAGAAATTAAAAATGCAGGCGGACAAAAATAGAGAGATTGGGAATTCTATGTAATGGTTCATAGTCATCTCCCAGAGTTCTTTTGCTGGGTGTAGCTGGTTCAGTTCATTACTGCTCCATTGGAACTGATTTGGTTCATCTCATTGCTGGAGATGGCCACGTCCATCAGAACTGATCATCATATAGTATTGTTGTTGAAGTATATAATGACCTCCTGGTCCTGCTCATTTCACTCAGCATCAGTTCATGTAAGTCTCTCCTAGCCTCTCTGTATTCATCCTACTGGTCATTTCTTACCAAACAATATTCCATAACATTTATATATCACAATTTATTCAGCCATTCTCCCATTGATGGGCATCCACTCAGTTTCCAATTTCTGGCCACTACAAAGAGACCTGCCACAAACTTGCACAGACAGGTCCCTTTCCCTTCTTTAAGATTTCTTTGGGATATAAGCCCAGTAGTAACACTGCTGGATCAAAGCGTACACACAGGAGAACTTCATTTCTTATACATTCTTCTACTACTAAATTTTGACAATTCCACCAAGATCAAACCCTCATGTTGTATACCTTCACTCTTCATAGCTCCCTTTGCATATTGTCTTCCCCAATTAGATTCTTTGAGGGAAGATACTGTCTTTTTCTTATTTATATTCTTAGCACAGGTCCTAGCACACAATAGGCACTTAATAAAGTTTGTTTGCAATTTATCAACTTAATATTGTTCTTAACTTTTCAACAAACTGATACTAAGGAGATCAAATAAAAAAGACTCATAAAGGAATATAGAGGAAACAAATTCTTGATTTCTAACTTAAACCCATACAGGCTTTGAGGTATTTCTTCTAGGGTGAAATTACCAATGCTTTCTTAGTTGAGTTAAATCTCAATTCCTTACATGTACAGCATTATTCACCTTCCATATTTTCTGGTATAATCTATTTTTTAGAACTCAGTTTTTTGTTTTCCATCTCCTTGATTAAATGTTTATGTCTTTTGTTTAACTAGCATTTGTTAGAAAGGAGTTTTCAAGTATAAGCTTAGATTATGTTCCCTTTTAAATGAAAGAGACCAGGGAAGTGGTCTTTGTTACTTTCAAAGGGAAAGACAAAAGGGGCCCTACACTTTGAGGGCAAGTAAATAGACATAATTGCAAATCTGTAACTGATCTCAGATGAGAAAAGAATATCCCCCTTCCTGGACCATTCTTCTGCTTCTATCCAGGTTAAAACCTCCCTTGGACAGGAATGGCCAAGAATCCAGATATACCTAACCATAACTTCCCACCAACCACATTTTGTCAAACAAGTCAATATGCACATGTTAGAAGCACAGCAAAATCTTACACAAATATTTCCCTATTACTATTTAGTTTTAGAAAAAAAAATTAACAATATAAGAATTGAAGGAAAAGTGGAGATAAAACTGTCTAGGTAGTCAAATAATAATGAATTCATACAATTAATAATTTTAATAAAGTATAAAGATATAAAATGAGCCCACAACATCCATTAGTATTTCTATAAATCATTAATAAAACCAAGTGGAAGAAATAGATGAATTCTAATTCCAAGTAGTTAAAGAATATATAAAATACTCAAGATGTACTCAAAATTTGTATAAAAAGAACTACAAAACACATTTATATAAAAGAGGAAAATATTAATTATAAATGTTAGGTCACGATAATAAAATAAAAATTCTGATACTAAGTAAATTAATTTACAAATTTAATGTCAAAGCCATCAAATAACCAAGGAATTATTATACAGATCCAGCCAAAAGAAGAACAAAATTCTTCTGGAGGAAAAAAAATCATGAATTAAAATAATCATAATAATAAAATAGGTGAAGGTGGCATAAAGGTACAAAATTTCAAACTGCTATAAATCAATAATCATCAAAACTATTTATTGCTGTTTAAAAATTGAAATCATGTTCAGGAGAATAGATTCAGTAAATAAGACTCAGAAGTAATAAAACATAGTTTCTTAGCATTGATAAACCTAAGCACACAAAGTATTGGGATAACATCTCCCTATTTGACAAACTGCTAAAAATATTTAAAACCAGTCTGGCAGAAAATTAAGTTTAGATAATATCACTTTTCTGTGTGAGACAATAAACTACAAATAGATACATGCTCCAAATAAAATAGGTCATATAACAAAATGATCAGAGAAAAAGGAAATAGATAACACTGAAAGGTAAGAATTCTCCTGTAAACAAAAAATGGATTATCATAAAAGATAAAGTTGGTGAATTTGATTACATAAAACTGAAAAGCTTCTGTACACAGAAAATAAAGACATAATCAGTATATAAACAGCTGGGGGAAATCTTAATGGTAAATATGTTTCATAAATATTTAATATTAAAGATGTTTTTAGAAAATTGCAAGGATATATAAATAAAAGCCATTTGGAGAGAGTCAAGGTGGTAAAAGAGAAATAGCAACTCAGATGAACTCTCTCAATATTTGTCTTAAAGAAACTTTAAATTAATATCTTAAATCAAAACGCCAACAAAAGATAAAGGTAAGATTTTTTCCCCCCAGTCTTTGACAACATGATCACAACTTTCCCTAATTCACATTACACTGGAGACACAAATACCCTACAGACCACAAGAAGTAGCTCTGAAAACAGCAACTTGGAGTTCATCATTTCTACATATTTCTTTGTTCTCTATTATTATATTTTAATTCATTATTTTTAATAATTTATATTAGGGCATTCAGTGAGATATATATACCCTCAGTGTAGGGAGCAATAACCTCAAACTTTTCAAACTGTACAGTCTATCATCAAGATGTCTATGTCAGTCAAAATTGTTATTCAATCCACTCATGAGTAAAGTATTTTCTTTATATTGTGATCCTGTGATCCAGTTATAATTGACTTATCTGTCTTTATTTTTTGGTTGAAGGTCCTGTTCATTCTTCCTAGATCTTTCGTAAAGTGTATTATGACTAAAATAATAGATTTTTACATTTAGGATGGACCTTGGAAGCCAGCTAGCTCAATTTTCTCTGAAATAGAACCAGTATCTTCTCACACAACTTTCTTTGACTCCAAAACTCCTAATGAAAATAATGGCCCTTCAGTATGGTACCCTTTCTTCATAAAACCTGATTACTATGGAGGAAGATGCTGGTCCCTTTGTACCCTTATGTTTTAGGTGGGGGAACTGAAGTCCAAAGAGATTGAATGATTTATTTACAGGTAGTTAGCAGCAAAGTTGCTATTCCAACCCTTTTCTTGTTTTTCTGATATCCTTCATAGTAGATGCAACATAATCCTTGTCATACTAGGAGCTACCTCATTACAAAGAAAAGAGAGAAGACTCAGTTTTACTTTGACACTTGTTTAAGGAGAAGCAGGATAGTATAATTAAAATAATTCTAATCATCCCCGGGCAAATCACAACCTCAATTGCCTCAGCAGCAGTGATGACAACAACAACAACAACAACAATAATAATAATAATAATTCTAATCATGGAGGAGAAACTGATTTCAGACTCTTGCCTTAAACCATACCTCCTGTATCAAAATCAATAAATCATATAAATTCTCTTAAATTCAATTTTCTTATCTATAAAAATGATAGCAATATTTGCCATATATCTCAGTTGCAATAAGAAAAATATTTTATAATTTATGAAGTGTTGCATAATTATCATATATTTATATTTTGTGATCTAGCATTTAGCACAGTGTCTGACACATAATAATCAATCAATCAATATTAATTAAACATTTATTATGTTCCAGTACTATGTTAAGCCCTAGAGTTATTAAAGGAAGTGAAAGACAGTCCCTGCTCTCAAAAAGTTTACAATCTAATGAGGGATACAATTGCAAATAAATATATGCAAAGTAAACTATATAAGGCTAAAAAGAAAATGTTTAACCAATAGAAGACACTGAAATTAAGAGGTTTGGGGGAAGCCTTCCTGTGGAAGGTAAGATTTTATTTGAGACTTAAAGGAAGTCAGTAATAAAAAGCAGTAGTTGGAGCAGAAAAGGAGAGAATTTAGGAATCTATCTGTTGTTGGGGGACAACCAAAGAAAATGCACATAGTCAGTAGATGTATTATTTTGTTTGTGCAACAGCCAAGAGGCCATTGATACTGAACTGAAAATCTGAAGAGTCTGTTTTGAAGAGTAAGATGTAAGAAAACTTGAAAAGTAGGAAGGGACTAGGTTATATAGAGATGCAAACACCTCAGAGCATTTGATATTTACTCCTGAAGTCAATAAAAAGTCATTGGGAGCATATTGTATAGGGGAGAGATCTGCATTTTAAGGAAATCCTAAAATCATTTTAGTGGATGAATGGAGAATGGTTTAGACTGGGGAAAGATTAAAGAAGGTCGACCCATGAGCAGGATGTTGCAATAATCCAGGCATAAGATGATAAGGACCAGGTACTAGAGTAATGGCAGTGTCAGGGGAGAAGAGAACATTTATTCAAAAGACTTTAGAAAGGAGAACCTGGCAGTTAAGATATGGGATTGGGGAGAGGTGAGAAATCGTGAGGAGTCCTATGTTGTGAATCTGAAGGACTGGAAAGATGAAATTGCCTTCTACAGTAATAGGGAAAGTGGGTAAAGGATTAGAAGAAAAAATATTGAATTCTGTTTTGAAGATAGCGAGTTTCAGATATTCTACTGGATATTCAATTAAAGATGTTTAAAATGCAATTAGAGATATGAGACTGGAGGTATACAGAGAAATTGTAGTAGAAAAGGTGTTTTTGAGAATCATCAAGAAAGAGATAATAATTAAATCCATGGAAACTGATGAGATCACTAAATGAAGTAATGTAGAAATAAAAGAGAAGGGAGCACAGGAAAAAGTTCTAAGGGACACTTACAATTAAAGGGTATGATCTGGAAGATGAGCTATCAAGAAGACATAGAAGTTGTCAGATAATTAGGAGGAAAACTAGAAGAAAATGTTCTAAATATCTCAGAGAACAGAATATTAAGAAGGAGAGAGTACTCAACAAAAGCTACATAGCAATCAAGGAAAATGAAGACTGAGAAAAGACATTGAATTTGGCAACCAAGATCATTAGTAACTTTGGGAAAAAGCAGTTTCATTGGCAAGATAAGGTCATAAGCCAGATTGTAAGTGGTTTAAAAGAGAGTGAAAGGAGAGGAGGTGACGAGACACATTTTAGATGATCTTTTCAATGGGTTTAGCTAAAAAAGGAAAAGAAAAATAGCTTGATAGCTTTGGGGATGGAAAAATCAATTGAGAGTTTTCTCAGGATAGGGGAAAAAATGGTATATTTTAAAGAGTTAGGAAACAAGTCATTAGAGAGGAAGGGATTGGACATGAGTGAAAGACAGGATGATAGAAAGAGCTATTTTTTGGAGGAGGTAGGATAGAATGTGATCACTCAAAGAGGTAGAGGACTTAGCCCTGATCAGGAGTAAGATAACTTGTTCTGAAACAGGACTGAAGCAGAAGAAAGGGACAGAAGGCACTTAAAGTGATATAAGATAAGAAAGAGAGGAATTTCATGGTGGGTAGTTTCAATTATTTGTATAAAATATGAGACAATGATCTCAGTGGAGAGAGTTGGGGGAAAAATGATCCATATTGGGGTTTGAGGAGTAATGAAAAGCTTTGGAAGATCCAATGTGGAGAGAGGGCAAGTGGGTTGACAAGGAAGGCATAATAGAATTGTTTAGCAATAACGAGGGTTCAGTTGAGGTTATATAAGAATTTTGTAGTGGAAGCAGTCAATATGGTTGTGAGATCTTCACCACTGTTCAGCTACAGTGTGTAGGAGTGAAGGCGAGGAATGGTAGGGCTGATCCAAATGGGAGTATAATTAGTGATATGTTGAGGTAGTTAGTTATTTAAGAGAATAGTCAAAGGAAAGTTGAATTGGTTCACTAGGGAGTCAAAATGGGGAGAAGAGAAGAAAGTAGTTAGTGCAAGATGATGGCTCAGGAGAAAATCATGGGGTCAAGAATGTGACAGTGAGGATAAAGAGCCTTGACAGTGAGGGTAAAGAGAAGGGTTATGTAAGGGAAAGAAGAGGGAGAGATGATGAATTAATAGATTATGATTACATAAGAAGAATTATTAATCACAGAGGCAGTATATTGTGAGTGATGGCAATGATCAATGACCATGTTTGCTTATGTCTGAGGTGAAGTGGAGAAGTAGTTCTTGGAAAATAAGTAGGTTAACAAACTGGATGACTAAGAGCAAGGGTGGGAAATGCTCAGCTCACCTGCCATATAAGGTGTAATCATTTGAGCTGGTCCTGCCAATACAATGGCAGGTAAGGACAAATTATCAACTTAAAAAATTAAAAGGAAAAGAATTTAGATAGAGGAAAGGAGAGAACCTGGAAGTGGCAATGGCAATGGGGATCAAGGAGTATTGCCCTTCCTCAGCCAGTGAAATGAATGAAGATGTAGTCAGTACTAGAAAGGGTTACCATGTTAGATTTGTCTTTAAAGAGAAGAATGGAGTTTATTAGATGGAAGTCATTTGAAGGAAGAAAATATTTCAAATAAAGAGATAATTGTTATCTGTACAACAGTGCAAATGTTGAGAGGGTTGGGGATGAGAAATTCAGAGTCACTGAGATGTGAAAGTATTATAAGGAATGAGAATGCTCACGACTAAGTGGAGGGCTACCCTCTACTCTTAAAAGACAGACACAGCAGGCATGAAATGGAAAGACTGAGCTACTTTTGCACTGAAGGCTTTCCATATCTCAGTTGAGAGACTGAGCTGGTATTATGATACTACCTTGTGCTACAGATAGATGTGATTGCTTTGGAGTAGACAGGCCCTACTCAACAAAAGATGAACGGTTCAGGAACAAACTCCAGTGTGATCTGAGATCTTCTCACCTATGAGTTGGTAGCAAGAAGTGGTAGATTCTCTGAACAGATGTGAAATATTTAATCTGCCTTAATAAATAATGATTTATTGTTTTATGTATAAAAGATCCAATCTTATTTCTTAAAACATATAAATGATAGGTTTGATGGTGCATACTTGTAATCCCTGCTTGTGGGGGTAGGGGGTTGAGGCAGGAGGGACATTTGGAGTGAGCACAAGAGAGTAAAATCCTCACAAATTATATTCTAATAATTTCTAATAAAAAGCAATCAATCCAATATGAGCAAAATTACTTAAAACTTTTTATACTACAATGGGAAACTGAGATGGAGGAATATAAGTATGAGATAATCAGAAATGAGGTAGATAATTCTAGTACTTGGAATGGATGCTATACTGGAAGAAATTAATTTCCTAAAAAAGAAGGCTGAAATACAGAGAACTGAGCAAATAGGCTGGCATTGGAAGATTGATAAAAATTTGAGGACAGTGTGAATGAGTGAATTTTTTTTTTTGCTATTTTTCAATATCTAGAAGATATTGTGTAGTACCTATGTATCCATCTATCTATCTATGTATTTTTTTTTTCAATTTGATAACTTAGATTCAGTGAGGAATCTGAATTGGAAAGGGAAGCTGAGTTGGAAGATCCTCAATGTGATCCAGATGATTTTGATAAGATGGGTTATTTCTTGTAAATAAATGTTTCATTCAGATAAGTCACTACCAACATATAAGGTGAATCACATATTTTCCTAAAATAAAGATGAACTATAGTTAGGTCTATATAGTGATTCAAAATGTACAAAAGAAAAAAAATGGCAGACTATGATTTGGTGGTTATAATACTTAAAATATTCCCATTAAAACCCCAAATCTGTCTCAATTATACCTGAACAACTCTTTTTTCTTAGGTATTATTACATGTTTTGTTGAACCTATAGTGACCACACATTGTATAAACTGCTTTAGCAAATAGGCCATATCAGGTTGGGGCTAACCAATGGGCCACAGATCCATCACTAAGTTGATGTGGTGGTGTCCACTCCAAGCATGTGAAAACTTCCCCTGGTGGAATGAAAACATATTTATTCCATTGTGAGCATTGTGAGCCATGAAGAAAACCGAAAAAAGCATTGTAAAGCACTTAGAGCTTGGTCAGACATTAAAGACTTCAAAGTCATTCATTGCAATTCGGTTTCACAGTTGTCTGGGTTTTGGTTTGCCACCAGATTTCAATGACTGTGGAAGACAGATCAAGGCTGACATTACACAACTCTGCTCACTTAAATCCAGTTTATGCATAAGTAAAAAGACATCACCTATACCTAAGTTCTTTGATGATAGGCAAATGACAAAAAATCAAGCAAGTACAGATACAACAGAAGCTGTTGTCCCAACCCTGTGGACTAGAGTATACAGTTATCTCACTGGACTGAAGCAGCAGTGGGATTTAACTGCCTCTGGATGTCTGAGCACTTTTTTTTTTTTTTATTTTCTGTCATGAGAAAGAACCTGGAAAAGGTGCCCTAAAAATTGCCTACTTCATCAAACCTATCCATGCCTGTTTACCTCACTAAGCAAGGATCTTACCTTGCAGGTAAAATAAACATACAAAAAAAGAAGAAAAACTTTTGGAAAGATGGTTCAACTTACCATTGATCCATGCAATGTGCATATTTATGGATAATAGGAAACCAAGTAGACATTTAAAGAATAACAGCTCTTGTTGGGAGAGAACTCAGCATATCACATCCAAATGAAAACCAGCTTACCAAAGTTAGTTATTTTTTTTTTTTCCAGAGTGGTCACAGTGATGAGAAAGGAAGCTGGCATAAGTTTTGTAATCAAATCTAGTCTAGTCAACAAATTTCTATGCCTCCCAAAAGGACTGAATGACAAACTCATGAAAATGTAATTACCATTTGAAGGAAAAGACTATCATTGCATATGTTCCCAACATCATGAACTCTTATAAGGTAAAAAAATAAATAAATAATGAAGATGTTTTTCTGCTAACTTTGATTTGACATTTCCATTTTCTTCCCCAGGCCACATTTTACTTTACTTGCTCTGCCAAAAATATTCTTCCCAAAGGAATTCTCTAAGTTCTGGGTTGAGCTGCTGATTGTAAACTCTTCATCTTTGACTGCATTTTCTTAGGTCACTGACAATGTTCAGTGACTTCATCATCAAGGTGCCAAGAGAAGAAGCTTGTATTTTTGGGTGACTTTAACATCAGAATAGGTACAGATTATGAAATGTGGCAGAGAATCCTTGGGAGGAATGGAGTCAGAAACAGAAATAAATGAAAAGTTGTAGTCTCAATGCTAGATAGCTATCAAAAGACTGAATGGCAAGAGATTAAAGAAACCCCTTGAGAGTGAACATTTGTTGGTAACTTGGAGAGAAAACTGAGCCCATGCATGGTTAGCAGCAGTGGAGTAGAAAAGGAGTGATCACCCTTCAGAGATTTGGGACTAGCACAGCACTTACTCTTCTGGACTAGAGCACTCACAAATAAGAAGATTGGGCTGATGAAAATGAGGGGGAAATTCAGAAGCTGCTAAATGAAAAACAAGAACTCCACAGGGTTTGTGAACACAGTTTATTTGTCTCAAAGAAGGAAGCATTTAATTCTACCAAAAGTAAAGTGTATACTTACAAGGTCAATTCTGGATGACATCAGGACAGTAATCTTTGCATTGCACTTAGGTTAAGTCTTATATTTTATAGAGAAATAAAACAGAGAAGACTTAGTGCCTAAAGACTGTCCATAGTTATGTGAACAGACACATGTAAATTTTTCCATGGCAGTTCTCTTACTGTTTTCAAGTATTATGATGCCATAGGTCACTTTCTCAGCTTTTCCCACCCTAGAGCTCCCCAACTGGTTGCTGTCTTGGATCTCATGATTTGCAGAAACTCATCATTTTGTAAGCTGAAATCAACTCTGAAACTCATGACTCCTTGGTTCCCTTTCTCCCCAGGATCTCTACTTTCCTCTGATTGGGAACAATGAACATCAAATAGTTCTTCCCTAATGTTCCATTTGAGGAGGCTTTCTAGGAATTTATCATGTCCCTGTGTTGGATAACCCAACATCTTTTCATTTTAGTTTTTTAGTTTTTTTCTTTTTTAAATATGTTGTTTGGGGGTAGCTAGGTGGTATAGTGGATAGAGCGCCAGCCCTGAAGTCAGGAAGACCTGAGTTCAAATGTGTCTCAGACACTTAACACTTCCTGGCTGTGAGACCCTGGGCAAATCACTTAACCCCAACTGCCTCAGACAAAAAAAAAAAAAAAAAAAAAAAAAAAAAAAAAAAAGTTGTTTTTCTTTCTTTATTTCTTTTCTTTCTTTCTTTTTTTTTAAATTTAATCTTCATCCCTTAGCACAGTGCCTGGTATATAATAGGTGTTTGATAAATGTTTATGGACTTAGTCTCTGTATTTCCATTTTAAGAAGGGAAAGCTATCTTAATTCTTATTTGATATTCTAAATTCCTACTTTTTTGTCAGAATACCAGCCTCTTAAGATTCCATCAAAGTCAGACTACAGACCTGTGATGCTTCATTATTCTATAATTTGTCTCCAGTGTGGTTGAGTTTTGTTTACTTTCATACTTCATACATCATTTTGTTTTCTGTCATTTCAATTCAACTTGTTCTGCTTTTCTTAGTCTCCTGGCCATTTAGACTTACTTTTGGTTTCTACTTCTGCCTGCTACATTTGACATTTCCAGTTTCTTCCCCAGGTCTCATTTTACTTCACTTGCTCTGCCAAAAATACTCTTCCCAAAGGAATTCTCTAAGTTCTGAGGTGAGCTGCTGATTGTAAACTCTTCATCTTTGACTGCATTTTCTTAGGTCACTGACAATGTTCAGAAAATATACTTGCTGAAAATTCTCATTCTAACTCAAATTTCTTTAGCATCTCTCCTGGGGCCTCCTAACCAACCACTTCAACTTCTAACATTTTACTTGAGTTTTTCTGGCTTTTCAGAAAAGCACTAGATTTGCCAGCCAAGAATCACATGCCTGTATAGTTCCACCGTTATCAAAGGCTGTCACACTTGAACACTACTAAACTCTGTCATATGTTCATGTTACAAAGAGATGTTTTGTTGCCTCTATTTTCTCCTTAACAGACTGGCATCTAGACTTTGCTTGGGAAGATATATTTTGTTAACAAACCTCTGATTTTTATTTATGACTTACTGTCACCATTTTAGCCAGACATAGAGTAAGTTGCAAGGACTGCTATACTCCTTGTTTCAGAACAATTTAATATCTGTGACTAAAGGGGGGTGTTTTCTGTTTCATGTATTGTTATTTTGAAGTGAGATTTTGTCAAAACATCTAAGTACAACATTTTCTAGTGCCAAAGACATCTTGAAAGAATTCTCTCTCCACTGAAACCATTGGCAATTTAACCATGTAATTTTCCTAAGGATCCTTTCACCTGCCTTTTGGGCAGAAAAATATAAAAATAATTTCTATGTATACTCTTCCTTTCCCAAAATTCTACTTATTAAAAACATATTTTTCCAAGATCTATGTAAGTTATATGCTGGCAAATCACCATTTTTTAAATCATCAATAATTTAATAATTTAATCATAGATGGCAGGTATTTTGGAACAAACATTTAGCCATATCTTTTTTCTGTAACATTTTCAAAGTCCTACCATTCGCTGGAACTCTGGGCAAACAATTACTTCTCTTTTCTGCTTTTTTGGTTGGAGTGATTTATGTATCCCTTTGATGTTTTTACACTGTTATTACTTTATATTTTTTCTTATATTAACTCATTTGATTCTTTTTATGGTGAGATCCACTTTTTCAGAAGTCATCATTTAATATATTGTTTTAGTGGGAAATTTTGTATTTTTTTCAGCTGTAAAATCCCCTCTCAAAGTAAGGAAAGGAACTGCATTTTTCTAAATATATTTCACTAGTGGAATTGTTTAAATGTTTCAAAATCTTACTTTCTCAGTTCTCTTTTAATTCATTTTTTTTGTTACAATGTCATTAAGCCAAATAGAATTTTCATAGTTATTCTATCTATTTATATAAAGTTGGAATCATTTTATAAAGACATAAACATTGCTCTAATATTATGAGTATACACTCTACTGATAACTACGTTTTCTAAACACTTTGAATCTAAAAACATTTCTGAAAATTAATTTCTTAAGAGGAAAAGAACTGGGTGAGTTATGAATTGCAGATTATAGGAGAACTTTTATGTGTGATTTTCCAAATCTCAGTTTTTAGTAATGTAATTAAGAAAGTGTTCTATACTCCTACCTTTATGTAGTATCTTTGAATTATGGAAGCAATCAATAAATGGAAGGTGTAAAATGTGTGTGAATAATTCTTAGGCATCTGTCCTAAATCAATCCAAAAACCAATGTATGAGTCAAATGATAATACTTTATTTAACAAAATTGAGAAGTAGTTAAATATTTGAGTAATTGGAATAACTCACAAGACAAAATACATTAAAGTTAGTCAAAAGAATTAGGCCCATCTCTAGGCTTCTTTGAATCAGAAAATGTTTCCAGAAGAAAAATCCTAGCAAATTCAGATAAAAGGTTTGGAAACATTTTACACAGACAAATTTTTGAATCTGTAATCAAAGTGAGTGGGCAGTGAACACAGAGGGAGTGAACAGTCTTCTCTGATTATGTCATCAGTGAAATTGAATCAATAAAAAATCATACATCCATCAAGCAACTAATAGATGAATGAGACTCACTAACAAAAGTCAGCTTTGGAGACTCATTTCTTTAGGATAGAGAGTTGTGTAGCTTCAGGACTTCTCAAAAGTCCTGACCCTCAGGAATCCCATATACAAAGCTTGCTTTTGTGTGTTAAAAGCAAGCTTTGAAGTTATAGCTTACAGGTTGCATGGCAACCTTGCTTTAACTTGCCTCATACCAGCTGCTTCCATCTCTTCAAGTTATTCAGCTTGTTTCTACTGTTTCCCAAGAACCAATAGCTATGCTATACAGTGTAAGTATTTAGCAACACAGATCATCAGGTTTTATAACTAAGTGAATCTCATTTAGCATCTTGGGGACAATTATGGAATTACTTTTGAGATTTTCTGCAATTTGAGATTTTCTCTTTATTCACCAATTCCTAGCTCACATACATATGAGCCCAAAAATAACATTCAAATTTTAGGTTGTATTACAAATCATAGAGCCAAAAGGTAATTTTTAAAAAATCATAGGTATTAAAAGTCAAGAATCAAAATTGTTATATTTAAGCCAAGTCACTTGCATTGGTCGACAAAAATATCTCAGTTGTTTTTGTTTGTTTATTTGTTTGCTTTTAACCACTGTATATGTATATACACACATACAAAACAAGGATTCCCTCTAAGAAAAAGACTCTAAGAATTTTTTCAGATATTTCTATTTTCTATATAGTAATAATGTAGAAGAAAAATAATACATAAGTGTATGTGTATGTATAATATTTTCTGTTTTTTCTTCTTTTTTTAAAAATAGGAAACGCAATTATTCTTGTTTAGTTTGGCATTTTTCTCAGGAATCACATATCTGAATTAAAGGATATTGGAAAATGAAAATGAAGGTTATCCTGCAAATAACAAATCCATTAGTGCAAAGAATGCAGACCAGAACCAGAAACTAATAAATTGAAGTTGGCTTTGCTACTATTGCAAAGGCAAAGCATAAAGAAAATTTTAGCAGAAAAGGGGATAGTTGATTGTAGAAGGCAACAGTCATTTGAAAATTAGGTACAACTAAATAATTAGCCAGATGTAATGTTGAAATGGTCCAATCTGAGCTTTATAAATAGCAATTACACTTACAGACAATATGTTCACAGAAAATACTCTTGTGTTTAAAAAAAATATGAAAGGTAAAATGTGACCCCGAGTTTCACAAAATTCCATATCCTTGACTGTTAATAACTTGATGTGCTTGATCATTTAACAGGCTATAAACCATTGTGAGCTAATGATACATTAGAACTAATGTGGTAAGTGCAGACATTGAAATATTTAATCCTTTTATAGTAAGAAGAGAAAAATGAAAATACACATTGCTGAAGTTTCATATAATAAAATATACAATAAATATGCAAAACCAGTTAAAGAATAAGGCCTGGAGGCATTTTATAGAAAATATTTGTAACACATATTGTAAACAGTTTTGTTTTCCCCAAGGGGAAAACTTTTTAAAAATGTTATATGTAGAAGAAATGTAATAACATATTATAATAGACTAAAAATAAACTTATGTTTTTATTTTTTTGAGTTTATTTATTTGCTTATATATTGACGGACTGATTTTAGATGGTGATGGTGAAATATTTTTATGAGAGAATTCCCAGATTCTAAACTCCCTAAATTGAAATAAATAAAACATATGGATGTTGGTAGGTGAGGGATACTGCAAACTCTATGATTTAGAGTTCTCCAGAGTTAATTAAAAATATTTTATGTTTTAATCCTTTAAAATATTATTTACTTATTTTAATATTCTTTTCTTTTTAATTTTGAGTTCTGAATTTTCTCAATACCTCCAAGATTTTAGCCAAATTTAAATTCAGATCTTGTTAACTTCAAATGTAGTATTCTATCTACCATACCACTTATATGCTTAATAGAGGAATATATATATATGCATATGTATGTATATAGATATAGATATACACAAAAAAACAATAATTTATTTATACAAAATACAAAAAAAAAAGATTATCGGAACAAGAAAAAAAAAACTTAAATTTTTCCATATTGGAAACAGATATTGAACAGTGCATAAATGAACTCCCAAGTCACAGAGGATAGAAAAGAGCAGGGGAAGACAGGCTGAGATTAACTTATAAGTGAATTTTACCAAACATAATGAAAACACTATATGAATAGATTGCAAATACAGAAAAATAATGCATTTTAGCATTTTCATTTTTTGAAAGAAGTACTATCTTGATAATTAAACCAGGGATAGGCAAAGCAAAGAAAGAAATATAGGTTAATATTCAGAATACAAGTTGATATAAAATTAATAACTATTAAATGGCTATAGTAATATAGCAAGAGATTATTCATTACTGATGAAATCTTGTTGTATAGAGTAATATAAAAGCAGAATTTATTGTTAATTCATCTGTCTAATCTCCAATCTAGTTAGCATCTTTAAAGACATTCACAACAACCTTTAAGACAACTTTGATGGATCTTAGGCTTTCCCAAATGGTCTTATTGCCATAAATTAAGACATTCATAATGTAAATTCTATCAACCATAATTGAATACAAAAAAGAAGTTAGTTTTCCCATGCTATTATGATTGGCACATCTTTGGACAGCTCTGAGACTGGTTTGCCAGGTGCATTTCATCTAGCTTCCAACCTCTTCCTCTGAGTTCCTGGCTTTATTCCTTTACTTCTCTGGTCTTCGTGAGAAATCCTAGAGGCTTTAATTCCCCTATAAAGGAGTTTCTTATGATGATCTTTGCTAAATCCTTTTCAGGACTAAGTCTACTATGAGGTACTTTCTCCTTCCTCATAGTACCTTCCCTTTAATTGTGTTTGTCTTTTTACTCTGGCTAACTCTGGTTAATCTAACTATATGCTTTCCCAACTCTATTTCATATTTACCATTCCTGATGTTTATTATATTCATTCATTTTGTCTGTAACCTCTTGTCCTAAATTAGTATTACAATCTCAACTTCATCAATTATAATTACTTTGGATTTCTAGCAAAAATGACAACATTAAGAAAACCATAAACATTACTCCAAATTATAATAAATATAAGAAATTTGGAGAAATCAATAAATACAGAAAAGTCTTGTCAAAATCCAATAGTCATTTACATTAAAAAATCCTGAAAAACAGACTTCTGGCAAAGATGATGGAGAGGTCACACACATCTATCTAAGCTCTTCCTTGCTCTCAGACTACTTTTTTTCATGATACAGACTCAGAATTAGTGCTTGACTGAAAAAACCCATGAATATATTACCAACAGAAGATATCCTTGAAATTCACTTTTTTTTTTTAAGCCTTTAGGGTCTGCCTTTAGGTGTTTTTGCTCATGGGTGGGGATAGTTAGACCAGGCACAGACCTCAGGCAGGCAGCAAGAGCACAGAAGGCAGCTCACACTGAGCAGACCAGAGAGGGTGGGGGTGTGATCTCAGCCACTGGAAAATCTGCGGGGAGAACTTTAGCTAGTGGGAGCTTCTTGCTCTGGCAGCAAGCCAGTAGATCAGCAGAGAAGCTATAAACGCAGCAGGTAAACACTTCAATCCCAAAACATTGGGTCTCCTGGGACCTGACCACACCAGAACCAGAAGTGACTCAGCATGCTCTCAGAGTCTCAAAGAGTGACCGCTGTGCAGGCAGCACAGCCATAGCTGTTCCACTGCTGCATGATTGCTACCTCTGGTAGTCTGTAGAGGAAGCTTGGTAACACCACACTGCCCAAAAATGAGACCACATTTGCTTTTTTTTGTTTGCTTTCTTTGATTTTTTTTTTTTTTTTGTCAAAATGAGTAAAAAAATAAAGTGGGCGCTATATAGATAGCTTCTATATGGATAGAGAGCAGACTTCAAATCCTGAGGAGACTAAAAACAGACTGCATCCAGATGAATGCCCAAAGGGGAATTTCATATGGTCCCCACCACACAAGGGTCTCATAGAAGAAATTTAAAAGGCTCCCCCAAGAGAGCTAGAAGAAAAATGGGGAAAGGAAAGGTAAACTTGTCAAGAGGGTCTGGATAAGTCATCCCCATTAATAATTTCACCCAAGAAAATGACAATAATGAGACATCATACCAAAATGTGTGGGATACAGCCAAAGCATCAATAAGGGGAAATTTTATATCTCTAGAGGCCTACTTGCATAAAATAGAGAAAGAGAAGGTCAATGAATTGGGCTTGCAACCTAAAAAAGCTCAAAAAGGAACAAATTACACCCCCCCCAGTCAAATACTAAACTTGAAATTCTAAAAATAAAAGGAGAGACTAATAAAATTAAAAGTTAAAAAAAAAAACTATTGAATTAATAAATAAAACTAAGAGTTGGTTTCATGAAAAAATCAACCAAATCAATAAACCCTTAGTAAATTTGATTTAAAAAAGGAAAGCGGAAAATCAAATTGTTAGTCTTAAAAATGAAAAGGGAGAACTCATGGATCCAACCATTTTGGAGAGCAATTTGGAATTATGCTCAAAAGTTATCAAACTGTGCATACCCTTTCATCCAACAGTGTTATTACTTGGCTTATATCCCAAAGAAATATTAAAGGGAAAGGGACCCGTATGTGCCAATATGTTTGTGGCAGCCTTTTTTGTAATAACTAGAAACTAGGAAATGAATGGATACCCATCAATTAGAGAATGGCTGGGTAAATTGTGGTAAATGAATGTTATGGAATATTATTGTTCTCTAAGAAATGACCAGCAGGATGAATACAGAGAGGCTTGGAGAGACTTACATGAGCTGATGCTGAGTGAAATGAGCAGAACCAGGAGATCATTATACACTTCAACAACAATACTGTATGAGGATATATTCTGGTGGAAATGGATTTCCTCGACACAGAGAAGATCCAATTCAGTTTCAATTGATCAGTGATGGATAGAGTCAGCTACACCATAGAAGAATCACTTGTAAATGAATGTGGACTACTTGCATTTTTGTTTTTCTTCCCAGGTTATTTTTGCCTTCTGAATCCAATTTTTCTTGTGCAACATAATAGATTATCCTGCCATTCATAGGAAAAGGCTATAATATAGCTCTGCCCAGTGAAATGAAAGCTGAATTGTCTAATTACAGTGAAGAACAAGGACACAGGAAACTTAATTCTGAATGTGCAATTCAAAGAAAGACTAGAGTCTAAGGTTGGAAATCAGTATGGAATAATGTTCTGGGGAAGTGTCTCTGGATTTATCATTCTTAGATGCGAGAATCTTGGTAGATTGGAGTCATACCAACCAAACATTTACCCTCCATAGCATGGCATTAAATCTGTAAATGAATTAAAGTATCATCTGATATGGGTGTGGTCCCTTTAAGAATTGACTTATTCCTTTCTTTCTGATTCCCAACCCTTCCTAGTTAATGTAATTATCAATTAAGGACCTTTTGATTCACAAATCCTGGTCTCTTTGAATTCCAATAGAAGATCCAGGCTTGTCCCAGCCCCACCTGGATTTGAGCCAACTTGAGACTAAGCCATCTGGAGGAGGGGGTGGAGGGAGGGAGGGGAAAAATCGGAACAGAAGTGAGTGCAAGGGATAATGTAAAAAATTACCCTGGCATGGGTTCTGTCAATAAAAAGTTTAGATTAGAACATTTGCTTTATCTCTTTCTGCTGGGTTTTATTGATATATATAAAAAGACTGCCTTTTTTCATTGTTATCTTGATAATTTGCTGGTAATTAATTTTTTTCACTTAATTTTTTGTTGAATTTTCTTTTATAATTAAGCAAGCAGTCCTATACATGTTAAATAGGTTACAGTATATCCTAGATACAATATATGTGTACAGAACTGAACAGTTCTCTTCTTGTGTGTGCAGCATTTTCAATAAGTGCAAAGTAAGGCCCACACTGAGACTTCATTTTTGTTATGTTTTTATTCTCTTCTGGTAAAGATTAACAAAGTTTTCTTAACTTTTGTTCCTTTGCAATTTTAATGCTCTTTATTTGAACTCTGTGAAACTACAAATTGCTTCCAGTACTGGATATTAAGAAAATAATAAATTAAATAACTTTTTGTAGGGAGAAATCCTAATAAGGGGAAGACCTGGAGATAAGAATCTGCCCTGAGAAATAGGTTGGCTATTCACATGGAAAACTTTAAACAAGAGTTTATATACACAAGGGTGTGCCCCCCTAGATACCCTCTGCATATCAATAGATGAATTATTCTAGAAAAAAATAATAAATCCCCTATCCTCAAAAAAAAAAAAAAAAGAAAAAAAGAAAACCTGTGACACTAAGAATTCTGCCTCCCTTATCTACCCCACCCCTCATCCACCATCCCACCACCCCACTCCACCATCATCCCACTCTATGTACAGTAGCCAGGAAGCCAAAGGACTTAGGTTTCAGAAAGGGCATCTGGTTGTGAAATCAGTAAATTACAAATGATAGCTCATTTGTGAATAAAAAAATTAACCAGAGGTTTGTTGAGAAGTGAGATACCCTAATATTGATGGGGGGTCCTCAGGCGAAGGTCAGTCCCAGTCTCTAATGGAGGTTTTTGGTAAAATGGGTTTATTTTCACTGAGCAGCTCTCTCAGAGGGCTGCTTCCTGATTAGGAAAATAGCAGAAGTTTGGGATACAGAGTCTTGATTTTTATTTAGTCTTCTATTGTTTGGGGCTAGAAAGCTATTAGGGGCTAATTTCCAAATCAATAAGAGTGGTGATTGTTTCCCCAGACCAAAGTGATTCCCAGATCAATTGGAGGTGGTAGTTTCCTTTGAGAACCAAGTAACAGCGTGAGGAAGGGTTGAGATTCAGGTAGAGATCATTTTTAGAAATTTCCCCAGGCCTCTACAAAGATCAAGGGGACAGAGTCCTATTACTTCAGGTTCACTAAGGATTTTATCAGAAGGCTACTCCAAATTCTATTAGAATTACTTACAGAACTGCTGGTTGTAAAAGGAATTGCAAATGCAGAGAGAGATCTCCGTAGTTTCTGTGCCTGACTCAAAATACAGCTTTTTCTACTATCCAGGTAATATAAGAACTCCTTAATAGCAGACTAGCTGATTGATAGAATGAAAAGTTTTAAACCTCTTTCTTCCCTTCTTCCACTCCTGAAGAAGGGAAAGGAGAGATAATAGCAGCAACAACGGTGGGAAAAAAAAAATCCAGCCAATTTAAAAAAGGATTTTTTTTTAAAGGACTAATTTTTTTGAGAGGGTATATGGGCTGTTTTTGCACCTTTGATGTTAGAGCTTGTTGAATACTTTTCAAGGCTGCTCATCCATTTTTGGAGTTACCTGTTATCCAACTCTCTCATCTATGATTCCAAGAAACTGTAATAGTACAGCAGCTATATTCTAGTAAACCATCAAAGTGATGAGTTGAATTGATGAGGTATGGATCATGGCAGGAATATGGATTGTTCTCCTAGTTCTCCAAAACACCAGGTTTCAGTGGCCTCAAAGCTAGAAATTCATTCACTAACACAAAAGGCTGTGATAAGAAAAAGCTTTATTATTAGAAAGACATCAAGTTGCTCACCTGGTGGGAAAAATTGAGTGAATTGCAAAGAGACATCTTTTAGAGACTTCTTTTATACTGGAACAGAACAATAGAAGGGGAAAGGCAAAGCCATTTAAGTTTTGCATCCAAAGAGGTGCATACTTTAGATAATTTTTCTTCCTGCTTCCAAAGGGTGTGGGACCTTATAAGTTTGTGTATGAAAGGAGTCTTTCTCTAGAGTTTCTTCCAGAGAATATAAATCCACTTAAGTTTGTTTGCATATCAGGAAGGGCTGTCCAGTTTTGTTATCATCAGAATGGACCCCAGAAAAATAATATCCACTCTCTGAAGGGGCCCCAGTAAGGAGCAAGAATTATCTTGAACTGATATTATTATGTGCAGATAGAGCTCTACTCTGTTGATATCCACTGTTGAGCCCCAATGACCAATACTACCTTGTACCTCTATAATATCACCAAATATTGTCCTGGATTTTCCCTGGTTCCTGGAATATTTCCTCTCCAAGCCACTGTATTCTACTTCCACCTTCTGGTATACCACCTGTTACCCATAGTAGGTGGCTTCAGATACCTGATGAGGTCCTGGGTGCTGACAGAAAAAGCCTGAGGTACTGATAAAATTATAATGCTCCTTGAAAGAACCAGGGTAGGTCATTGAGGGAAATCAGCTCAGCCTTATAGTCCCACCCTTGTGGAGATCTTGGGAACCCTTACCTTACTGTATCCCATCAGATGATGTCTAAATGAGGGT
The DNA here is from genome assembly GCF_902635505.1 of Sarcophilus harrisii. Taxonomy (NCBI): domain Eukaryota; kingdom Metazoa; phylum Chordata; class Mammalia; order Dasyuromorphia; family Dasyuridae; genus Sarcophilus; species Sarcophilus harrisii. The sequence goes on from NC_045426.1 coordinate 240,889,053, forward strand.
AAATTTTCCCTATAAATCTGTCCATGGCCTATGCCATTCTTGCTGAATTTTTGCCAATGCATTTTGCATTGTGGTGTCTTTCTTCTCATCCTCTCCCCCATGCCTCATTATGTCTTTCTCCATGTAATAGCTAATTGACTCCTTTGGGGTGCTAAATTCCTCTGTGATTTAGGCTGCCAGTCAATGGTGAAACTCTCGCCTCAAGATATATTCCCTTTCTCTTGGTTAATTGTAAATTTCACTAGGGAACTTAATTTTTCCATTATTAATTGTTAAAAACTCTTTCCTTGCTAATTTTATGCTCCCCTGATACTATTTCATATTTACCACTTCTGGCATCTATTTTACCTCTTTATGTTGTTCATATTAACAAATAAAGCTACTTTTTGGCAAAGAGAATTAGATTGTGAATTCTTCGCATGTGCCCTGTACCTTGTGCCTCCTATTTGAAGTAGAAATTGCTACTGAATGGGACTGACTGTCTTTGAAACTAGGCCTAAGTCATGCGGTACCTATTCCCAGAGATTTTTCCAGCTGGAAGATCAGGTCTTGGACTCCAGGTTGCAGGAAGTCACATGATCTCTAGGCTTAAAGGTATCTAAAGGCCAAGACCATAGGTCAGTGACAAGAAGTGATGTAACCCACAGGAAGCAGACAACATTGGTGACCACTGGTCAATGCTGCTTATGTAATGCTGGAGAAACTGAGGAAGATAAGAGATTAGAGAACAATTTAATAATTTATTTAAAAGAGAGAGATATACTGGGACCAAATGGACCTATGGTTTGGTCCCAGGGCTGAATGAGACTGTCGTCTCAAAGAATCCAGCAGGGAGTGTCAGATACAAGTTCTTTTATAGGATAACAAGAACAATGATATAATGAGGGAGATACCTGGGGATGACCTAATGGGAGGAGGCACCTAGGATGAGAATGACATTCTGAAGAGGGTCCTGATATTCTAATGATGTCTAAAATAGATAAAGACCTTTATCCCATCAAACTTTAAAGGGAATGAGTACAGACTAAAGTCTAAGATATAAAACCTTTATCCTATCAAACATTAAGAGGGAATGGTTATAACCTGAGGCAGAGTAACTAAATGGGACAATTAAGGAAACTGGGTCAGGACATTAAAAGAGAACTGTGGCACAACAGTTACTTCCTTTTAGTCTATCCAATGAAAAGACTTGGATCTTTTGCTATTTAACCCTTTTACTACTTGCTGGTGTTCAAGTCGAGCACATGTTGGGAGCTGAGATGCCTCCTAGTTGTGCTGGACCTCTCCCTGGACTAAATAAATGCTTTCTTTTTGCACCTGGAGGTGTCTCTGATTGGTTAATTTGGGAAAGGGGGTTTAGCACCCATCCTATACCCTACTGAATGCCATCTTTTGGTGCTAACCTCATCACTTAGTACCAAACCTCATCACATTTACTTGTTAACTCTGGAGTCAGCTGATAAAGAATTTTGGTGTCCATCTCAAAGATGACCTCCTGTTTAGGGACAAACTCCACCTATTTTTAAAGAATATATTTAGCAATTATTAGAGGGAAATAATTGCAACAGGACTCTGACACATGCCCCTGAATTTTGCCTCAGAAATATGCTTTCAGCTGTTATCAAAACCTTGCAAAAGTAGTGAAAAGAATATTCCTTTCAGATAAAGCCTGTAGCACAACTATTTTAGAAGACACAGAGATTCCCATCTTTTCTCCATCCTTGCTCTGCATCCTGTTCTTATGTATAAGCTTTGTAGCATCAGGAATTTTATAAGCTAATCCTTTGCCTTTCTTTTTGTCCACTCACTTTTAGACCTTGCTGGATGCTCCCACCCTGCTAGACTCTCTTGTTAAATCCTACTAGACTTTATTAGATTCTCCTGCTACACCACTTTGTTACCACTTTTGGTCAATGTGAGAAATGGTGAGAGAATAATGTTATATTTCCATAGATGTTATGCTGGTTATGTAATGCTGGAGAAACTGAGCAAGGTAGAGATTAGAAAACAATTTAATAATTTGGCTGTAGGGATAAGGAATTGGAGAGGGATTCAAATCTGTGCCCTATACTATCTTGGTCAGCAGAAATGTTTACAATAACAAAAGAATTAACTGAAGGATTAAAGTAAGGATTACTTTAGGGTAAAGATACTAAGGGTAAAAGATTAAACTTCTTAAGATATCTCCAACAAATCATGTATTGAGTCATGAAGCTAGTTAAATATAAAGTTTCTGATAAGGGGTCTCAAGTGTAAAACTGCCTATAATCAATTGAGATCAATAATAGGATACAAACTTTTTTGCTGATACACCCTGCATAAAATTAGAACCTTATTAACATAATATGGGACATATAATTAGGAAGGGGTAATATATTTAGAAATCTATGTAGTGGGAGAGGAATGACATATGAGATGTCTAAAAAATCTGAAAAACTCTAGGAAGGAGGAAGAGGCAGGATGGGATAACAAGGTATAATTGTGAACCCTGATACCTGTGAGGTATGTGGGTAAACTCCTATGGAGCTTTCATACCTGCTTTTGCAGGAGTGTATTAAAAGTTTAAACTGCTTCACTTCTCCTGAGTTTGTTCATTCACTTCATTATTTTGGGGGTTGAGTATTATTTCTAATTTTTTGACTATGAGAATGCCTTAATAAGTTTTTTCACATTCCCAACTGCTCTCTTAATCTGATGCTTCATCATTAGCAAGTGAGCTAAACCAGGATTAGACTTCAAACCTGGTGATGAGTTAGGGGAATGTCTGACTCAAGCATGAAAAGTGTTCCCCTGGAACACTTTAATAATGGATGGATGAGAATGGTTTGTTCCATTGACCATGAAGGTAGCTTAAGTAGGCCCTGTGTAGTACTTAGAGCTTGGTCACACATTGAAAATGCCACGGTCATCCATGGTTGCCAGACCATTGTTCTTTGTCTTGATTTTTATCTTGCCACTGGACTTTGATGAATCCAGAAGACAGAATGAGGCTGGGAACTTTGTTTAATTCTGCCTCTCTTAAATCTAATTCACAAACAAGTTAAGATATCACACTATGATGCCATTGACCCTCTTTGAAAATGAGTGATAAACAACAATTTTGAGAAATCCAATAATTAAACGGGGAGATAGGAGGAAAAGGGGATAAAGAAGGGGAAAAAGAAAAAAATAGCTTAAGTGAGGGATTGCCTGAAAATGAAATAAATTTTAATAAGGATCTGATGAGATCCTTGATTCTTGGTATCTAGGTAGGCTATAGAGAGGGGCATTAACAGGAAAGGACTTGAATTACCAGGAACTATGGAGAAGCCAAGCTACCCCTAAAGGCAATCCAGTAGGAGCACTGATAGGGTTATCTCATCTATAATTGGGCCTTTTGTTCTAAGTGGACTTTTTGTTATCCCTAAGTGGAACTTTATTGCCCTAAGTCCTTGTTAATTATACTATTTATCTTCCTTCATCCTCTATGTCAATCAGGTCTTTGATTTGAACCCTAAGGGCTGAGGCCTTGTGGAAACTGTTGCCCATAATTTAAAATCTGGAAGCTATTCCACTCTATGTTACCCTTGCATTAAAGACAATGGACATTTATTAGGACTGTTTCCTCTTCATATTTGTTTTCACTTGTTAGCAATATATAGTTTAATTACTGTTATCTCTTTGTGACTCTAGTGCTCCTCCTAAGAATTTCATTGTACTCATGAGATTTATAGAGATAGGAAAAAATAATATCTAAATTCTTCTGTAGACACAAAAAGTCAAGATCCTAAGGGGAATTTTCTTTTCTTTTTTTTTTTTTTTTGAAAAGGGAATCTAGAAATAACATATCTCAAATTATATTCTGCATCAACAAACCTCAAAACCGTTGAGTATTTGTCAAATATCAAAATATGATAGTCTATCAGTGACTGTCAATCAATTATTAAGTGATAAGTAGCATAATATTTATTAAATCCAAGTAATGGGTCAGAGACTAGAATTTACTCAAAACTGCATACCTAATGAATGTAAAAAAATAAAACCTCTTTTCTGTTGCTCCTTATTTGTCCTCTGGGAAAAAAGTCTGACAATACCTTGTTAAAAGACATTCTGTCTCCTTAACTGGATGAAAAGCTCTCTCTCTCTCTCTAATATACAACCTTGTAGGCTGTGTTAGCCTGCTACCTAAGCTCCCAGATTTTCAGCATATAAAAATCTCCCCAAATTCTAATTGCTAAACTTTCAGATGGACTAGAGACTAGCTCATCAGTTATGTGTGTAAACTCTTTTATGACTATAAGAAAATCTCTTTGAATTTTTTCAAACATGAACTGTGATTCTTACACTTTTCATAAACACATCAATTTTAAATGTAAGTATTAATAATATTACAGTTGTATTATCTTTATTCAACAAAGCATTCTAAATAGCAATGGTAATTAGGTTTGGACAATTCTTAGTTCCACATAGCACCATAAGTTCCAAATGACACAAATATAAAATGTTATATCATTAAAAAAAATAGACAAGAAATGGAGATATAACAATGACTAGGAGAAGATTTCTTTATTTACTAAGGTACAGATGTGTTTATAAAAGATAAAATGGGTAATGTCAGTTACTTAGGAAGAAAAAAGTTCAAAAGCATATGGAAAACAGATGTTTTAATACCTAGATTATTGTATATCTTTTTAAATGACAACACAAGTTCTCAGTTTCATTTTCAATCTGTTTTTTGTATTTTTTATATTGAAATGTTATATATAATGATAAACCTAAAATAAAAAATAATAAAAAAAAAACAAGTAGAGAACTGGAGCTTTTTTTTTTTGAAAGATGTATTAATAATAGCAAGAGATCTAGTAATTTAAAATAGGGCAAATAGCTCTAATATTGTAATTAGTATGTTTGTTTGATGGTGAATGGGACTGATTGGACAAAGACTGTCTTTGTTTTAACCACTCATTGAGACTGGCACATGATCCCTATACCCAGAGGGGGAAGATGAGATCTTGGGCCTCAGGTTTCAGGAAATTACATAATCCCTCTTCCCAGTCTTGAATCTTGGGTTGAGGAAGTCATGTGGTCTCTAAAGACCAGACCCTCAAGAAGTGCTATGACCCACAGGAAGTAACATGACCCATAGGAAGCAGACAGCATTGATCAAAGATGGTTACTTCCTTTTAATCTATTCAATGAAAAGACTTGGGCCTTTGCTTTTTGAATCTTGGACAAGCTGGAAACTGGCCAGGTTCCAGCAGCACATGCTGGAAGTTTTGATGGCTCCCAGGTGTGTGTCTGGGCCTCTCCTGGCCAGGATTAAATAAATGCTTTCTCTTTGAACCTGAAGAGTCTCTGATTAGTTAATTTGGGAAAGGTGGTCTAGTATCTATTCCACACAATGGTTTAAATGTAGAAAGTCTCTGCACATTTCAAACACTTAAGGATTGTATTATCATAGGTGAGAATAGTAAAAATATTTTGGTACTGAGCTCCATTCTATAAGAAAAGCATTGAAGAAGGATTGTAGTGGAAGAAACACTTATATAGTACTGATACATGAAACACATGCTCTTGATTTACTTAGAATTATTTTCCCCTGTTTATTCTTTTTCCTATTCTTTATATGCCAACAAGAATTTTTCTAAAGGAATAGTAACTGTACATGACATATATTTATTTCATTAACATTCCTGGAAATAATGTCATAAATTACTACTATATTATGAAGTAAAACTTCATTCTACCTATCTTTTATTATTATATGATTTCCTACGCAGATATTTTTTGGTAGTGTTTTGACCAAATCATTAATGTTCAAAATGTTAAATTTTAAATCTTAAAACTTAAGTAAAGAAAATTGTTTCAAAATTATTTATATAACATTCCTGATCATCTGATGTCCTTCTGACAGCACAAGATACAAGAAATGGCTTTGGAAAAACCAAGGGAACAAATTTCCTTTTCCTCTAATATTCTCTCTTTGTGAAGAGAACAGAATGGTAGCATCTGGCCCTAATTTCTGATTTCTTCTCTTGTCAGGAATTACAATCTCATTTGGAGAAGTATGAAAATAAAATGATTAGAGATGTCTATTTTGCTTCCTTTTGAACCACATACACAAGGACAGGTCCTTGTCACAAATAGGACCTCTTAAAAATAGGGTCATGTAAAAGAGAGCCATCCCCATTCAAAGAGAGGCTATGGGAACTGAAGGTGGATCACAACATAGTATTTTCACTTGTTTGCTTGCTTATTTTTTCTCATTTCCTTTCTCATTTTTTCCCACTTTTGATCTGATTTTTCTTGTACAGCATGATAAATAAAAGAATTGCACAACTTATATTGGATTACTTCCTATCTACATATTGGGAGGAAAGGAGGGAAGAAGGAAGAAAAATTTGGAACACTAATTCTTTATTTCCTGCCTTTTTATTAACATCAAATTATACTTTTCTCTTTCCTTTTCCCTCCTCCCCAGCATTTTCTTTAAGAGCACCACTTGCCTCAAGCAGTCTTCCTTCTTTAGAGTATCTCCCTCTTTCTTATACCTTTCCCCTACTATTTCTGTTTTCCCTTCTATTTAGCCTACTCTTCCCCTCCACTTTTCTATATAGTGAGATATGTTTCTAGGTGAAACCAAATATATCTAACATTTTTTCTCTGGGCCAAATCTGATGAGAGTAAGATTCACACAATATTTGTCACCCTCCTTCTATGGGCCAGAACGCTTGTTCTTAAAACAAGAATTCTTACAAGGTGTTAAGTCAAAGGAATTGATGAGACAATGATTATTTAGTTTAGCATGTTGACTAATAGTTCTCTAGTTCAGTACATGTATTAGTGCTTAATATAATTCCAAAAGATTCACACTTATGATAATGGAGTATATAACAGCCAGCAAAGACTGAACGAGATTCATTCCATCTTCAGTCAGGCTCCTGGTAGCTCTCCTGGAGTTAAATTTTAGTGAATTATTTTCTTCATTTACTTTTTAAATTTCTTTTTGTATTTGTCCAATTGAATTTTTAACTCAATTGTATTGATTATGGAATTTTTTTTCCATTTCACAAATTCTGTTTTTAAGGAGTCTTTTTTTTTCCTGTTTCACAAGTTCCGTTTTTCTGGAAGTTGCTTTCTTTTTCCATTTTATCAAATCTATCTTTTAATGAGTTATGTGCCTTTTCCATATCCTCTTGCAAAGGTTTCATTTCCTTTCCTCATTTTTCTTCTAGCTCTCTTTTAAGATCCTTTTTAATTTGTGTGATGCCTTGTGTGATGGGACCAGGTTATATCACCTTTTGGGAATTCATCTGGAGACAATCTGCCTTTAGTTTCCTCAGGGTTTGACATCTGTTCTTCTCTTTCACCATAAAAGCTGTCTATCATCAAAGTTTTCTTTACTTTTTTTTTATTCATTAAAAAAAAAAAATTAAGTCTGCTTTTAGAGCAGGGGAAGTTTTCCAAGCTTCCTCTACAAGCAGAAGCTTTCTCTATAAAGCAGCCATGGCTATACTGGATCAATGTTGACTCACTCCTGGTGCTGGTTAGGCGTGGCCAGGTCCTGTGAGATTCTGACAGTGTTCACTATTGACCTTTTGTTTTGCGTTGGATGTTTTGTAACTTCTCTGCTGATCTACTGACTTAAAGCCAGAGCAGAGTGGCCAGCACTGCTGTAGATTCCTTCCTGTGGATTCTCTGCCACACAGAATCTGCACTGCCCTGAAGAGTCCACACCACCCCAGGACTCTGTGCTGTCTGTGCTGACATTTGTGCTCAGCTGCTTGTGGTTGGCTGCTTTCCTCTGTGCCTGATTGAAACCGACCTCTTCTGATGGTCTTTGAAATTATCTTCTGTTGATAATTTGTTGCACTCCCAATATTCATGGATTCTGCCGGTCCAGAGCTAATTCAGAGGCTGGATTTGTTAATTAGTCTGAGGGTTGTAGGAGAAGATCAGAGAGAAACGTGTGTCATCTTCGCCATCTTGGCTCTGCCCCTGGAAGTTCTCACTTTTCTTTATAACACTTTATAATACTAACTGCCTGGCATATTATAAATGTTTAATAAGTATTTACACAAATAGAAAATAGGAACTAACAGGATGTCTTTAAACAAGTTATATTTAAAATTTAGACAACAATAATGATAGTACAGTACTTTAAGGTTTGCAAAGTGCTTTATATATATATATATATATATATATATATATATATATATATTGCTCATTAGATTATCAAAGTGTCTCCATGAGGCATTTGCTATCATCATCCTCATTTTACTGACACTGCAAAAAAAAAAAAAAAAAAAAAAAAAATTAAATGACTTGTGCCTCATCACATACCTCAAAAGTGAGTGAGGCAGGATATAAGCTAAAATTCATCTGACTCCAGATACTGCATTGTATCTAATAAATGGCACAATAGCCTCTGTTAGAATTATACATTAAAATGCAGCACACACACATAGAGACTAATTGTTTTCTAAATCTGACCTTTCCTTACAATTATTTCCAAATCACTTGTCTTTGTACGGTGGAAGGAATGACTGGTTAGAACAAAGACAAAAATCAATACAAAATGAAGGAGGAAAAACAAAGTAAAGGTAAGAAGAAACCTTTTTGTGCAATTATTAGAGTTTCAACCAATTGTTTTTGATGCTGAAAAATGATAAAAGGACAATACTTATAAAAGCCATGGACTCTAATTATGTGCCCTGCAAGGCACTGTCCTAGATTCTTTTTTCTTTTTCACATGGCAATCACATTAGCTCCTATGAAATAAAATATTATCTCTTTGCAATTGATTCTCAGATATATTTATTCAACTATATCTCTCTCCTGATTTCCCAATCAATAAATAAACATGTGCCAGGTACCGTGCTAGGTGATATATCTTCAAAGAAGGGCAAAAAACATACCTTGTCCTTCAAAATCAAATGGGGAAAACCACATGCAAAGGATTTTGTACAAATAAGATATAAACAGAAGAAAATGTAGATAATTAACACAGGAAAATCATTATCATTAAGGAGGATCAGGAAAGGCTTCCAATAGAAAGTGGGATTTAATATGGCACTTGAAGGAAACTTGGGAAGCAAGGGATTGAGTATCCCAGATATGAGATTCAGTCAATGAAAACGTCCAGAGTCAGGGATAGAATATGTTGTGTAAGACACAACAAGGTCAGTGTTTCTGGATTACAGAATATATACAAATTAGCAGTGAATAAGAAGATGGAAATATAGGTAAGGGTAGAAAAATCATGAAAGCCTTTGAACAAGAGAGATTTTTATATTTGACTTCAGAAGTGACAGAGAGTTATCATTGTAGTAACTAGTGACATAGTGACCAGGTAACAGTTAAACCTGAACTTTAGGAAAATAACTTTAACAGCCAAGTAGAAAAGGGACTAGAGTGGAGAGACACTTGTAGCATGGAGACTATTGCAATAGGTTTTTCCTGTAGTCCAATTTGAGGTCCTAGAGACAGCTGGATGACATAATGGATAGAATACTGAGTCTGGAGTCAGGAAAACTTATTTTCTTGAGTTGAAATCTGACTTCAGAAACTTACTACCTATGTGTCTCAGTTTACTCATCTGTAATATGAGCTAGAGAAAGAAATGACAAATCTCTATAATATCTTTGCCAAAAAAAACCCAAATGTGATCAAGAAGAATCAGACATGATTGAAAAACAATTGGACACAGTGGTGATGAGTGGTATCATGGATAGATGAAAGAAGGGAAGGGTACAATACTGGATATCTCAAATTGTATATGTAATAGAAATATTAAATTCAATATGTCTAAGATTTGAATTTTTTATCCCCCTCTTCTACATCCTTTCTTCCTAGCTTCTGTATCATTGTAGAGGGTATGATAATAACTATTTTATTAGTCACTCAGTTTCCTAACAGTGGTTTCATCCTCAAATCCTTACTCTTATACCCAAAGTAAAAATATTGTCAAGTCCTGTTCTATTTTTTGGTTAGTTTATGAATGAGAATATTTTGGGATTATATCTAGTTCCTGTTACTTTTGGTCAGGAAATATGTTGTTGTTGTTTTACCATGTGAGAATTGCCCTTTAAGATTATAATTCATTACTCTACCCAATAAAAAATATCCTTCAAGTTTTATGTATACATAATTATCACTATGTTTGTATAAAAGTCCAGGGGGGGAAAAGGGGAGGGAAAGGGAATGTAAGTTTGAGCATTTCTGGTGTGTTTGGGCATCATTTCCTTAGAAAAGGTCTTGGGCCCAGGAATCACTTAAAAGATTGATTAATGATTCCCAGAGAATGCTTTATAGCCTAAGGATATACTCTATGAAGCTAGGGTTAAAGAATTGCCTGAAGCAAATATAATGAAAATCCTATGTAAACCAAATACAAACAGTGTTGTAGATAGAGAGATTTGAATTCTCAGTGTTACTGTTATTTCAAGGCTCTGGGAATCTGTTTTGAAAGGACTTAATCAGGAAGCCAAGATGGCAGAGTAAATGTAGGGACTCACCTGAGCTCTCCCCCAGACCCCTCCAAATACTGTTAAATAAAGACTAAAATATTTTACAGCATCATAACCTACAAAAAAAAAAAAAAAGATAGAGTGAAACAGTTTTCCAGCTGAAGACAACTTAGAGAAGGTCAGCAGGAAAGTTCAGTAGGGTAGGAATGGAGTACTGTTGAGCACAGGCTGGACCAGCATAGCCCCAAACTCAGCAAACCAGGAACAGGCCTCAGGATAACTGAACCAGTGGCAAGAGTGGAGGTTTCCAGACCTCTTGGCCCACAGACAGCAAATCCTTACAAGATTGGCAAGAAAGTTTGTCACACTAGAATGAAAGAGCTTTGAGGAATCAACAAACTGGGGGAGGCCTTGAGAGCCACTGAATTTGTAGCAGCAACAGCAGTGATGGAAGCTTCTGGAGGTCTCAGATGGTAAGGGGGTTGAACAGCTGGTCAGAAGGAGCAATCTTTGTTAGGACTGAGATAGAACTCTGCTGCTTTGCCCATACTCAGATCTGGGACTCAGACCTGGTTCACCATCCCAGGATGAGGAGGACCTCTAGTACACTAGAGCTTATAGCCATAGTGGAACAGTGACCCTCCTCACAGTTCCAAGGCAGAAAAGAATGCTTGTGGTTGCCCACAGACCAATGCACAGTACAGGAAAGTAGCAAACATATTTCTCCTTGGATCATAGTAACTTGGAAGAATTGAAAACTTACAGTCTCTAAGAGCATCTCTGAAAACAGCTACACTTGGGACAATGCATCCTCCATCCTGGAGACAGAGTCCTCTTTTAACAAAAAGTTAAGTCAAGTAATAGGCTGAGAAAATGAGCAAACAGAAAAAGATTCTGAGTAGAGAAAGTTACTATGGTGACAAGGAAGATCAAAACACACTCAAAAGAAAATAAGAGCTCCTACATCCAAAACCTCCAAAAAAAGTAATATTTGGAGTCGGACCATGGAACAACTCAAAAATTAAGTAAGAGAGATAGAAGAACAATTAGGAAAAGAAATGAGAGTGATGCTAAAAAACAAAAACAAAACAAAACAAACAAACAAACAAAAAAAAAAAAAACAACAAAGAGGCAATGAGATGATGAATGCCTTAAAAAGCAAAATTGGCCAAATGAAAAAGGAGGTATAAAAGTTCACTAAGAAAACTAATTCCTTGAAAATTAAAATTGAGCAAATGGAAGCTAATGACTTTATGAGAAAGCAAGAAACAGTAAAACAAAATTAAAAGAATGAAAAAATAGAAAATAATGTAAAATATGTCATTGAAAAAAATCACTGACCTTGAAAATAAATTCCTGGGAATAATTTAAGAATTACTGGACTAACTAAAAGCCATGATCAAAAAAAAAAAAAAGAAAAAGCTTACACATTATCTTTTGAGAAATTATCAAGGAAAACTGTTCTGATATTCTAGAATCAGAGGGTAAAATAGAAATTGAAAGAATCAATGGATCATCTCCTGAAAGAGATCCCAAGATGAACATTCTTAGGAATATTATAGTCAAATTCTAGAACTCACAGGTCAAGGAGAAAATATTTCAAGCATACAGGCAGAAACAATTAAAGTATAGTAGAGCAAAGTCAGAAAAACTCATGATTTAGCAGCTTTCTATGTTAAAGGTATTGGAGGGCTGGAAATATAATATTCCAGAGAGCAAAGAAACTTTGATTACAATCAAGAATCACCAAAAGCAAAACTGGGTACAATCCTTCAGGAAGAAAAATGGATATTCAGTGAAATAGAGAGTTTTCAAGCATTTTTTTAAATGAAAAGACCAGAGCTGAATAGAAAATTTGACTTTCAAATACAGGACTCAGGAGAATCATATGGGGGGTAATTAGGAAAGGGAAAACTCATAAGGTATTTAATAAAGTTAATATGTTTAATTCCTATATGAGAAAATGAAACTTGTAACTCATAAGAACTTTTTAATTATTAGGGCAGTTAGGACAAACAGAATATATATAGACAAAGAACAGAGGTATGAGTTGAATATGAAGGGATACATACCTTAAAAAACAAAATTAAGGTGTGAGGAAAAAATGGTAAAGGGAGAGGTGAAATGGTATAATCATCTGCCAAAAAAGAGACAAGAAAATGCTTTTATAGTGGAAGGGAAGAGGAGGAGAAAAGGGAGAGTGAATGAACCTTACTCTCATCAGAACTGATAACATGCACACTCAGTTGGGTAGAAAAATCTTACCCTAAGAGAAATAGAGGAGGAGATATGAGAAAAGAGAGGATGATAGAAGGCAGGGCAGATTGGGTGAGGGGGTAGTCAGAAAAACAAACAAACAAAAAAAAAACACTTTTGAGTTGAGACAGGTTGAAAGGAAAGAGAGAATAGGATAAATGGAGGAAATACAGTTAGTGATAATAATTTTATCTGTTTGTTTTCCTAGGCAACTGAAATTGTGACTTGCCAACAGTTACATAACTAGTAAGTGTTAAGCGTCTGAAGCTGTATTTGCACTCAAATCTTTCTGACTTCAGGATCAGTGGACTTCTATCCACTGTGCCATCTAGCTACACCTAGCAATAGTATTTTTGAAAAGAATTTTGAAGCAAGTTTCTCCAACAAATGTCTCATTTCTCAAATATTCAGACAACTGAGTCAAATTTCTAAAACAAAAACAAAATAAAAACAAAATTTCTAAAACAAAATAAAAAAATAAGAGGAATTTCCTAATTGATAATGATCAAAAGAAATGTACAATTTTTAGATGAAGCAATAAAGCTGTTTATATCCATATTTTAAAAAATAGTTTCACTATTGATTGGAAAAATGCAAATTAAAACAATTCTGAGGTACTACTCAACTAAGAGGACATAAAAGGAAAAAGACAAATGTTGGAGGGAATGTGGGAAAAAATGAGACTTTAATGCATTGTTGGTGAAATGGTGAACTGATTCAACCTTTCTGTAGATTAAATTGGAATTGTACTCCAAGGACTATAAAACCATATAAACTCTTTGATATAACAATATATCTACTAGGTATGTATTCCAAAAGAGATTTTAAAAAAAGAAATAAAGAAAGAAAAAAGAAAGAAAGGAAGGAAGGAAGGAAGGAAAAGAGGGAAGGAGGTAGGGAAGAAAAAGAGAGAGAGGGGAGGAAAGAAGGGAAGGAAAGAAAAGGGAAGGAAGAGAAGAAGGAAGGTAAGAAAAAGAAAAAAAGTCTTCATTTTTTACAGTTCTTTGTTAATCAACTATTTTTATTTTTGATAACATATATTTTTGTTATTCCCTATATAGTTTATATATCTGAATTTTTTTCAGATATTTATTTGAAAAAAAAATTTCCTACAATCAATCACTTCCTTTGATATATTTTGATGGCCTTTAATTCCTGGCTTGGTTAAGAATTTCCTTTCTAACCATTTAAAAAAAAAATTTATAATCTTTCATTTTGGGATCATTAATTATCTTTGAAGTTATTGTGGTACATGGTCAAAGCTGTTGCTCTAACCCTAATTATGTTCAAACAGTTAACATTTTTCCCTATAAGTTTTGTTAAATGCAATGTTGAGTTCTTCACAAAATAATTTATGTCTTTTGCTTTATAAAACCTTCATTTAATTCATGTGGTTGCTTCTGCTTTTCTTTTTGGTTCTATAAATTTATTTTTAAAAATTCATAAGGGAGAAAATTGTTTTAATGATGAAGTATAATTGAAATCTGAAAGTGCTACTTATTGCTACTTATTTTCATTATTTTCACTAAGATTTTGTACATTTTGATTTTCTATTTTGTCATCTTCATTCTGCACATTTTGATCTATTTTGTCATTTTTATTATGGACATTTTGATTCCCTCTTTTGTCAGCTTTATAAAATACTTCTTTGTTAGTATAATTAGCATATCATGTAAAATTAATTTAGGTCATATTTTCATTTTTATTATACTGGCAGAATAGAGCTGTGAGCACTAAATATTCCTTCAATTATTTAAATCATTTCTTTGAGGAGTTTTCAGTAATTATATCTGTCTATGTCTTGATTGTGGTTTGACAATGTGACAATACTTTTTGCATTTTTAATGGAATATCTTTTTTTTAAATTATTATTACTGTGATGGCCTCATCATTTTCATTTAGAAATTCAGTTGACTTTTGTGGGTGCTTTTTTCTTCCTATTTGCTCATCTTATGGTTTAGTTTTTTCTTCTATTTTATTTTATAACCATCACTCGCAAACTTTGTAGCAGCCCTTTTTGTTGTAGCAAGGAACTGGAAATGGAGTGAATTCACTCATCAATTGAGAAATGGCTAAATAAGTTATGATATATGAATGTAATGGAACATTATTGTTCTATAAGGAATGATGAGTGCTTCAAGGCAATTCCAATAGACTTGGGATGGAAAAAACCATGAAGACTGGATATGGATCTAAGCACAGTATTTTTCTCTTTTTTGTTTGTGATGGAGAAAGTCATCTGCATCCAGAGAGATGACTATGGGGACTGAACGTGGGTCATAATATAGGATTTTCACCTATTTTGTTGTTGTTTGCTTGCTTGTTTTTTTATTCTAATATTTTTCTTCTTTTTGATGTGATTTTTCTTATGTAGCATAATGAATGTGGAAATGTGTTTAGAACTGCATATGTTTAGCCTACATTGGATTACTTACTGTCTGGGTGTGGGGAGAGTTAGAGACAGAGGAAGAAAAATTTGGAACACAAGGTTTTGTAAGGGTGACTTTTGAAAAGTACCTTTGCATATATTTTGAAAAATAAAGAGCTATTATAGAAAAAGAGTTGAATAATATATATAATTAAATAATAAAATACTATTGAAAATTTAAAAAAAAAGCCCCATCACTTGCAAAACAGATCATTTTGCAAAGTAGTTTGTTGAGTCCTATTAAAATTAATAATAATAAAAAGGAGTGTTGGTAATGTTATTATTTTTTGTATTTTTAATATGACTATGATAAGTTGGTATGATTTTCGGTTTTTCTTTTCCTTGAAGGCATGTGTGTTGGCATCAGTTAATAAAGATGTCTCTGAGACTTGATCATCTGCTTCCCTTAATGCATCTTCTTGCTTATCTAAGATGATTAAAAGTGCCATTCACATAAAGTCAGGGCTTTGACTATTGAATTTCCGAAGGCAACACAAGTCACCGTACTTTGCCCTTCTGACCATACAAGTATCTATAAGGAGAAGAAAGAACAGTGGCTAAAGAAGCCTCATGCCACTGTATCTTGTTTGTTTATTTATTTTGTTTATGTATTTATTTCTTGGTGGCATATGCTTGTTGTGTTAGAATACAGTAAATCTTTTCTTTCTTTCTTTCTTTCTTTTTTTTTTTTTTTTTTTGCTTGAGGCATTTGGGGTTAAGTGACTTGCCCAGGGTCACACAGCTAGCAGTGTTATGTGTCTGAGGCCATATTTGAACTCAGGTTCTTTGGGGCTGGTGCTCTATCTACTGCGCCACCTAGCTGCCTCTAAAC
Organism: Sarcophilus harrisii; assembly: GCF_902635505.1. Lineage (NCBI taxonomy): Eukaryota > Metazoa > Chordata > Mammalia > Dasyuromorphia > Dasyuridae > Sarcophilus > Sarcophilus harrisii. The sequence continues at coordinate 240,905,017 of NC_045426.1, forward strand.
CTTTTTTTTTTTTTTTTTTTTTTTTAATAAAAATATTCAATGACTTTCCAATTTTTTGCTTTAATGCTGAAACTGAATTAAAAATATTGTTTTTCACCCTCTCAATAGTATTTTATTCAAATACATGTAAAGAAAGTTTGTAACATTCATAAGATTTTTGTATTTAAAATATTTTATTCCTCCCTCCCTTACCATTCCCCTTTCCAAAACAAGGAATATGACATAGGTTACTCATGTACAAATACTTTAAAACATTATTTCCCTATTTGTCATGCTGTAAAAGAAAAACCATAGCAAAATAGGAAAAATAAAATACAAAAAAGAAAAAGAAAAAAAGTGGGTGATATATTATATTTTGATCAACACTCAATCTCCATAGTTCTTTCTCTGGATGAAGATGACATTTTCTATCTTAAGTCTATTGGCATTGTCTTAGATTACTGCATTGCTGAAAAGAGATAAGTTTATCATAATCATCACATAATCTTGCTGTTAGTACAATTTTCTCCTGGTTTTGCTCACTTCACTCACCATCAGTTCAAGTCTTTCCAAGCTTTTCTGAATTCAGTCTGCTCAACATTTTTTTTAAAAACAATATTTTATTACATTCATATACCCTAACTTATTCAGCTTTTCCCCAATTGATGGACATCCATTCAATTTCTAGATCCTTGCTACTACAAAAATTGCTGCTGCAAACATTTTTTGCACATGAAGGTTCTTTTTCTCTTTTATGATCTCTTTAGAATATAGATCCAGTAGACACACTGCTGGATGAAAGGATATGTACAATTTTATAGCTCTTTAAGAATATGAACTAAAAAAATTGTTGATGTTAATTGTGCTGCTAACAGCATGATTTGCCATTATACATTCCTTGGTACTGGATAATTCAGGATAGAATATTGGATGATTAAAATAGCCCCTTGGCAGAGATGAAAAATAGGTAGTTACTGCCTAAAGCCAGGGCAGAATGGAAAATTTGTGGAGAATAGAATAATGTTTAATACAGTTTGAGAGGAGGTAGATGGATGAAAAATGAAAAATAGGTCAAATCTTATATGAAACTGTAATTTATTATGAAATGGAAGTTAGGAAGAAAGGGAAGAAGGAAGGAAAGCTATTTATCAAGCACTTAATATGTGCCAGGACCTGTGCTAAGTTCTGGAGACAGTTCCTGTAAAGAGTTTATTTTCTAAGGAGCAAAGATATTTCACAAAAGAAAAGTGAAAAGTGAGGGTGGAGAAAAGAGGGAAAAATGAAAGTACCTGTTGGAAGGAGCAAAAGGTGGGGGAATGATTTTTAAGTCAGTAAGAGTACAACTAGTCCAATAAAGATGAATCTACTGGAGACCCTTAACAAAATATATACTCTAGAAGAAACTCACCAATTGGAGAAGGGATGTAGATAAAATAGAGAGATATTCTATGATAACTAGACCTCCTGGATGGTAAGATCTTCTAAGGCAAGGAGTTCTCAGATGTGGAGGCAATTTCCAAGATAAAACTACAAGTAGAAGTATGTTTGTAAAATCTGTATGGCCTAGTCCTATGGACTAGGAGGAGAAAACAAACAACAACAACAACAAAAAACAAGTACTTAAAAATTTAAAATGCTGCTTCTTATTAGCTCTCATTTTCTTCAGTTTATGGAACTATTTTTTTTTTTTTTTATCTTGGTAACTTTAACTGTATTTTTGTATATGTTTTTCTCTGGTTGTTTTTGAAGTTTCTGAGCTGCATAATGCATTTCGCCCTGATTCCTCCTAGAGGACCTTATTCTATAAAAAGATGTTCCCTTTATTTTTTTTGGAAGCGTACTGCTTTCTGATCACTATTTTTAAAATCAGAATGAAAGAATAAAAATGATTTTCTTCAGAAACCAAAGGGTAAATGACATTTGGTACAGTAACAATCAGTACTACTTACTAACAATCAGTTACTGTAGACTAAAGTAAAACCATGCTCCAGGTTGATGAGTGGGTGGTCTTAATGATAACCAGTTTCAGTAGAGCAGGATATTCTTAGTGACATTACTGGAAAATTATCAACAGCTGACTGCATAATGCAAATTAATCTCTAGATGCACTTTGGGTGGCCTGAATGTTAAAGTACTGAAAATACAAATTCATTTTCTGGTCAGGGAATATGTACTAAAGGTGAAATATTTAACCCTTGCTGCATGTTTACTTTTAAAGGGACCTCTAATAAGTGATACATCCATTAAAAATAAAGAGTCATTATACTTAGTGCTATCTAAGTGCACATCAGGGTGCATTAGTGTCAGGATAATGAATGAAAAGGCTATAGAAGGGAAAATAAACAAACCTCTCCAAAATATATATGTCATCTGGGAAGGTAGCAATGCTTTTCTAAATTAGTTAGTCTTGCAAATTATCTTAAAATGAAAATGGAAGGGAAGAAAGTAAATTTATTAGAGAGGTAGGGAAAACATTCAAAAGGACTGTACTGGATACTTTTCTTCTGAAGTGTAGCATCAACAATTTACTTTATTTATTTATTTATTTTTCATAATTATAACTTTTTATTGACAGAACCCATGCCTGGGTATTTTTTACAACATTATCCCTTTTATTCACTTCTGTTCTGACTTTTCCCTTCCCTCCCTCCACCTCCTTCCCTAGAAGGCAGGCAGTCCTATACATGTTAAATATGTCACAGTATATCCTAGATACAATATATGTGTACAGAACTGAACAGTTCTCTTGATGCACAGGAAGAGTTGGATTCAGGAGATAGAAATAACCTGGGAAGAAAAACAAAAATGCAAAGAGTTTACATTCATTTCCCAGTGTTCTTTTTTGGGTGTAGCTGCTTCCCTCCAGCACTGATCAATTGAGACCGAGTTAGATCTTCTTTTTGTCTAAGAAATCCACTTCCATCAGAATACATCCTCATACAGTATTGTTGTTAAAGTGTATAATGATCTCCTGGTTCTCATTTCACTTAGCATCAGTTCATGTAAGTCTCTCCAACCCTCTCTGTATTCATCCTGCTGGTCATTTCTTACAGAATAATAATATTCCATAACATTCATATACCACATTTTACCCAACCATTCACCAATTGATGGCCATCCACTCAATTTCTAGTTTCTGGCCACTACAAACAGGGCTGCCACAAACATTTGGCACATACAGGTCCCTTTCCCTTCTTTAGTATCTCTTTGGGGTATAAGCCCAGTAGTAGCACTGCTGGATCAAAGGATAGGCACAGTTTGATAACTTTTGGGGCATAATTCCATATTGCTCTCCAGAATGGTTGGATTCGTTCACAACTCCACCAACAATAGCATCAACAATTTAATAGTCCTTTAAATTTTTATAAATTATAAAATGTTACTTATATATTTTGTCTCTAGATTTCATTAATGATAATTTTCTTATATGAGATTTTAAAACAATGCATTTTAAAATTGATGAATGTTCTTTCAGAGCTGAAAACTATATTCTGCTCTTCTAACCTTGGAAAAAAAATTAGATAATTTCAAAGACTTATACTTCTTAGAAGTCCTAAATAAATGTATTTGATCTATTTAATGTTTTTTCTTTAAATACTAAAGACCATGGTTATAAGCAAGAGAAGGGAAGAAGAACAGATGAAAGAAAATGGTAAAGAAGAAAGGAGAGGAGAAAAAAATATATAAGAATTCCAATGTCATTATCTTTCATTTCGATATCATTATTTTTTTTCTTATTTAAAAAAATGATATTTCATTTCCCCTCAATAACATGTAAAAAGAACTCAGCATCTTTCTTTAAAGTTTTCTATTTCAAATTCTATCCATACCTCCCCTCTCTTTCCCTAAGTCTTCCCCTAAGAATGACTTCCCTAAGATATCAGGCAAGCTGATATAGGTTATACATATGCAATCTCATAAAAATTTCTATTTTGTCACTTTTTTTCTTTTTTTTTTTTTCACTTTTTTTCTAAGAAGGAAAAGGAAACAAAGAAAAAGAAAAAAAGTCCACAACGGTATGCTTCAAACATCAGTTGTTTTTCCAGAGGTGAGTAACATTTCTTATCATGAATTCTTTGGGATTTTGTTGGATCATTATATTGCTGAGAATAGCTAACATTCACATTTCTTCTATGTAAAATTTTGCTGTTTCTGTGTATAATGTTTTCCTATTTCTGGTTATTTCACTCTGGATTTGTTCAGGTAAGTCTCTCCATGTTTTTGTTTGTTTTCTGAAACCATTTTGCTCATCATTTCTTTTTTATGTTGAAATATATGTTAAATCCCATATATATATGTATATATACACATACATATTTATACAGTTATCTTGCTGCACAAGAAACATCAGATCAAGAAAGAAGAAAAAGAACTGAGAAAAATCAAAATGCAAGCAAACAACAGAGAGTGAGAATGCTATGTTGGGTCCACACTCAGTTTCCATAATTCTCTCTCTGGGTGTAGATGGTACTCTTCATCACTGAACAATTGGAACTGGTTTGAATCATCTCATTGCTGAAGAGAGCCACGTCCATCAGAATTGATCATCATATAATATTGTTATTGAAGTATATAGTGATCTCCTGGTTCTGTTCATTTCACTCAGCATCAATTCATGTAAGTCTTTCCAAGCCTCTCTATATTCATCCTGTTGGTCATTTCTTACAGAACAATAATACCCCATAACATTCAACATACCATAATTTATTCAGCCATTTTCCAACTGATAAGCATCCACTCAGTTTCTAGTTTCTTGCCTCTATAGTGAGGGCTGCCACAAACATTTTTGTACATATGGGTCTCTTTCCCTCCTTTAAGATTTCTTTGGGGTATAATCCCAGTAAAAACACTGCTGGAGCAAAGGGTATGCACAGTTTGATAACTTTTTGCTGCTCATCATTTCTTATAGTCCAATGGTATACTATTGCAACCATATACCATAATTTGTCCAGCTATTCCCCAATTGATGAACATTCCTTTAATTTACAATTCATAGCCACAAGAAAGAGTTATGGATATTTTTTATAGATAGAATCATTTTCCTTTAAAAAAATATCTTTGTGATACAACTCTAGTAGTGGTACTTGCATCAAAGGGTATAAAGCCCTCTGGATATAGTTGAAAATTGCTCTCCAGAATGATTGGATCAATTCATAACTTCAACAATACATTAGTGTCCCAGTTTTCCCACATCCCTGTCAACATTTTTAGTTTTCCTTTTTTGTCATATTATTCACCCTGATAGGTGTGAGATGGTAACTCAGAATTATTTTATTTTATGTTTTTCTAAGCAATAGTGATTTAGAATATTTTTATATGACTATAGATTTTTTTTTCTTTCACTGCCATTATCTTAAAGAAATCTGTAATGCAGTTTTATTCTGGCCAAGTTTTAAAAGATGATCTATGAATCTAAAAAAAGAAATAATAAAATTATAATCTATCGATTAATTGGATTTTAAAAAGAAAGCAAAATTACCAATATAAAAAATAAAAGGCAAATCTACCACAATGAAGACAAAATTTTAAAAAGTTATTAAGAGTTATTTTGTCCAATTAAATACTAATAAATTTAACAAACTAAGTGAAATCAATATTCACAGAAAATCAAATTGTCTAAATTAACAGAAAAAAAGAAAATAGAATACTTAAATTATCCTTTTTTATGAAAAGAAACAGAAAAAAAAAACAATAAATGATCTCCTGAAGGAAAAAAAAAACAATCCAGAGAGCCAGATGAATTCATAAATGAATTCTACCAAACACTGAATAAAAAATTAATTCCAATTATGTAAACACTGTGGGAAAATAGGTAAAGAATAAGTTCTACCAAGTTCCTTTTACAACAAAAATATGGTACAAACACCTAAATTAGGAGAAGAATAAAACAAGATAAAAAATTATTGATAAAATTACTTAATGAATATTGATGAAATTATTTTAAAATGTTTTATTTTTAATTTATGGAATAAAGCAAGCATTTTGATAATATAAACTATAATAATAATAATAATATATAAGGATGATGATGTTATGAGATGGCAAACTTAAACCCAAACTTGTTATACCTTTTAAGTATGCAAATATCAAATAAATTTCTCTTTTTCCTTCCTTCCCTGCCCACCCTGGAGAAGAGTACCAATTGACAAAAGTGTGTGTGTGTGTGTGTGGGGGGGGTCATTCTTTTTTTTTTCTATTTTTATTAAAAGTTTTTCTTTTCTTTTTTTTTTATTAAAGTTTTTTATTTACAAAACATATCATGGGTAATTTTTCCAGCACTGATCCTTGCATAACTTTTTGTTCCAAATTTTCCCCTCCTTACTCCCATCCCCTTCCTTAGCTGGCAGGTAGTCCAATATATGTTAAATATGTTGAAATACATGTTAAATCTAATATATGTATACATATTTATACAGTTATTTTGCTGCACAAAAAAATCAGATCAAGAAGGAAGAAAAAGAAAAACTGAGAAAGAAAACAAAATGCAAGCAAATAACAACAGAGTGAAAATGCTATGTTGTGTTCCACACTCTGTTCCCATAGTTCTCTTTCTGGGTGTACATCACTCTTTTCATGACTGCACAAGTAGAACTGGTTTGAATCATCTCAATGTTGAAGAGAGCCATATCCATCAAAATTGATGGTTATATAGTCTTGTTGTTGCCATGTATAAATGATCTCATGATTCTGCTAATTTCACTTAGCATCAGTTCATGTAGGTCTCTCCAAGCTTCTCTGAAATCATCCTGCTGGTCGTTTCTTACAGAACAGTAATATTCCATAGCATTCATATATGATAATTTATTCAGCCATTCTCCAATTGATGGACATCCACTCAGTTTCCAGTTTCTTGCCTCTATAAAAAGGGCTGCCACAAACATTTTTGCACGTCTGGGTCACTTTCTCTCCTTTAGTATCTCTTTGGGGTATAAGCCCAGTAGTAGCACTGCTGAATCAAAGGTGAGCAGTTTGATAACTTTTTGAGCATATTCCAAATTGCTCTCCAGAATGGAAATAAAAATGATATTTGATAAAGATAACTATTTTGTAGTGAATTTACTTCAGATAATTTCTGTGTTGCCTTTTCCAAACCCTCTTGCAAATTTTTAATTTCCTTTCCCCATTTTTCTTCTAGTTCTCTTTTAAGATCCTTTTTATTTTCTTCTAGAAGAGCCTTGTATGATGGGAACCAGGGGTTTGAAAATTATTCTCTTTTGCCATAAAAGCTGCCTATGTTAAAGTCTTCTTTACTTTTTTACTCATTTTTTAAAAAGTTATGGTCTGCCTTTAGGACAGGGGATGTTTTCTGAAGGGCCTCAGCTGTGCTGGGTCAATGTTGATTCATTCCCCATGCTGGGTGGGCGTGTCTAGGTCCCCTGAGACTCTGGTGTTTTGGAGTTCACTATTGATTGTGCTTGTGTTGGATGTTTTACAACTTCTCTGCTGATCTACTGGCTTGCAACCAGGGCAGAATGGCCAATACTGCTGTAGAATCCTGTGGATTCCTCCCTGTAGATTCTTTGCCTCTTAGAGTCTGCACCACCTTGCAGGGTCAGCAATGCCTATGGAATCCCTCCCATTTCCAACTGAAACAGACCTTTTCTGCTTTGTTTCCTCCCATAGACTCTCTGCTACATGGACACTGCACCACCTCAGGATTCTGTGCTGTTTGGCTGGCGTTTGTACTCAGCTGCTTGGGCTGGCTACCTCCCTCCCGTTTCTAATTGAAATAGACCTTTTCTGGTGCCTTTGAAATTATCTTCTGCTGATAATTTGTTGCACTCCCAATATTTGTGGGTTCTGCTGTTTCAAAGCTAATTTAGAGGATGGATTTGCTAATTAGTGTGAGGGTTGTAGAGAAGGTCAGAGAGAAATGTGTGTCATCTCTGCCATCTTGGCTCCATCCCAGTGAAGTCGTTGTTATGTATTTCTATTTATCATTTCTTTCTCTGGATATACATAGCATCTTTCTTCACTTGTCTTCTATAGTTAATTTGGATATTAATTATAATAAAAATGACATTTCCTTAAAGTTGTTCCTGAAACAATTTAAAATAATTGTAAACAATATAATGTATCTGGTAATACAATCTGCCAAAACAAACCTAGGAACTATATAAGCAAAATTATAATAAAATTTGTATAGAAACAAAATCAGATTTAAATAATTAGAGAAATGTTAATAGCTTATAAGTAGATAGGTCCAATATAATAAAATGACCATTCTAACTAAACTAATTTATATATTTAATTTCATCCTAATTAAATTATAAAAAGAAAATTGCTGAATTTGAAAAAATTCATTTGGAAAAAGAAAAACTTAAGAATATCAAAGGAATCAATGAGAAAAAAAGTAAAGGGAGGAGGATTAGTAGTAACAGATAATAAACTATACTATACTGTAGTAGTTATCAAACCTACTTGGTACTGCCTAAGAAACAGAAAGGTAGATCAATGGAACAGAATTAACATAAAATTTACAGCAGAAAGTAAATATAATAATCATGTGTTTGAAAAGTATAAAGATTTAAGATTGGGGAACAAGAATTCATTATTTAGTAAAAAAAAAGAAAAAAATGGGAAAACTGGAAGCAGTATGGCCAGACTGGGCAAAAACTAACATCTTATACTACCTCAAATTTACCTCAAAATGGATGAATGGCCTAAACATAAAGAGAGATATTTCAAGAAAATTTGAAGACTATGGAAAATATTAATTATTAGACTTATGAATAGGGAATTTATGAATTAATAAGAGATAGGAGTATGAGATGAACTGTAAAACCTCTTAATAATGGTAAATAAAAAAATATATAGCTAAGGCCAGAAGGAAAGCAGAAAAAATTGGAAGAAAAAATATAAATGGTTTCTCAGTTAAATAAAGAATTTTGAAAACTATATATGAATATATATCATTCCCTAATTGATCAATGGTCAAAGGTTATGAAGAGGCTGTTTTTAGAGAAAGCAGTGTGGGAAAGTGACAAATTTTGTAGAGTTTTTAGAAAAGTTGAGACACCAATTAATTGCTGCTGGAATTGTGAATTGACCCAACCATTTTGGAAAGCACTCTGGAATTATGACCAAAGAGTTATTAAACTGTCTCTACTCTTTGACCCAGTAGTACCATTAGTAGGACTATTTCCAAAGATAATTAATTAAGGAAAAAGGAAAAGAACCTATATAAAATATTCATAGCCACTTTCTTTGTGGTGGCATAGAAGTTGAAAGGGCAAGGATTCTCATCAACTGGGAAATTGCTGAATAAGTTGTGATGGAATACTACTGTACTGTTAGAAAGAATGAGCTCAATGATCCCAGAGGGAGGAAAAGATATGTACTCTTGTACAAAATAATGTAGAAAAAAATTAGAAGAAGCAAGAGGATATTGTATACAGTAACAGCAACATAGCATAGATGAAAATTAAAAAGAAAATAACTGTAAGGAGATATCAATGTATAATCAAAATTATACATTCTGATCATATGATTTTTTCTTTTTTTAAAAATAGTATTTTGTTTTTCCTCAGTTATATATAAAATGTTTTATAACATTTTTTTTAAAAGCTTGAGTTCCCAGATTCTTTCCCTTTTTCTCCATTTAGAATATAAGCAATTAAATATAGATCATACATGTGTAATCATGCAAAATATTTCCATAATATTTATGTTGTGGAAAAAAAAACATAAACCACTTTTTCCAACCCCCAGAGAAAAAACTCAAGAAAAATAAAATGCTTCAATCTTCATTCAGACATGATCAGTTTTTTTTTTTCTGGATATAGATACCATTTTTCATAATAAATCTTTCAGAGTTGTCTAAGGTCATTGATTTGATAAGAATATTTATGTCATTCATAGTTAATTCTCTTATAATATTGCTATTAGTTTGTAATCAGAAAATTTCACTTTGCATCAGCTCATGGAGGTCTTTCCAGATTTTCTGAGAGCATTAATGCTCATTATTTCACAGACCATAATAGTATTCCATCATGATCACATACTACAATTTATTTAGTCATTCTGGGTAAGGTCAATATTTTAAAAAATTATCGGCATAATTACCCATACCATGAAGAAACCAAAAGAAATTATGTGTTTATTTGAGTAATTGCTGAAAAAGCTTTTGACAAAATAGAGCACCCATTCCTATGAAAAACAATTGAGAACATAGAAATAAAGGGAGCATTCCTTAAAATGATAAGCAATGTCTATATAAACCCATCTCCCAATCATTATCTGTCATGGGAATAAGTTAGTTTTTCCAATATCAAGGATGAAGCAAAGATATTTTTTTTATCGTCATTATTATTCAATATTGCACTAGAAATGTTAACTGTAGTGATAAGTAGAAAAAAGAAATTAAAGATACTAGAATAGGCAGTGTGGAAATAAAATTATCATTCTTTATTCTTTTCAGGTGTTATAATGGTATTTTTATTGAACCTTGAAAATCAACTAAAAATAGTTGAAAAAAGTAACTTCTGTAAAGTTGTAGGATACAAAATAAATCCATATAGATCACTGGTATTTCTATATATTACTAGTGAAATCTATCAAGTAGAGAAAGAAAAAGAAATTCCACTGAAACTAATTGCAGATTACATAAAATATCTGAGAATCTACCTGTCAAAACAAACCTAGGAACTATATATAGAACAATTTCAAAATACTTTTAATGCTACTTGCGTGATTTTACTTGTCAGGTTCAAATAATTGGAGAAATCTCGATTGCTCATGGGTATGCCAAGTAAATATAATAAAAATGGCAATTCTATGTTAAATTATTTTATTTATTCAGTACCATATCAAATTAGCAAAAATATTTTATAGAGCTAGAAAAAATGATAAATAACAATAAAATAATAAAATTCATTTGGATAAACAAAAAGTTTATTGGCTATCAAACTGTTTGTAGTCTTTGATCCAAAAATATAATTATTAGTTCTATGCCCCAGAAATATATAACAATCATTTTTGTGATGATAAAAAATTAGAATGAGGATAAGATCAGTTATAGAACTGATGAACATGTTTTATGGGGTTCACAAAAGCAAAAACAAAAATTTTGTGATATGATTGTGATGGAATATTATTATGTTATATAAATAATGGGCAGGATGATTTTAGAAAAACCTGGCAAGACTTACCTAAACTAATGCAAAGTGAAATGAGCAAAAACAGAACATGATACACAAAACAATGATATTGTAAGATGATCAACTGGGAATGATTTCATTATTCTCAGTAATACAATGACTCATGATAAAAAAATACTATCTATTTATAAAGAAATAATTGATGGAGACTGAGTGTTTATTGAAGCATACTTTTTAATATTTATTTTTTTCTTGCTTATTTTAATGTTTTTGTTTCCAACATGTCTAAATTTCAAATGCTTAATATTACTTTACATATATAAACTATATCAAAATGCTTGCCTTCTCAAGAAGGGGAGGATTCTAGGAAAAGAATAAGAGAATTTTGAACTCAAATTTTTCAAAAAATAATGTTAAATTTATATTTAATTTAGAAATGTTTAATGAAATAAATAAAAATGCAGATTGCAGGATAAGTTATGCACAAGACAAATATAATCTTTTGGCTTCTTGGATTTATATACTCTTGTCCTGTGACAGGGATTGGTGGCTCAGTCAGAGGTATTCTTACTGGTGTTATGACAATATGAGTTCCTGGCTTAAACTGTTGTTTAAATGTGTTGTTTTTTAATCAAGAAATCTACTCTTCCTGATACCATTAGTACATGTATTTATAGTTGGGACTCCCCAGGTTATTGTTATTTGAAAGTCTTTTAATTCCCTTAGAAGGTTTTGCAAGTTTACCATCAAGATTGAGGTATGATAGGAATAAAATTTATTTCATGTTGCCAGGTAATTTTAAAGGTAGCGTTTTAAAGTTACTTTAAAAAAGACCAAAAGGCTATCTTAAGTATTATGTTGATATTGAGGGCTATGGGGTATAAAAATAGAAGCCTATATTTCATTACCCTTTGAGACAACTCTGTGACACTGCATTGCTGTCCTGGCAAATGCAGAGACAAAGTGATTATGTTTTTTTTTAATTCTTTGCTGTTAATAAAGCACTTGTTATTTTATTTGATAGTTCACAGATGCATCTTTGAGTTTCAATCCCAAGTAAGTCTGAATCTTTTGTCTATTCTGATTTAGGCCCAATCCAGAACAACCTCACTTCATGATTTTACCTAGATGGAATTAATGGGTATTAGGGACACTTTCTGTTGCTATCCCAACTACTCATCTCATCAAAAACAAAGAATTCAGAGCTAGCTTCAGGATCCTGAGGCCATGGAACTGCATGAAGAATATTTTGAGTTACACAGTTTATAGATATATTGGCACATACTGGGGAAGAAAGAAAGATATGAATAAAAGAAGAAAACAACAACAAAAAGATGGGAATATAAGACTGAATCATTGAAAACGAAACATATCTTTTTATTTAACCTCAGTCTGAAGTTCTGGCTCTCAGCCCATAAACTAATCTTAGACTTAATTAATTGCTCCTTCTTTGCTTTAAATCCTCTCACATTTGTGTTTCATTTTCTTTTCCTCATTTATCTGAACTAATCAATCTCACCCACTCATATTCACAGACATTTTTTACTGTATCATATGTATGCAGGTGAATAGATATAATTTAAATATAACTATCTGTTATATTTAAATATAACATCTTCTCACATGTATATAAGCTTATACGTATGTATGCATATCTATACATTTGTTATATATATGTATATATACACACATATAAATACATATACATACATACATACATACATACATGTAATTATAAAGAGGCAAGAAATCTTCTGGACCATAGCTTCTTGGATAGGAATGAAATCTACTTAACAAGAATTTCTGGAAAGAAATTGACTGAAAATTTGTAAATTAAAATGAATGTATTTTCTCTCCCAAAAAAGGGCAGGAGAAGGTAGTTGTCATGAGTAAATTGTCTATGTAAACTAACCTAAAGAACATAAAAACAGATACAACAGAAAAGGAAAATAGAAATTAGGGATCCAAGAAATTTACAGGAGCGAGAATCCAAAAAGGAAATCACAACAAATTTCATGGCCTCAGATATCTACATATAAAAGGTAGGGAGCAAGGTGAACTGGAGATCAGAATATAAAGAAACATTGTTAACCTTATAGATATGATTGAACTTAGTGGGATATTGTTCATAACTAGAAAATAACATGGCTATACAAGTTATACAAAAGGAATAGAATTTGTAAATTTATATACATATTGGCAAGAAAGGGTAGCATTGTACATTAAACATTTTTTATTATTAGTCCTTTGAAATAGTCATGGATCATTGCATTGATCAGAGCTGCTAAAAATTTCATAGTTGATTATCATGATAATATTGCTATCATTGTGTTCCCTTGGTTCTTCATATTTTACTCTGCATTAGTTCAAATAAGTCTTCCCAAGGTGTTTTTAATATCTTCCCCATTTTATGGATCAATTTCATATCTGTGAAATTCAGTGAATAATTTAGCCTTTTATAATGCTCCTACTTCAGGATATGTGTGGTTGTGTGCCCAAATATACAGTTTGTATGTTTGTATTAAATGATTTGTTATCTATTTTGTTGCATAATTTTAGCCACTTGATCGTCTAGTTATTCAGTAAATTTTAATGCCTATTTTTATTGCCTATGCAAAACATTTTCTCATATTAGTCATGTTGTGAAGAAAAACCAAGAAAAAATTTTCGTTTGAAAATAGTTTTTTAAAAACCAACAGTATCTATTAATATTCATTCAGATTTCATCAGTTCTTTCTCTGGAAGTAAATAGCATATTTCAACATAAATCTTTCAGAATTGTCTTGAATCATTATACTGTTGAGAATAGCTAATTTATGGAACAAGAGGTTTGGCATTTGTTAATGCTGTAAAGTTACCCATATATAACCTGTAAATAAAAGGCTATTAAATATATATATATATATATATATATATATATATATATATATATATATATATATATATACTTTCTTTTAAGACAAGGACATTCAATGACCAGCTAATTTTTTATGTTAATGTCAAGATTGAATTAAAACTTGGTTCACTTATGTGGCATAGCCCCACCATCATGCCACAGGATCTCTTTGTAATGTGTCTTTTGAATCAATCAATCAATAAATCCATTAGGAGATATTTATTAAATACTTATTGTGGGCTAGACAGTGGACTTGTTACTGGGGTTGCAAAACCAAAAAAGAAATCAATCAAGGGGTTTACATGCTATTCAGGGAGAAATGTGTACATATGCAGATAGGTACAAAATAATTTTTTTTAAAATACAAAAAAAAGAGAATAGCTAATTTATTCACAGTTGATCATTGTACAATATTATTTTTATTATATGTAATATTCTAGTTCTGCTCACTTCATTTTGCATCAGTTCAAGTAAATCTCTGCAGATCTCCACTCCCAACTTTCAATGATCCTTCTTATCATTTCTTAGAGTACAGTAGTATTCCATCACAATCATATACCTTGATGGGTTCAGTCATGCCCTAATTGATGAGCATATCTTGATTTCAAATTCTTAGCCAAAACTAAAAGAGTTATTATAAAAATTTTTGTACATATGTGTTGTTGTTGTTAATATTTTTGGGATACTGATCTAGTAGGGCCATTTCTTTATCAAAGGATATTCATAATTTTATATAAAACTTTAGTTATTCCAGATTGCTTTCTAGAATAGTTAAATGAGTTCACATCACAACCAATAATATATTGTTGTTCTTCAGTCATTTGTCATATCCAATTGTTTGTGACTCCCATCTGAGTTTTCTTGGCAAAGATACTGAAGTGGTTCACCATTTCCTTCTCTAGATCATTTTACAAATAAAAAAACTGAGGCAAGAAAGAATGAAATGACTTCCCTTGGGTCACATAACTAATATTTAGGACAAATTTGATTTTAGGTCTTTCTGACCCTTTCTGGTGTTTCATCCATCAAGCCATTAACTGCCCCAACAGTATGTTGATTTCCAAATTTTTCCACATCTCCTTGAATATTTATTTGTCTTTCTATCATATTAGCCAATCTAATGGGTATATCTCAGGTTTATTTTAATTTTCATTTCTCCAAATAATAATGATCTAGACCATTGTTTTTATATGACTTTTTTTCATCCGAAATCTGCCTGTTCATATCCTTTGGCTTTCAATTGGGAAATTAGTCATATTATTATAAATTTGACTCAGTTTTCTACATATTTGAGAGAGAACTATAGAAAATAGTTACATTTTTCCTCCTTTTCCCCCCCCCCCCAGGTTAGGCAATTCTTACAGAAAAAGAAAAAACAAAATTGAAACTGGTTAACCAATCTATTTCTTCTGTCACTCTCTGCCTCTCATTTATAGTAGACCAGAGGGCCAAGGGCAACTCCTGAATTTATTATTAAGATATGTGGTAATAATTTTGATCCTCCTTTCCAATTTAATCAGCATTTATATAGTTCATTGTGATTTAATGAGCATCAGTGACTGTATAAGTGAATTAAGCAGATTAATTTACCATGTACTGATGATTTTATTCATTGTATTTCATTTTTCAGGTATTGTCAAACTGTTAGCTAGGTCTGTTATAAAATATAATCATTACACTCCCTCCTTCCACTCTAAACACAAGTGTTTATAATAAAGAATATTTGCTTCTCAACCCTTATGAATCATTTACACCCATGCTTCAAAATAACAATTTTCTTGGATTGTAAACCTTTAAAAAATCCAAGATTTAATGATGGTGTATATGGAAGACCCTGGGATGTTGTTAGGATTTCATGCCTTTTGCAAATGCCCTGCTAAGTGGCCTGCAATTGACAGCCTGTACTTGATGATCTCTAGCTAATGGCTTGTGGAAAACCTGATATCTAAATTGCTGATTAGTGGATATTTCCCTTAGACAAACATAATATCTCCCTACTTTTGAAATTGATCAGTTATGGAATTGTACTATTTCATTCTATGTTTAGTTCTCTCTCCATGGCTACAAAAGTAATTTTTGCTCAATCAGAAGGGTCCTTGACTGTGATAAACATTTTAGATATCATTAATTAGGGACCACTGGACTCCCTAAAAAGTTGATTGATCATATTATAGGGTCTATCTCAGTAGATTTTGTTACAGATAAGAATTTTCTGGTCCACAGATGTTACAATTTTAGATAACAAAGTTAGGGTTGATCCCTTAGCAATATTAACTTCCAGGAAAAGTTTATGGATAGGAAAATGGGTGGAAATAGAAAAGTCTGATGTCTTTAAGAGAAGACTGTGAAGGAGGGAGTGGTCCCAGAAACATAATCCTGCTTAAAATGCTTAATATTTACTTTAAAAATGTTGAATATAAAAATACTAAGTATATAGGAAGGAAGAGGCAGATAGAAAAGTGAAAAAAAATAAGAAAATTACCAAATTGCAAAATATGTTTTAAAATTTGGCTTTTTATTGTAGTAAGTTTATTTATTTTTAATACACATTGCTTTATGAATCATGTTGGGAGAGAGAAATTAGAACAAAAGGGAAAAACCAAGGGAGAGATTAAAAAAAAATAGAAAAATAAGTGACCATATCATGTGTTGATTTGCATTCAGTCTCCTTAGATCTTTTTTCTGGATGCAGATGGCATTTTCTCTCTGAGGTCAGGTGGGATTGCTTTGGGTCAATGAACCACTGAGAAGAACCAGGTCTTTCATAGTTAATTGATCATTGTACATTCTTGCTGTTATTGTAAACAATGCATTACTGATTCTGCCTTGTTTGACTCAGCATCAATTTATGTAAATCATTCCAGGCTTTTCTATAATCTGCTTGTTCATCATTTTTCATAAAACAACAATATTCCATGACCTTTATGTACCATAGCTTGTTCAGCCATTCCCCAACTGATGGGCTCCTTTTCCAATTCCTTGCTAACACAAAAAGAGCTGCTGCCAACATTTTTGCACATATGGATCCTTTTCCAACCTTTATGATTTCCTCTGGATACAGACTCAGTAATGAATGGAACTGCTGAATCAAAGTCTTTGCCACAGTTTTCCAGCCCTTTGGGCATAGTTACAGATTACTCTCTAGAATGTTTGGGTCATCTCACAACTCCACCAATGATGCATTAGTGTCCCAGTTTTCCGACTTCCCCTCCAACATTTATTAGTATCTGTTGGAATCCTTACAAAGTGTTAAGTTGATAGAATTGATAGAGACAATAATTATCTAATTTAGCATGTATCAATATGATTGATCTGATCCTACAGGAGATGTTATGGGCTAGAACTTGAAACAAGGTACTAAGTGGAATTGAGGAGACAATGTTTAAATCTAGTTTAGCATTGATTTAATCATACAACAAATAATGGTTTCCAAGTGATATAATGATTGGTGTGTACACAGTGAACAGCATATAAGCAAGAAGCTCTCAGAGCCAGATACAGAGCACTCTGGGAGGAAGTCCACAAGCCCACTCTTGGAGATGGAGTCAGATTCATTTCATCTTCCACCTTTGTGCTGGCTGGAGGCTGAAGAAAGCAGAGGCAAACAACAAGCTGTAAGAGCTCTTGGAGAAAATAAACATTTGGATTTTATCAGGTGGCTGCATTTGAAGTGATTATTACTTTGAACTGAAACCAAGGCTGCCTCTGAAAACCTCCCTAAGAAACCTGCTCTCACAGAGAACCATTATATTTTATAAAAGAAGAGAGCACCATAAGTATCTTTTCCTATCATCTTACCCAATATGAAAGGTGTGAGGTGGTACCTCAGCGTTGTTTTAATTTGCTTTCTCTAATCAATAGTGATTTAGAGCATTTTTCATATGATTATAGATGGCTTTAATTTCATCATCTGAAAATTGTCTGTTCATATCCTTTGACCAATTATCAACTCTTATAAATTTGACACAGTTCTTTATATATTTTAGAAATGAAATCTTTATCAGAAATAGTTTGTAAAGATTTTTCCCAGCTTTGTACTTCATTTTAAATCTTGTTTCTGTTAGTTTTGTTTGTGCAAAAACTTTTAAATTTAATATAATCAAAATTGTGCATTTTGTTTTTCATAATGTTCTCTAATTGTGCTTTGGTCATAAATTCCTCCCTTATCCAAAGATCTGATAGGTAAATTATCCTTTGTTCTCCTAATTTATTTACAGTATGATCCTTTATGCCCAATTCATGTTTCAATTTTTACTTTAGTTTGGTATGGGGTGTGAGATGTAGGTCTATGCCTATTTTCTTTTTTCTATGGTATTATTTCTGCCTTTTTGCATTTTATTATGAGGTTTTTATGCTCCAATACATGGTCAAATTTTGTGTAAGTGCCATGTGCTGCCAAGAAATATTCCTTTTTGTCCCTATTAAATTTCTCCAGAAGTGTATCATATCTAGGTTCTATTAACCTCTCTAGTTTCTTTCTTGTTTATTCTGTGGTTATATTTGTCTGATTCTGAAAAGGGAAGGTTAAGATCCCCCCATAGAATAGTTTTGTTGTCTATTTCTTCCTGTACCTGGCATAAATCTTCTCTAGAAATTTGCCTGCTCTATGACTTGGTGTATAGTTATTATGATTATTACTTCATTATTTACTGTTCTCTTTGTCAAGATGTACTTTCCTTCCTTATTTCTTTTAATAAGATCTATTTTTACTTTTGCTTTATTTTAGGTCAAATTACTATTCCTGCTTTAAGTGAAGCATAATAAATTCAGTTCTAATATTTTATCTTTACTTTGTGTGTGTCTCTCTGTCAAAAGTCTTTAAATAGTTGTATTCTTCAGACATCTTTTTTCCTTCCTTTTCTAAACTGTAGTCTCTCTCATGCATATGTCTCATTTCCTTTCTTATTTTTTTCTTCTACCTAGAGGATGATTTCAGAGAGGCCTAGAGATACTTACAAGAACTGATGCTAAGTGAAATGGGGAGAACCAAGAGATCATTATACACGGCAACAAAAAGACTATACGATGATCAATTCTGATGGATGTGGCTCTCTTCAAGAATGAGAGGATTCAAACCAGTTCCAATTGTTCAGTGATGAAGAAAATCATCTAAACCCAGAGAGAGGACTGTGGAAACAGAATATTAACTACAATATAGCATTTCCACTACAAAAAGGGCTGCCACAAACATTTTTGCACATGTGGATCTCTTTGCCTCCTTTAAGATCTCTTTGGGATATAAGCCCAGTAGAAACACTAATCAATCAAAGGGTATGGATGGTTTGATAACTTTTTGAGCATAGTTCCAAATTGCTCTCTAGAATAGCTAGATCCATTCACAGTTCCACCAACAATATATCAGTGTCCCAGTTTTCCCACATCCCCTCCAACATTTATCATTATTCCTGTCATCTTAGCCAATCTGAGAGGTATGTAGTGGTATCTCAGAGTTGTCTTAATTTGTATTTCTCTGATTAGTCTAGCACTTTTTCATATGACTAAAAATAATTTCAATTTCTTCATCTGAAAATTGCCTGTTCATATCCTTTGATCATTTATCAATTGGAGAATGACTTGAATTCTTATAAATTTGAATCAGTTCTCTATATATTATAGAAATGATGCCTTTATCAGAAACTTTGAAAGTAAAAATGTTTTCCCAATTTACAGATCCCCTTCTAATCTTGTCTGCATTGATTTTGTTTGTATAAAACCTTTCTAATTAACATAATCAAATTTTAATTTGATTTATTTTATTTTATTTTAATACAATCAAAATTATCTATTTTATGATCAATAATGATCTTCAATTCTTCTTTAGTTACAAATTCCTTCCTCCTCCTCAGAGCTGAGAGGTAAACTATTCTATATTCTTCTAATTTGTTTATAATATCATTCTTTATATCTAGATCATGAACCCATGTTAGCCTTAGCTTGGTATATGGTGTTAGGTGTGAGTAAGTGTCTAGTTTCTGCCATATTAGTTTCCAATTTTCCCAACAGTTTTTGTCAAATAGTGAATTAATATCCCAAAAGCTGGGGCTTTTTGGTTTTGTCAAACACTCAATTGCTAAAGTCATTGACTCTTTTGTCCTGTGAACACAACCTATTTCACCTATTCTATTTCTTAGCCAATACCAAATGGTTTTAATGATCGCTGCTTTATACTTTATATACAATATGCTTTATTGTTTTAGATCTGCTACTACTAGGACACCTTCATTTGCATTTTTTCCATTAATTCCCTTGAAATTCTTAACTTTTTGTTTTTCCACTTGAATTTTGTTATTTTTTCTAGGTTAGTAAAATAATTTCTTGGGAGTTTGATTGGTATAGCACTAAATAAAGAGATTACTTTAGGGAGTATTGTCATCTTCATTATATTCTCTCAACTTATCCAAAAGCACTTGATATTTTTCCAATTGCTTAGATCTGACTTTGTGTGGAAAGTATTTTATGGATGGCTTTGTTCATATAGTTCCCACTCCTCCCTTGGCAGATAGATTCCCAATTATTTTATGTTTTTGACAGTTATTTTAAATGGAATTTCTCTTTGCATCTCTTGCTGTTGGATTTTGTTAGTGATGTATAAAAATGCTGATGAATTATGTGCATTTATTTTGTATCCTGAAACTTTGCTAAAGTTGTGAATTACTTCTAATAGTTTTTTAGTTGATTCTCTAGGGATCTCTAGGGATATACCAGAATATCATCTGCAAAGAATGATAATTTGGTTTCCTCATTATCTACTCCAATTTATCCATTTTTCTTCTCTAACTGCTAAAACTAGCATTTCTAACACAATATTGATTAGTAATGGTGATAGTGACCAACTTTGTTTCCCACCTGATCTTATTTGGAATGGTTCCAGTTTATCACCATTACATCTGATATTTGCTGATAGATTTAAATAGATGCTATTGATTATTTTAAGGACAAGTCCATTGATTCCTATACTCTTTAGTGTTTTTTATAGGAATGAATGTTGAATTCTATCTCATGCTTTTTCTGCATCTATTAAGATAATCATATGATTTTTATTAGTTTGCTTATTGATATAGTCAATTATGCTAATATTTTTTCCTAATATTGAACCAGCTCTTCATTCCTGGTATAAATCCTACATGGTCATAGTGTATTATCCTGGGGATGACTTTCTATAATCTCTTTGCTAACATTTTATTTAAGATTTTTGTGTCTATTATTAGGGAAATGGACTTATAATTTTTTTCCTCTGTTTTCATCTTACCTGGTTTAGGTATCAGTACCATGTCTGTATCATAAAAGGAGTTTGATAGGAGTCCTTCTTTCCCTATTTTTTCAAATAGTTTACATAGTATTGTAATTAATTGTTCTTTAAATGTTTGGTAGAATTTACATGTAAATCCATCTGGCCCTGGAGATTTTTTCTTAGGACGTTGATTAATAGCTTGTTTTATTTCTTTTTCTAAAATGAGCCTATTTAAGTAATTTATTTCCTCTTCTGTTAAACTAGGTAATCTATATTTTTGTAGACATTCCTTCATTTCATTTTGGGTATCAAATTTATTGGCATAAAGTTGGGCAAAATAATTCCTGATTATTGTTCTAATTTTCTCTTCATTGGTAGAAAGTTCTCCCTTTTATTTTTTTTAATACTAACAATTTGATTTTCCTCTTTCCTTTTTCTAATCAAATTAACTAAAGATTAATCTATTTTATTGATTTTTCAAAATCACCACTCTGTTTTATTTATTAATTCAATAGTTTTTTAATTTCAATTTTATTAATCTTTCATTTTTATTTTTAGAATTTTAAGTTTGTTATTTGATTCGGTTTTTAATTTGGACTTTTTCTATCTTTTTTAGTTGTAAGTTCATTTCATGGATCTCTTTCTTTCTTTTATGCAAGTAAGCATCTAGAGATATAAAAATTCCTCTTATTACTGCTTTGGATGCATCCCACAAATTTTGGTATGTTGTCTCATTATTGCCATTTTCTTGGATGACATTATTGATTGTGTCTATGATTAGCTGTTTCATGCATTCATTCTTTAGGATGAGATTATTTAGTTTCCAATTACTTTTTGGTGTATTTTTCCTTCTATTGAATGTAATTTTTATTGCACTGTGATCTGAAAAAAATGCATTTACTATTTCTGCCTTTCTGCATTTGATTTTGAGGTCTTTGTGTCCTAATATATGGTCAATTTTTGTATAGATTCCATGAGCTGCCTAGAAGAAAGTGTACTTCTTTCTGTCTTTTTCAGTTTTCTCCAATGATCTATCATACCTAACTTTTCTAGTGTTCTATTTACCTATTTAGCTTCTTTGTTATTTATTTTGTGGTTTGATTTATTTAGTTCTGAGAGAGCAAGGTTAAGATCTCCCATTAATATAGTTTTGCTATTTTTTCTTGCAGCTCTCTTAACTTCTCTGTAGGAATTTAGATGCTATACCATTTGGTATATATATGTTTGACACTGATATAATTTCATTATACATGCTACCCTTTAGCAAGTTTCCTTCCTTATCTTTTTTAATTAGATCAATTTTTGCTTTTGCTTGATTGAGATCAGGATGACTGCCCTTGCTCCAGCCATTTACCTTAACTCTATATGTAGCACTCTGCTTTAAATGTGTTTCTTGTAAATAACATATTATGGGTTCTGGCTTTTAATTCAGTCTGCTATCTGCTTCCACTTTATGGGAGAGTTCATCTCATACACATTTATGGTTAAAACTACCAATTCTGTATTTACCAACATCTTATTTTCTCCAAATTATATTTTTCTCTTTCTTTTTCCCCTTTCCATCCTCCCCAGCATTTTACTTATGAACACCACTTGCCTCAAGCAGCCCTCTCCCTTTACAGCAAGCATCTTTCCCTTACTTATACTTTTCCCCTACTATATGTTTTCCCTTCTATTAGCCTACCCCTTCCCTTTTTCCTTTTCCCCTCCTACTTTCCTATAAGGTGAGAGAAGTTTCTCTGTGAAACCAAATAAGTTTAATATTCTCTCTTGAGCCAAATCTGATGAGAGTAAGATTCACACATTGTTCTTCCCCTTCCCTCCTTTTCCTCAAGTAGAATGATTTTTTTTGCCTCTTCATGAGATGTAATTTCCCCCATTTTACCTCCACTTTCCCCTTTTTCTGGTACAATCCCCTTTTCACCTTTTGTTTCTTTTTTTTATGAGTAAAATCAAATTCTACATGCACTATCTAGGTATACTCATAACAAAGATAGAGTTCTCAAAAATTCTTTTATTACCTTTTATGTTTCTCTTGAGCCTATATCTGGAAGTCAAAGTTCTGGTCTTTTCATTAGAAATAAATGGAATTCTCCCATTTTGTTGAATGTCATCTTCTTCTCTGAAAGCAAATGCTCAGTTTAGTGGGGTAGTTTATTCTTGGCTGTGTTCCAAATTCTTTTGCTCTTTAGAATATCAGATTCCAGGCCCTTCAATTCTTTAAGGTGTTAGCTGCTAAGTCCTGGGTAATCCTTATTGTGGCGCCTTGGTATTTGATTTTTTTTTTTCTGGCTGCTTTCAATATTTTTTCCTTGGTCTGATAGTTCTGAAATTTAGCCATGATATTTCTTGGAATTTTAATTTTGGGTTCTCCTTTAGAACATGTTCAGTGAATTCTTTCAATGGCTATTTTACCTTCTGATTCTATGACATCAGGGCAGTTCTCTTTGATGATTTCCTGAAAAGTAATGCCCAGGATGTTTTTATCATCATGGTTTTCAGGGAGTCCAATAATCCTTAGATTGTTTCTCCTAGATCTATTTTCCAGGTCAGTTATTTTCCCAAGCAGGTGTTGGAATCTTTACAAAGTGTTAAGACATTGGAGTTGATAGAGACAATAGTTATCTGCTTTGGCATGGTTCAGTGTGATTGATTTGATCTTAGAAAGAGATATTTTGGGCCAGAACTTGAAACAAGGTACTAAGTGGAACTGATAGAAACAATGCTTGTGTTCACACCTTTAGAGATCTCATAAGTATCTAAGTATTCAATGGAGTTCACACGTTTGAAAGAGTCAGGGTTTAGAATGAGATAACCGAATTCACACATCCCTTAGGGCCAGAGAGCATTGTGGGAGATAACCCAGAATCCCTCTCCATCCAGAAGGCGGAGTTAACCTTTGGGAGATCACATATATAGAGGGAGCTCTTGGAGCTTGGAAACTTACTTGAGTTAGTTACTTGAGGAGTTACTAGAAACTCTGGGAGCTTGAGAGAGTTTTACTTGGAGTTGGAGAGAGCTCTTGGAACCCACAAGCCTATCTTTGAGGCAAGAGATTCATTGCATCTTCCAACTTGGTGTTGGCTGGAGGCTGAGGAAAGC
This sequence comes from Sarcophilus harrisii, assembly GCF_902635505.1. Classification (NCBI taxonomy): domain Eukaryota; kingdom Metazoa; phylum Chordata; class Mammalia; order Dasyuromorphia; family Dasyuridae; genus Sarcophilus; species Sarcophilus harrisii. Next base: position 240,929,324 of record NC_045426.1, read on the forward strand.
AGAGGCAGAAGCCAAGGACAAAGCTGCAAGATCTTTTGGAGCCAGGCAGAGAGTTAGGCCTGAACTAACCAGGGTATTTTGGAAGGAGAAATAAACGTTTACATTTTTACCAGCTGGCTGCATTTTGGAGTAATTATTGGTTGTAACTGAAACTAAAGCTGCCTCCAGAAAACCTTCACAAGTAGGTATTTTACATTTTTTTTCTATTTTTTTTCTTTTTTTTTTTTGGTTTTGCTTGACTGATTCTTGATGTCTCATTGAGTCATTAATTTCCATTTGTTCAGTTCTGATTTTGAGTGAATTATTTTCTTCATTTACTTTTTTAAAGTTCTTTTTGTATTTGTTCAATTGAATTTTTAAATAAGTTGTTTTGTTCTATGGATTTTTTTCCCATTTCACAAATTCTGTTTTTCAGGGAGTTGTTTTCTTTTTCCATTTTGTCAACTCTGTTTTTAAGGAGCCATAAGCTTTTCCCATTTCACTAAGTCTCTTTCTTCAGATAATTTCTGTGTTTCCTTTTCCAACCCTCTTGTAAAGTTCTCATTTCCTTTCCCCATTTTTCTTTCAGCACTCTTTTAAGATATTTTATAATTTCTTCTAGGATAGCCTTGTGTGGGGGCTAATTTATATCACCCTTTGTGGTTTCATCTGGAGATAATCTGCTTTTAGTCTCCTCAGGGTTTGAAATCTGTTCTTTTCTTTCACCATAAAACTAACTATGGTCAGAATTCTTTTTCCTTTTTTACTCATTTTTTGAAAAAGTTAAGGTCTGCTTTTAGGTCAAAGGAGATTGCCCATCCTTCCTCTACAAGTGAAAGTGGCTGCTCTGACTGACTTCAAATGCTAGGTGAGCATGGGAAGATCTTGTGAAATTCTGGCATTTTGGGTTCACTATTTACCTTTTGTGTTTGAATGTTTTATAACTTCTCTGCTGATCGACATGGTACTGATACCTAAACCAGGTAGGCTGAAAACAGAGAAAGAAAATTATAGACCAATCTCCCTAATGAATATTGATGCTAAAATCTTAAATAAGATATTAGCAAAAAGACTACAGAAAATCATCTCCAAGATAATACACTATGATCAAGTAGGATTTATACCAGGAATGCAGGGCTGGTTCAATATTAGGAAAACTATCAATATAATTGGCCATGTTAATAACCAAATTAACAAAAACCATATGATCATCTCAATAGATGCAGAAAAAGCATTTGATAAAATCCAACATCCATTCCTATTAAAAACACTTGAGAGTATAGGAATAAATGGACTTTTCCTTAAAATAATCAGCAGCATCTATTTAAAACCATCAGTAAGCATCATATGTAATGGAGACAAACTGCAACCATTCCCAATAAGATCTGGAGTGAAACAAGGTTGCCCACTATCACCGTTACTATTTAATATTGTATTAGAAATGCTAGCTATAGCAATAAGAGCTGAGAAAGAGATTAAAGGAATAAGAATAGGCAATGAGGAAGCCAAATTATCACTCTTTGCCGATGACATGATGGTATACTTAGAGAACCCCAGAGATTCTGCTAAAAAGTTATTAGAAATAATCCACAACTTTAGCAAAGTTGCTGGTTATAAAATAAACCCACATAAGTCATCAGCATTCTTATATATCACTAACAAAATCCAACAGTCAGAGTTACAAAGAGAAATTCCATTTAAAGTAACTACTGATAATATAAAATATTTAGGAATCTATCTGCCAAGGGAAAATCAGAAACTTTATGAGCAAAATTACAGACCACTTTTCACACAAATTAAGTCTGATCTAACCAATTGGAAAAATATTAAATGCTCTTGGATAGGGCGAGCAAATATAATAAAGATGACAATATTACCTAAACTAATCTATTTATTTAGCGCTATACCAATCAGACTCCCAAAAAACTATTTTAATGACCTAGAAAAAATAACAACAAAGTTCATATGGAAAAACAAAAGGTCAAGAATTTCAAGGGAATTAATGAAAAAAAAATCAAATGATGGTGGCTTAGCTGTACCAGATCTAAAATTATATTATAGAGCAGCAGTTACCAAAACTATTTGGTATTGGCTAAGGAATAGATTAGTTGATCAGTGGAATAGATTAGGTTCAAGGGATAAAACAGTCAACAAATATAGCAACCTAGTCTTTGACAAACCCAAAGATCCCAGCTTTTGGGATAAGAACTTACTGTTTGATAAAAATTGCTGGGAAAATTGGAAACTAATATGGCAGAAACTAGGCATTGATCCATACTTAACGCCGTACACCAAGATAAGGTCAAAATGGGTTCATGACCTAGGCATAAAGAATGAAATTATTAATAAATTAGAGGAACATAGGATAGTTTACCTCTCAGACCTGTGGAAGGGGAAGGTCTTTATGACCAAAGCAGAACTAGAGATCATTACTGATCACAAAATAGAAAATTTCGATTATACCAAACTGAAAAGTTTTTGTACAAACAAAACTAATGCAGACAAGATTAGAAGGGAAGCAATAAACTGGGAAAATATTTTTACAGTCAAAGGTTCTGATAAAGGCCTCATTTCCAAAATATATAGAGAATTAACTCTAATTTATAAAAAATCAAGCCATTCTCCAATTGAAAAATGGTCAAAGGATATGAACAGACAATTCTCAGATGAAGAAATTGAAACTATTTCTAGTCATATGAAAAGATGCTCCAAGTCATTATTAATCAGAGAAATGCAAATTAAGACAACTCTAAGATACCACTACACACCTGTCAGATTGGCTAAGATGACAGGAAAAAATAATGATGATTGTTGGAGGGGATGTGGGAAAACTGGGACATTGATTCATTGTTGGTGGAGTTGTGAACGAATCCAACCATTTTGGAGAGTAGTTTGGAACTATGCTCAAAAAGTTATCAAACTGTGCATACCCTTTGATCCAGCAGTGTTACTACTGGGATTATATCCCAAAGAGATTATAAAGAAGGGAAAGGGACCTGTATGTGCACGAATGTTTGTGGCAGCCCTTTTTGTAGTGGCTAGAAACTGGAAACTGAATGGATGTCCATCAGTTGGAGAATGGCTGAATAAATTGTGGTATATGAATATTATGGAATATTACTGTTCTGTAAGAAATGACCAACAGGATGATTTCAGAAAGGCCTGGAGAGACTTACACGAACTGATGCTGAGTGAAATGAGCAGGACCAGGAGATCATTATATACTTCAACAACAATACTATATGATGACCAGTTCTGATGGACCAGGCCATCCTCAGCAACGAGATCAACCAAATCATTTCTAATGGAGCAGTAATGAACTGAACTAGCTATGCCCAGAAAAAGAACTCTGGGAGATGACTAAAAACCATTACATTGAATTCCCAATCCCTATATTTATGCACACCTGCATTTTTGATTTCCTTCACAAGCTAATTGTACAATATTTCAGAGTCTGATTCTTTTTGTACAGCAAAATAACGTTTTGGTCATGTATACTTATTGTGTATCTAATTTATATTTTAATATATTTAACATCTACTGGTCATCCTGCCATTTAGGGGAGGGGGGGGGTAAGAGGTGAAAAATTGGAACAAGAGGTTTGGCAATTGTTAATGCTGTAAAGTTACCCATGTATATATCCTGTAAATAAAAGGCTATTAAATTAAAAAAAAAAAAAAAAAAAACCAAAAAAACTTCTCTGCTGATCTACTGGCTTGCATCCAGAAGAGAGTAGCCAACACTGCTGTAGATTCCTCTCTATAGATTCTCCTTCTAGGGAGTCCTGCACAGCTCTGGGTCTGCTCTTTTTGCATTAGCCTCTTTGCTCAGCCTGCTTGTGGTTGTCCCATCTCCTTCTGTGCCCAATTAAAACAGGCCTTTTCTGGCGATCTTCAAAATTATTTTTTGCTGGTAAGTTGTTGCACTCCCAATATTTGTGATTTCTGCCAGTCCAGAGCTAATTCAGAGGCTGGATTTGCTAATTAGTCTTAGTGTAGTGGGAGAAGATCAGAAGAAAATGTGTGTCCTCTCCACCATCTTGGTTCTACCCAAAACATTTTTAAATGAAAAAAAAAATCCTAAAGGTAAGAACAATACTTAGAATTTCATTGCAAAATATAAAATTTCCATTTCTCATGAAGGCAATACATAACCTGATCTCATGCTAACCTTTTATATTTCTAATCTGCTATTTTTTCACACATTCTGTTGCACAGCAAAAGTAACTTACTTGGACATTCTTGAATATGACACTTCATCTTTTTTTTTTTTTTTTTTTAAGCAGGCTGTGTCTTATGATTTAAATGTTATCCATCCTCATTTCTGCCTCGCATTTTTTTACTTTCAAAATCAAGCTCCTTTTTCCTACTGCAGGTCTTTCTCATATCTACCCTCACTCCAGGTGCTAGGGATTTTTCCTCTGAGATTACCTTCCAATTATATAATTATATAGTATACATTTTCTATTATCAAGTTATTCACATTTTCTTCCTCCAATTTGAATGTGAAATCTTTGAAGGTAGTAATGATTTTTGTTGTTGTTCTTTGACCATAAATTCCTTCCTTCTCCATGGTTCTATCCCTGTTTTCCCTAACTTGCTTATAGAATCACCTTCTTTGTCTATTTCATGAACCAACTTTAACCATATTCAGGTTTTTCGATTTTGGTTAATGCTTGTTCCTGCCATAATAATTTCCAGTTTTCCTAGCAGTTATTGTCAAATAGTGAATTCTTATGCCAAAAACTGAAGTTCATGAGTTTATCAAACAATACATTACTATAGCTGTTGACTATTGTGTCTTGTGAGCTTAACCTATTCCACTGATCAACTATTCTATTTCTTAGCCAATACCAAAAAGCTGCTTTATAATATAGTTTTAAATCTGCTACCGCTAGGCCACCTTTGCAATTTACCTTTTTTCACTAATTCCCTTGAAATTCTTGACCTTTTATGTTTCCAGATGAATTTTGTTATAATTTTTTCTAGTTCTATAAAGTAATTTTTAGCAACTTGATGGGTATGGTACTGAATAAGTAGATTGATTTAGGTAGAATTATCATTTTTATTACACTAGCTTGGCCTAGCCAAGACCACTTGATATCCTTCCAACACTTTAGATCTAACTTTATTGGCATGGAAAAGTGTTTAGTATTTCAGTAAGCACAGTGCCTAACACATAATTTTGTGCTCCTAATTGGTGCTTGTTGACTTGATCTAATCTGACATAAAATGGGTAAGGATTTTAGAACAAAGGAGAAAAACATTACCAGAAATCAAAAATTATCTGGAAAAAGAGAATAACAAAATTAACACCTACAAAATATCAGAGTATAAAGAAAATCTTAATTATTAAAGCAAAAGATAACAGCATTTGAAGAATACATGGTATTACTTGAGGACAATGATATAAAAAACAAACTAAGACATTAAAAGACATATAAACAATTCACAAAAACAAGTAGAATCCTTACAAAATCTTTTTATGTCACAGACATACTACAACATAGACATAGATACAAAAAACAAGGAAAAGTTAAAACAGAGAAGGAAAACTATAGACAAATTTTTCTAATGAATAGTGAGCGAAAATCTTAAATAAAATAATAGCAAAGAGATTACAGTCCATCCTTTAAAACATTAGGGGATATCTAGAATTGTGTACTTTCAAATGACATCAATTTAGGAAATTTTTTTCCTCTGGCTAGAAGAGCTTTTAACTTGCTTTGTCTTTGTTAACAAATATTAGCTAGCAGATAATCAATTCATCAACCATATATATATATATTTTTTTTACTGTTGAAGACTATTCTGGATTATATTTTAGTTAATACATGATATTCCTTAATTTTACTTTTTTTCTCCTTTTTAAAACTTGCTATGCTGTATATATCTCAGATTAATATTTTTACTATGACTATTCTAGCAATAATCTCCTAGATTGATATTTCTGCTATATAATGACCATAATTCATAAAGCAAACATAGCACTCGGATGAAAGAATATCCCACAAATTAATGTTACATATACATCGCACCTTTAATGTCAATTCATAGTAATTAACTCTATGACTTTATAATTCTTTATAATTCTTTCCAAAATTATATTGTTTGAAACACATAAAAATAGCTTTTTCATAATATGCCATGAACCTTAAAAATATAAAACAAAACAAAATATACCACGTTGATCCAATAATATTAGCTCAGTTCAATATGTTTTCAAATTATCTAGCTATAAAGTAATTTTTTGGCAATTTGACTGGTATGACACTGAAGAAGTATAATAATTTAGGTTGAATTGTCATTTTTATTATAGTACCTCAGTCTACACATGAGCAGTTGATATTCTTCTAGTGGTTAGAGCTAACTTTAGTGTGAAAAGTGTTTTGTAATAGTGATGTAATCAATGTCCTAGTGTCCGATTGTTTTGCATTTGGTTTAGTTTGTTTCTCTCCAGGCGACTTAGTGACTGCCTGTTTTTGAAAGCTCACTATATCAATGGCTATCTTGATGTACACTTATAGACTTTACTCCACCTGAGTTGAATTGGTCCACCAACTTCAGTTTCTCTGTTAGCAGAGATCAAAAGTATATGAAAGGGACAGCTAGGTGGTGTAGAGCACTGATTCTGGAATCAAACAGACCTAAATTCAAATCCAAGTTTAGACATTTGACACTTACTAGCTGTGTGACATGGACAAGTCACTTAACCCCAATTGCTTTGTGCCTTCCAAAAATTAAGAATATAACATAATGCTCAGCTAAAAAAATATTTTAAACATTGGTAACAAAATATTTCTGTGCTAATTAAGTAACTGATTCCTCACATTGTTAACTTTCTCCTTAGTGTATCATTCTGTATTTACACAATGTACTGTAGTAAATTATGTTAAGCCATAATTAAATAAATTCTTATCCTAAAACAGATCCAGAACTTTATTGTCCTGTTGTTTACAGTTATGCCTTATTCTTCATGTGGAACACTTTGGTGTTTGAGCCACACTTTCATTTTTATTGAGCCCTTAATTTTTTTTTCCCATCAGTAAAACAACTCCACAAACAAAAAATTCTTGACAAGATTATTGACTATAAGAGAAAATGAAATTAAATGCACTCTTTCTCTTTGTGAAGCCTCAAAAACAAGGATATTAAGTGACTAAGGGAAAAAGTTCAGACATTTATTTTGGGGAGTGAAATAATACTAGCCTTTCTCCATAAAACTTCTATTCTGGTGCCTCATTATGATGAACAAATGAACCTTACTTCTGGAGGGCTGTGACAGTAAAACACAATTTTTGGAAGCAACTGTCAAATTGAAATGACTTTGAGTTTTTATGCCTAGAGACAGACAATATGTCTGTTGTCCAAGTGACAGATCAGAAACTATCAGAAAATTCGAGGCAAGAATTTTTGGACATTGCAGCTTCCAAAGATTATCTAATAAGCTAAAAAGGGATTAAAATATGAATTAGAGAAGGGTGTTTTTATATTCACCTAATTAGAGAACCTCGAAATTACTGAAATCACAAAACATACTTAAAGATTACAATACTTAATATTGAACTATAGTAATTGAATATTTCACTACATGAAGCTATGAATTCATTCACATAAGTAACTTTCATTAAATAATTATTTTATTCAATGTAGATTCTTATCTATTAGAAACATCTTAGAACTTCCTAGGAGATAGAGAGACAGAAAATAAAGGGTGGTAAAAATGTTTCTAGAAAACCAAGAAAGTTATTTTATTCCTCTCACTCCCTGACTCAGATTACTCTTCTATAAAATAAAGTTACCACCCACCTTACTGGCTTATTGTATAAAAAACATTTTTTGTCAAGTCCAAACAACTATATAAATATGAGCTATTATTAGGTAAGTCACAAAATTGAGTAAGGGCTTATAGTTTTGGGTTTTTTTTAAGTATCAAAAAATTACGAACAACAAAAATCAAGCTTATTGTTGAAAAAGGCTAGAAAGTCAACGAATGAAGAATATATTTTAGTAAGAAAAATAAAAATAATAAATTTCACATTGTATCACTTATATAAAACAAAATATTTTAAAATGCATCTACAGATATTTTCATTAATCCTCATAATTATGCTAGACATGCATACGAGGAAACATTAATTTTTTGTCAAATTCCTTGTATGGAATTAGTGTTAAATAGGACATTTAGTTTAGTTTAGTTTTTTTTTTTAATTAGGACAATTTAACTTTCTTTCCATTATAAGTATTTCTGTCTTTGATATTTTAAGTTAAATTTAAGAAATCTTTGTTAAACAACTGTTATATGCAGAGCATTCTTCTAGGGTATTAAAAAAAATGCTAAGGTCAACCAAGACTACTTATCTTAGGGAGTTGAGTAGATAACATAGGAAGAGAATATTTTAAATATCAATTAGTTGTGGACAATTGTATTCATCACTTAGGATATCTTTCCTTTAAGTCAACAAGATTTCCTACTTTCTGTTTGACCATAGCCAAAACATTACCCTTATTTTGTGGGGTATTTGTGGGATCTTCTTCCTGACTTCAAATCTGACCTCAAACACTTACTAGATGTGTGACCCTGGACAAGTTACTTAATTCCATTTCTCTGTTTCCTCATCTATAAAATGAACTTAAGGAAATGGCAAACCACTCCAGTATCTTTGCCAAGAAAACCTAAAAGAGGGAATTGAAGAGTTGAACATGCCTGAAAAATGAGTAAATAATAACAAAACATTCCCACTACTGAAACCTCAGTGTCTTTATAAAAACATGGCAATTGGACTAACTGATATTTATGATGATATTGAACTTTAAATCCTAGTTCAACCATTAAATAATATTGCTAGTCATTAATGAGAGCCTATTCATGAAAAAAAAATCTGGATCCAATTCTCAATCTTGAAAAGGATGTCAGAGATGTCACAGAGAGGCAAAGTCAACAGTTAATTATTGATTTAGCTATTAATCAGTAAACTATTTTGGGAAACAATTCAGAATTATGCAAATAAAGGGGATAAAATGTGCTGATTCTGATTTCACTATTTGACATTTAGCCCAAGAAGGAAATTTATAAGAATATACATAATGTACATACATACATATATATATATGTATATACATGTACATGTATACACACATACATATATATATATGTATATAAAATGTATTATACATGTATGTTAAAGATAGATTATCCTTTTGTGGTCATAAATGTTCTGGTATGTGGACATAAGAAAATATTACTTTGCTGTTAAAAAAAAGGCACATATAAAGAATACTGAAGAGCATCAAAAGTTATAAGCTGATCAAAAAATGAAGAAAGCAGAGATAAAAAAACACTATGTACAATGATTGCAGTACAAATTATAAGAACAACAATTACCAAAAAAAAGTGAATTTCTCAAAAATTGAAAAGAATAACTATGGTTCAAAAAAAAGTTATTAAAAGATATTTCCTCATACACACACAAATGGCATTTCTAATTTCCATTTCTTTAAAAATATCATATAGAATTTTCTATTGAAGTCAGATCAAGCAGATACACTGGCAGAAATTTATTTAGTTAAAATAACAATACAATTTCATTTTTAAATAACTGAAAGAAAGGGTAATATTATGGATACTTACATGAAATCAAAATAGCATAGAAACCCCTACATAGAAACATATAAATCCATATCACACTCTATCCAATGAACTCAATACTTATGAAGGAAAATATGAATAGTTTATAAGAACCTGCAATGGAAACAAATCAGGGAAGAAAACTGATAAGCTTAGTGAAATCTCAAAACTCTAGATTGAAGAATTCAATGCTATTGGTCAATTTGAGAATGTCTACACACCAAAAAGTGCTTTTCTGCTCACTACTTAATTATTGATTCTTACTACTCCTTAAGCAGGAAATTATCTTCTTGTCTGTATGTCAACATAGCCATTAAATTTTTTTTCCTTAATCATCAATGTAATAGTATATTTATAAAGTATTAGTGTTTAATGCCCTTAATAAGTATCAAGTCTTAATAACCTTAAGAATATTAGTCCTTAATAAGTCAAAATGAAGCTGACAGATTGCCTTACGAGGATTCCAAGGCAGCTACAAAAAAGCTTCCCTATTTTTTTCTTCTTGACCCAAAAGTAGAAACATAGTGCAAGAAGCCCTTATGAAGATGTTTGCCTTTGTACAGCTGTAAGTGGAAATGAAAGGCTATTACTATAACAGAAGCTCTTTGTCAATTACTTCAATTCACTAAGACCAAGAGTCATTCAACTGAAGTCCTATTAGTTGTCTGCTCCTAACTATGAGCCCTCCATTAGTCATTTTTCAACATTTCTATATTTCTTCAACTGTTCTTTTGCTGCTGACCTATATGATAAACATTCAAAAGTTTAAACACAAGCTTCCTGAAGCAAAATAACTCATTATTAATAAAAGCCAAAGATCCCCAAATTTCCACTATTAAATCAACCATCATTTTCAAATAGCTCTCAATTTCCAAATATAATTTCTCATGTCATTTTCTTAATAAATAAAACACTTCCTAAAACACTCATATGCATATTAGAAGAGGAAACCATTGTTCCTTACTCCTGAAGCCTGAAATAAAGCAGCATTTCTTTGATGCCCTTGAAATCTGTACAATCACATTTCTCTAATGTTTAATAAAGTATATTTCTTTTCCTCCGTATAACGTTAAACTGTTCCTACACAAGTGAAATATTCCACATTGTTGATATGAGATTTAAGTCTTCTGGTTTAAATTACAATTCAATTTTTTGCTCAAACTGTCCAAATTCTGCCTGAAATGTTTTTCCTACATTTAATTTAGCAATGTATATTAAAATAAAATTGCTTTTCTATTCAGGTAACATTTAAAATGTTCACACATAACCATGACAACATCCCATGCCTTTTGACAACTAATATGAATCTCTTCCTTTGCACAAAATTTCCTTCTCTGCTCTTTTCATTATTAACTGCTTTTTTATAAAAAGGGCTTTAAAGAGATTACACTTTATACATTACCTAATTCATATGATTGAAGAATAAAAGGAGACTGATTTCATCTTTCCAATGAAATTGTCCAAATTTGATTACATTCTTAAAGGTGACTGATGCATTTCAAAGAATAAAAAAAGGATTCAGACTTTAAAAACTAATTGCAAGTGTTTGCTGATACTATCTTGATAATATCATTTTATTTGGGAAGTCTCTGGAAGACTATGAGAAAAGAATGATTAATACTCGTTGAATTGACTAGAGGTTTATCATCTCACACCTTCAATTGACAAGAACCTGTTCTGTAAAGCTTTTGTCAAGTATGTAGTTCAAATAGTATCACTATAGGAATGATAAAAGATAATGAAGACACTGGAATCAGTAACATCTAAAGGATTTTTGAAAGTTAAACCTTTCCAAGATTTTGTTGGTCATGATCATAGTTGATCCAAATGATAGTGCTAATGCCAAACTATTCAATAACTTCACTTGAGCACATGCAATCAAAGAAATACAAATGTAGAAGCTTAAAGGATATTGTCTTAATATCACTTAAGTCTTTTGAAGACTAGTGGACAGATAGATAAAAGCAAGCTCTCAAAAATTTTGTTTCATATCTGTTTCATATATGAATGATTTTGACCTTATGCAAATCCAAAGAAATATTTTGTCCTGTATGCAGAGATCAACTTGGAGTTCTTTGGAGTATTTCCATGCATATATTTATTTTATACATATATCAATATAAATCAATGCCCCATTCATAAGCTGGAGTTCTTGCCTTTCAAGTGGATTGTTAATGATGAATTCAAATTATGCATATGGAGCTAAAATGTTCTTGAACCCCAAGTAGAAATGTAATGCCACAAACGCTTATGAAAATTTTTCTTTTAGTGTAGATTGATGATGATCTATTGACATATTCTTATCTGTGTCATTTTAGATTCCATTTGCCAAAGACAAATGGCAGAAAAAGTCAACTTTGAATTCTGCATATGGTACTGGCCATGAATTACTAATCCAGACACACATGTCCTGACCAAAATGCTATACAATGCTGAAGCTGTAGTGAAAGTTAGTAAAGAGGTGAAGGTTTTATATCATGCCTAAGGAGTTGGATATTACAAGGCAGTATGTTATAACATATTTAAAACTTCCTTCATTGAAGCAACCTTCTTTATTCCAGTAGCTTGGAAATGATTGGCAAAGAAGCAAATGACTTATGATATAATGTATGTTGTTATACAAGTCTACAAACCAAAGTAATGATAGCAAGTGTCTCAAATGCTGGTGACCTGAATGTATTTTACAATTAAGAAAATGACAAAAGTTAGGGTTATGCAATGGTGTACTTTTCCCAATTACTAATGATCCATCTCATGATTACAGAAGGAAGTTGTTGCAACCCAGTGTTTATCAGTAAGTTCTTTACCTAATGACTTTGAACATATGATTGAGAGGGTATCTTAAAATTAGTATGAAACAGTTCAATATCAACATGGAAGAGGTCTTCCAGTAGAATATCCTAAGCATATGTCCTTATCTCTGTGCTATTTAACATCTTATAATAATGAAGTTGGTTTGTTGGTTATTGTTTTTTGTTCCTGAAGAGGACAAAAATGACATTAATATATTAGAGTTAATTTATTGTACATTAGATTATGACTGATTAGACCAATATAAGCTTATAATGCTCTGCCACAGATCAGCCACAAATAGCCCCTATGGGATTCTCTAACTTTGAGCATCTTGCGTTTCTTCTGAGCTAATTCAATTCTACTTTGCTCATAGAGCACAACACTTTCTCTGATGACAACACACCATGCTAGGTGGTCCTGTGCCAGTGTCTCCTATGTCATACAATCCATTCTAAAGTTCTTGAGAGACCTTGAGAATGTCCTTGCATTACTTTTTCTGAACCACCTTGTGAGCACTTACCCTGTGTGAGTTCTCCATGAAATAATCTTTTTGGCAAGCGTGTATTTGGCATTTGAAGCATATGGCAACCTCAATGGAGTTGTGCCCTCTGCAGCAGAGTTTGAATGCTTGGCATTTAATTGAGATAGGACCTCATTGTCTGGTACCTTATTCTGCCATGTCATCTTCAGACTCTTCCTAAGACAATCAAGATGAAAGCAATTCAGTTTCCAGCATTAACAGTGAAATCTTCAATTTGAGAAGACTGTAAGCCAAAAGTAAAGTGGAGGGAGTGTTGGTACATGATTTTTTTCTTGGCAGATGATTATGTAGTCAACACAGCCTTTAAAGTTGAAATGCAACAAAGTATGGATCAATTCTCTGCTGTTTGTATTAATTTTGTCCTAATAATTAACAGCAAGAAAACATAAATGCTCCATTGGCTAGCGTCACACCATCCATATGTGACTATCATTGGTTATAGCAAATGGAGAAATTTTGAATATTATGGATAAGTTTACTTACTTTGGCAGAATACTTTCCAAGGGTGTACCCATTGATAATGAAATTGACACACATATTCCCAGAGCTATCTCAATGTGGGAGGTTCTGAGGGAAAGTGTGGGAGAGGAGAGGTATTATTAGACTGACTACCAAACTGAAGGTCTACAGAGCTGTTGTGCTGACATCATTGTTGTATTCTTGTAAAACCTGGACAGTGTACCAGTAACAATGAAATTATAAAGGTATCAATGAGACAGATAAAAATTTCAGATGCTGCTAATTTAGGAGGAATAGTTATCATAGTGGAAAGGAGAGTTAGGATTTAAAAAGATATAGTCAGGGCAAATCATAGGGTTGAATATTATAAGCTGAAATTCATCCATGAAAAATGTTTTGCATCTATTCTTTTAAAAAATCAACTTCATAATGTCAACATGAGGTAGAATGTTTAGTCTGTAGTTTTGGTTTTTTTTTTCCTGACAAAAGATGTAAGAATTGTAGTGTATTTTTGGTATAGCAAAGAAATACTCCTGCAATCTTGAACTACCTTAAGAAAGACATAGCTTCTCAAAATGAGTTACATTGCAGTTTATCCTTATAAAATTTCATCTGGAAGACAGCTCTGGGCAATATAATTTAACTTCAATACTGACAAGTTAGAGAATGTCTAGAGAAGAGCTAATACTATGTTTAGCTCATGTCATATAATGATTGATTGAAGGAACTAGGCATGTTTAGCATGAAGATAATAAAGCTCAGTGGGAATGTGATTTTTGTTATTAGTCAATCATTTCAGTTGTGTCCCAATCCCCATGATTCCATTTGGAGTTTTCTTGGCAAAAATACTGGATTTTTTTTCCCTCCTCAAAGTCATTTTATGGATAAGGAAACTGAGGCAAACAAAATTAAGTAAATTGTGCAGGATTATACAGTTAGTAAGTGTCTGGGACTAAATTTAAACTCAGATCTTACTGACTTTAGACCCCCATATCCTATCCACTTTCCTACCTTCTGCTCTAGGAATATGAAAGCTGTCTTTATTTGAAGATCAAAGTTGTGAATGAAGTATTAGATTTATTAGGTTTGACTCCAGGACATAGAACCAGGAGAAAAGAATTGAATTTGCAAAGAAGCCAATTTGGGAATTATGTTAAACTGTTTCCCAAAAAATATAGCTGCTCAAAAGTGGAATGGGCTACCTCAAGAAATGGTGGCTTCTTTCTCTTCCCAGGTCTTCTTCCAAAGACTTAAGAGATTCTATGGCTAAAAAAGTAATAAGAAGAAAAGAAGAAAATCAACAATTAAAAAACATTTAATCATCAGGCTATATATTGACTAGTAATCTATTACTGAGTTTCTTGAATAAATTAGTCAAATGCTAAAAGTGATTAATTCATCAATTAAGAAATTGAATAACATTATTTTTAGATATAGCTTCTTGGAGCAATCAATGAGAGCTGAGAGCCAGGTAGACACCAAACATGGATGAGTAGCCCTGAAAAGGGCTTGTCAAGCCCTAACACAGAGTGTTAGTCTTGCTTGAACATCCATACACCCCAAAAGATAGAAAGATTCTAATAGATATTGTAAAAAAATAAACTGTTAGAGAGAGAGAAAGAATGAAAGGGGAGAGAGAGAGAGAGAGAGAGAGAGAGAGAGAGAAAGAGACAGAGAGACATAGAAAGATAACTAAAGTATTCTACTTGGATTGTTTTCAAGTAGAAAAAAGAGGCTGTATGGGATAATTATATGTGTGTATATATATATATATATACACACACATATATTTATTAAATGTATATATTTTTACATGTATATATAATATAAAATAATATATAATACAAACATAAATATAATATATAATATAAACATAAATATTATATAAAATATATAATATAATATATATATATATATGTGTGTGTATGTGTGTGTGTGTATAAATGTGTATGTGTGTATATATACACCAAATCTTATACAAATTTCTTCTCTGCCTGACCCTGTGATTTGATTTTATTTATATGAATAGCTTCTGGTAAAGAAAAGCTCTTCACCAGTGTAAATTTACAAATATTCTGCGATGAAAAGGGTTAGTCCTGGGATACTAATAGTATAACATCTTCTAAGGGTCATATAGCCAATAGGTGTCAGAAGTATAGCTCAAACTTCAATCAAGTCACTGACTCTGAGGACAGCTTTTGAGCCACTATTTGTAATACAGAGGAAGCACTAAATAAATATTTGCTGAATTCCATTTAATTAAATTGAATGCTATCCAGTTACATATGCAATGTAACTGCAGACAGAAAAGACAGAAAGACAGAAAACACTAACAAACATGGGTCTAGCTTATGAAGTAAAAAAGTATTTTTCTCTGGAATTTATATTTAAAATAAACTTTTCAAAAAAGCTACCCTCAGTTTCAATAGCTAGGTGGTATATTGGCTAGAGGTTCACTCCTAGAGTTAGGAAGACCTGAGTTCAAATGTGACTTCAGATGCTGTGACACTGTGGTTAAGTTACTTATCTAGTTTACCTCATTTTCTCATTTGTAAAATGAGCTTCAGAAGGAAATTTAAAGCATTACACTTTTTTGCAATGAAAAACCAAATAGGACCATGAAGTGTCAGATATAACTGAACAAACACAGCAATATCCCCAATAATGACATTTTTGTAAAGAATTATGGAGGCCTATTTAGTTATTCATATCAAATTTCCATTATTACAAACATTTATTTGCAAAGTGCTTTATATTTGTTATTTCACTTGGTCCTTACCACAATCCAGTAACATATAACCATTTATTCTCATTTTATAGACAAGGAAGCTGAATCTGAGAAAAGTTAAGTGACTTGGCCAGGATTTCAGAGGTAATATGTTTGAGACAGGATTTAAATTTAGTTATTTCTAATTTCAAGTCCAACATTTTATCTATTGTACCAGTTGGCTAATTCCTCTCTATTTTAGATATCATACCAGGCCAAATTATCCCTATTTCACTAGATAATACACAATGTACATACACACAAGAATACAGTTTCTTTGCTATCTTTATCTTTTTATATTTCTTTCCCCTCTTCATCTCAGCCCCCTTATAGTTTTAGTATGCTTCTGAAATCTCCTACATAATGGGCCACAAACATATGTTGGGAATCCTGCCCTCAATAACTGTCTGACACAGAGCCTAACATGTTACCTATAGCATAATTATTGATTTGATTGTTGCAGAGCTCTTTAATTCTGCAGCTCTATCTTTTAGGCCAGGATATGAATTTCTTTTAAATCAGACTGCCCCTTTAAGTTCTGTGGAATGCAAACTGGACTACAAGAAAGCCATTCGTTATCTACTTTTTTTCTTGAGCAGGTATATACCATTTAATTGTGCAATTTTCTTACATAAACATGTTAAATTGTTACAAATATATTCCTTGCCCTTTTTCCATTAAAGAGCAGTGCTTATATTTAACTATAATATCTATAAAAGCATAACCATCTGTTAAATCTTTAACTAAAACACCTCATGAATAAGCAGAAAGTTTCAGGAATTAATAAAAATTCAGAATTGAATGTGAGTTCATGTTTACCTATGTGCATTTTTATTCAAGAACAGTATTTTCCAATAGCCTTTAAGAAAAAGAAGAAAGTAATCCTCATCTGTTATTAAAACTTAACTCATTTAAAATTGGTTTTCAGCCAAAGGATTGTTTTTTTTTCTCTACAATTGTCAACCATAGCAATTCCTTTCACTTCCATTCCTTTTCCAAATATGATAGATTCCCCTGACATCAGACTATTGTTCATGGAACTCTTTCTTTCTGCTCTGTGAAATACACTGGAAGAATTCTTTTCATGTAGAATTCATATTGATGCAAAACTGTACATTCTAAATTGTTTGTCATTACATTTATCCATTCATTTGTGAATTGAATGTTTTCATTTTCATAGTAATTCCAATTTTTATTAATCATATTCATTTCCCAATCTCTTTTATACACTATTGCTCCCCAAAGCCTCTTTTATGTGTATACTAAAATTAAAAAGGTGTCACACACACACTTTCAAACATTTAAATAAGACTATCAGTGTTCAACAGGTTTATGCTCTCTCAGGCATGCACTAATTAGCAATATTTAGGAAATAACCTGAAGCATTGTTACAGGTTGAGCAAAACATTAAAGAGAAAAAATATCTAGAAAAGGAAGCTCAATCAACTCAAAACCCATTTCTAAACAACTCTCAATTTCTGTATTATATAAAAAAAAAACTTTATGCACAATCACTTGGTTTAAATGTCTATGACATCCCTTTTGTCACTTGCCATTCTGTATGCTACATACAGCATTGTTCACCACAGAAATAATTGCTAATGAATAGGATATAAATATATGTCTTTGCTTCACACTACCTAGTACCTGGATTGCCCCAGAAAGTTTATGTTGTTAATTTGCCTCCAGATTTTGGAGAGATCAGTATTTTTCAATTGCAAGATTACTAAGCATTGCATATACTGGAGTTTGCTCTCTGCTAGTGTACTTGATGAATGTTTACTTGTCTCATTGACGTTGCTTATATTTATAGGAAAATATACTCAAATCTTCAAAAGGATGAAAATGTAGGTTTATATTATGCCACATCAATAAATACATTTGATTTTGTATTACTTGTGACAACTAGCTGACAATAGAATGTATTTGTGGGGATAGATGAATTATAGTTTAGTACAGATCCACAAAATACCTTGTACCAAGGTGTTCTGTCCACTGCAATAATCTAGCCTGCAAATTTATGATGGCAAAGTTACCTAGAAAAGACTATATTGGAAAAGAGACTGTATATCACTATGTATAAAATAGAAATTCAGGGAAAATAGGCATATTGAAGTCTTCTACAGCTATATAAATTGAGAATTCAATTATCACTATCTCAAATTTTACAGACACAATAGAATGTTACAACTCTCACAAAAGTAGAATAAAAAGTTATATATATATATATATATATACACACATATAATGTACACACATATATAATTTCTTTATATATACAGATATATATGTGTATACACATATGCATGCATTTGTGTATTTGTGATCAGTGATGGATTTGAGAAGAGTTCAGTAACTCTGCTTCCCCTCCTCTCCATGTACCAGCAGCTAAACACAATTTCAACCTTTCTATGTCTTTAAACTAAATTACTTCAGTAGTTTTCTTAGGCTCAATTCCATGCATATTGGAATGAGAGCTCAAATAATATTTATAACTATTGGTTGAAACTCTAATGAAATCAAAACAATTATCAGATCCTTTCTAAATGAATTGAGAATGCATTTTATTTCTTATTTTTATTTTCATCTTCAGAAAGTTGACTTAGAAGGGGAGTGGGTATTTTAAACATTTTTGTTTGTTTTCTTTTTCTTTCTGTAGAGTAGACATGTAGAAATTGTGGATCCTATTTCCATAGAGGCAGACAACTTTATCTTTCTTTTTGGTTCCCATACTTAAAAATCCTTCAGTAAATCTTGCTATGTCTTAATGATTTCATTTTAAATTCTTACTTTTCTTAACTAAACAACTTAGGGATGTGTATGTGTGTGAGAAACATAAAAGGTGGGGAGAAGGTGAGTACTTAATTCATTGTTATATACTCAGTACCATCCTCTTCTCATTGACCTCTTTTTGCAATCTGGCTTTCTGACTCAGAAATTTCCTATCCAAATTTACCAATGATTTAATAATTTGCAAATATATAAATATTTTTAAAATCTAGATCCTTTTTTCACCTTTATTTAGTTTTTGACAATGTTGACCTCTCTATCCTCCAGGTCACTCTCTGTTCTTTGGGATTTAATGGTACTTTTCTTTCATAATTTTACTCTCTGTTGCTTTCTTCTTAGACTTCCTTTGTTGGTTAATCATTGATATTATGACTTCTAACTATGGGATTATTTTAAGGATCTGTCTTGGCAACTCCTTTCAACATCCTCATTTTGTGAATGCCTTAGATCTTATGATTACTTAGGGAGGTGAAATTTTTAGAGCACCATATTTGGAAACAGGAAGGCGAATACTGTCTCAGAGACTAGTTTTGTAATTGAGAAATCACTTAATGTTTCTGGATCTCAATATCAACATCTATAACTGAGGAAATTGAATAGATGAATTTTAAGTTCCCATCAAGTTCTAACATTTTATGACTATACAGATGAGTCCAGATTTCTATAACAAGTATCAATCTCTCCAATGAACTTTGAATTTGCATCACAAACTGAACAATTACTGAACAATTAAAATTGGCTGTTACCTTGATATCGCCAACTCAACATAGCTAAAACTTAGCTTGATTGTTTCTAATTATTCCCTGAAATTCTTTATTTCTGTGAAGGACACTAACATCTTACCAGTTTTCTTGGTTTGCAACCTTAGCATTATCCTTGACATTTTTTTTCTTTGACTTTCAAAGGCACCTATGTAGCAGAGTAGATAGTATGCTAGCTCTGAAGTCAGAAAAACCTGAGTTCAGATATAATCTCACTTATTAGTTGTGTGATGCTGGATAGTTTTCTCAACCTTTGTCCACCTTAGCTTTATCATCTATATCATGGCTACAATTAAAAGAATTAAACAGATAGCACTGGTTCACATGGTTGATGGAAGAATCAAATGAGATATTTGTAAAGTCTTAGAATGATGTATTAAATCTATTAGATACATAAGAAATGCTCATTTTCTTCTTTTATTTCCTCTAGTGTCTAGAGCTTACCATCCTCTCTAAGATGTACGTGCTGATGGATAAGATCAATGACTTATCTGTACAAATTCATGCCATAATTTAGAAAAAAAGACATCCATTATCTGCTCTTTCTTGTATGGATGATGAAGGACAATAATTATAGCTCTTTTGTGACAGATTTTTCAATGTTCCCAGGCCTGTTGCAACTAGTGAAATATCATTTCCAAATAGGAGATATGAATGAGTTTACCATCACTAAAGAAAGCCTTATCAATTTACACTTTAATATGTATTTCCTCCACTAAGATGTCAAAAATATTTGACAAACATTCATCTCCAGGTATTATGAGGTTTATTTTTTGTTTTCTCATATGTTGATGAATCTTGATTGATTTTTATATGGAGATAGATGAATTCTTGTAAGAGAAAAATGGTGTTATTTTGTTCTACCTAATAAAAAACCCTTTTCCATAACCAATAAACAGTATATTAAATAGGATAGTTTATTCTCTATGTTTTTTGTCAAATGTGAAAAAATGTTGTTTATGAAAAATAATTTTCCCCCCATTTTAACACTCTCATCTATGATGCTCTTGTATAATGTATATGTATCCAGAATTTGGGAGTTATGAACTTTTTCCATTTAAAAATTTTCTTCCAGATATATAAGAAATAGTACCTGAAATAAAACAGGAATTGTTCATTAAATGTAGGACATTTACCTTATCTTCAGAATACAAAGAATAATGAAAAGAGAATTTCATGAGAAATTTCTACATTAATACACAGGTATTCTAGTTCTTGAACATTTATAGCACCCTCCTCCACAAAACTCTGTGCTTCCAGCTCAGATTAATACATTTAATCTTCATACAATTATTGATGTACACCAACTCTTCAAAGGGGGTTAGGGATAAAGTGTATGGAAATTTTACTTGAAAACTGTAATGGGCTGAGGTTTGAGCTGATGCACTGAGGTCCCAAGTACATGAGGCTAGATAGTAATTGGGCTATACTCTATTAATATACATGATTGGATTAAGAATGGTCCCTGCCCACCTCCCTTGCAAGTCCTGATGTGTTGTATAGGAAATGACGATTTTGGTGGGTGGAGAGAGAGAAGGAAGAAGACAAGCTGGGAGAGATTGGGCTGAGTTCGAGACTCCGAGCTGCTGGTTGTGTGGCTGCTGGTCGAGCTAGCTTCTTGACTCAGCTGCACACATTGCTATCGCCGATTCTCTTCCACCTCCGATCCTTCTTCACTGAGAATAAAGACTGACGATTTTCCCTAACCTGAATTCCTGTCTCGTATGATCTTAAAATACGTCAATCATAACATTTGCGCTAACGGTGGAACCAAGGACTGAAGAAGTCTCCGTGACCAGGAACTTGGGTGAGTATTGTTAATAGACAAATAAGGAACTTATTTTCTTAAAAACTAAACCAGTAATTTTTTTTTTTTTTTGTCTAAAATGGGACAAAGGCTAAGCTAAAGACTCTCCATCCTCGCCTCCAACCCCACCCAAGAGTGGTGCTATGGAAAGCATGATTAAGCTGACAGAAATACATGGGTTACTTATAACTTGGGAACAGATAGCGAGATTTGTGGGTATATTAAACTGCATCTCCCTGGATCGTAGAGGAGGAGCAGATCTCTGAGATAACTGGTCCCGGGTTGGACAAGAGATGTTCATACATTTCAGAGAATATGGTCCTCATTCAATTCCCATGGAGGCATTTTATTTATACAATGTATTTCAGTTAGCACTAAGAATCCTTTAGAAGAAAGAAAAAGCCCTTGACTCCTTCCACTCCTCAAATTAGCCATGATATTAAGGAGGAAGACAATGAAGAGATTAATGACCAATCCCACAGGGCATGGAGACTTAAGTGAGCAAGGGTGTGGTGACCTTTCCCCTCAGGGAGGTGGCTTCAGCCCCACCCCAGGAGCAAGTGATTGACTCTCCTCCACCAACTCCACCCCTCGGGGATGGAGGGAGGAGGGGCAGTGGGGGGCAGTGAGGGGACCAACCTTGAGCAGGCTTCAAGAGGGCTTAATGAAGGCCAAAGAAAAGGGTGTGGGACATCCGGGGAGCTACAACCACTTATGTTTCCTGTAATTTCCCAGTCTAATGCCTCAGGTCAACAAAGTGGAAGATACGCCCCTTTTAACGTAGAAATCATTAAAGATCTTAAAAGGCCTGCACTAATTATGGGGCTACATCAGCTTATGTTAAGATGCTGTTACAGAATTTGGTTTCAAGTCTTGACTCCTGATGACTGGAAATCTATAGCAAGGGTATGCCTAGAACCTGGACAAAATTACATGTGGCTTTCTTGAATATAGTGAGCTCTGTAGGATACAAGCCCAACAAAATAGTCAAATGTGTTCATGCAGATCACCTATGACCTACTACAAGGTATAGGTCCATATGCAGACGCACAGCACAGGTTAATTATTCAGTAGCAGCATATGAGCAAATTGCTGCTAATGCTATCAAAGCGTGGGATTCGATTCACAATAAAATGATAAAGGTGAGGCCTTCATTAAAATAATGCAAGGGCCAGATGAGCCCTTTTGCTGACTTTGTGGGACGTTTGCAGACTGCTATCACAAGAACTAATGGGGAAAATCCAACAACAGATGTTTTAATAAGGCAACTTGCTAAGGAAAATGCTAATGAGGTGTGCAGAAGGATTATACTAGGACTGCCCAAGGATGCTCCCTTTAGAGGAGTTCATAAGACGCCAGCACAGTGGGCACAAATGCCTTTATAGCCAGACTATGATGCAGACTTCCCAAGATCCCAACATGGTAGACAGGGTCCCTTCCAGCAAGGGACTTCTAGAGAGAAACGCAATGCTTTCAGTGTGGTAAAGTAGGGCATCTGAAAGCTCAATGTTGGTACAGAGGCAGAGTGAGAAAGCAGGGTGGGAGAACAAGACCCAGTATCCCATGTCCAAATGCAACAGAGGCTTCCATTGGGCCTCAGAATGTAGACAGGTTCAGGGAACGGGATGAGGGGCCCGCCCCAGGGCCCCAGGCAAAACACTTGGGGCATGATGGCAGCCAATGGTGCACCCAGAGAGTGCCTAGACGGCCAATACCCCAATATGACCAATCAGCCAAGAAGCCATATGATGGCAGAAAGGGATTACACAATCAATCAGCCAGGAAGCAACCTGATGGAAGAAAGGGATTACAATTAGGGAGAATAGAGTTGTATGCAGCTGAGACAACTGAGATACCCCCTGGAGAGGTGAAATCTGTTCCTCTCCAGCCTATGGATCCTTGCCCAGGCACAGTAGGCTTGACCATTTTACCTCCTGAGAGTACTTACAAAACAGTGTCCATCCACATACTGATGTGGGAAACTGGGGAATGTGTAGATAATATCCCAGTCACCAATACAGGCAGACAATATGTGACTTATCACCCAGGAGAAATAGTAGCATCAGGTTTACTCATACAGAATCCTAATAAGCAGCCTGGTGATAGTCACCCAGATTCTGATTCCAGATCACAAAATCCAGCAGTTTACTGGACAGCAGCTGTGAACAACTGACCGACCTATGCTCACAATCTATATAAATGGCCTTCCATTGGAAGGATTGGCAGACACTGGTGCAGATCGGACGGGTCATTAGAGGTGCCAGCTGGCCCAGTCATCATGCCAAAGATTAAAGCAGACACTTACATGTCTGGCGAGGAGGATCAACAGCAGCTGAAGTTAGTGCTGCCCCTATGAGATGGACTTTTGAAGGCAAACAGGAGTTTTTACCCTTTTATAGTTGAAAAAATCCCATCAATCTGTGGGGAAGAGACGCTTTACAGCAATTAGGGTTAAAATGAGTACTTCGTTTTTAAGCAGGGCTGCTGTTGAAGGCCTTCAACACTTTCACCTGTTCCTATCCAATGGAAAACTGATACACCAGTGTGGATAGAGCAGTGGCCCTTAAGTAAAGATAAAATTCAGGCCTTATTAGATATAGTACAGGAACAGCTTGACCAAGGACACTTAAAACCTTCTAAGTCCTTGGAATTCCTCAGTGTTTGTTGTGAAAAAGAAATCTGGAAAATGGAGGATGTTAACGGATTTAAGAAAAGTGAATGAACAGATGGAAACTATGGGAACTCTTCAGCCTG
This sequence comes from Sarcophilus harrisii, assembly GCF_902635505.1. Classification (NCBI taxonomy): domain Eukaryota; kingdom Metazoa; phylum Chordata; class Mammalia; order Dasyuromorphia; family Dasyuridae; genus Sarcophilus; species Sarcophilus harrisii. The sequence continues at coordinate 240,953,602 of NC_045426.1, forward strand.
GACTTCCATCTCCTACCAGTTGCCTAGAGAATGGCCTCTTTGGGTCATAGATATTAAGGATTGTTTCTATTCTATCCCTCTGATAAGGAGGATATGAAAAGATTTGCTTTTCAGTGCCCAGCGTTAACTTAGCTGAGCCTTATAAAGATATGAATGGACAGTTTTACCACAGGGAATGAAAACAGCCCTACTATGTCAAATGTATGTTGTGCTGCTCTTGCTCCAGTAAGAAAAGCATTCCCAAAAGTTATGCTATTACATGACATGGATGACATTTTGGGATGTGCACCTGAGGAACAAATGTTAGAGGCATGTCTACAAAAGACCATAGAAACACTATGGAATTACAAATTATACATAGCACCAGAAAAATTCAAAGACATGCTCCTTTTCAATATTTAGGATATGAAGTATACCCTAAGGTGCTTACAGTTCAAAACTCTCCTTAAGAACAGAAAAGGTAAACACATTGAATGATTTTCAGAAATTGATAGGAGATATCCAATGGATGCGATCAGTGTTAGGTTTGACTACCTATCAGTTACAACCGTTATATGACATCTTAAGGGAGACAGTGCTTTAAATTCACCACGCCAGCTTACAAAAGAAGCTTCAAGAGGCTTTGAGAGAAGTTGAACTGGCTTTATCCAATGTGGTTGAAAGAGTCACCAAAACCCTTGGAGATATCAGTTTTTGCTACACAAGAGGCACCTACAGCAGTCCTTCATCAAGTGACACAGTGTGATAGAGTGGGTGAACTCCCAGCACAACCAGATCAAAGCCTTACACTCCTACCCAGTGCTTGTGGCTAGAATTTTATTAAAGGCCACTAAGCGAAGCAGTACAATTATCTGGGACAAGACCTGATAAGATATACACCTTTTATACCAATACACAAATTAATCGTGTGTTGTGAGACCATCCCAGAGTGGCAAATTTTATTAGCCATGGCTCCAAATTTTTACATGGGTCTCCATTAAAGATAACTAGACTATTACATAATTGGCGATGGACTCTTGAAGAAAAAGTTTTAAAGTTCCTCTTCAAGGACCAACAATTTCACAGATGCATCCAAACATAATATTTGTGCTGTGTACTCATGATCTAACATAAAGAGAGTAGTCAGAACTCCTTTTCAGTCCACTCAGCAGAATGAATTGTACTGATCATTCTAGCTCTTACTTATTATCCAGGAGACATAAATATAATATCTGATTCGGCCTATTCAGTAGGTGTGGTACAAAGAATTGCCACACCCAAATAAAATTTGAGCCTCTAATATATATCAGCTCTTTAAGAAACTTCAAGAGCAAGTGAGAAAGCATCCAGGTAAGATCTATATATTACATGTCCATTCTCATAGTGGACTTCCAGGTCCCATATTTGATGGCAATTCAAAGGCAGATAGCCTTCTAACTATGTTGGTCAATACCCCTTCTGTTCCAAGAAGCTCAGGCATCTCATTCTAAATATCATCAGGCTGCTCGAGCTTTACGTTTACAATTTGAATAACAAAAGAGGAAGCTAGAGCATAGTAAAAGCCTGTACGGGCTTGCCTTCCTTTCCACGCTCCTACACTGCCTCCAGGGAAGAACCTCGTGGTTTGAGACCCAATGAAATCTGGCAAATGGATGTGACCAATTATAAATCTTTTGGTCGCCTGTCTTTCATCCATGTTGTGGTAGACACCTTTCAGGATTCACTTTTGCAATGCCAGCAGCAAAAGAGACAGCCCGAGTGGTCACTTGAATTCTCATACAAGCATTTGCTATTATGGTGTGCCGCATAAATAAAACAGACAATGGTCCTGCTTATACTCCAACATTTTGCACATTTTTGTGCACAGTATAAGATTTTACACACCACAGGCATACCTTTTAATCCTCAAGGACAGGCAATAGTGGAGAGGAGAAACAGAGATATTAAGACACTCCTCCAAAAACAAAAGAAAGGGGGAGCTACAGGTAACCCTAGAGAACTTCTAAATCTAGCTCTTTATACTATTAACTTTGATTTTTGATCAAAGATGCACTGGCCCGCTGACAGGTTTTATAACCCACCGGAAGGTCAGTGTCCAAGTGCAGCAGCTCCACTATCTTTAGATAATCGCCAGGTGATGTGAGAGACCCAGAAAGTGGTGAATGGAAAGGACCAGATAGGCTAACTGCTTTGGGGAGAGGGTTTGCTTGTATCTCACAGGTGGAGAAGGAATCAGATGGGTGCCAACGAGCCATATTCGCCTTTGTCCATCAGAGAGACGGAGCAGACCTTGAAACAAAGGAGAAGACCCAGAAATATCGGGTGGTGCTGTTGCTGATTGTAGCTCACCATTGAAAGAGCTGGGCAGTTATGCATGCTTTGACCCTATGGACATCAAAGATTGTCAGATTTCAAAACCCTCAGGAATCATTGGATTCTCTGAGCCATAGGATCTCAAAAACCCCTCAGGAATCATTGATTCTCTGAGCCATAGGATCTTGAAAACCTCAGGAATCATTGGATTTCTGAGACATAGATTGAAAACCTCAGGAATCATTGGATTCTCTGAGCCATAGGATTTGAAAACTCTCAGGAATCATTGGATTCTCTGAGACATAGGACTTGAAAACCCTCAGGAATCATTGGATTCTCTGAGACATAGGATTTGAAAACTCTCAGGAATCATTGGATTCTCTGAGAAATGATAAGACTGTTACAACACTCAAAATCTGCTTGGAACATTGGATTCCCTAACACATAAAAAGACTTTCAGACTTAAAACTCAGGGGAATCATTGATTCCTGATATGTGAAACAATGGACAATAGATTGGTTTTGACTATCTCTTGGCTGCTGAAGAAGGTGTAGTGTGACTGTTGTTTACATACCCACCTTTCTAGGACTTCTGGTGATCTTTTCCAACACCATGTTGATTTATATTGTTTGCTATTCTGCTACTTGTGTGTAACAATTCATGTTTGTTACACTCACATCGAGCCTGCACTGACTGAGGGGAGGGTCATCCCTAATAGCCTCTGCTATTGCTATGTGCTTGTGTAATACCTCCCATGCTGATGGGTTTGTGCAATAAGACCTTCAGCCCAGAAACCCGCTAGCAACCTCCATTTCCCTTTGGATGCTTTTCATCTCCCTTCCTGAGATGTCAGGAGGGCGTGATCATCTCCTTTTAGTGCTTTCACCGCTTTTCCTGAGAAGTCAGGGAGGCTGTGATCACCTCCTTTTCGGTGCTTTCACCTCCTTCCTGAGAAGTTAGGGAGGCTGTGATCACTCCCCTTGAGGCTTCTGACCTCCCTGAGGAGTCAGGGATGGCATGACCACCGGTGTTCTAAAATAAAAGAAAGCGGGAAATGTAATGGGCTGAGGTTTGAGCTGATGCACTGAGGTCCCAAGTACATGAGGCTAGATAGTAATTGGGCTATACTCTATTAATATACATGATTGGATTAAGAATGGTCCCTGCCTCACTTCCTTTGCAAGTCCTGATGTGTTGTATAGGAAATGACGATTTTGGTGGGTGGAGAGAGAAGGAAGAAGACAAGCTGGGAGAGATTGGGCTGAGTTCGAGACTCTGTTGCTGGTTGTGTGGCTGCTGGTCGAGCTAGCTTTTGACTCAGCTGCACACATTGCTATCGCCGATTCTCTTCCACCTCCGATCCTTCTTCACTGAGAATAAAGACTGACGATTTTCCCCTAACCTGAATTCCTGTCTCGTGCTGATCTTAAAATACGCAATCATAACAGAAAACTATTACCATTCTCTTTCAAAAAAAAAAAAGATTGCGATAGAACTCACCTAAAATAATGGAGAACAAAAAGAGAAATTGGAAGGAGAATATAGTGTGAGTGGTTACAATGGGCCTAAAGGAAAATGGAATGAAAAGTTCAAAGGACCAGTCTTGTAACCCACAAAGGGTATTTAAGATGGTGAATTAGTCTGGCACACTCTCTATTACTTAAAGGAGGTTAAAACTGTGATGACCGTGTATTTTAAAATCAGCCGGAGTCAGGAATTCAGGTTATGGGAAAATCGTCAATCTTTATTCTTAGCAGAGATGAAGAAAGGTCAGAGGTAGAAGGGAATCGGCAATAGCAATGTCAGCAGCTGAGTCAAGAAGCTAGCTAGACCAGAAGCCACGAGACCACCAGCTACCAGAACCGAGCCCAGGCAGCAATCTCTCTCAGCCTCTCTTCCTGTCTCCCTGCCTCCACCCACCAAAATTGTCATTTCCTATACAACACATCAGGACTTGCACAGAGAGTGGGTGGGGACCATTCTTTATCCAAGCATGTATATTAATAGAGTATATTCCAATTACTATTTAGCCTCACGTGCTTGGGACCTTAGTGCATCAACTCAAGCCTCAGCCCATTACATAAAACAGCATGATGGAATCAGCTAAGAGCTAAAAGAAGAACACAGAAATGTATGATGAGGGAAACAACTAAGATTTCAATAGGAAAATGATTAAAACCTGTTCTTTTTTGGCTGTTCAGTTATTTCAGTCATGTTCTTTCTGATTCCAATTAGGAATTTTTTCAAAAGTTAGAAGAGCTTAATCTGCAACTCAAAATGATATGTCCTTATAAATAACAACAGAGAGAGTGAGGCTATGTTGTGGTGCACACTCTGTTCCCATGGCTCTCTCTCTGGGTGTAGCTGATTCTGTTTATTACTGAACAATGAGAATTGCTCAAAAAATTATCAAACTGTGCATACCCTTTGATCCAGCAGTGTTACTACTGGGCTTATATCCCAAAGAGATCTTAAAGAAGGGAAAGGGACCTGTATGTGCAAGAATGTTCGTGGCAGCCCTCTTTGTAGTGGCCAGAAATTGGGAACTGAGTGGATACCCGTCAATTGGAAAATGGATGAGTTGTGGTATTTGAATGTTATGGAATATTATTGTTCTGTAAGAAATGATGATTTCAGAAAGGCCTGGAGAGACTTACATGAACTGATGCTGAGTGAAATCAGCAGGATCATTATATACTTCAACAACAATACTATATGAGAATCAGTTCTGATGGAATTGGCCACCTCCAACAATGAGATGAACCAAATCAGTTCCAATAGAGCAGTAATGAATTGAACCAGTCACACCCAGCGAAAGAACTCTGGGAGATGACTATGAACCACTACATAGAATTCCCAATCCTTCTACCTTTGTCCACCTGTATTTTTGATTTCCTTCACAGGTTAATTATACACTATTTCAAAGTCCAATTCTTTTTGTTCAGCAAAATAACTGTATGGACATGTATACATATATTGTATTTAACTTATACTTTAACATATTTAACATGTATTGGTCAGCCTGCCATTTGGGGGAGGAGGTGGAGGGAAGGAGGGGAAAATTTGGAACAAAAGGTTTTGCAGTTGTCAGTGCTGAAAAATTACCATGCATATAACTTGTAAATAAAAAGCTATGAAAAAATTCATGTACTATAAGTTATTCAGCCATTCTCCATTTGATGGTCATCCACTTGGTTTCCAGTTTTTTACCATTACAAAAAAGGTTGCCACAAACATTTTTGCACATGTGAGTCCCTTTCCCTTCTTTAAGATCTCTCTGGGATATAAGCCCTATAGAAACTCTGCTGGGTCAAAGTTTATGGTTTGATACCTCTTTGAGCATAGTTCCAAATTGCTCTCCAGAATGGTTGGATCAGTTCACAAATCCACCAACAATGTATCAGTGTCCCAGTTTTCCCACATCCCTTCCAACATTCCGCATTATCTTTCCTTGTTATTCTAGCTAATCTGAGAGGTGTGTAGTGGTATCTCAGAGTTGTCTTAATTTGCATTTCTCTGATTAATAGTGATTTGGAGCACCTTTTCATATGACTAGAAATAGTTTCAATTTCTTTATCTGAAAATTGTCTGTTCATATCCTATGACTATTTATCAATTGGAGCTTCTTCTTGATTTCACCTTCTTCATGAAAACTTTACTTTGCTTCCTCTCCTCAACCAAAATTTCTATGGCCTTTCCCATGAAGATTACTTTGAATTTTTTTTTTTTTTTTTTGTGTGTGTGTGTGTGTGTGTGTGAGAGAGAGAGAGTAAAAATAAACTGGTGGTGAGCTAAGGATATTTTGGGTGCCTTCTGCCAAGTGGAAGAGTATTCAAGACTGACAATTCTTCTTCTCTAAAGAATGGAGTTAAATTCTTTTCTCAATATCTCTCCCATCACTCCCATCGCACAGTATAATCACTTAATGTTTCACTTATTCATGTTTTCTCAAAACAAAATATGTCATTCAAAAATGTACAATGTAGATTTTTGAATAAAACAATTAAAAGTATCTTGTATTCATTGCAAAAAGATTTAAAACAAATTACACTAATCTATTTTCTTCTTTGGGTTCTAATACTTAAGATTTGAAAATAACACTTATCTGGACTTTTGAAAATGAATTTTAACTTTATTAGAGTTCTTGACTATACAAACAACTCCCTCAGGGCTGAAATTCAGTTCTGCCACTGTTATATTTATATATCTAAATGTTTACATATATTCATTTAGAATGTAATTTCTTTGAAGGTGGAGACTGTTTTGATATCTTTGTATTTCCAACTTATTAAGAGTACCTGGTACCTACTAAGGGCTACTTATTGATTAACTGATTGATTGCTCTTTTTTTCCTCTTATGTGGTTGAATAAGTCATGTATGTCAGATGATGTGAGGTTGAACACTGGCTTTGCATATTGTAGCCTTAGTCAAATCACATTATACCCACAAAATTCATTGTGCTTAGACTAGAATATCTTTTTGTCTTTTTAATTTTTTGTTTTATGGAATAAAACAAGCCTTTCTATGATGCAGCACAATAAAAAAATGATTGTACATGAAACTTCAAATCTGCTATGCACCACTTGCTATTTCAGTCAAGTATACAACAAAATTATAAATATAAATTTCTTTTTTTTCTTCCCTTCTCCTCCCCTGAGATGGCTACTATTTTACAAACATATGTGTCTCTGTGTGTGTGTGTGTGTGTGTGTGTGTATATATATACATATATATTTATATTATATATACATATATAATTATTCTATACATCTATTTATCAATACTTTATCTAGATACAGATAGTATCTTTTTTCATATGTTCTTCACTGTTTTTTTCCTTAACATAGTACAATAACATACTTCTGTCTTTATCTGTTCTTTCTCTGAATGCAGAAAATGTGTCTTCATATGTCCTTTTTAGTTAATTTAAATTATCTTAAATGTGTCATCTAGTTCTGTGATTCTATAAGTATATTCCTTATTATTGACACTGGTGTCATGCCCCTGTCCCCATAGACATTTTTTTGTTCTTTGGGAAAGGATATATGCCACATTTGTGTGGGAAAAATAAATGTAACATTTCTTTTTTGTGTGGTGACAAAAACTTGAAATTAAAGAGATATCTATTAATTATGGAACTTTTGCTTATATGATGGCATATAAAATTATGACAGAATAGTATGATAATATAAAAATGAGGAAATAGTTAATTTTGAAGACCTGGAACTGAGGCAGAATAAAGTGAGCAGAACCAGAAGGAAAAATTATAACATCAATAATATAAAAATGTATGGTTCTGAAGATTTTAATAAAATGGTGAAGAATGAAATGAAGCAAACAAGGAGAACAATATATATATATATAATAAGAACAATAGTACAAAAGTAAGCAACTTTTAAATCTAAAAAGATTCTGAGCAATAAAATGATTATCTATGATTCCAGAAGACCAACCAGAAAAAATGTTCTGTACTTCCCAACAGAGATATTATATATATTTGTGTTCAGACAATAAGGAGATTGTTTTGCTCAATAATGAATATGTGTTACAAAGAATGTGGTTTTTCTTTTCTTTATTATTTTCCTATGGGATTAAAGATAAGAACGAGAAAATAGGTTATTTTGTTGCTAATTAAAAAGAACTTTGAAAGTAGAGCTGAGGGAGTGTATAATTTTGTATATATTTTCGGATGAGGTCACTGTTTTGTTCCTTTTACTTAATTGCTTTACTTTATTATAAGGAAACTCTTATGGAATTAACTTGTTTGTAATTTAACAAATTTTACTATTAAAAAAACTACATAGATTTTTTTTCCTTTAGTTTTTGCCTAGTTGTACAATTAGATTAAACTTACTTTACGATTATAACAAGTTGCCTGTCTAAAACACAGAATACAAAGTCCAAATTGCTTCTGTGGTCAATATCTATGGTTAATAGGTCATTTTAGAAATTTACATTTTGTAAGGCATTTGTGCAAATAATACGATTTCTTTAGATATCTTTTCTTTTGAAAATACAATCTTTTAAATGTCTTTTGAATTCATAATTGGGAAAATGTCCTTAGAACTACAAGTAAATTATAAAGCTGGAATTTGAGACATAATAAAGCTAGTGCTGCCTTTTTCCCCCTTAACCAGCCTAAGTGAGTTCACATTCAGTGAAATAATAATTTTCCATGCAGTCTAGTAATAGCAGTAAAGGAGGCAGCACTTTGTTTAAATGATGAATTATGTTATACAATATTTTTTAGACTTTCTGAAGAGTTTTTATTTGGGGGAATCCAAAAAGAGAGACATAATTCTTTGCTATTTTACGTACTCTAAAAATTAGAGAAGCACCATTAAATGAGTTGATGGACTCAAGGTCAGAAAAATTTGGATTCAAATCCAAATGAATATGTTGAGGAGCAGAGGGAGAGAGTGGCTCTGCTGAGAGACCATTCTGCTTTGGAATGGTGCAAACTGTGAGGAAGTTTATGTTAATGTCAATTCTAAATCTGTTTCTCTGCATCTTTTAATAAGAAAATATAATAGATTTAACATTAAAAATTCAACTAAATGGCCATTGGAAGGCCTACTATATTAAATAAACTTTTCCAGTCACTGGAGACAACAAATATAAAAAATGAAACACTCTTTGCCCTGGGGAGAAACTAACATTTATATAAAAAGGTATAACATATATACAGAAGAATAAAAATTAGTAATACAAAGGAATTTGAAGGACAGATCAACAAATTAACAGCTGACACAGCACCTGAATTATATTTAAAAAGAAACTAGAGGCCTCAAGTCTATATAAAATGTGGATTTTAACTTGCATGAAAACAATATCTTTCACTATTTCAATTCTTTTTCATACTTGAGATGTTTTTGTTGCCTCTTTAACTTAGAATCAGAAATTTCCAGGAATTTTCATTCTGAATGGAATCAGATTTGGGATCTAGAATAGAATGAATACTTTCCTTTCCTCATACCACCAAAAGACTGAATAACATTATCTTTCAAGAATACAGGATGATGAATAAAACCTCAGAGTGACTATATTCACACAGGAGAAATCAGAGTAGGTATCATTGCTTCTTTCTTATAGAAATTTGTTGGGCTCCCAAAAGATTATCCTTTAATTGTTATTTACTGCATTAACTTACAGAAGTAGTTGATGCCTCAGTGGATAATATACACTGGGTCTGGAGTTGGGAAGACCTTAGATCAATTCACTCTCAGACTTTTTTTTAAGCTCTGTGCTCCTAGACAAATCAGTTATATTATCTAACAAAGTGGATCTACTAGATTCACCAGGGAAGGATATGTCAAAACACTACAATATTTTTGCCAAGAAAATCTGAAGTGAGGTCATGAAGGATCAGACATGTCTAAAACAACTGTAACCATTAGAGCAATTGTCTAAATAAGGACTCTGTGATTTGAGGCTATATGATTCTGAATTTTCTCCCTTTTTCTCTGTATTTCAGCCTGAACAGCATTCAGTCTTTTTTTTTCCTGTTCTCACCCATTTAGTTAAGTTGTAATTATATTCACTGTCATTGAGGCAGTTTCTCATTCTTATTCTAGAAAGAACAATCAAAACATAGTTGGGGTTATAACAGCCTAGCTAATGCTTATTTTATCAGGTAGTCTAGACTTAATAACTTGGAAGTAACACTATGCCTTTGAATGAAAACATTCAACTTGACACAACTTGACTTCAGAGCCACTTTCTCCCTACCCCAACACAAATAAAAACACAACACAAATAAAAAATATAATAAAATAAAAGTCTATTATTTTTCAAAGTTCATAAAATCTTTATCAATAACTATAGAAAAATATAAATTGAGGATGACATTATATGGGTATCCTGTGAACATAATCGTGTGAAATAATAACAATTATTTAATATTTTTTATGGAGCATACTGAACATCTCCACTAGAAACAGATAATGTCCCTGGCTCCCAAGTTCAGGTAGGAGGAGTTTTTTGTTATAATTTTTCTGGACTCAGATGTCTATTCAACTTTCCACAGCCATATACCCACATGCCGTACTGCTTTTGATAACCCATTTATCTATTGTTTTCCTCCATTAGAATATAAATTCCTCAATATCTGGTAGTGTCTTTCCTGTTCATATTTTATATTCCCTGGATGTAGCACATTACCTTGTACATAGTAAGTGCTTAATCCTCTCTCTCAATGTCTCCATTTCTATCTTTCTGTCTCCATCCATCTATTTACATATCTACATATCTAAGTATCTATGTATCTATCTCTTTATTTCTATGTATATTTCTAGTATTAAATGACTATTATGGATTTTTACTGACTAGATTGCATAGAAAATCAATTTATTCCTTAACGTGAATTGAAATAACCAGGTTAGTACAGAATGAACCAGTTGTTCCTGATATGTCTATATAGTTGAAAACAACTCTGGGACACTGAAGTGGAAAGTCAAGACTATCGCTTTTCTTAAAATTCCTAATAGGCCTATCATATGACTATCTATAGTCTCAGTTCAAATATAGTATAATTGTTTTTCTATCTGTAATTGTTTCAGATATTTATATCAGACTCTAAAAATTCTGATCCCTTTTAACAGATGATTTTTTCATTTTTCCAGTATTATATATAACAACAAAAGCTCACACCCACACCCACATATATATATATATATATATATATATATATATATGTTGTTGTTATTTTCTATTCATTTTCCAGCCTCGTTCTCATAGGCTAGAAAACTTTCTCCCTGTTTTTTTGTTGATTATGCTACTCCAGAATTCATTTTGTATTCAGCTTGTAGTTTTATAGAGGTGAATTTGGGAGATTTCAGGTGAATTTCTGCCTTATTCTATCATCTTGATTCCAACCTCTTCCTTAATCAAAATGTTCTCTAAACTACTTTTCTGTTAATTCCCTCCAAACCTGACCCAGAAAGGCTTCTTTAATTTGTTTTTTTTTTTAAGACAAAATCAATATTCTATAAAATAAATATATTTGGATTTAGTCATTATTAACTAAATGCAAAGTAAGATTTTAAATTATTAGTATATCATTAGACATACTATCAAGTACAGGAATTTGAAATTATATTAGGAATAAACTCATAGTTTTCCCCTAGTACTTATTAAAAACAAATACTTATTAACCAGGAAAATCTTAAATTGTGATGCAATGCATTGTTGAATAGGACAATATGTCCCACACGTACATTTGTGCATATAGAAATTAAAGATAAAATAACTTCAATTTTTTTCCAATCATCTTCTTCTTGTCTTATTCTCATGTTTACAATTTTTTAAGATATATACATATATACACACACATATCCCACATACACACATCTTTCCTATCTCTGGTGATTTTCATTAAATTCTGCTCCATAAATTGGTTTATTACTTTACTTGTCCTCACCCAGTGATCCCTTCTTTGTCTTCTTCCCTCCTTGTTTCTCCAATCCGCCCATTTGCCCGCTTATTTCTTTATATATTTTGGAAGGTGCTATAACCTTCATGGTATATGTGTTGAACCCATTCACAATGTGAATGGGTTTTCAGAACTATGAGTCCTCCTCCCCCTTTTAATGTCTTGGTATCTATTCTTCCTCTGCACCTCATATAAATAACACAATTACTATTTTTACCTTTTTTCTGCCAATGATTACAAGTTTCTAAAAGGATTGAACCTTAATTGTAAAATGCCAGTATAATCCATGTTAAATGCATTCTTGCTAAATGCATTTATGCATCAAATGGATTTACAGCTATACTATCATGAGTCTCAGTGACAATTCATGGTGGAACATTAATGTGGTGAGTAAAGATACAAAGCTCTTGTACATAATGAAATCAGGAATAAAATAAAACAGGAAGAAGGAACAAAAGAAAACAAATATGCTTCAAAGACAATAAATGTTTTCCAAAATGCCATGAAACCCAAAGTAATTAAAAGTCAAGGTTAGAAGCCACACGACATTCTTGGCTTTTTAAAATATAGAGAGAAGTAATTGTTACCGTGAGGCCCTATGCAAAAGAAAATCCAATGTAGGGAGCCTTATGATATTGTAATTAAATTATTTTATTTAAAAACACTATTCCCTTAATCAGAAACTTAGAATTAAAAGGTACTTGTTTTTTTTGTTTTCTTCACCTTACCCTGCTGTATTAGAAAACTAAATGAAAACCTAGATGAGTTAAGTGATTTGTACACCTAGAAAGGTCAGGACCAGACCTTGAAGTTTCTGATTATCAGTGCAGTGTTTTTTTCCACTATACCCTGTATATTTAGTGCAAAACCAAATTATAGTACATTGTATAAGTTATTAGAGTAGGTTATGATTTGCCTCATTTAAATATCCTTTTAAAAAATTCAATCAGATCTCTGATCGCTTAGGTGTTTTGCCATCTTCATTTATGCAGATCAGTAATTTGCACATAATTTTCTGTTCTAGAGTTGCTTAGGGACATTGAAAGATTAAATGGTTTGTTTATGATTACATAGAACATGTCAGAAATAGGACATGATTCAATTTGTTAATAAATCTAATGCTGATTCTTTATGCACAGTTCAATAACAATTCTTGAAGGTATTTCTCTATTTCTCCTATCTATCATAATGTAAATTCTGGACAAAATAGAATGAGATATATTTGCCAAAAATTTTTATTATATGGAAAAGAATTTGTGCTACAAAGGGGGGAACTAATTATTTTATATATACAATTAGATATGTTTTATATCTACAATTGATCCTGATGTGTGAAAGGAAGGAAGGTAGGAAAAAAAGAAAGAAAGAAGAAAGAAAGTAAGGAAGGAAGAAAAGAAGGAAACTTTAAAAGAAGGAAGAAAGGAAAAAATAATTTAAAATCATTATTTTTAATATACATAGTTTTTATGAATCATGGTGGCAGAGAAAAATCAGAGCAAAAGGGGAAAAAAACATGGGTAAGATTAAAAAAAGAACAGAAAAAAAGAATTGTGTTGATTTAATTCAATCTTTTTAGATTTTTTTTTCTGGATGCAGATGGCATTTTCTGTCTAAAGTCTATTGGGATTGCATCATATCACTAAACTGTTGAGAAGAACCAAGCCTTTCATGTTGATCATCACACATTCTTGCTGTTATTGTGTACAATGTATTCCTGGTTCTGCTTGTTTGGCTCAGCATCAGTTCATTTAAATCTTTCCAGGTCTTTCTAAAATCAGCTTGTTCATCATTTTTTCATAGAACAATAATAAACCATTAACTTCATGTACCACAACTTGTTCAGCCATTCCCCAATTGATGGCTTTTCTACTCTTCTTCCAGTTCTTTGCTACCACAGAAAGAGCTGCTACAAACATTTTTGCACATGTGGGTCCTTCATGAAAGAAAGACTAATAAAAATGTATATTACTATGCATTTCCCTGGCATTTTTTAAACTCCATATGTGTTCTGGAGTCTATTTTGTAATTCTGACATGTGAAATGATTTTACTTTCCCGTGGAAACTTATCTGATTTCCTGAATTGTCTCCCACACCTTGGATGTCTCTGACTAAATATCCTGATAAAAGTAATCATTTTCTTGTTTCTTGTCGTTGATCATTGATGGCCAACATAAAGAAAGGTCTTCATTTATTCTTTAATAAAAAATAGACTCTTTCCTCCACTCTATGAAGATGGATAGAGGAATTTCTTTGAAGAAAATGAGGAAAACCCTGTGTATTATCAGTCCTTTGGAAGCCTCATTGCTTTTAGCCTTCAAACAGATCCTCAAAAATTACTTACACAAATATTACTTAATTCCCAAAGTGTAATACCCCACCCTCATCCCACATATTCTTCTCTTTTCCTTCCCATCCCTTCCAATAAATATTGCTGCTTGCACTGTTTGCCTCTGGATTTGTTTTTATTCACCATTGGCCATTGGAAGCCATGTGTCCATGTGATGCTAATAAAGTCTCTTGTAATGACTCTTGATGATGTCCCTTCATGTAAGACTCTAACTGAATCAGCAGGATAGGTGATAAGCTCTGTCTAGACCACTAGTACCTCCCTTTAGCTCATGAACCGCTGACCAAAATTAAGACCAGAATTCCTGGAAGCTACTCTTGTATGAACAATGTGGAATATAAAATCTAACAACCTCCTTTGTCATCTCTACAAAAAATAAATAAATAAATATGTAAAGAGTCATGTTAGTAAAGCTCATGCTTAATCAGTAGGAAAACCTTCTTCTCCCCATTAAGTATATAATTAAGATTGGGACTAGGACCCTCATCTCTCTCATGGTATTCTTTTTTTTTTTTAATTTAATAGCCTTTTATTTACAGGATATATACATGGGTAACTTTACAGCATTAACAATTGCCAAACCTCTTGTTCCAATTTTTCACCTCTTACCCCCCCCACTCCCTCCCCTAGATGGCAGGATGACCAGTAGATGTTAAATATATTAAAATATAACTTAGATACACAATAAGTATACATGACTAAACATTATTTTGCTGTACAAAAAGAATCAGGCTCTGAATTATTGTACAATTAGCTTGTGAAGGAAATCAAAAATGCATGTGTGCATAAATATAGGGATTGGGAATTTAATGTAATGGTTTTTAGTCATCTCCCAGAGTTATTTTTCTGGGCATAGCTGGTTCAGTTCATTACTGCTCCATTAGAAATGATTTGGTTGATCTCGTTGCTGAGGATGGCCTGGTCCATCAGAACTGGTCATCATCTAGTATTGTTGTTGAAGTATATAATGATCTCCTGGTCCTGCTCATTTCACTCAGCATCAGTTGTTAAGTCTCTCCAGGCCTTTCTGAAATCATCCTGTTGGTCATTTCTTACAGAACAGTAATATTCCATAATTTTCATATACCACAATTTATTCAGCCATTCTCCAACTGATGGACATCCATTCAGTTTCCAGTTTCTAGCCACTACAAAAGGGCTGCCACAAACATTCGTGCACATACAGGTCCCTTTCCTTCTTTATAATCTCTTTGGGATATAATCCCAGTAGTAACACTGCTGGATCAAAGGGTATGCACAGTTTGATAACTTTTGAGCATAGTTCCAAACTACTCTCCAAAATGGTTGGATTCGTTCACAACTCCACCAACAATGCATCAATGTCCCAGTTTTCCGCATCCCTCCAACAATCATCATTATTTTTCCTGTCATCTTAGCCAATCTGACAGGTGTGTAGTGGTATCTTAGAGTTGTCTTAATTTGCATTTCTCTGATTAATAATGACTTGGAGCATCTTTTCATATGACTAGAAATAGTTTCAATTTCTTCATCTGAGAATTGTCTGTTCATATCCTTTGACCATTTTTCAATTGGAGAATGGCTTGATTTTTATAAATTAGAGTTAATTCTCTATATATTTTGGAAATGAGGCCTTTATCAGAACCTTTGACTGTAAAAATATTTTCCCAGTTTATTGCTTCCCTTCTAATCTTGTCTGCATTAGTTTTGTTTGTACAAAAACTTTTCAGTTTGGTATAATCGAAATTTTCTATTTTGTGATCAGTAATGATCTCTATTTCTGCTTTGGTCATAAAGACCTTCCCCTTCCACAGGTCTGAGAGGTAAACTATCCTATGTTCCTCTAATTTATTAATAATTTCATTCTTTATGCCTAGGTCATGAACCCATTTTGACCTTATCTTGGTGTACGGCGTTAAGTATGGATCAATGCCTAGTTTCTGCCATATTAGTTTCCAATTTTCCCAGCAATTTTTATCAAACAGTAAGTTCTTATCCCAAAAGCTGGGAACTTTGGGTTTGTCAAAGACTAGGTTGTCATGGTATTCTTTAGATCCATAAGCCATCTACTAGGACTATAAACAGGACTTTGGTTTCTGAAATCTATGCACCAAAGGAAGGGAATTGCTCTTTAATCAAAATCAGAGTGAAGGTTATACCCCTTACATTATAGAAAGTAAGAAACAGACATTCATTAAATATCTACTATGTGTCAGATATTACCCTAAATATTGTACACACATTATCTCATTTGATTTAACAGCTATGTGAGTGAAGGGCTATAATGATCTCTATTTTACATTTGAAGAAACTGAGTCAGATGGTGATTAAATGTTTTGCCCAGGGTCATAGTGTTTATAAGCATTTGGGGCAAATTGATTTACAGAGTTTCCTTATCTGGAAGTATTAGTAATATAACTGGCCTTGTCCAGTTTTTTTTTTAACATCTGTGTCTACTTTTATACTTAGCCATTACAAAAAAAAAATCTGGTAGCTACTACTCATTAATTGTTAATGGTATTACAATTAGAGATAGGAAAAGAAGATTTGGATATAAATCAAGAGTGATACATTCCTAGGCCATCCTGAAATGGAAAAACAGATGCAACAAATAATGAATTTATTCAAAAATCACAAATTCTGAAAAGGTACTTTGAGATAGTACCCTTGAGCTATAATAAATTTACAAAAACATGACAGCAAGTAGAAAGAAATTAAGAACTTAAGTGTAAATTGGCCCTTAGACCTAGCTAGAGTGGGAATAAATCTGTGTGATCAGATTGATAAATGTATACACATAATTTTGGCATAACTTGGAAAAGTATTTCTGTACTTTGGTCTATTCCTTTCAAAGGGAGACTATGATTTCTTCCCAAAGGGAATAGGAGAAGGAATATGGCCAAGAAATTTCCTTTTCTCTTAGAAGAGAGATAGCTAATTGGTTTGCTTTCAAGATCTCAAAATCATGCATAGATCAGCAATAGTATACTATGTAAGTACTTCTCTGATTTTTCTGAGTTGGAGAGCTTACAGTCATTTGTTCATTTCCAACAAATGCTAGCTATTTTTTTTAAATAATATTTTGCTCTAGGTATATTCAAAACATTTTTAGCTTGTTTTAAAAATGTTTATTATAGCTATTTTACTTTATGCCCATCCCTAACCACTATTAAGAAACTGCTTTTACATAAAAGTCATGCTGTGAAAGAAAACATAGATCTCCCATACTAAAAAAAGTCCTGAAGAAATAGAGAGAGAGAGAGAGAGAGAGAGAGAAAGAGAGAGTGAGAAAGACAGTGAGAGACAGAAACAGAGAGACACAGAGAGAGACAGACAGACAGAAAGACAGACACAGAGAGAAAGACAGAGACAGAGACACACAGAGAAAGAGAGAAAGAAAGAAACAGACAGACAGACAGACAGAAATAGAGATGAGGGGGGCAGAAGAAAAGAGGGAGGGAGAGATATAAAGAGAGAAAATGTTCCTTCAATCAGTTCCTTCTCTGACAATGAATAGGAGTTTTTAGAAGTCCTTCAGAGTCGTCATAAATCATTATATAGCAGAGAATAGCAAATTGAATTACAGCTGATCATCCCTGAACATTATTACTACTTTATATATAGTACATTTCATTTTGCTTGAGTTCATGGAGGATTTTCCAGGTGTTTTTTTTTTTCCTGAAAGAATCCTGCACATTATTTCCTATAAAATAATATTTTTTATAAAAACACACCCCACTTTATTGAGCCATTCCCCAATTGATGGTCATCCCCTCAATTTCGAATATTTGGTCTGAGAAAAGAATTATTATAATTATATATATAGATCTTTTTACTTTTTAAAAATAATCTTTTTGTGATACATGACTAGTAGTGACATCATTAGATCAAAGGATGTGCATGAATTCATAGCCTTTTGGGCACAGATCTTATGTTTTGATCATTTATCAATTGGGGCATAGCTCTTATTATTTTTTTTTAATAAATTTGACTCATTTCCAGCTATGCTTGAGAAATGAGGCTTTATCAGAAAACTTGCTTCAAAATTCTTTTTGCAATTACTGTTTCCTCCCATTTATTCTATTCTCTCTCTCTCCTTTAATCCTGTTCTTCTTCAAAAGTATTTTGCTACTGATCAGTCCTTCTCTCAATATGTTCCTTCTTTTATCACCCTCCCCCATTCCCATATCTCATTCCTCTCCTACTTTTCTGTAGGGTAAGAAAGATTTCTATATCTATGTTGAGTGTGTGTTTTCTATCTTTTCCCCTTAAGAATTATAATCATTTTTGCTAAGTAGGCGATTCTTGCTTGTAATCCTAACTCCATTGCTTTCTGGAATATAATATTCCAATTACTCCTGTCCTTTAACAGAAAAGCTACTAAATTTTGTTTTAGCCTGACTGTGGCTCCATGATACTTGAATAGTTTCTTTTTGAATGCTTGCAATATTTTATCCTTGACTAGGGAGTTCTGGAATTTGGTTATAATATTACTCATTCATTTTGGGAACTCTTTCAGAAGATGTGATCTGTGGATTCATTCAATTTCTATTTTACCCTCTGCTTCTAGAATATCAGGATAATTTTCCTTGATAATATTTTGAAAGAACTCCAGCCTCTTTTTCACAATGTTTTCTTTTTCTTTTCATTTTTTTTTTTGATTTTGCTTTGTTATATTTTGATTTTTCCCAAGTCATTACCTTCCATTTGCTCTATTTTAATTTTTAAAGAATTATTTTCTGGGAGTGAAGCCAAGATGGCAGAAAGTAGTCAAGACTTTGCCTGAACTGTTCCTGGCTTCCCTAAGAATCAATACTAGAGCAAGCCTCTGAACAAATTTTGGAGTGACAGAACCCACAGATATTTCCAGTATAACAAATTTCTAGCAGAAGATATCTTGGAAGGACTTCAAGAAAGGTCTGTCTCAATTGGGTGGGGGGAAGTGGAGGTGGGGAGGAATGTGGGCCAGTGTAGGCACAGACCAAAGAAGCTCAGTGAGAAGAAGCACAATGCAGGGAATCTAGTTAGAGATTCTTAATCACAATAAAGCAGTGTTGGCTTATCTATCCTGGTTCAGAAACGGGTGGATCAGACTATCTGTGAGACCTCCAGCACAACTACAGATAGCAAATAGTGATCCCATGAACCTTAGCATATCAAGCGGGACTTGGGCATACCTACCAAGTTCTAGGAGGAAGCCAGCAGTTCCACTGGCCCTAGGTCATTTTATTTCTGTTATATCTTATTTCAAGTTCTTTTGTCCTTTTATATAGAAGTTGCTGAATCTTGTCTTATTCTGACTATGGCTCTTTGATATTTGAATTGTTACTTTTTCATTTCTTTCAATATCTTCTCCTTGACTTGGGGGCTCTGTTATTTGTCTAATATATTATTGTGTGCTTTCAATTCAAGTCTTTCAGGAGATGATTTGTGGATTCTTTCAATTTTTAATTTACTCAGGTTTTAAGATATTAAGGCAGTTTGACAATTCATTGAAATTTGATGTTTAGATTCTTTATTTGATCATGGCTTTGATGATCCAATAGGTAGTCCAACAATTCTTCAATTTTCTCTCTTCAATCTATTTTTTAAGTTTTTTCTTTCTTTTCAATTACATATTTCATATTTGATTCTATTTTGTCATTCTTTGGATTTTTTTTCCTGTTGTCCTATAGAATGATTAGCTTCTACTTCCTCAATTACATTTTAAAAGGATTTTCATTGAAGTTTCTTTTCCATTTAGCTACTTTTTAAAGAACACTTTTCTTCAGTGATTTTTACATATCTTTTACATT
Source organism: Sarcophilus harrisii (assembly GCF_902635505.1). NCBI lineage: Eukaryota > Metazoa > Chordata > Mammalia > Dasyuromorphia > Dasyuridae > Sarcophilus > Sarcophilus harrisii. The sequence goes on from NC_045426.1 coordinate 240,973,447, forward strand.
TGTCTAATTCTGCTTTTTAAAAAATTATTTTCTTTATGTGATTTTACTTTTACCTTATTATTTGGCTTATTTTCTTTTTTTTATTATAATAACTTTTTTATTGACAGAACCCATGCGAGAGTAATTTTTTACAACATATCCCTTGCACTCACTTCTGTTCCGATTTTTCCCTTCTCTCCCTCCACCCCCCTCCCCTAGATGGCAAACAGTCCTATATATGTTAAGGCTTATTTTTTTTTGTAAAGTGTTCATTTTTTGGGTGTGTGTGTGTGTGTGTGTGTGTGTGTGTGTGCCTGCTTTATCTATCTATCTATCTATCTATATATAGTCTCTTTTTTCATATTTTTCTTGTATCACTTTCATTTCTTTCCCCATTTTTCCCTTTACTTCCTTTATGTGATTTTAAAATTTCTTTTTCAATTCTTCCAAAAATTCTTTTTTTGACCATTAATTAATTCACATTTTTCTTTGAAGCTTTGGATAGGTTTTTTGATTGTTGTCTTCTGAGTTTGTTTCCCTATTACCCTAGTAACTTTCTATTCCCAGGTTCTCTTTTGTTTGTAATTTGCTCATTTTCTAGCATATTTTTTAACTATCTGCTGTATGTTAATGTTGGGTCTGATCCTGGGGTCAAGGGGACACTGTCCTGAACTTCAGGTTTTTCATGGTGCTATTTTACAAGTTTGCTCTAGGATTCTGCAGGTTGTCAGTTCTTTTTTAAGGTGGTATGATTTAAGGAGCTTGTCCACTCCTCTCCTGGACTGTATTCTGGCTTATGCTCTGGTCTAGTTGAACCATGACCAGGGTCCTTATTATTTTGTGGCAATAATCTCTCTTGTATTTGTGCTCTTCTTTTCCCTTACAGTATGACCCAGAAGCCAGCAATGTAATTGTCTGATCTATTATCTAACCTCTTTGCAACTATGGGCTGAGATTTCTGGAAGCTGCTGCTATATTTTCAGTTGACTCCAAACTCTGTAAGTTGTTTTGTGGGACTGTGATTTGCACTGGATTGCACTCGGCATTCACCCCAGGGAAACATATCTCTCTTGGTGCCCTTTTAAGTTTCTTTGTGATGGAATGTTGTTTACACCATCCTTTCATTTGCTCTATAGCTACAGAATTTGTTTTGATGTGTTATCTTGAAGTTCTTTGGAAGAAAATTTGGGAGAGCTCACAGAAGGGCCTTTATCATCTTGACTTTGTCTATTAAATCTGAAATTTAAAACTTTAAGTAGACCTTATAGACCAGTACGCCTGACTTCCTTTTTGTTGTTGTTGATGATAAAATTTGTAGCTAAAAGTGGAAGTATCTTCCTAGAAGAAACTCTGATAGTAAGAAATAGTGTCAGGATACTCTCCAGAATCAGAAAATACATTAATATTTTTCTTTGCTTGAAATGCCCCATACCTGTTGAATTATTACCCATTCTTTACAGCTCAACACAGATTTTTTTTTCTATTTATCAATCATAGATTTACAATTGTAGAGAAACATAGAGGCAACTGAGCCCAGACCTTTCTTTTTATTACTGAGGCATCTGATGTGCAGAGAAGCTACATCATTTGCTTAGATTCATAATATTAGTAATATTTCAGCTTTTTTGTTTCCAGTTCCATATCCATGACATGTCCATGTTTCCTCTACTATTCCATGAAGTCTTAATTAGTGTTATCTTCCTTCATCACAGTAAGTAATGACTTCTCAGTTAATATTTATTTACCTGAATTAAATGACTAGAAATAAAAGGAATATATAAAATATGCAAAAAAGTAAAATTACTAGAAATAAAAGTTAAATGTCATATAGAAGATATAATTTATATACACAAATATTTTGAAATGTAATAATGGAGATCAACCAACTCAATATTTCTTTTAATTGAAAAGAAGCATCTGATTTGACTGGTTGTATTGCTGGTATATGCTAAAATATACATATGTGTGTGTACATATATATGTACATTTATGATTTTGAAATTCATTTTAGAGTCATTATAGAACAGGGTTTTTTTTTGAGTAGCAAATTTTCTATTTAATCAACATACAGTTCACTTCAGAAGTTTTGTTATCTAAGTTAGAATGATTTGGTAGAAATGAAACAACATTTCTGAGTCTCAGCTGTAGCTGAAAAATGACCTTGTATTTCAGAACATATTTTTCCAAGAGTTAGAATGCAGACCTTTACTCTTTTCAAATAGTGATACAAGTGGTTGAATAATTTCCTGAGATAACTGCCTGAACCAGTCTGGAGGGAATTTTTAATATAATGTCTCCTCTGAGGGAGGTCAGGCTGAGAATACTCTCATTCTTCAGTGGTTCCAGTCACAATGTTTAGTGAGAACATGAACTCTGCTCCATAAAGTTCTATCTCATGCATATTAAAAAAAAAACACATTTACCCTGATGCTTTGACTCAAAAATAAGCACTTACATTTGGTAAACCATGGGTATATGTGTTACTATTCATTTCCTTGTATTTCTTCATGTTCTACCCCACTCCTCACAAATAACAAACACTATATTTTTGGATGCATGGTGAATTTGTTCAGAAAACAGGAAGCTAAGTGTGGATTTTATAGTTCCACAATACATTCCTGAAGATATTCCCACCAATATCTTTACATTACAACCTAGCACAGAATTTGCTAATTTTTTTTTCAGGTGTTAGGTTGTGTTGACATTGTGTGAGACACTTGAAAACAGTTGATAGATGAAGATTAGAACAAAAAAAAAACCTTAGAAATGGTTTCCTTTTTGTATTTTTACCTAAGTAACATAATATCAGGCCTGTGAGTTCTTTGAGGGCAGAATTTGACCTCATTTATTTTTACATCTCCTACAATATTTAGTATGTATGGTATCTTATTTTATATGTAGTAGATGATTAGTCAATCTTAATGGGACTTAGATGGGAAAGTAGCCTCTCTTTTTTTTTTTTAACATCTGGTTTAGAATATATACAAGTCTAATTCTTGGTACTCCCTGATTCCTTCAATGTCAGGAAAGAAATATATATCCAAAAAACTAAAATTCCATTATCTAGAGTCATAGTGACACGGGAGAGAAAACATTCAATTATAAATTCCATAGTGATAACTTTACTGCTTTATTTAAAAATTCATATTTCCCATATCCTAGCTCATTCATCTGAATAAACATTTATTGAATCAAAATGAAATCAGGAAACTTAAATTTCCATCACAGTTTCATTCTGTGTTAATCACAACCTCTTATTGTCCTCATCTACAAAGCTAGAATAATAATAGCTGGTTAATTTACCTTTATAGAACTCCTCATTAAAAAAAAAAGTTAGTAACAAATTGTAAAAGGCTTCATAAAAGTGACATTATTGTGAATCTTGATTAATGTTATATAATGAATAGAACAAAAGACTTATATTCAATAAGACCTAAATTCAAATCTTCTTTCAGAATCTTATTAGATGTGTATCTATGAAAAAGTCATTTTACATAAGTGTACTTCTTCCTCATTAGTTATTGAGGATCAATAATAAATAAAAACAATAAATGTATAGGGCTTAAAGTTGCTTAATGTCTATTATAATTTCCTCTTAAGATTTATTTCAATAATTATAAACTTAAAAAGTGATATAATCCTTCAAAATATATATTTGCTCTCCAATATCCACACCAGTACCATTTTTCTGCAATCTATGATAACATCGACAATTAATTTGCTCTTCACACAGTACAGATCTAGATTCTATAGGAAGTTGTGAAAATGTTTGAAGTTCATTCATTATCTTCAAATGTTTACAATAAAATAATTTCATTCATTCATTTTCAAGTATTTAAAACAAAATTCTGCTATGTATAAGGTACTCAGTTTCTAATTAAATAAACACTGCAGTTACAGAACTAATTAATACTCTGATGTGGTTTATGCAGAGGAAGAACAAGACACATATATAAGGTCCAATGAAAATAATGAAATACTAGGTTTGAAATCAGAAGACTCCTCTCTATACAATATTGGCTTAATTAACAAAATTAACTTTATGCTGTTATTCTTTACCATTGAATCCCTGTCTCTTTTGGCCGTTTGCTATTTATTTATTTTTAAAAAGAAGCCATGGCTGGACCAAAGAGACAGGAATTCAATGGGAAAGGACAACATGAAGTACATATTTGTGTATGTATACAGATATCTATATATTTTTATATACAAATACATATATATATTATATATAAAGTAAAGACACACACATATATATGTATATATGTATTGTGTTCAATGTGTTTTACAATCATACTGACTGGGTCAACTACAAGTTTACATTATATAAATTAAATATTAGAATCTCAATATTTTATTTTTGCATAATAAAAATTTTTGTTTATTCCATTAACTATGATTCCAATTACATGTAAAATATTATTTTTTAAAAATTTGATACCCAGATTCTCTCTGTTCCTCACACCCCTTCCCCACTTATTGAGAAGGCAAGCACTATGATGATATTAATTATATATGTGAATTCATGTAAAACATTTTCATATTAGACATGTTGTAAGAAAAAACCCGCATATTCAAACAAAAAACAAAACAAATATAGCTGTAAAAGAATGGTTCAATTAATGCTTAAAATGTATCAGTTACTTCTATCAAGGTTGCAAGTATTTTTTTATCATGAGTCTTCTAGAATTTTTTGGATCATTGTGTGGATCAGAGTAGCTAAGTCATTTATAGTTGGTCATCCCTACAATATTGTTGCTATAGTGTATGATGTCCTCCTTTTTATGATCACTTCACTTTGTATATGTTCATATAAAGCTTTCCAGGTTTTTATAACTCGTTATTTCTTATAGTGCAACAATATTTCCTACAACTATATAATCACAATTTGTTTGACCATTATTTAATTAATGAGCATCCTTTCAGTTTCTAATCCTTTGCAATTATAAAAAGATCCACTATAAACACATTTGTTTAGATAGATCTTTTTATTCTTTTCTTTAGTCTATTTAGGTGATAACATTAGAGATACTTTTGGGTCAAAGAATAAGAGCATTTTTGTAGCTTTTTGAAAATACCTCTAAATTATTATTCAGAATGGAAAAATATATAACTCCACAAAAATAGTGCCTTAGTGCCCCAGTTTTTGCATATCCTCTCAGCATTTGTACATTTCCTTTTCTGTCAGCCAATTTGATAAATGTTGGTGATAAATAAAAATGTTAATAATTTCTGTGGATTTATTTATATCCTGCAATTTTTACTAAAGTTAATTATTCACCTAATTGATCACTAATTGATGATCTAAGGTCCTCTAAATTAATTACCACATTATCTGCAAAGAGTAAGAGTTTTTTATCTACATTGCTTACTTTTATTTCTCCAACTATTTTTCTCATTACTATAGCTAGTATTTCTAATAAATATCAAATAATAATAGTGACAGTGGATATCCTAAGTTCATTTATAATTTTATTGGGAAAGCTTCAATTTTATACTCATAATAGATAATGTTTATCCATGGTTTTAGATAGATAATAGCTATAATCTTAAGAAATGTTTCACTGATTTCTGTATTTTCCAGTGTTTCTAATACAATTTGGTGTTGCATTTTTCTGCATCATTGATATAATCACATTTTTTATTGTTTTTGTAATTCAGATATTTTTATAATTCATAACATATATATGTTGTATTATTATATAATGGATATTATCATTTATAATTTATATATTTCCCTAATATTAAATAAGCTCTGTATTCCCAGAATGAATTCCATAGTGTATAGTTATGTTACATATAACTGTAATTTTCTTATTATCATTAAGGAAATTGGTCTATAGTTTTCTTTCTCTGTTTTAGCTCACCTTGGTTTACATATTAAAAACATATTTGTATCATAAAAGGTATTGGATAGAGCTCTTTCATTACCTTTTTATCCCAAAAGTTTTAAAATATTTTTATCATTAAATCTATTTGGTCCTAGGTTTTTATTTTTATTTAGTAAGCTCAATTATTGCTTGTTTAATTTCTCTAAAATATGATTATTTAATTATTCTGCTTTGTCTATTAATCTGAGCAATTTGTACTTTTGGTTAATATCATCAATTTTACTTATATTTTCAGGAACACCAGGATGTAGTTGAACAAAATAGCTACCAGTTATTGCTTGAATTTCTTCTTTATTGGTAGTGACTTGACCCTTTTTATTTTTGATGCAAGTATTTTTTTTCTTTATTTTGAAGAAAGTACCCAATAGTTTTTCTATTTTATTTTCTTTATACAACCAGCCAAGTTTCTGTTGGAATACATGGGAGAGCTGTTGGAATACAGAGGAGCCACCTGACAGTGGCTGCTGGAGATACACAGAATAGATCTCCTCTTGTGAGAGGATGATACAAGGAGACTGAGAAGCAATTGCTGTTCTCTGACCTCTCTCACTGAGAGGCCTTTGCATTGTCTGACCTCTCTCATCTTTCCTCTGCCTCCAATTTATCTCATTCCCAGTCTGCAGCACTTGTGTCAGCAAAGGCTGCCCCCCAACTCCTTCAGATGTTATGCTCCACAGCTGTGGAGGCTCCCGGCGAAATGGCCTGTCTCTTAACAAGTTTCATTTATTAGTTTAATATATTTCTTTTGGTTTTATTAATCTCTTCTTTGATTTTCAGGATTTCTAATTTGGTGTTTAATTTTATATTTTCTATCTGTTCATTTTTTTTTGTATTTTTGGTTGTTGCATGCTTAATTCCTTCATCTGATCTTTCTTACTTTTATCATATCCATTTAAAGACATAAAATTTCGCCTAAATACTGTATTGGATATACCCCACAAATTTTTTTATGTTGTCCTGTTGTTGTCATTATTTTTAATAAAAATTTCTCTAATTCTTTATCTTTGATCCATCCATTTGTAAAGATTAAATTATTTATTTTGCAATCAATTTTCAATCTACATTTCTATTATTTTTTAATGAATGTATTTTTCATTCCATTCTTTTGCAGAAAATGGACATTTAATATTTCTGGTTTTGTAAATTTGAAATTTTAATTTGTCAGATCTATGGAAAAGGGAAAAATTTATGCCTAACATGTAATAGAGAAAATCACAGAAAGTAAAATGGATAATTTTTATTATATTGAATTAATATTTTTGCACAAACAGAACAATACAAGATTGGAATGAAAGTGGGAAACTGAGAGAATATTTTTTTACTTGCTTTGATTAAGGGATGACATTTTTTTAAACATGATAAAGTATATGTTAAATCCAATATATGCATACATATTTATACAATTATCTTGTGCATAGGAAAAATCAAATCTAAAAGAAAAAAAATAAGAAACAAAATAAAATGCAAGCAAACAACAACAAAAAGAGTGAGAATGTTATATTGTGATCCACATAGTTCCCACAGTTCTCTCTCTGGGTGTATGTCACTCTTCATCATAAATCATTGGAACTGACATCATCTCATTATTGAAAAGAACTATGTCCATCCAAATTGATCATCGTATAATATTGATGTTCCCATATACAATGATCTGGTTCTGCTCATTTCATTTAGCATCTGTTCATGTAAGTCCTTCCAAGCCTTTCTGAAATCATCTCGTTGATCATTTCTTATAGAACAATAATATTCCAAAACCTTCATATACTATAACTTATTCAGCCATTCTCCAACTGATGGGCATTCACTCAGTTTCCATTTTCTTGCCATTGCAAAAGGGGCTGCCACAAACATTTTTGCATATATGGGTCCCTTTCCCTCCTTTTTTTTTTTTTAATGGTGCCAATTTAAATAGATTTTACTTTCCAGGACAAGAATTACATTTCCATTTGTTTATTACAGGACTGATAAAGTGCAATGTTGTTTACTTCTCCCTCTGCACACATTCAGGTATTCAGAATGCCCAGATTTACAAAGTGCCTGAAATATTACTTTTTAGACTGCTACTGCCTTGGCTACAAATTTGAGTCCTTCAATTTTTGAAAAGCTGTGTGGAATGCTCTTCTGGTAGGTTTAGTCAACCTCTTCAATGGTGGGTCCAGAAGAAGCACCTCCAGATAGGACTGCTCCACCCCCTGGGAACCCACCAGATATGCCTCCTGGCATATGCCCTGCATTCTGGTACAGCTTAGTGATAATGGGGTTGCAGGCCTTCTCCAATTCTTTCTGCTGATGCTCAAATTCTTCCTTCTCAGCAGTCTGGTTCTTATCCAGCCAGTTGATTATTTCATTACATTTGTCAAGACTCTTTAGTTTGCCTTCACCAATTCTGCCCTGCAGTTTTTCATCTTCCATAGTACCCATCATGTTGAAAGCATAAGGTTCAAGAGAATTCTTGGAAGACAGCTTGTCTCTCTGCTTCTCATCCTCAGCCTTATATTTTTCAGCCTCCTGGACCACACGTTCATTGTCTTCTTTGCTCAAATGACATTTGTCATTTGTGATAGTAACTTTATTTTTTTTGCCTTTGCTCTTATCCATAGCAGAAACATTAAGGATGCCATTTGCATTGATGTTAAATGTTACTTCAATCCGAAGAACCCCTCTGGGTGCTGAGGGGATCCCTATGAGCTCCAACTTGCCAGGCTGGTTGTCAGAACAGATGGTAAAGGTCTGAGTCTGCTTGGTGGGGATGACAGTAATACATTTGGTCAGAACTATCATAACTCCTCAGGCAGTTCCAATTCTAAGGGGAAGAGGAGTCACATCCAATAGCAGCAAGTCCTGCACATTTTCAGATTTGTCTCCAGACAAAATGGCAGCCTGGACAGCTGCACCATAAGCAACAGCCTCGGCAGGATTGACTCTCTTGTTGAGCTCCTTGCCACTGAAGAAGTCTTGCAGAAGCTTTGGGGATGCGAGTGGAATCACCCCCCAGGACAATGACATGAATCTGTGATTTATCCAGTTCAGCATCTCCTAAGGCTTCTCCACAGGGTCCAGTTGTGTCATGGAAGAGATCAGTACTTAGCTCTTTGAACAGGGATCAGGTGATTGATGTATAGAAGTCAATACCGTCATAGAGGGAGTGAATTTCAGAGGGTTCACTTTGCACATTCACAAGCGGTATGGAGATGGTTCTCTCTCATTCTCATTGATGTTCTTCTTGTGCTTTCGCTTTAACTCAGCAATGAAATGGTTGATCATGCAGCTGTCAAACCCACGCCCCCCTCCCCTCCCCGCACCCAAGTGAGTAACTCCAGTTATGGACTTGATTCAAAAATACCATCTTCAGTGCTAGGGATAGAAACATCAAAAGTACTATCTCTGGGGCAGCTAGGTGGTGCAGTGGAGAGAGAACTGGCACTGAAGTCAGGAGGACCCGAGTTCAAATTTGGCCTCAGATACTTAACACTTTTTAGCTGTGTGACCCTGGGCAAGTCACTTAACCCCAACTGCCTGGGGGAAAAAAAAAAAGAGTACCACCTCCAAGGTCAAAGATCAGCACATTTCCCTCCACAGCCTTTCTGTCCAAGCCATAAGCAATAGTAGCAGCAATTGTCTCATTGATTATTTGGAGCACATTGAGATCAGTGATGGTTCCAGCATCTTTGGTGGCCTGATGTTGGGAATTGTTGAAATAGGCTGGTACTGTGACCACAATATTTGTGACAGTCTTCCCAAGGTACTCCAGCAATTTCTTTCATTTTTCTTAAGATCACAGAAGATACTTCTTCTGGATAGAAATTTTGGTCTTCCCTTTGTACTCCACTTGGACCTTAGGTCTTCCTGTGTCATTCACCACCATAAAAGGCCAATGTTTCATGTATGATTGTACAACTGCATCATCAAATCTTCAATCAGATGTTTGGCATCAAAAACTTCGCTGGTGGGGTGCACTGCATCTTGATTCTTCACAGGATCACTGATTAATCATTCTGTGTCAGTGACGTAGCTGGGCGTGGTCCTGTTTCCTTCTTCATTAATGATGATCTCCACTTTCCCATGTTGGAAGACTCCCACATGGGAATAAGTGGTGCCAAAATCAATGCCAACTGTGGGGCCCTTCGATATTGTTGCTGGGGAATCAGGGGTCATACCTGATGGCTATGGAGAAAGAAGGGCTGCTGCTGCACTGAGCACACCCCATTTTCCTCCTTTAAAATCTCTTTGGGATACAGCCTTTTAGAGACACTGCTGGGTCAAAGGGTATGCACAGTTTGATAACTTTTTGGGCGTAATTCCAAATTGCTCTCCAGAATGGTTGGATCAGTTCACAATTCCACCAACAATGTATCAGTGTCTCAGTTTTCCCACATCCCCTCCAACATTCATTATCTTTTCCTGTCATCTTAGCCAATCTGACAGGTGTGTAGTGGTATCTCAGAGTTGTCTTAGTTTTTATTTCTCTGATCAATAAAGAACTTTTTTATATGATTAGAAATGGTATCAATTTCTTCACCTGAAAAATCTTCATATCCTTTGATCATTTATCAATTGGCTTGAATTCTTATAAATTTGAGTCATATATTTTAGAAATGAGACCTTTATCAGAATCTTTGAATAAAAAAATGTTTTCCCAATTTACTGCTTCTCTTCTAATCTAGTCTGCATTGGTTTTGCAAAAACTTTTAAACTTAATATAATCAAAACTGTCTATTTTTTTCTTCAGTAATGAATTCTGGTACTTCTTTGGCCATAAATTCCTTTCTTCTCCACAGATATGAGAAGTAAACTATCCTTTGTTCTTCTAATTTGCTTATAATATCACTCTTCATATCTAAATCATGAACCCATTTTGACCTTATCTTAGTGGAGGGTGTTAGGTGTGGGTCAATTTCTAGTTTCTGCCATAATAGTTTCCATTTTTCCCAGCAGTTTTTGTGAAACAGTGAGATCTTCTCCCTGAGATCTTTGGGTTTGTGATGTACTAGATTATTATAATTATTAATTATTTTATCCCGTGAATATAATCTATTCCACTGATCTACTATTCTATTTCTTAGCTGGTACCAAAAGGTTTTGATGATTTCTGCTTTGTAATATAATTTTAGATCTGGAACAACTAGGCCATCTTCAATGACATTTTTTTTTTTCATTAATTGCCTTGAAATTCTTGATCTTGTTTTCTTCCAGATGAATTTTGTTATTACTTTTTCTAGATCTGTAAAATAACTTCTTGGAAGTTTGATTGGTATGGCACTGAATAAGTAGATTAATTAAGGTAATTTTGTTATTTTTGTTATATTTGCTGGCTTACCCATGAACACTTGATGTTTTCCAACTAATTAGATCTGACTTTATTTGTGTGGGAAGTGTTTTGTAGTTGTGTTCATATAATTCATGACTTGGTCTTGTCAGATAGACTCCCAAAAATTTTTATACTATTGACAGTTATTTTAAATGGAATTTCTCTTTGTATGTCTTGTTGGTGGAGTTTGTTGGCGATGTATAAAAATTCTGATGATTTATGCGGACTTGTTTTGTATCCTGAAACTCTGCTAAGGTTGAGAATTGTTTCTAGTAGGGTTTTTTAGTTTATTCTCTAGGGTTCTCTAAGTATACCATCATATTATCTGCAAAGAGTGATAATTTGGTCTCCTCATTACCTATAGTAATTCCTTTAATCTCTTTTTCTTCTGTTATTGCCAAAACTAAAATTTCTAATACAATACTGAATAGTAATGGTAATAGTGAGCAACCTTGTTTCACCCCAATCTTATTAGAATGGTTCTAATTTGTCTCCATTACATATGATGCTTGCTGATGGCTTTAAATAGATTCTACTGATCATTTTAAGGAAAACTCCATTTATTCCTATACTCTCTAGTGTTATTATTAATAATGGGTGTTGAATTTTATCAAATGCTTTTTCTGCATCTATTGAGATAATCAAATAATTTTTGTTAGTTTGGTTATTGATATAGTCAGTTATGCTAATAGTTTTCCTGATGTTGAACCAGCCTGCATTTCTGCTATCAATCCTGCTTGGTAATAGTGCGTTATGCTGGGGATGACTTTCTGTAATCTCTTTGATAATATTTTATTTATGATTTTTCCATCAATATTCTTAGGGAAATTGATCTATAATATTCTTTTTCTTTTTTCACCCTATCTGATTTAGGGATCACCACCATATCTGTGTCATAAAAGGAATTTGATTGTATTCCTTTATTCCTTTTTTCAAATTGTTTGCATAATATTGGAATTAATTGTTCTTTAAATGTTTGGTAGAATTTACATGTAAATCCATCTGTTCCTGGAGATTTTTTCATAATGACTTGATTAATAGCTTGTTCTATTTATTTTTCTAAAATGGGACTATTTAAGTAATTTATTTCTATTTTATTAATCTGGGAAATCTATACTTTTGTAGTGATTCCTCCATTTCACTTAGATGATCAAATTTATTGACATATAATTGAGCAAAATAACTCCTCATTATTGGTCTTAACAATTTGAGTTTCTTGTTCCCATTGTTCTTTGTTAATCAAATGAACAAAAGGTTTATCTAATTTTTTTTTAAAGGCAACTCTTAGTTTTATTTATTAATTAAATAATTTTCTTACTTTCATTTTTTTAATCTCCCTTTTTATTTTCAGAATTTCAAGTTTTGTATTTAATTGGGGTTTAAAAATTTGTTCTTTTTCTAGCTTTTTTAGATACAAGTCCAATTCAATGACCTTCTCTTTCTATATTTTATGCAAGTGAGGATCTCAAGATATAAAATTTCCCCTAATAACTGTTTTGGCTGCATCCTGCAAATTTTTGTATATTGTTTCATTGTTAATTCTCTTGGATAAAATTATTGATTGTCTATGATTTGTTGTTTCACACACTCATTCTTTTAGGATTATATTATTTAGTTTCCAATTATTTTTTGGTCTATTTTTCTGTGGCCTTTTATTGTACATAATTTTTATTGCATCATGGTCTGAGAAAAATGCCTTTACTATTTCTTCCTTTCTGCATTTGATTTTGAGCTTTTTATGTCCTAAGGTCAATTTTTGATTATGTTCTATGCACTACTGAGAAAAAGGTATATCCCTTTCTGTCTCCATTCAATTTTCTCCAAAAGTCTATCATCCCTAATTTTTCAAACATTCCATTTGTCTCCTTAATATCTTTCTTATTTTGTGGTTTGATTTATCTAGTTCTGAGAGAGCAAGGTTGGGATCCCCTACTAGTATAATTTTGCTGTCTAATTCTTCTTGCAGCTTTCTTAACTTCTTCTTTAGGAATTTGGATGCTATACCACTTGGTGCATAGAAGTTTAACATTGATATTGCTTCATTATTAAGAAGAATGTAGTTTTCTTCATTATCTTTTTTAGTCAGATTTATTTTTTCTTTTGCTTGATCTGAAATCAGGATTGCTATCCCTGCCTTTTTTTTTTAACTTCAGCTGAAGCATAATAGATTCTCTTTTAGCCTTTTACCTTTACACTAAATATATCACTGCTTTAAGTGAGTTTCTTGTAAACAAATTGTAGGATTCTGGCTTTTAATCCAGGCTGCTTACCACTTTTGTTTTATGAGAGGGTTTGTCTCAATCACATTCACAGTTAAAATTACTAACTCTGTATTCCTTGCCATACTTGTCTCTTACCTTTCTTTCTTTCCCTCCTCCCCAGTATTTTGCTTCTGACCATCCCTTCCCTCAAACATCCCCTACCCTTTTACAGCCCCTCACTCTTTCTTATACTTTTGCTCTTCTACTTCTGTTACCCTCCCCCTTCCTTTCCCTTTTCTCCTCCTCAAGAATTAAACATATCATCTTTCCATATAAGGATATAAGCTTTTTAACTTTTAAAAGAAAGTTAATTTTTTTTCCTTTTTTACCTTTTTATGCTTCTCTTCAGTGCTGTATTTGAAGATCACATTTTCTATTTAATTCTGGTCTTTTCATCATAAATACATAAAATTCACCTTTTTCATTGATAGTTCATCTTTTTTCCTAAAAGATGATGCTCAGTTTTGCTGGATAATTGATTCTTGGCTGCAATCCAAGTTTCTTTGCCTTTTGGAATATCAGATTCTATGCCCTTTGATCTTTTAAAGTAGAAGCTGCTAGGTCTCGGATAATCCTGATTGTGGCTCCTTGATATTTGAATTGTTTCCTTCTGGCTGCTTGCAGTATTTTCTCCTTGATTTGATAATTCTGAAATTTATTTAGGTTGTTCCTTGGAGTTTTCATTTTGAGGTCTCTTTCAGTGAGACCTTTGGTCTCATTTTACTCTCTGGTTCTAGGACATCTGAGCAATTTTACTTTATGATTTCCTGAAAGATGATGTCTAGGCTTTCTAGACATGGTTTTCAGGAAGTCCAATAATTCTTAGATTATCTCTCCTAAACCTGATTTACAGATTTTCCAGGTCAGTTCTTTTCCAATGAGGTATTTTAAATTTTCTTCAATTATTTTTCTTTTTCTTTTTTATTTTGTTTGACTGATTCTTGAATTCTTATTGAGTCATTCACTTTCATTTGTTTAATTCTAATTTTTAGTAAATTATTTTCTTCAGTTATCTTTTTTATCTCCTTTTGCTTTTGGCCAATCGTGGTATTTTATTCATTGCATTTCTTTCCCATTTCCCATTCATTTCCCATTCTGGTTTTCAATGAATTGGTTTCCTTTTCACATCTATTTCATAAGGAGTTATATGCTTTTCCCACTTCAAGTCTATTTTTACGGAGTTTTCTTCAGATAATTTCTTGTTTTCCTTTTCCATGCTCTCTTGCAAAGATCTCATTTTCTTTTCCCATTTTTCTTTTAACTCTCTTTTAATATCCCTTTTTAATTCTTCCAAGAGAGCCTTGTGAAATGGAGACCAATTCATATCATCCTTTGGGGTTTCATCTGGAGATGATTTGCATTTAGGATTCTTAGGGTTTGAGGTCTGTTCTTCTCTTTCTTCATAAAAGATGTCTATGATCAGAGTTCTTTTTGCTTTTTTGCTCATTTTTCTTAGAGGTTGAGGTTTGCTCTTAAGGCAAAGGCACAGGAGTCATTTTAGTTTGCCCTGGGGCAAGTATTGCTGACTGACTTCCAGTCCTGGATAAGCACAGCCAGGTTCTGCTTTCTATGGAGATCAAAGTCTCACAATTTGTCTTTTATTTGCTTTTGGGTGTCTTGCAACAAATATGCTTAATCACTGGCTTGTAACCAGGACAGAGTAGCCTAAGAGCCTCACTGTAGAGTCTCTTGGGTACAAATGCTGCAAAGCCCTGGGTCCCTGTTTTGGCTCCCTGCCCTAGGCTCCCTGGGCTGCAGTCTGGGCTCAACAGCCTCTCTTTCTGCCTGATTGACACAGACCTTTTCTGAGTTCTTGCAAAATATCTTTTTTTGAAATTTGTTGTACTCCAAATATTTGTGAGTTCTGTCACTCAAAAATCAATTCAGAAGCTTAATTTGCTGTTAATTTTAGGGAAGGTTGGGCAACATCACATAGAAAAATGTCTGATCTCCACCATCTTGGATCTTGGACAAAAAAAAATTTGTCTCAATTCTCTATATATTTGAAGTTATGGGGCCTTCAAATATATAGAGAATTGGTACAATTTTTTTTAAAGTTATTCTCTAATTAACAATCATCAAAGGATATAAACAAGTTTTCAAAATAAATCAAAGCATTCACAGTTGTATGAAAAACAAAGTGCTCTAAGTTACTCTCAATGAGAAAAATGAAAATGAAAATAACTGTGAAGATCCACTTTTCATCTATTAGATTGACTAACTTGACAGAAAAGAAAAATAATAAATGTTGGAAAGCATGTGAAAAAATTGGAACACTGAAACACTTTTGGTGGAGTTGTGAACTAGTCCAACCATTCTGGAAAACAATTTAGTACTATGCCCGAAAGACTATAAAATTATTCATACTTTTTGACTCAACAAAACTAATATTAGATCTGCAACTCAAGTAGATTAAAAGAGAGAGAGAGAGAGAGAGAGAGAGAGAGAGAGAGAGAGAAAGTCCTATTTTTGCAAACATTTTTTAGTATCTCCTTTTGTGGTTGCAAAGGTTTGGAATCATAATGCTAAAGAACTATAAAGCTATATATGCTCAGAGCAACTAGTTGGTATAGTGGATAGAGCAACAGCCCTGGAGTCAGGAAGACTTAAGTTTAAATCTGGCCTCAAACACTTAACACTACCTATCTGTATGACCCTGGGCAAGTCACTTAGCCCCAATTGCTTCAGCAAAAAAAAACAAAAATAAAAACCTTTATATGTTCTTTTACCCAATAATAACACTACTTAGTCTTTATACAAAAGAGATCAAAGAAAAAGGAAAAGGACGTATTTATAAAAAAAGAATTATAGCATTTCTAACTTTTTGGGAGTAACATGGCTAATATGGAAATTTTTTTTGCATGATTTCACATTCCTTGTATTTTCGTTGAGTCAGGGAGGAAACTGAAGGAAGGAAAGAATTAAAAACTTGAAATTAAAACAAATGTTCAAAATAAATAAATATTTTTTAAATAAAAAAAAAAAAAAAAAACAATTGCCAAGTGTTAACCAATCTACTTTTACACCTATCACACTTCTTCATTCAACTGTCACAATTATCTCACTTTAATTTTCTTGATACCTATCAAAGACATTATTGCTGTAGTCTCCCGATTGTTTTTTCTATTTCTATTCCCTCTTTTCTGCAGATAATGGCAAATGGACTTTCTAAAGTACAAATTAGCTCATGGCATAGTTCCATTCTGGAAACTTCTTTAAGTTCCTATTGTTTCTAGGATAAAAGTTAAACTCTTTTTCAATTTGCCCCTAATCTTTCATTCTAGTCTGATTTCACATTAGTGTCTAATTTCTGTCCCCTCTATATTATCATTTCATTGCTCACTACTATATCTTTTTTTTCCCCCCATATTGCTCATTCCAAGCATGCTATCCCTCTTCACCATCACATCTTGGAATTTTGAGATCCTCAGCTCTAGTGTTATTTCTATAAGAAGCTAGTTCCTCCTGATCCAGCAAGTTCAATAATAAATATGTTATATATTTTATATTTTAAATTTAGATAGATAGCTGGGCAGACATTTCATCTCTCAGGCAAGATTCAAATTCCTTAATTACTCCTATAATGTTAAAAAAAAAAACCCAAAACACTAAATGGCTGTTGAATTGAAGTAAACATCCTATTTTTTGATATTCAAACAATTTATTCTATCTCAAAACAAATTCTTCATTAAAAATTACATATAACTCAGCAATTAGAATAAAGAACCTATTCTTTTGTTTAGTAATTCATAATCAAATGCCCCCGCAAAAGACAAGAGTCAAACATTTTAGCATTTTAATTCTAGGCAAAAAGACCTTTTCCTTTTTCACAATGCCGATCACATTAAAGCTAATTTAAGATTAGTATCTATTTTCTTGAGAGCTCAAAACACTTCAGTGAATTTACTGGTAACAAAATAAGTAAATGACTAGGTGTCGTAGCATTGAATTCAGGAACCTTTTTAAAATTCTGCTTACTATACTAGTTTCAAAGATTTCAGAAGTTCCAATACTATAATAAAAACTCAATTGTGTTTATCCCCATAAAAAGAAATTACATATCATTTAACTGAATAAGTCTAAAGGCTAAAGCTCTTCTATCAAAGAAAATTCAGGGTGGTTATTTTCTTAATGATAAAGAATAGAAAGAAATAGCTTGAAAAGATCCAATAAATGGAATTAGAATTTGACCTTGGACATGTAACAGATTATGAGTTGATATTGTTAATTTGAATGCTCATTTTTTTGTTTGTTTTTAAGAGGAATAATATCCTGAATCTATGTGGAGATAATGCAGTAGGAGCAAAGAAGCTTCAATAGGATAGCTTTTAACGTAAATAGTGGATAAATTTTATTAAACAATTTAAGAACTACTTGTTTATAGGAAAGATTCATGCTAAATATCCTAACAGAAAGAGCACTCCCTAACTGATTAGAAATCACACTTTTGAACAAGAGTAGGAAATTAAGTTAGAAATTTGTGGAAATGTATCTAATCATATAATATTTTGGACAAAAAGAATCAAAAGGAAACAAAGAGACATAAATATGTTTTTAAATTCAATTTTAGGATTTTCTGAAATTGTAGATTTCCATACAGGTTGATGGTTGAAATCATTTAGCTAAAGACAATTCCCCCAAATTTTTGAGTCACCTGGAATACTGGCTCAATAATAGGGGCTGACTCAAAGAACTTATTTCCTGTTTGGTTTGTTGATTTTACTTAAAACAAATTCAAAATGTCTCTAAAGAAAGTCTGAAGGAGACAAATAACATATTATTGAGATGTAAAGAGAATATATGAAATGTATCATGTATATGCATGCACACACATATATACTTATCTATGTACATATATGTAATGAATATTTTATGTATATATATATATATATACACGCACCAAACACACACAAACACACACATAAAGACATATAATAACAATGGAAAATGTTGGTGCTCTAATATATTGAGAAAGCTTTTGGAAGTATACGTATTTCACATAGTGTTTACTTTTGATTTTATATAGGTAATTTTTATGATTATAACAAAAAATCCCTCTGTTTATGTATTTGTAAGATTTTAACATAAATTAGTATTATACTATATCAATGAATGTTTTTACAGTTATTGAGATTACCATATATTCAATTTTTAATATGAGGAATAATGTTGATTATCTCTAGAAAGCTGTACCAACCTCATATCTTTAATAAAATGCAATTTGTTGATAATGAATGATTTCTTGGGTTATGTTTGCTATGATTTTTATCAAATGTTTTCATTTGATGTACATTAATAACATTTGTCTATAATGTCTCATTTTTACTTTATCCATCTTTACATTAGACCTTTAATTTATGATTGCCTCATGAAATAATTCTGGTAGAGTACTTTCTCAAAGTTTGAAAATAACCTTGTGTAATATGGTACAAATTTTTCTTTAGAATTTGATAGTTTCCTTTTATGAATCCTTCAGAATCAAGACTTTTTTTTTTTAGCATTTCCTTTTTTGAGATTGCATTAATAAAGATCTCTATTAGAACTTTCATTAGTGTACATAATTTATTTTAAAATATTATTTTTCTGTTTTATTAATATATAACATAATACTTCAGTAGCATATGCCACTACTTAATCTTAGTTTCTATTAATTTTCCCCACCTTTTTTCTGGTTTTGTTATGATTTCCTATTATGATTTGGATATTTATTTAATTTTCTAAACTCTACTTTTAAATCATTTTTGCTAAAGTACTGTCAATGTTATTAGTTGTTTCATAGAACAACTATGTTGTTTTTTTCTGATCAGTTTTTACTGTTATAATTTTTTTTGGCTTAAATGTGTCTATTTCATTCAAATGCATTTATTAAGTGCCCAGTATATGTCAGCCAATATGCTAAGTTCTGAAGATGTAAAAAGAGACAAAAGATAGAGATAGAGACAGATTTAAAAAACAAACAAACAAAAAAAACACAGACACATAGATAGAATAGGTATTTTTTCTCTCCATCTGTATGTATGCATATGTACATGTATTTATACATGTATATATTCCTGCAATATATCTAGAACTTTTCACTCATCTTTTTTTTGAGTCACTATTTGATTTTTTGAATGTCACTATATTTTACATAATCAAAAGTTCTGTGAAGTTTTCTTGTAATTTTTCTTTCAATATCGTTTTCATTTTTTTATTTCATTTTTGGTTGTTGTTTTTACTTTCTAGGTTCCTCTGAAAGACTTATAGTTATTAAATTGTTTTTATACATTGTCTTTAAGATTGATATATCTTACTTATTTAAAGATCAGATTATATATATATTTATATCTATATCTATGTATATGTATATATATATGTGTGTGTGTGTGTTTTATTTCTTCTCTAGACCATCCTTCACTCAGAGATTGTTTCCTCTCATTTGTTCTCTCAATTTTTTTTATCCTTCTTTAAGAGATTCCTTATCATCATCATCACAACTATCCCTACATTTCTTTTTTTTTTGGGGGGGGGAGGGGAAGGTGCTATGGTCCAGCCAGTTGCCTTGATTTTTCTCATATCATTTGGAAAATATAAGATACGGAGCTCAAATCAAATGGAAAAGTTCAATATATAGACTGTAGTTAGGAGGCTCCAACTTTCACTATTTACTGTAGTTTGATGAGGGAAAGTCTCCAAAAAACATATGTCTTGCTTGATTATCTGTATTTCCATCATTCTGAGGGGTAAGCCCTTTTATCAAGGTTAAGATTTAATGCCCAGGAGTAAAGTTTGAATCTCTTGCAAATAAGTGAAAATAATATGGGAAATTCTAAGTATTCAATTAAATTAAATTAAACAATAACTTCAACAAAGCAGTGGAACATAAAATCCACAAAAAGTCATAAGATTTTAAAAAATAGTACCAAAAGAACACAGTAAGAAGAAACAAAGGGTTGGTATTAGAAATATCTACAAAATACATAAAGTATTTTGAAGGTCACCTAGTAAGACACACAGGAAATATTTTAATCCAATCACAAAAGAATTCTTGCAGAAATAAATAGACAGCCTTAAATAATTAGAGAAACATTAATTTTTCATGGGTAGGTTGAGCCAACATGATTAAAAGATAATACTACCCAAATTAAAAAATAGACCAACAGTTCACACCGTATGCTTAAGATAAGCTTTAAATAGCCTTGTGGTCCAGATATAAAATAATACATCATAAATAAATTAGAGGTAAAAGAAAAAAAATTACCTTTCAGATGTATGGATAGAGAAGATGTCATAATTAAAAAATAGTATAGAGAATTATATAAGGTAGAATGGACATTTTTGATTACATAAAATTTAGTTTTACATTTTTGTAAAAAGAATAACTCAGCTAAAGGAAGAAGGGAAGCAGATAACTGGGGGATGGGTGGAGTCTGATTCAAATTTTTAATACTGTAAGTCAGACTTGTAAACCATTTAGGGAATGCATACAAATTCATACAAACAAAAACTGTTCTTTAATAGATAAATGGTTAAAGAATGTCAACACATAATTTTCAAAAAAAAAAAAAAAACAAGCTAGTAGGAACCTTATGTAAAAGAAAAATGCCCTAAATCACCAACAGAAAACTACAATTTTGTGTTTGTAATTTACACCTTTTAGGCTATCTAAATCACAAAAGAAGAAAATGATAAATGTTGGAGAGTTTTCAGAAAAATAGAAATATGACTATACTCTTGGGTGGAGTGAATTTTTTAATTGATCCAGCAATTCTGAAAACAATTTGGAATTAATTTCCCAAATTTACTGAAATGTTCTTACTCTTTGATTTAGCCATATTTGGTAGCATAATACCAAATGGTCCATAGGTAACAAAATATTTAAAGTAGTTTCTTTAGTAAAATGACTAAAAACGAAAGACATGTACTCCTATTAGGGAGAAAGTAAACACATTATTATATGTGGATGTAATATACTATTATTGTGCCATCAAGTGAACAATTTCAGAAGAACTAGAAGATACCTATGAACTGATGCAGAGAAGTGAGCAAAAATATAAGGACAATTTATACAATGATATCTTAAAAATAAAACATCTTTAAAAGACTTTGTAACTCTGGTCAATGTAAGAACATTCCATCAGCCCAACAAAATAAAGATACTTAGCACTTACCTCCTTCAATAAATGGGACAAACTTAAAAGACTGAAAGAGATATTTTAAACACATAAAATGTGAGAATTTGTTTTGCCAGACTATGCAGCTATATATTGAAGGCTTTAGTTTTCAATATTTTTTTGAAAAGTATTCACTAGAGATGTGGGGAAATAAAGGATTTAAAATAAATGAATACAAATAACAACTAAATAAACCAAGCTATTATATGTCATAGTAATCTTAGCCTTAGACTGCAAGAACTTCAAAACTGGAAGAGAACCCGATGATCTTGAGATTATTATTGGCTCCAGGACCTGACATTTTGAGTCCCAAGTTCCTATCTTACATTGCTTATATCTGTATATTTTTTCTCTGTATCTCTATATTGTAATATTATATGGGATACTTGTTCTTGCTTTTAAGTCTATTTATAACAACAACAAAAGGGTTTCTTCTCATTAGAAAAGAGTGATGAAAGCAGTAAGTAGGAAAAATGTATAATATACAAAATTTGTAGTCAAGAAACTATGAGTTCAAATCTTGTCTCCAGTTTGTGTTATACTTGGGAAATCATTTAACCACTTTTGGCTTATTTCACCACTTCCAATATAGGTAAGACAATAGCAATTATTTCATAGGATTTTTGAAGTCATCAAAGGACATAATATATGTAAAAACTATTCATAAATTTTGCAGGTATGCTAGTTAAAAGGTTAGCTAGTAGTATTCAGATTCCCTGGTGATGATTGTGTGGCCTTTCTAGGTTGTCATCCTCACTGATGATAATGAAATTTAACCTCAGAATTTTTAAATCTCAAATTTGGAAAGAACTTCAGAGCTCATCTAGTCTGGTATACTTGGATAATCCCTGTGAAATTGTAATTCAGATTTACTTTAAGTGTCATTAAGTATTAAGTCATAAAGTAAGTATTACCAAAGTCACAGATTCACCATGAATTTATTTCTATTTTCCACCTGTAAGGAAATTTTCCTTATTAAACTGAACTTGACTCTCTTCAACTTCCATTCTGTCATTTAATATTATCATTCCTAAAATTTTGTATTCTGAATTAAATATAGTACTCCAGGCCCAACTTAATCATAGCACTCTTTCTTCAGAGAACCCTATCTATTTCTCTTAGTTGTGGTTGTGGGTTTCCATAATTTGTCCCTGCAGACAAACAACATACCTCAAGCATTAACACAGATTCACATATGTATTAGATCTGAGAATAATTTTTTTTTATTGTTGCTGTTGCTAAAGGGTCTTTACATTTGAATAGTATTCATAAAAGACATCTGGCTCATCAAGAACCTGGATCTCAAACTTCATGAATTAAATATTTTCTGGAATGAAAAGACCAGGGATAAATCAGATTAATGATCCAATGAATCCTTATATAACATGAAGCAAAATTCTGTTAAAGCACAACCTTTATGTATAGCTTTAAAAAAAAGGTCTGTTTTATCTTGTCACAATCCACTTCTTATCTTTATTTTGACTAATTAAATTTAATAAAGCTGTTAATGTCTGTAAGAAGACTGTAAACAGATAATTTATTTTGGTTATTGATTATATCATATAGATAGGCTAGTTAAAAATTGGCAAAATGGAACTGTTTTGTTCCTGATTTTATTCCTCTTTGATTATGAATAATCTTTATTTAACATTTATCTCTCTCAAAAATGGTACCATAAGAAACTTGAAATAGTATTGTATTTAGCTCTTCAGGAATAAGTTTTGGCTATGACTTCCTGTGTGACTTTAAGTGCTATGCCTGGGTATAGTGTTGTTTTCTGAAACAGTCCTTAAAGTGTATCCCTTACAGATAGAATTGCTTGGAACTATCAGAGACAAAGTTGGCACTTGTGTATGTATGGTAGTTATTTGCATATGAATAACATTTTTTTTCATTGCTGAGTGATTTCCTTGTGTGTGCCAGAATTGAAATGAGTAGCCAAGCTCTCCAGCTTGATTTTGAAAATAGAGCAAAATACTTGTTAACTTAAACAATAGTTCCAATATCACTAAGAATATGGTCTTTCCTCCATTTATCCTTGGAGGCAGTTAGGTGGTACAATGAATAGAGTTCTGGGTCTGATGTCAGGAAAACATCATCCTGAGTTCAAATCTGGCTTCAGACATTTAGCAGCTATGTGACCTTGAACAAGTTACTTACCTGTTTGTCTTAGTACCTCATCTGTAAAATGAACTGGAGAAGAAAATGACAAACCATTCCAGTATCTTTGCTAAGAAGATAGTTTTGTTAAGAAAACCCCATTTACCCATGAGTGTATAAACTTTCCCTTGACTAAATCATTCAATAGTTGAACCTCAGGCTATAAAAGGACTTTATAGTAGTCATATAGATCAGCATATTTTTTTTAAAAATCCCCTACAATATGCACAATAATAGTCACACTAAAACAGCCTGTTACATTTTGGGGTAGCTATTATTTTAACAGTTTCTTCCCCTCATCTTCTATCTCTTTCCCTTTCTTTACTTTCTCATCCTCCTCTTTTTCTTCTTTTTTGCTTCCTCTTCCCCTTTCCCTTCCACCTTTTCATTCACATCTGTCTCTTCCTCTTCTCCCCACTTTTTCTCTTCCCCTTCTTTTCTCCTGTTTCTTTTTATTTTTTCTTCCTTTCTTCCTTCTTTTCTTCCTTCCACCCTCCCTTTTTCTCTCTTTCTTTCTTTTTCTCTCTTCCTCCTCCTCCTTCTCCTCCTCTTTCTTCTTCTTCTTCTTCTTCTTCTTCTTCTTCTTCTTTCCTTTGTTCCTTTATTCTCTTCTTCCTTCCTTCCTCTTCCTACATTTGTTTCATTTCAACTTCTACCTATTGTTCCTAGATTAGCTCTCTGGGCAAATGCAAGATGACTGGTTGTCTTTCACTCTCAAAGAGGACCTACATACATCACCATGTTGGAGTAAAGATAGAGTATGTCTGACAGTGGCCGATCAGAACATAATATATCACAGGTCTGCTACAAACAGACCGTGTAAATATTTGAATGGAGATGTCTTTTTGAACTACTGCAAGCCTGCTTTTCCCGCAGCATCTTCTTCAAAGGGTTCATGCCTTGTTGGGCAGTTCTTTGTCAGGGTCTTCCATGTCACACAATCAATTCCAAAGTTCTTCAGAGAGACAAAATGCCTAGTAGAGGAAAGCAAATAGTAAAGTTTGAGGAGTCTGGGGACCTCTTGGGCTCACTGCCTGCACTCTAGCACACTGGGGAAAAAGAATACCTATTGAAGACTCCTGTTGGAGCATCATCAGTCCCACAGAAAGGCATGGAGACTAGGAAATATGCCAACTGGCACCCACTATCTGGTTCTGTTTCACAGATCCGGAGTAGACTGAGAGAGGAAGTTACTCAAGAGGTGGCTATTCTGGGAAGGGAGGAAATGTAGAAGCTGCCAGCAGCAGTGATGGTGTGGTTCAGACAATGGGTACAAAGCATGATTTCAATTCTAGCTTCCAATTCAACCTGTAAAAATAATAGTAATCAGGACAGGAATTAAAAACCAAAGGTATTGGTTTCTATTACTCTAAACCAACAGAGCTTTCCAGCTGCCTGAGGGTGGTGGTGTCCATTAGCAATTTACTTTTGCTCTGACTCAGAGTTCAGAGCATTGCACTAAAAATCAGACTTTGACTTTGATCTGACAGCTTTGGCTATAATGAAAGCTTCTTGTAGATCTCTAAACTGTCAATGACATTCTAGAATAGTACCACATTCCATAATCCAGGAAAGCTTTAACAGGATTAGTCCAGAACTTCCCTCCAGAGATGCTACAGAGGTCTGCCCTACTAGTTAGTTTAAAGTATCTACAAAAAATACCTTCTAAATATCTCTAATAAAAAACCTGTAATAATAGCAAGAAAGCTCAAAATACAAATTCAATTGAATTGAATGACTCCTTGACATCTATTAGTAAAGGTTTTAATAGGAAAATCTAGCTAGAACATGGAAGAAATGAAATGAAATTTAAAATGGTTAATTATTTTAAATAAATGGGATGAAGGAGCTTAAGGGGAAAAAAATTCAAAATAAATGAGACCTATGGAAGAAAAATTTGAAATAGAATTAAGTTTGGCAGAAAAGGTACAAAATCTTACAAACAGGCTCTCTGAAAATTTGAAAGGACCAAAAAAAGCAAATGACTCCATAAGGCAATAAAAAATATTACAACAAAGTCAACTAAAAAAAATTTAAAGAAAACCTAAGGTATCTCAAAGGAAAATAAAATTGGCCTGAAAATAGGATTAAGGAGGAAAAAAATAAGAAACATCAGAGTATCTGAATGCTCTCACCTAAAATTCCCCACACCAAATTACCAAACTACAAAAAAATCTTAAAATAAAACTGCCCAGATAACTTATTAGAATTAGAAGACAAATTAGAAGACAAAGTACAATTATAAGTTTAACAACCAAGATTATTTTACCCAGCAAAGCTGACTAATTCTGTGAGGGAGGTGGGAGGGAAGTAGATCATAAGAGAAATAGAAGACTTTCACACATTCCTGATGAAAAAGAAGAGACAGATGCACACATACATACACAGAGAGATTGAGAAAGGGAGAGAAAGTACAGAGAAATGCTGGTTTAGATACAAGAGTGAAGAAAAACATAAGGTAAATATGACAGAACATTGATAATGGACTAAACAAGGTAAAACTGCTCACATTAAAATATAGGAAAATGATACTAGTGTACTTTTTCTGTTGGTAATTATCATCAGTGGGCCCAGAAAGAATCCAATGAGAAAAGATTTAGGAATGACTCTTATATTTCTTATTGATTTTTTTTAAATGATAGGAAGTGAAGTAGAATACACTGAGAAAGGGAAAGAGAGATCAGGTAGAATTATTTAATATAATCAAGGTGTACAAGGAGACATCTATGCAAAGAGGAAGGTAGGGATGAGGAAGCAATTGACACTTGAACCTCACTCTTATAAGAACTGTTCAAAAGAAGGTGAATACAGAAATTTCACTCAACAAGAAAATAGGAAAAAAAGAGAAGAGGAAGTGGAATTAGTAAGAAACAAGATTAAGAGGAGGATAAGTTTTAAATAACAAAGAAAATTCTAATAATGTACACAAATATTTATAGCCTTTCCAATATTGCAAAGATTAGGAATCTAAGGAAGCATGCATAAAATGAAGAACTTATGAACCAATTGTGGTATATAAATGTGATGAGGAATAGCATTATACTGATTTTATTGCAATGACCAGAAATAATTCTAGGAAATTGATGATATATTATTTTTTCTTTTTTTAATAATAATTTTAATAATAATAAATACATGCAAAAATAGTTTTAAACATTCACCCTTGCAAAATTTTGTGTTCAAAATTTTTTCCCTCTTTTTCCCCACTTCCTCCTCCAGATAGCAATTAATCCAATATATGTTAAACATGTGCAAGTCTTCTATACATATTTCTACATTTATCATGTTGCACAAGAAAAATCAGATCAAAAAGAAAAAAAAAATGAGAAAAAAATGTGAAAATACTATTGTTATTCACATTCAGTCCCCATAGTCCTCTTTCTGGCTGTAAATGATTCTCTCCATCACAAGACCATTGGAACTAGCCTGAATCTTTTCACTATTGAAAACAGCCATGTCCATCAGAATTGATTGTCATATTATCTTATTGTTGCTGTGTACAATGATTTCTTGGTTCTGGTCATTTCACTTACCATAATTCACATAAGTCCCTTCAGCTTCTCTGAAATCATCCTGCTGATTGTTACTTATAGAACAATAATATTCCTTAGCATTCATATATCATAACTTATTCAGCTATTCTTCAACTGATGGGCATCCATTCAGTTTCCAGTTTCTAGTCATTACAAAAAGGGCTGCTACAAATATTTTGCACATGTGGGTTTTTTCCCCCTTTTTTATGATCTCTTTGGGATACAGTCCCAGTAGAGACACTGCTGGATCAAAGGGTATGCTCAGTTTGATAGTCCTTTGGGTACAGGAAATGATGATATAACTTAATTTATATGTCCTCACAAAGGGGTGAAGAACTCAAAATGCAGAATGTGACTTTTTTTTCTTTTCTTTTTTGAATGGTCAAGGTAGGAAGTTGTTCTGATTGACTTTACATGTTTGTATTGGGTTTCGTTTTTCTCATGTACTCAATTGAGTTGGGAACAAGGTAAACAGGTGATTTGGGCATAATTAAGACAAATATGATATATTACAAACAATGACCATGGTGTTATCTGTAGTTCACTTTAGAGGATTTTTTTTTTGTTGCCACCTAAAGCAAAAGTAAGATAATGACCTCTTTGAGGAGTTTCATTTAAATTTCCTTAGAAAAAATTCACAACAAATCTATTTTAGATCCAATAACCAATCACTTCACATAGAAGGCTATTCTATGTATTCTGGAAAAGAAAAACCAGGAGAAGCACAAGAAGAAGAAAAAAGAAGAAGAAGAGGAAGAGGAAGAAGAAGAAAAAAGAAGAAGAAGAAGAGGAAGAGGAAGAAGAGGAGGAGGAGAAAAAGGGAGGAGGAGGAAGAGGAGAAGGAGAAGAAAGAAAAGAAGCTCTGAGCTAGGATATAGTTAGAAACTCTCATATTGTATTGCATTTGCAACATTTATGCTCTGCAGAAAAATTCAGTATCAAAATAGGGCAGAAATATATTTTCAGTATATTTTTCTAGAAGTTTTTCCTGTACATCCTTATGCTTTCTGGTTTCTGTATGAACCTGGAGAAATGCTCTGTGTACGCTTTTCCTATAGGCTGATAAAGATCTTGAGAACTGAGGACATGAAATATTTTGGAGATAATAATTCATTGTGGAGAGCTCCTCCTGACTTTTATAAAGAAAATGTGAAAGAATTGATGAGGTGACAATTAGCTAACAAAATATACAGGTCCAGCCCTATTGAAGAAATAAGTGATCATAGAAATGTTTATAACCCTACAAAGAAGAATGCAAAAATTCCCTCAATACAAGGGTTTCCTTGAAATCCAATCACATTTTTAAAGCTTCCTGGTCAACCTTCTGCAGGTGTCATAAGATTAGTCAAGTTTCCTCTGTCCTATGTCAGAATAAAAAAACTTATATTTGATTATAGACATATAAGTCCTATAGGATTTTAACTTTAAATTGGATTGTCTTAATAAAGTTGACTTTTGCTATTTTAATTTTAATTTAAAAATTTTAAATGTCCAATTTATAGAATTTATTGAATAGAAAATATATTTTAGAGTTTTCTTCCATACAATTCAAAAACCTATAGAGAAGCCAAAAAAAATGCTTCGAGTAATAATTATAGTAATAACCCCAAAATAAATATATTAAAATAAACAAGAGCATTTCTGGGTTACCTCCTCAACTTTGGAGCTAAAAGCTAATAGATTAGATCCCCAGGGAAACAACTACTGTTTCTAGTTTTAGGCCACTTTGTGGGTCTACTCCTAAAAAGAACTCCCAACCACATACCAGTAAATGAATTTACTAAGATAAGGTACTGAGAAAATTGGCTACAAAACATTCATCCTCAATAATTCTAGGCTTCTCTCTGCCAAATACATAGAGAACTGGATGCAAAAAAGAAAGGCATTTTAGTATACACAAAGAAATGAAGTTATGTGAATCACATAAACATTTGTGTCTATATGTCTGTATATATCTAAATTTAGATATACCTAGATACATAAACACACACATGCACACATACACACACACACACACACACATATATATATATATACACACACATTTTTTGTATATTCACACTCATATCTATATGTATATAGATGTACATGTGTGTGTATACATGAAAATTTACAGTCTCCTACAAGGAAGAGCCTAGAAATGGAGTGGTTCTAGGAGTGTTCTATTTCCTACATGAATGATCAATTGTTATGAATTCCTATTGTGATGATAATTTTGCTTTCTTCACTGTTTTGCGTTTTTTAACTATATCTTGCTTCTAGGAATGATAAATTCATTCTGATGGCCTTAGCCACATCTTATAAGTGAATAATAGAACTATACACAAAACAATCTAATTTTGAACTTTGCAAGAAGATAATAAAATCAGTATAGATGGATATATCATTTTCTGGATTTTGATGAAATTTATGTTCTGGGATTGCTTATAATTTCTGGGATCAATTCTTACCCTTTTGGATTGATCTCAGAATGGCTAGATTAAAAATAATGTGAAAATTAGAGTATATAAATGAAATTGAAAATTTTTTCTTAATTAATTGTGCCTCATATATATGCACAAATATGAATTCAATTATTTTTAAAATATTTAGATTTGATTTTTGAAATGCTTGCTTCTTAAATTCAATAGAGACCTCCTTCATGAATGTAGAAATTTGCTTCCTTTTGTAGAGGATATTTAACTACTTAGTGTGCCAGCATCTCCTTTGAAAACAAATTTTTGTTTTCACTACTAAGCCTGGTGAGATGCTTCAGGGAGAGATGGGTTAGTAGGATTGGAAACTAATAAACATGATTGATTCTAGATATTTTATACCCTAAAACGCTAATTTGGAGATAGAGAAGGTTAGAACTGTTTGGAGTAGGTAAAGAAAACTAGAAGTCTTATAGTCAAAGTATGTTTTTCACTCAGGGATTGGTTTAAATTAATAAGCTCACTTTTATCAAAAAAGAAAGAAGAGTAACACTTTAATCACTTATAATCTTAGTTGAGGTCATTCAGTATTTAAAGATTTAGGGAATTTGTAAAAATAAAAAAAAGAACAGAAAGGGAAAAATCACAAGAGAGCATGTGGAAGTCCTATTTCAAATTCAAAGTGCTTTCCTACATTTTGTACATTAATAGGATGGTAATATTCAGACCTGAAAAAGACATCAGAAATCTGTTAGTTCTTATTGCCTACCCCATTTCACACGTCCTTAGAAAACAAAGTGACTTTCTCAAGATCACATAGTGGTAGGAAATTCATCTCTTCCTTCTTCCTCTTTATTATGGGTGTACTCAGAATTCTTGACTATGTTGTAGAACAAAGAACTTCTAAAACAATCTTTCTGTCCCCTGAAAAAATGCCTCTGAGTGAAATTTCTGTTGTATAATAAGAATAACATGTAAAAATTAGAAGAGGGTTGATCTCACCATTCTTTCCTTGATTCTGCTTTATTTATTTTCTTCAAGTTAAAAATAATCTAATCATCTTTTTTAATGGAAATTATTTTTAATTTATGTCTTTCATTGGCAATTATTAAGTTTGCAATTTACGTGTTTTTTGCATATGGCTTATATATTCTCATAACTCATTTCTGAATGCACGACAGAATGTCAAAAGCTCAATGCTTTCATGACAGGGGTGCTTCTTGTTACTGTTAACTCCAGGGAGGAGGAGTAGACAGCACAGTGAGGGGTAGAGAATTCTTGGCAAAAACAACAGCTTAGAGGAGAAAAAAATGGAAATCATCAATTATGTATTAGAGAAAGGTGTCTGATTAATTATTGCAGCAGATGTAGCATTCTGTACACAGGAAATGTAAATCTCCCCATACTTTGTTCTAACTCTTACAAACAGAAGCTTATTCAAAAATTGTTTCCAATAATTATATTTTAAAATAGATGTGTTAGAAAATTACTTCTTTCTCCCATCTGGTTTGACTCAGTCTACCAAAAGGACATTTAAAATAGAATTTATGAATTGAATATACTTTGGAAAAGTGTATCTATCATTTCCTTGATTTCTCAGTGAGAAAGAACTTCATCAGAATTGGATTACACATGGATGATCAAGAGATTTCATTCTACTGCAAACATTGGAATATATTCACGAGGAATACATAGCCCCACGCTTAAAGATGGTTTCCAGGGAAAGGGTACATTAGGTTCAAGGAACAGCATCATCTAAAACTGTAGCAGAAAACACAAAAATAAAAGGAAGAAGGAAATTATATAGCAGAAAGAAAGTAAAGTAATTCTCCTAGAAGAAAAAAAAAACTGAGCACCAGCTCTTCATTTTATCATTTCATTCATCTCACTTTTGTTTTACTATCATATCTTAAATAGTTTGCATGCTGGCCAGTGGTAGTCTTATGATCTTATAATTCTTGACATTAAATTTTGGATTTATCATCTCTCCAAAAGAAATAAAAATGTTAAGGATGTTCATAGACTTTCTATAAGCTGTGACCAATATAATGATCTTCTGATCTATATCAGAAGATCTAGACTGGAGATAATCTAGGGAATAAAGAAAATAGATGAAGAAAGGAGAGTAGGAGTGATAAAGGTTAAAAATATATCTAACTGCAATGGTCACACAAAATGTCCCTTCAGTAATATTTTTATGATTGTTCTCCAAATATGAGTGAAAGAAGTCACTTTCAGTGCTTAAACATTGAGAGAACAAAATGAATGTGAAAAATTAGTGGAGGGACAAAATTAGCAGTAGGTTTTTATAAGTAAAAGAAACAAAGTCACCATAGACAAATACAATAATAGAGACAGAGAAAAGAGAACATTTTTTCTTGAAAAAACAAAATATTTTTGTCAACCTGATGGATGTTAAATTAATTATCAACAATTTGGAGTATTTCTTTCATAAAAAAGGCATTAATAGCCTGTTTGTATTCTTCACTGATTTATTGTAGGAATGACTATTGATATAAATTTGAATAAGTTCCTGAAAAATCATGAATATGAAGTTTTTATTAGAGAATCTTGTAGAGATTTCTTTCAATTACCTGTTTCCTTTCAAACCATAGTCTAATTATATCTTTTTTTGTACAAAATCTTTTAAATTTCATATTAAAAATGATTGACTAGTCAGGGAGTAGTCATTAGTGATTTGATGTCAGTGTACAGGTCCTGTGCTGTCTGACATTTTTATCCATTGCTTATATAAAATGTCTATAGGGTAAATTCCTAAGATTTACACAGATGATGTACAACTGGGAGGAATAGAAATATACTGGATTACAGAGTGAGTATCTATTTTTTTTTAACCAAAAGCTCTATTAAGATAACATTTAATAAGGTTGAATGCAAAGTTTTGTGCTTAGGTGTGAAAAAACAAATTCTCAAGATTACAATAGGGGAGACAAGGTGGTTAGAGAGTAGGATATTTAATTTTAGATCTCTGTAATCTTGAGAGGAATTAGTAGTCACCTATAACAGTCAAAAAAGCTAACGTGATATAAAACAAAGGTGTGACACTCAAACAGAAATGTGGATTGCTAATTTTTAATAAGGATGTCTACAGGCTGCATACTGACAATTTTATATAATGCAATCTATGTATTATTGTATTTTTTATTAAATATTTCCCAATTATATTTTTACCCTATTTCTTATACCTGTGGGCTGGTCACGTGCAGCCCATAGCTATGCATCTGATATTTCTGATCTAGGATATTAAAAGTTTAATTTCCATGAAAAAGGAAATGGTAGCTCTTCTGTATTCTGCCCCATCCAGACTTTCAGTATGGGGTATCATACTGATAAAATCTTTGAGAGAAACAAGAACATGATCTTTAAGTCTATATTATGAGAAGATCAATCAATTGGTGACATTTTGACAAAAAATTAATCAAGGGTGACATGATTAAAGTATACAAATGCTTGAAGGCTTATAATTTAGGTGAGGAATTTTACAACCTCTTTATCTCCCTTAGACCTATAGGACAGAATTAGGAGTTATCCACAGATAAATGTTACAAAGAAGAAAATTAAATCTAGATTTAGAGGAAAAAAATAAAATAAAGACTTCTTAACGATTATAATTATACAAAAGTAGAAACAAGCAAATAACAACAACAAAACCCAACAAACTTTCTAACCATTAGAACTATCTCAATGTGAAATACTTTGAATTGGAAAGAAGTGGTTTTCCCATATTTAGATTTCTATATTCTGAGGTTATATAACCACTTATCAGGTACATTTAAATAATTCATCTTTTCGATATACATGATCATTGAAATATGCTTCAACCATGAAAGGTTTTGTGATTATATTTTTCTGTATATTGTTATATCTACAATTAAAATGTGGAGATTCTGTTTCAAAAAGTTCTATTGTAGATTGTTACTATATTTTGATGAATTTTAGTTGTATTAGGAAAGACAGTCATAAAATAAGTGAGATCATCTCTCTTAAGATTCAATGGCAAAGAATGCTGAAAATCAATACATGAAAGAACATGTCTTCTTAATTTAATCTCCACTTGATACCTATCAGAATTATAATAAGAAATGTTTTATCTTTATGTAATTCTTCCTGCTTAGAACATATAAGAATCAATTTAATATATATCAAAACAAATGAATAATAGATGATTTCAAGAAAGTCCTAAATTCAAATTGAATGTCAAATAACTTCTTATCTATATGACCATGGGATACAATATGATAGCTGTCAGATTTATCCACTTCTGTACTATATCAAGCATGTCAATCCTCAAAGCTGGCAGTCACAGTCAATGGACTTTCCATATGTCTTCTGATCTTCTGAAACTGAAAAGATCACAGATTTTTGTTCTGCTTCTTTTCTTATACTTGTTTATCAAATGGTGAAAAGAATAGACATGAGAGGTAGAAGAAATAATAGTATCATATAGTAGTTCAAAGGTTCATACTGGATATTGGAATTACTTTTTCTTTCTCCATCTTGATGCTTATTATAGTAATTATCTCTCTTTTCCCCAGGAAAACTTTTGGTTTAATTTTTCCTGTGGAATTTTTGATTTGCACTCACATTTGTAGTGAAACTAATAAAGTCTCTCTTTCCCCAAAAAGTGAGCCAACAGTAATAGAATACTCATTCTTTAAAGAGGAAACAGTGCCCTTCCATTATATGTTAGGATGAATTTCTAAAAGAAGGCTCACCAAGCCCCACTATGAGGGTTGGCAACAGGTAAAATATACTGAATACAAATATAAGAAGACATTAATTATTGATTAATAAACTAGTATAATATCATTAGGTATAATAAAATAATTTCAAATAACAATTTGACTTATATTCTTTGAACTGCTTTGAAAATATTAAGAAAAAAATTAAATTATTGAAGTAATGTAGACCTGTCTCATGAGAGAAGGAAGTAAACTCATACCCCAGGCTTTCTCTCTTGGTGTTATCTAAATTTTGCATTTTCCCCTAGTACTTAGCAAGGTGTTCTATGTAATGAATGTTTGATGAATATTTTCTCATTGCTTTAGTTTTTATTTTTAATCAATATTATTCAAACAAAAAGGAGTGTTAAGTAGAAAAAAGTCATAGTTTCTAAAGGAAGAAAGTTTACCACTTGCCTTCTTTGAAGTCACTGAAAAGCTATTTGAAGATATCTGGTATAAAACAAATATTTTCATTTCAGATTAAAATCTTGCCTACCAATAAAAAATGTGTACTTTTTGTAGTCTGGATCAACGATTTTCCATTTCAAATTCACAGACTACTACGAGTAGAGCTGAAATGAAATGTAATCCTATATAAATTTGTGCTCAGTCCATGAGCCAGACCTGGAGGGCCAGACAGTGCATAAATGTGTCTGTGCCTTCTTTATGACACATGTATATGTGCCAGAGTTTAGATCCTTCTCATACTAATATTGACTAGCTCACTTTGCCATGAGAAATCAGGCTTCAGAAAAATAAATAAACAGTAATGGAAGGTATTGCATTATGGAACACTGAAGATTTATCATCCATGCAAATATTCAGAATCATTGTCTAGTGTTCAATGTAATATAAAAATACAGTTTCTATTATATATCCACCAAAAAGATAGATATGTGTATATACGTGCTTATACACAAACATACACACAATTTTTCTTTGTGGTCTTCAGTGAAAAGAATCCAAAAGTGAATTTATCTAAGCCTTATGATGGACTTCTAAGATCAAGAACTGAACATCCTGAAAGCCTTGTGAGGTAGTAGCAGTATATTTCATTGAAATGACAGTGGATGAAGGGAGTGAATGAATGATACAAAATATGTGAAAATATGCAGAAAAAATATAAATATGAAAAATTATGAGGAAGAAGCTTTAAGAAGTATCACAATTTATATCATAGAAGGTGTTAGTTATATACTTACAAAATACCTACTAGGAATTACCAGTTAACTTTTTGATATATTTGTTCTTTGCATGTATGTTTCACTACCATTGTATTTTAAGTTTGAAGCCACTATTTCCATTTATCTGTTTATATTTGCAAGATAATGTGTCCCAGCTTTTAGAGGGAAAATGCTCTGTGCCAACTGTTCTTGGTTTAAGCCTTCTTAATAAGTGTGTCTACCACATGTTTAATAAAACAGGCAGATTTATGCCCCAAAGCTAGAAATATTATCCCACAAGATAAACAACTCTTTTAATTTTGAGGAAATTGGGGTTAAGTGACTTACCCAGGGTCACACAGCTAGTAAGTATTAAGTATTTGAGGCTGGATTTGAATTCAGGTCTTCCTGATTTTAAGGCCAGTATCTTCTAGGTGTCCCCAGAATTACTCCTAAAAAAAATTAAAACTGAGAGTAGTCAACAGTCATCTGGGATACTCACCTGAAATTTAGTAAGTATGATGGTAAATTTAATAGGGGTAAGTCCCATATGAGTTGGTGAGGGGAAAATTTACATAATATGTGAAATTGTCTTTGGAGCCAAAAAGATCTGACCTCAATCCTACATGTAACATATATTAGCTATGTGATCCGCAGTGAATCACTTTATCAGTACCCCAAGCAAGACTATACATTTCAGGGAAATTACCAATTTGCATTGTTAGGAATTTCCTTATCTTACAGATCCTATCAAAAAAAAATACACACAAACACACAGACAGACATACATATACATGTTAATTTAGGATTTATTTCAGATTTTTCTAAAAATTTCCAAATTGTCTTATATGCTAAAAGACCACTGGTACTGTTATCTCACCTTTCTGATGGTTTCAAAAAAATGAGAATATATCAATATGACTTAATACAGGAGTTTTGTTCTCTTTTACCCATGTTAAGAACTCTCCTGTGACAATGCATGTTATTTACTATTTAAATCCAGAATATCAATCCTGTGAAAACACAGACAAAAGAACAACATTTAGCAAAACATAATTTGAAAGTGATATTTTTCCATCTCAGAATCTTTTAAGTCCTTCACTTTACTTGGTCCATTGAATTGCTCTGGAACATGAAACTTTGCTGTTGTTCAGTAATATGTCATGTCTGACTCCTTGTGATGCCATTTTGGAGTTTACTTAGCAGAGATATTGAAGTGATTTGCAATTTCTTTCTCTAGCTCATTTTACAGAGGCAGAACTGAGGGAAACAGGATTAAGTGATATACTCAGGGTCACACAGTTAGAGTCTGAGGCTGGATTTGAACTCAAGAAAATGAGTTTTCCTGAAATTAATACATGTAAGTCAGAGCAGAACATAATTTGAGAGTTGGAAAGCATCTCAGAGGTGACAATCCAATCTGATAGATTTTCTTCTTCATTGAAAACTGAAATAATATCAAAGGGATTTTACAATGTTCATGCTGTCTTCCAAGGGACTTTCACTTGATCAATAATTACCATCATGTGTTATTGATCCCTTAAAATTATCAGTTATTTCAAGGTAAGTAATATCAAATTCTCAAAACTACAGTTGATCTGGCTTTTTACTAGAATGTAGTTTGTTAAAGGAATTACATGTCACAGTTAGTCATTAGTAATTTATAAGCTCAAACTAAGAGCCTGTGATGCATAGAAAAAGTGGGAAAAAACAAGAAGCAAAACTCCACTGCTTCTCTTAAACAACTCTCTCACAGTCAAATGGGCTAGACAATATCAAAACCAAAATGTATAAACAAGATGTATAAAAGGAAAACTGGAGCTAATCAATAGAAGGAAGTCACTGGCTTGAAGAAGATCTGGAAAGGATTCTTATAAAAGACTGAATTTACCTAGAACCTGGAAGAAGTCAGGGAAGCCAGGACATTAAGATGAGAGAGAAAATTCCATCTATGAGGGATGGTGAAAGTCCTGAGTTGGCAGATGGAATATTTTGTACAAGGAATAGCAAGCATGAAGTGTCACTATATTATGGAGTACAGAGAGAGGAAAGAGTAAGATATAGTAAAATGTCAGAAACCTGGAAAGGGCAAGTTATGAAGGACCTTAATGGCTAAACAATATTTTACATTTAATTATGGAGATGATAGGGAATCACTGGAGTTTATAAACTAGGGGAATGAAATGGTCATATTTATCAGAGAAGCAATTTCATTATAGTGCAAAGAAAACTGTACTTGGAAAGGGAAGAAAACTGAAATTTGAGTTCTATATTTACTATTGTGACTGTGGGCAAGTCATAACTTCTCAGAACTTGAATTTCCCAATCTGTTAAATTAGATAAAGCAAAACATTTGTATTACATATGTAGTGGTTGCAATTTCTTAATTCCCTGAGAAAATTAGCTTATTAGCCCCTTTCCCTCCCCCTTAATTGGCTCAAAAGGCAAAAGATCGGGTTGTAGATATCACTTCAGAGTTAATTGGATACAAAAGAATCACGAAAACTCTGATAATTGGTTTTCAGGGTATTGGACAATTTAGGCAGGAAAACTTTACCCAGCTGAATAGCCTTCTCCTGTTACAGAACATATCTCAGCTGAATATTATTCTCTTGCAACAATAAAGGAGATAATTTTCTGTTGCCTATTCAATGGCATTCATATAGTTTGTTGCCTCATTGTCACTTTGGCAATATTGTCAATATGGTTTCTCCTTTCATTGCTGCCATATGCTCTCAGTTACCTGC
This sequence comes from Sarcophilus harrisii, assembly GCF_902635505.1. Lineage (NCBI taxonomy): Eukaryota > Metazoa > Chordata > Mammalia > Dasyuromorphia > Dasyuridae > Sarcophilus > Sarcophilus harrisii. The sequence goes on from NC_045426.1 coordinate 241,011,801, forward strand.
TCTGACTTCCAAGATCAAGGTTAGGTGTTCAGGGATTGATTCCTACTTCAGAAAAAATAACCAAAACCTCTGAATGAGATCACTGCTAAAATTTTCAATATCCTTAGTGAAAATACATTTTCTCTTCTGCCTTTCCGTTTTGCAATTCCTATGATCTTGGATCCTTTGTTCTTGTATGTTTATTTTTATCAAATTCAATGCAGTCTAAATTAATCTAATCAAATAAACATTCATGGCAGTTGTATCCTCTGGATTTTGGCCAACCTGCCTTTTCTATGACACTTTACTTGTTACTATTCCAATCACTAATCTAACTCCAGTTTACTTTCTTGATTCCAATTTGTATCATTATTCTAATCAGCATTATCCAATTGCATCCCAATCCCTTGTGTTCACATCTCTAAGATTTTCATTGATCACCATGTTACAGACTTTCTTTGACTTAGATCATTATCTGTTCTCTCATCTGTCTTGTGTTTCTGGCCTTATCTCATCTCTTCTGGTTTCAGTTTTTTGGTATGAAATCTTCAATCTATCATCACATGCTATCCCAGTGTTGACAATTAAAACACACACACACACACATATATATATTTCTTTTTCAGAATGTTATATCTACATATGAGAGAAGGAAATAATTCACCCAGCAAAATAAGGTGTATTTCTATTAATGTGAGTAGATTCTCAAAATCACTAGTTCCCTAATATCATAGGAAAAGAGATGTCAGATAAATACGCAGAGTGCTCCATAATACCCTTGAGATCTCTAGAAATAAATAAGAGACATTGACAACATGGTTGTAGACTCCTGTGTTAAGTTTATGGGAGGACAAGGATATAAGTTGCATAAAAGGGTAAACATATAAATATTCTGTATCGATAGAGGGAATATCTGTATTAATGACTGTAGTTTCATTTGAGTCATTGTGAGTAAAAAAGAAAGAAAAAAAGAAGGCATAAGAGAAAGAAAAAAGAAAAGGAAAGAAGGAAAAAAAAGGAAAACTGATAGATTTTCCTTCACAAAATTCATTTGATCTAATTTCTGATATGAATTAAATAAAGTATTAAGGTTGAAGAAGTATAAGTGATGATTAGTTAAGATATTATTAAAATATTATTATTATTTATTTTTTATTTTTACAGAGGATCAATGGGATGATGTCTTGAGTGGTGGGTAAACTAGATTTAAATGAAGCAGAGTTGCACAAAGTTATCAGCTTCTTTTTCTTTTAGTCATCAAACTGAAGTGGTGAGACAAAAGTCAAAATGACTTGCAATGGTCTGGGATGCTGTGGCTGACCCTGATTTGATGTCTGAGGAAACACTTAGTGCTTCTTGTTCTCATTTACCCTTTCTCTTAGGGAAGCCATCACTCCTAACTTGAGATAGATATCCCACTAATTCCCCCACTGGGTTTTTGGCCTGTTAGTTCTTCTTAAGTTGGCTTACATTTGATGTGGCCTCTGCATATATTGGCTCTATTGAATTTCTAAAGTCTATATATTTTGGTATGCAGAATTTTTATTGGTTAAATTATCTATAGATTTTCTCTTGTGTGTCTTCCTAAGGACTGTATGCTATTATGTATACATTGACTCTTTTGGTGCACTGTTCCCCTAAGCTAACTTCCTTATTTATAGACAATAGAGATTGGCAAGTGGTATTTGAGAATAGAGGACCAATATAAGATTAATTGCAGTGCTGCATCATGCATATGTTTAGGACCTTGAGAGAAAAGTATTGAAATTGGTGCTGTCAATGAACACATCACTTACTTGCTTTGCTTGTCTTCCAGGAAAGCATGGATCACTTGGAAGGGATGTCAATTTGTGGAATATACTTGATCCCATCTCATTTGTCTCTCTTGCTACCTGCTAGTCAGCATTTTGCTCCCCATTCCCTTTATCACTAATCTCATTTCTCTATGACAATCTGGGAAGAGTTGAGATACAAAAGCTATCCCCATTTGCAAGTAGGTATCTATCAAATTATCCTGTTCTAATTATGAAAGATTGTCTTTTAAAAAAATAGTCCTATTTGAAGCCTCAATCTGATCTCTCATGTATATTTCTGGTTTGATTTTTAAAAAGGATAAATTTCTTTTAATTAAAAAAAAACAAAGTAGGTATTAAGTTTTTTATGATAAAGGCAAAGGAGAACAAGTATATATTCAGGGGAAGAAGTCCAAGCTATCAATAGCAATATGAAAAATTCCTCAAATAATTAACAATTAGAGAAATAAAAGTTAAGGCAACTAACAAGAAAAAGGATAACTACTATAGGGGAATTGGGAAAAGTTATTTACTAATACTGTTTCTCCTTATTTTCTAAGTATTTCTATTTCTAGCTTCCCCCGAGACCAACTGTACTATAGAATAGCAATGAAAAGGGAGCACCTATCAAAACTTCATACTCTATCAGAAACATTAAGAAGTCTGTGGAGAATAATATTCCCCAGAGGCTTTGTTTTACAGTGTTTAGCTTTGCTGTCTAGACAGTAGGAAATGAGAGATCTGACAACACCAGCTGTGTAATAGACTGTTTATGCATATTGAGTTATAGTGTAACCACGGTTTGTTCTATGTCTATATGGAAAACTATGATAAAGTTAGATTGAATAAAAAAAATTGACATACTAAGTCACACAATTAAATCTGGCCTCTTGGCTCTGTCTTCCTTTTCTTCATCTATTTCTCAGTATGATATGATGTGCCCATCCAGTATCACATCTGGAAATTTTTTAGTTAGAAAACTTTTAATCAGATTTAGAGGATCAAATATAGTGAAAAATAGTTCCGGCACACACACACACACACACACACACACACACACACACACAAGCTTGTGATGTAGGTGTTATGGTGTTGTGTATGCTAATCAACCTCATTTTATAATAAAGGAAACTAAGATACAAAAGAATTTCATAAGTTGTTCTTAAACACAGTTTTTTATTCATTATTTCATGCTACTATTTCATTATATAAACAAATACAATGGCAACTTTCTGGATATTTTCCTCATTATAATTGGGCTAAAGGAAATATTGATTTTTCCACTCTGTACTGACTCATACTAAAAGGAAGGATTCAGCCATTCATTGTAGTACAAATCAATGAACATTCAAAATAAATTCTTCCCATATTCTAAAGATTTTCTTTCTTAAATTATTCTTAAATATTGTGTCTCTCTGCACATTCTATTTTCTTTAGGTGATACTTTTCTGGGATTTAAGATTGTACATTAAACATTTTAATTATAACTTAATGATTTATTGGTTTACTTGAGATAGAAAAATAGACAAGTCAGAGTTCTTTTGGCAATAAATATTGAGATTGTGTGTGTGTGTGTGTGTGTGTGTGTGTGCTGTTCAGGGATAACTGCACTTCCCAAATCCTTTCCAGGGCTACGAATCCATCTTTGGTCTCTACCTTTTCCTGTGATTCCAAGAAGCTCTAGCATATGAAGTAGTCACATATTGTAAAACTGTCTCAGCAAATAGGCTAAATCAGGTTAGGGATAACTGAAAGGTTTCAAACCCATTGATGAATTAGGGGAATGTCTACTCTAAGTTAGGAGAGATGACTTCCCTTGGAAGAATGGGTAGATGAGAACGATTTGTTCCAAAGGTCAAGAAGATGACTGAAGTAGGTGCTATGAAGTGCTTAGAGCTTTGGTCAAGTATGAAAGAAGCCAGTCTTCCACTGAAGTCCTGGTCTTTGCCAGTCATCTTGACTTTTGTTCTGCAGCTGTATTTTGATGACTCTGTAAGAGAGTGAGACTGATAGCTTTGTGCAACTCTGCCTTATTAAATCCAGTTCACACAAAAGTTAAGAAATAACCCTGGAATGCAATTGGTTGTCTCTGAAAAATGAAGGACAAATAACAATGATCTATTATATATAGATATATCCATTTATATATTTTATCTACATATCTAATCTATTTATATGTAAATTGTGTATATATATGTGTTCTGCTGACATCTTCTTAAAGAAACCAGTATGATTTTCATACCACCATGAAATGAAATAATTTTGAAGGCACCTAAGAATCAATTTTAAAGTTATGTTGAAGAGGAGAAAATTCCAAAATAATGGTCTAGATCATGGAAACTATTATTACTAAAAAGGCGAGTGATAGAGGAACAGCAGTTGCTGATTCAATATGCTTAGTTTCTCACTTCTATAAAAAATGAATGAAAATTGTCTGCAAATGTGAAAGCAAAACTTTGCTGTAAACATAAATGGAACAGGGAGAATTTTGAAGATAATTTTATAGTAAAGTACATCATTAACTGTGAGGGGAAGAAAGTGCAAGAACCCACTGTGTTGATTACAAAAGTCTTTTTATTTAGTAAAACAAAACAGTATGGGAGGCTATCTACATACAATGTAACTCCTCTGCATACAAATATAAATATATAGATATTAAGATGATTCAGTGTTCTTAGATAAATGTAACTATGAGTGTAACCATGATATTAAAAATATTGATTAAGGCACAAAACAAAGGGATGGATTACTTATGGAAAATTCATAGTCATAAATGTCCCATGTCCTAAGTTATCCATTGGTCCCATAAGCACTTTATTTCCTAAATAACTCTCATAGCACTTAGACAAAGTCTTGGCCATATTAGTTTTATAAAACAGAATACAATTAACAGCATGACTTTTGATGATGATAAATATATGCTGGTTTGTTTTTTTTCTGCTCAGGCAATACTAGAACACAGATACCTACATTTAAGCCCTTATTAGGTTAGGACTCAATTGCTGAAAATAGAAATAAAATCTTAAATAAGAAAATTAGGAAAGAATCCAAATCAAAAATGAGACCTTTCAATGCAGAACTTTCAAATATTAATAGTAGTATTTTTCATTGTGTTTAGGTAAAAGCAATAGGTGGTTATGAGAAGGTCATGAGATGCACAAATCTTCAATAGTAAATGACCATTTCTGTTGCTGTTTCCAAATCCATTCCTTCTGAGGATTCCCTGCCATGTCTGGTAGTCTGAGTCTACTCTAACATTAAAGTCACCTAGAATTATAAGGTTGTCCTTTTTGGCACATTGATAATAATCTCTAGGTCTTCATAAAATTTTTCTTTGATCTCATTAAGAGTCTGAGAATCCTCAGAGCAAGGATTGGTATTTAATAGACTATATGATTGTAAGAAGAAGAGACAGACAGGATGTGAGAGTGACCAAGACAATGTGTAATGCATTATGCTGGACTGATCATAGACTTACCTTCTCCAAGCTGAATATTCATACTCAACAAAAGTAGTGATCCTAAGGCAAAAAGACTATTACAAGAATTAAATTCAACAGAATAGAGCACTTCTCTGAGAGGGATCAGTTTGTTGCCAACTTGGGGAATAAGTTGAAGCAACACACAATTGGTGACAATGGAGTAAAAAAAATATTGAACAGCTTTCAGAAATTTTGTTACAGGACTGCATTTTCTCATCTGGACTAGTATGATGACAATGATAGGGAAATTCAGAAACTGTTAAATGAAAAACAAGAACTTCACAAGCTGAATCAGCAGAATAGTTCATCTATCTCTAAAAAGATAGCATTTAATTACATTAAAAGCAAAGTACAATCAAAACTTAGAGAGATCCAGGATTTTTGGCTTGGTAAAAAGGCCGGTGAAATTCAGTTTTATGCTGATAGTAACAACCCAAAGTGGGGTTTTTTGGGCCAAAGTCCTATGGTGCTTCTCACCTACTCAGTACTGATGGTACATTGATCAGTGACATGGTCCTAGATAGATGGGCTGAACACTTTTATAGTGTTCTCAACAGACTGTCATCAAATCGTTAAAGCTATTGACCATTTACCTCAAATTAAAATCAATCACTTCTTAGCTGAAGTTCCCTAATTGAAAAAGAGGTTTTGAATGCCATTCATCTACTTCCATGTGGCAAAGTACTGGGTGCTGATTCTATTCCAGCTGATATTTACAAGGTGGGGGGTCCATTGCTCATAAAAAAGCTGAATGACGTTTTCCAAATTTTATAGTAAGAAGTTATTCCCCCAGGAGATCAAGGATGCCTCTCTTGTTCATCTTTATAATGATAAAAGGAATAGATTATCCTTTGATAATCACGGGTGGAGGGTCTGTCTCTTACCCATCACTAGAAAAATTCTTTCCAGAGTCCTCCTATTGACCCTATACCTAGAAAAAAAGTTATTTTCCTGAGATCCAGGGTGGCTTTAGAAGGGGGCGAAGAAAAGTCAATATTGTGTTTACTGCCCAACAATTGCAGGAAAAATTTCCAGAGCAGAACAGAAATCTGTATACAAAATTTGTAGTTCGGAGGAAGGCCTTTGAATATTGTCAGTCATGAAGGCTTATGGAAAATTATGTCAAAATCTAATTGTCCAGAAAAATTCATCAGTATAGTATGTCAATTTCATGATAGCGTGCTTGTCCTGGTTCTGGACAATGGTCAGTGCTCTTGAGAATCCCCAGTTACCAGTCGAGTGAAACAAGGTTGTGTGTTTGCTCCCATGCATGATATCTTCAGCCATATTGTCAAATATCTTCATAGAGGACAAACATGGAATCAAAGTCAGCTATTGCACTGATGATAAATTCTCTAACTTGAAAAGGCTACAAGCCAAACCCAAAGTGAAGGGAGTGTTGTTGCACACATTTTTTTGTCTGCAAATGAATGTGCATTTAATGCAGCCCCCTAAGTAGACATGCAACAAAGTATGGATCAATTCTCTGTGATTTGTGCTAATTAGAAGTAGCAGTAGCAGCATCAATAGTAGTAGTGATGGTGGTGATGGTGGTGGTGACAGTAGTAATGGTGGGGATAGTAGTAGTACTACTACCAATAAGTAATAATCTGTTCATTTAGGGAACCATCAAATGGGACTATTTTTAATTAGTGTAGAGAGTTCTCAAAATGTGGACTCTTCATATGCAGATGGATACATCTTCTGTGATTTAAAGTTCCTTGAGGTATCAGAAAGTCAGTGAGTTAACCATATTTTGACATTATAGATCTTGAATCACAATTCAAATCAAGATTTTAAGAAAACCAAAGTTCTAAGACAAGTTATTTATCTACTACATGGGCCCTTTTATTCTGCTTTATATAATAGTAATTTCTTCATATGCCTTAAATCCTAATTAGATTATAAGCTCTTTGAGGAAGACTGTTGTTTTTCATCTTGACATAGTGTAAGTGATCAAAGAAAAGCTGCTGACTTCACTTGGGCTAATTTCTAGAATTCAGGATGAATTATGGTAAGCCATAAATATTAAAAGTAACTTAAAAGCTCATAAAATAATAATGATGAAATTCTATTATGTGCTAATGATTTCAGATAGTACTCATTGCTCCTGTTTAGTTTGTACCAATATAATAAAAATGACAGAATTAATTTGATTTTTGTCATATCAAGCAAACTAACCAAGTGTTACTTTATAAAAAATATACAAAATAAAATGCATTCAGAGGAATAAAAGTTCAGAATTCCCAAGAGAAATAATGAAAATTATCAAAACAAAGGAGACCTAGTTTCTCAAACTATATTATAATTAGTAATCTTTAACAAAAAACCAACTATTTGGTATTGGTTAAAATACAGTGGGAAAATGATGAGTGGAATAGATTAAATAAACAAGACTCAGAAGAAATTATATATACCAGCATGGTCTTTGATAAAAACAAGGATACGAAGATACAACAATTTAAAATTTTCCTCCAAATACATACTGAAACATTATGAATAGATTGCAATGGAATGCAAGAAATAAACAACAAGATGAAAATAGATTCCACAAATCTATAAAAATAATTGAAATTTAACACAAATTAAAACAGCATAGAAATTCCCTTTAAATTGGGAATGACCAAAAAACAGAAAATGACAATTGCTGGAAGGGGTATGAGAGGACATACACACTAATGCATTGTTATTGGAGTTATAGATTTATCCATTAATTCTGAAAAACACTAAAATATTTATGTTCCTTGACCAAAAATATCATTACTAGGCAAAAATACCATGAAGTTCAAAGACCAAGGAAAAGGACTTATGTCACCCCAAAGAATGTTTATAGCAACATTATCATCAGATGTAGCAAAGAACTGAAAAAAATTATGGTTGATCTTCAATTGAGGAATGACTATATAAGTTATGGTATACAAATGAAATAAGATATTAGGGTGTCCTAAAAAAAAGATGAAATGGAAGTTAGAGAAACTTGGAAACAATTGTGTTAACTGCTATGATTGAAGTGGCAAAGGAAGAAGAAAATATTGTGATGACTAGAATAATGAGAATGAAAAAAATGTTTAAAAGATTTAAGAACTCTGAATATTTATGACTTCAGAAGACAGAAGATGAAGCAAAGATTGACATTCTCTCATGGATATTAAGAGACATTCAGTTTCATATAGCTAAACATTTCAACCAGTAAGTGATTGCTTTTTTTTTTTGACTTTCCTTCTTTGTTTAAGTATGTGAGGTGAGGGTGGAGAGGTAGATGTTTAGGGAGGTGAGGAAAATGTAAAGAAGACTTAAGTGGATTGTGAGAGCAGAAGGAGCAGAAAGGACACAGATAAACAAGTTGATAATGCTACTTCTCCATTAAATTTAACAACTACTAAGATGAAAAATATTCTGTATATAAGAGTTTTATGAATTCAGATATGCCCCTTCTTACATTTTTAATATTGAAATACCTTCTTGTTGATAATTTAAATTCTCAAGGTGTCCCAAAAATCTTAATGCAGTTTTTAACTTATAACATATTTTAAACTTCAATAGCTTGTAAATTGCTCATTTTAAATAAAAAATAAAAACAAATAAAAGGAACTTTTGTGTTATGCTTCAAATCATTGTTAGTAAAGTATTATATTAAGTATTATTTAAAATTAAATTATTATATAGGACATGTAATTGGCAAAATTATCTCATACTGATCAAATGACATTAGGAAGTCATTGCAAGAGCTCAGTATTAGATATTATAGCATTTCTCCATTCTCAAGAGTAATAATATTCTTCCTTGACATTTATATATAAATTATTTCTGATCAGTAGAAAATTCTTTATCTCATAGAAACAAATCAAATTATCATGTAAAGAGAGAACAAAATGTAATTTAAAGTATCCTGATCACTCTTGGTGATCCCTGTAGTTTCAAGAGGGGTCCTCCTCAGTTCCATTTCTCCCAATGAGAAATGGACAAAGTTAAAAATTTCACAGACTTCTGTCTTTGTCTCCTGGATTGTTTTGAGTGGTAGTGTTCCATTCAGTTCTCTCCTCTCTCTCATTATTCTTTTTTTTTTCTCTCCCTTTCTTTCTAGAAACTCAAGAGGGAAAGGTTGCTACTTAAACGCACAGGCTCAGCAGTCTCTTTCTTTCCCACTAAGACATTCCTGGTGATTATAACAAATATCAGTGAAGGCAGAGGGTCTGAGGGTCAGACAAAAGGCAAATAAATGTTCCATTCAATTCTGTCCTTCAGTATTTAGTTATGAAAACTTCAAGATAACATAATCATAAAATATATTCTCAGGTGGTCTCCTTGACTACCAAACCAAGAGCACATTCAGTGTATATTCTATAAAATATACAAACCCCTTCAGAGTTAGCTCCCTCCTCCTCCCTTAGCACAGTTGGACATCATTTATTGCCATGCTAGGCAAAATAACATAGAATGAACACTAAATGAAGCAATCTTGACAAAAACTAAAGCATCATTTCACAATGAAATATCTGTGTAAAGGGAATTGAAAGCTCTAGGGGAAAAATATCTCACAGATGGAAAGAAATAGGGAAAATGGTAAGAGAAAAGATGCCTTCATCAACTTGCCTTTGCAGACAAGTGGAAAGCATGCTCTGGTTTCTGGTATCTTTTTTTGCCTGCAGTGGCTGTCTGATGTCATCCACCCAGTCTCTGCTCATTGTCTTCTGTTCATATTTTAGGGCCTAAAATTTTCAAGATATAGCAAGATCTTAGTTTTTTTTTTTTTGGTTATATAGACACAGAGACTTAAACATTAACTCCCCTAAGAGTATCACATTAATTGTACCTCTGCATACAAAATTATTAGAATGATTAATCAAATGCCCAAGATGATCTATCTCCATAATTTGATATGCTTAATTGATATACAGCATACAACAAGAACTAGGCATAATAGAAGCTATCACTTCACAGATGACATCAGTAACATGTAGAATAAATTATATATACACATTACATCAGTACACATGTGACTGTAAAAACCAAAGGAAATAGATATTACAAGAAAATAATGAAAAAGAAGCCTGATTAATGGCAATTAACTGATTTTCCTAACTCTGGACCCAATGCCCTAATCTTTGTTTCATATGTCATTAATTAAACATCTACTGTGTTCCAGACACTCAGAATACGAAGAAAAGAAAAAAGCTTTTTCCTTCAAGAAACTTATACTTTTATTCAGAAGACAACATGGAAACAATAGCAAGATTTACAAGGCAAATCTGAGATAATACAATAAGGAGGTGAAAAACTCCTTATAGGAAGGTGCAATTATAGGTTTAAAAAAAAAAAAAGTAAAGGAAATCAGTGAAGCTAAAAGGTTGAAACAAAGAAGGAGAGAATTACAGGTATTTGGGATAGTCAGGAAAAAATTCATTTGGAACATGTACTATATTTGGAGAATAGCAAGGCAGTCAGTGTTGCTGGATCATACATATTATAATAGAAATAATCAGAATATTGAAAAGGTAGATGAGGAAAAACTTGTGAAATGCATTAAATTATAAAACTATTAAAATTTATTAATGTAAATATATTAAAAGTCAAATAAAAAAATTTATCAATGTTCCAGCAACTGTTTTTTGTTTTTGTTTTTGTTTTTTTAGACAGGGCTTTCTCTGGACTTGGGATTATTTTGTAGATAGATGATTTTCCCAGTGTCTCCACAAAAAAAAAAAGGGATCAGTTTAACTTTTTTTTGCCAAGTTTTGTGTCCTTAAGTATAAAAAGATGCCACAGAAAAATTAATTACCTTGTTGAAGGTCTTGATAAAACTACTGAGTTCATAGCATGACTTACTTTCCCTCAGCATTTTTGTGAGCTGAAGATGCAACAACGTGTAAAGCTCCTTTCAGTTTTTTTCTATGAACAAATAAATTGCTGATGCATATTTGCCGTGTCTCTGTTCTCAAAAAAATTGAGTCAATAGATGATCTTGGTTAATGGCTAAAACTCATCAGGTATAGAATGAACCAGTGACATAATTTTTGTTGTATAATTATAAACATGATAAAGAAAGTTCCAAGATTAATTCATTGAAATCATTGCTCTATTTTCAGTGTCCTCAACATGAAATATTTGGGTTGTGAGTACATTTGAGGGTGTTAAGTTTTCATTCTAGGCTTGTGGTTTTTTAATTTAAAAAATCAACTCCAAATTCTCTCTCTCTCTTCAGTCCTTCCTGATCCATGAAAAAGGCAAGCAATATGATACTTATATGTGAAGCTACACAAAACACATTTCAATATAAATCAAGACAAAAAACCAACAACAAACATCAAGCAAACAAACAAACCAAAAAAAAAATACAAATGGGAAAAAAAGGTACTTTAATCTGTATTCAAAATTCATTAGATCTCTCTAGAGATGCATAGCATTTCTCATCATGAGTCTTATGGAATTTTCTTAAACCACTGAATTGATCAGAATAACGAAATATTTCATAATATCATGGTTACTGTGTATAAGGTTCTTTTGGTTTTGTTCATTTTACTTTGCATCAATTTATAAAGATCTTCCCAGGTTTTTCAGATACCATTCCATTTTTTTCTTTTTCTTTTTTTCTTTCTACAACACAATAATATTCCATCATAATACTTTGCCCCATCTTTATTCAGCCATTCCCCAATTGATATACATCTCTTTAATTTCTAATTCTTTGCCGCCATAAAATAGCTGCTATAAATATTTTTTTTGTTCACATGATTTTTTTCCCCTTTTCTTTGAACTTTTCTAGGATTCAGACTTAATAGTTTGTATTGCTGGGTCAAAGATTATACTCAATTTTATAGGTCTTTGGGCATAGTTCCAAGTTGTTATAAAAACTGATTGGGTCAGTTAACAACTACTCTAAAAGAAAGTTAGTGCCTAAATTTTTCTACATCCCTTTCCTTTTATGTCAAGTTAATCATACTGATAGGTGTGAAGTGGTACCTCAAAGATATTTTAATTTGCATTTCTCTAATTATTAGTGATTTAGAGCATTTTTCTTTATATGACTTTCAAAAGCTTTGTTGTTGTTGTTTTTTTCTTGAAAATTCCCTGTTTATGACATTTAACCATTTATTGGTTATGACTCTAATTTTTATAAATTTGTCTCAGTTCCCTATATGAAAAAGACATTTACCAGAGAAATTTGCTCAAACTCTCCCACCACTACCAATTTCCCATTTTCCTTTTAAATTTGACCTCATTTATGTTAAAGGAGGGAAAGGAACCCACATGAACAAAAATTTTGTAGCAGCCCTTTTTGTAGTGGCAAGAATTTGGAAACTGAATGGATACCCATCAATTGGAAAATGGCTGAATAAGTTATGGTATATGAATGTTATGGAATATTATTGTTCTATAAGAAACGTTCAACAGGATAATTACAAGAATTGATGCTAAGTGAAATGAACAGAACCAGGAGATCATCGTACAATCAACATCAATATTATATGACGATCAGTTCTGATGAATGTGACTCTTTCCAACAATGAGATGATTCAGGCCAGTTCCAGTGATCTTGTGATGAAGGTACCCATCTGTACCCAGAGAGAGGATTGTAGGAACTCAATGTGAATCACAACATTGCGTTCTCACTCTTTTTGATGTTGTTTGCTTGCATTTTGTTTTCTTATTCATTTTCTTCCCTTTTTGATCGTATAAATATGTTTATATTAATTGGATTTAACATATATTTTAACATGTATAATATATATTGGATTACTTGCATCTAGGGGAGGGGTGAAGAAAAAGGAGGAAATCTGAAATGCAAGGCTATGCAAGGGTCAATGTTGAAAAATTACCTATGCATATGTTTTGAAAATAAAAAGCTTAAAAAGTAAATAAACAAATGAAAAAAAAAATAAATTTGGCCTTGATTTTGTCTGTGCAAAATCAGTTTAATTTATTATAATCAAAACTATCAATTTTACCTCTTGTAATCCCTTCTATTTCTTTTCTGTACAGAAATGTTTCCTTTATCCATAGATATGAGACATTTTTCCACAGTTCTCTTATTTACTTAACATATCACTTTTCATGTCTAAATCATATACCTTATTTTCATAAGAAATGTCTGTCTATGCCTAAATTCTATCAGATTGTTTTTTTTTACAAGTTTTTCTTGAATAATAAATTCTTGCCTTAAAAACTTAGATATTTTAGTTGAGGAAGCACTAGCTTTCTAAGGTCATTAAGTATATTGTGTTCCTAAACTATTTCATTTATTTATAATTTTATTTCATATCCATTATCAGGTGCTTTTGATAGTTATAACTTTGTAGTTTCATTTGAAATCTGGTATTCCTAAGTCAAATACCTTCAATTTTTTAAAAATCAATTCCTTTAATGTACTTTGTTTAGTTTTTCTAGACAAATTTTGTTATCTTTTTTCTAGCACTATAAAATTAATTCTTTGGTAATTTCATTGTTATAGTACATACTTAGTAAAATGATTTAAGCAAAATTTTGATTTTATCATGTTAGCTTAGTCTAGTTTGAGTAAATAATATTTCTTCAATTTTAAAATGTTTTATTTGTTTAAAATAATTTTATAATTAAGTCTATGTCCACAGGTACACTCCCACGTATTTATACTGTCTGCAGTTATTTTGAATGAAATTTCAGTTTTTATCTCTTGTTACTGAGATTTGTTAGTAATAGATAAAAATGTCGATGGATTGTTTAGTTTTTTTTAAACATTCTACAACTTTATTACTTGTTTAAATTAATATATAATTGATTCTCTTGAGTTCCCTAAGTATAGTCTTATAATCTACAAAAATGACAGTTTTGTTTCTTCATTATTTATATTTATTCTTTCATTATTTTTCTTTTTTATTGTTTTAGTTAGGAATTCTAGTAGAATTATAAATAATTATGTTGATAATGGATATCTTGGATCATCCTGAGTTTTTGGTAAAGCTGCTAGTTTATCCACATTAGAAAGAATGTTTGTTCTTCCTTACCACTTATTTTAAGAAAAATTCCATTAATTTCTATGTTTCTTAATGTTGTTGTGTTTTTTTTTCATAGAAATGGATGTTATATTTTGGGGAAATTTTCCTGTATCCATTAATATGATGATATGATATTTGTTGTTTTTATTATTGACATGGATCATTATACTTATAATTTTCCTAATATAGAATCACCACTACATTACTGGTATAAATCCAGTGTCTTCATAATATATATGTTATAGATGGAATTAAGTAGGACTACCTTCTCACTATTTTCAAGTGATTTATATAGCATGCCCTAATACATGGTCAGTTCCGTGGTACATTCTGTGGAGAAAAAGTTATACTTTTTTCTATTTCCATTCAATTATCTCTTGAGATCTATCATATCTAACATATAAAAAATTCCAGTCATTCCCTTAATTTCTTCCTTTATTATGATTAGATTCATCTGGTTTTGAGAGTGGTAAATTGAAGACCCTTACTGCTGTATTTTTACTCTTTTTTTCTTCCTGCAATTCATTTAACTGTAAGAATTTAAATACTCCACTATTTGTCATATATAAGTATTTAGTATTGATGTTTCTGCATTGTTTATGTAATGTTTTAGTGAGATGAGGTTTCCTTGGTGATCTATTTTATTAATTTAATATTTTCCCCAGTTATATTCAAAACATTTTTTTAATATTTGTTTTAAATGTTTTGAGTTCTGGGGCAACTAGATGGCACAGTGGATAGAGTACCAGGCCTGAAGTCAGGAAGACCTGAGGTTAAATCTAAACAATTAACACTTCCTAGCTGTACGACCCTGGGCAAGTCACTTAACCCCAATTGCCTCAGGAGGGGAAACAAGTTCTAAATTATGTCTCTTACTCCACCACAATTAAGAAATTACATGTGAAGTTATGCAAACATTTCATATCCAAGTCAATCCCAATAAATTCTGGATAGAAAATACCATCTGCATACAGAAAAAGATCTATGAAGATTGAATGTAAATTAACACATGCTTTGTTCACTTCTTTTTTCTGTTTTTTCCCGCTCCTGTGATTTTTCCCTTTTGTATGATTTTTCTCTCTCAACATATTTCATAAAGTAATGTGTATTTAAAAAGTTATTATACATGTATAACTTAAAACATTTGCATAAAAGTTAAATTGTGAAAGAAAACATAATTTCCCACTTTCCAGTAAAATTTTGTTAAAATGAAAGAGAGAGAAGGAGAGAATGCTTCAATCTGTATTCAGACACAATTAGTTTCTTCTCTTGATATAGTTAGGATTTTTCTTCATAACTCCTTCAGAGTAGTCATGAGTGATGGTTCTCTATTGAGAGTAGTAAATTCATTTATAGCTGATCATCCCAGAACATTACTATTACTTTGTATTCAGTACATTTCATTTTGCTTGAGTTCATGAAGACTTTCCAGTTTTTGTTTTTTCTCTGAGAGCATTCTGCTTATTATTTACCATAGAAGAATAATATTCCTTAATGATTTGTTTTAATTGGGTCTCTTTTGTTTTGTTGGAAACCATGATTGCTATCCCTGCCTTTTTTTTTTCTGCTAAAGCATGAGAGATTCCAGATTCTTATTTTAACTTTGTGACTTTCTGTTTCAGATATGATTCTTGTAAACAGCATATTGTTGGATTATGGTTTCTAATCCATTCTACTTTTTTGCTTCCATTTTATGGTTGAGTTCATCCCATTTATATGTGCCCTTATGATTACTAATGGCTTATTT
The DNA here is from genome assembly GCF_902635505.1 of Sarcophilus harrisii. Taxonomy (NCBI): domain Eukaryota; kingdom Metazoa; phylum Chordata; class Mammalia; order Dasyuromorphia; family Dasyuridae; genus Sarcophilus; species Sarcophilus harrisii. Next base: position 241,027,773 of record NC_045426.1, read on the forward strand.
CACTCAATTATATATTTTTTCTGTTTATTGTCCCTCTCTTTTTCTTTCTCTTCTTTACTGCCTTCTTCCTCTCTGTCTCCTGTAAAGTCTATTTAACTTATGGCTCACTCCCTTAATCTGGACTCATTTTAATCACCTCACTTTCTCTTTCTCTTAATTTCTTTCCTTCCTGCTTTTTGTTGGGTAAGATCAATTTCTATCCCAACTGAGTGATTATATTTATTCTTCCTCCTTTGAAAAAAAATCCAAATAAGTGTGTTTCAAGCATTATCCTCTCTCCCATTTCCTGTCAAATTAGTCTTCCTTGAACACTTTTATTTGAAAAAATAATTTATCCCCCTTTCCTTTCTCCCTCTTCCAGTATATGCCCCTTCTATTTTTCTTTTAAGATCATCCCACATGATTTTTGTCTTCTTATGAATTCATGTATTATAAAAACTGCCCTGTTAATATAGTGGCTTCTTATGGTCTGTTTCTTTTTGTTTCTTTGTTTTTATTGTTTGCTCATTCTTTTTCAACCCATTTTCTTAACTTTAGATTTTATGTTACAATTGGGATCTGCTTACCTTGAAGGCAGGGGCATTATCCCAAGGTTTGTGTTCTTTGTTGTTTGTTTTTGTTTGTATTTTTCAGTTTGTTTTCCTTGTTGTTTTTACAACTCTGGTGATAGGGAGGTCTGCAATCTGGTTCTTTTGCTCTCTCATGACAACTTCTCTTCTCCCTGTAACTGTGACCTGGAACTGAGTAACAGATAATGAAGTTGTTCAGTGATGCCTTTCCTGCTCCTAGTTTTGGAGATGAGGAATCCCCTGGAGTATCTTTTCTAAATAGGTATGCAATCATCTTTAGGCAATGAGAGCTCCAGGTACAGCTGTTACTGTTACTGTTACCACCACTCCCCACTGCTTGTATCACTTCTGAGCTGTATTTGCAGCCAGAAGCTCCCTCTGTCCCCTCCCCTCCCACCTTCCCATGCAACAGACCTCTCTTTCTGACCTCCTAAGCTGTTCTGGGAAGGAAAAAATATCCAACTTTTGTTTGTTATGCTGCTTTCAAATTTGATTTAATGTGTTATTTTAAAGTTGTTTCAAGGGAACTATAGCTTAAGTTTGACCAGAATGATTCCTTTTCTCTTACCATCTTGGTTCAAACTCCTGATGATTTTTCTAAATTTCTTAATGAAAAGCAAAGCTAAAATCTCTTTATATAGTGTACATTTAAAGTCTTTACTTGAATGCAAATTAATTGTGGTTTAAAATCCCTACACATAAAAATATTTTCCCTCAAAACTTACAAATATGGAAGTGATTTTAGAAATGGAAATGTATTTATATGGATAATATTTGTCATGTGGTCTTCCAAGGCCAAATTCTACAAAACATTGTAAATATCATTGATTCAAATATGTTTTCAAAGCTTATGAGTGTAACAGTTACTTATCCAACATTATCCAGGTCAACTTTTTAAGTTACAATTTTTATTTCTACAATCATATGTAAGTTAAATTATAAAAGACTCATTAGAAATTTCTGATGAGGACATAGTCACTGCAGGAACTATGGTAATTTTCTTTAACTCTTTTTACTTTCAGGAAGCTGATTTTATAACTCTCAGTTCAGTGTTATTGGGTTTTTGCATGTCTATAGCCTATAAATACCCATTTTCTCCATAGTGATAATGGAAGGCAACTTCATCTTTCTAATTTCCTCCAGACCATAATCCACATCTGTTGTATTCTCCATTACCTTGTTTTATCAATTTCTTCTTCATAATCATATCCAAGTTTCCTGGTTAGATATTTCTAGGTTGTAAGATCTTTTTACTTTTTATGATATTAGAATCCAAGTTTTCCATTCCTCTATGGGATAGTTGCTAAATCTTGTAATTTAATTGAAGCTCCATAGTACTTTATTTTTGACTTCTTGCAATATTTTCCTCTTGATTAGAAGTACTCTGTTTTACGTACAATATTGCTAGGTGTTTTCATTTTGAGATTTATTTTAACAAATGAATGGTGTATTTTTTCAGTTTTTTACTTTGCCTTCTTATTCTAAAATATCTAGGAAGTTTTCCTTTATAATTATAGGTTCTTTCTTTGAGTGGCTTTCAAATAGACAAATGATTTTTAAATTAACTTTATTTGATTTTTCAAATTGCTTTTTGTATTAGATATTTCAACTTTTCTTCCATTTATTCATTTATTTGACTTTATTTATTGATGGGTAATGAATATATATGCTTCGATTTGGGGAATCCTAATTTTTAAGAAGTCATTTTCTTCAATAAATTTTTTTGACTTCTAACTTGTTAATTTTAAAAATGTTTTTCCTCCATAGCACTCATTTTTTTTCATTTTCCTCTACCACTTTTATTTAAACATTTTTTTACTGTTTTTAATCTCTGTTAGCAATTAATTTAACTCTTTCAGTTTTTTTTTGCATTTACATCCAAACTGAAGTTTTACTTGTTAATGTTTTCAAATCAGATGCTTCTTATATATTTATTTCTTTAGCTTCTTGCACCATAATAGCAATTTGTCATTATGTCACTGTAATATGTTAAATATTACCATAATAGTCCTAATTATGGTAGGATTATTTTCTAATTTGAACATTCTTCTAGTCTAGGGTTTGAATTTAAAGTTCATGTTAATATTGGTGTCTGTAACTTCAGTGGACAGAAAAAGGAATGGAAATCTGTTCTGAGATTCTACTCTTTTTAAAACCCAGTCTGGAAGCCTGCAGATTTTTAGTGCTTTTAAAATGATATGAACTGAAGATGTCTATTCACAGTTCTCCTGGTTTGAGCTCTGCAAGTCTGAATCTATTGATTTGTGTGTAGTTGAGTTTCAGGAGATTGTTGCTAGATTCAGTCACTCAGCCAAATGTCATATTTGGCAGGTTCAGAACAACTGAACTATTGGTTCCTTTTTGGTCTTGGTATTCTGCCTTAGTTTTTCCAGTACAGATTTATTTTCTGAACTGTTAGCACTGAGTTGCCATTATTCTCCTGGACTTGGAATCACAGAGATAAGTTTTGTTTTGTGCTCAGTACTCACCAAGGTCCCTGCTGAGTACAGCCCAAGATTCTTTACTGAAATTGTGACCTGAATCTGGGAAATGGATAAGAAAGTGACCAGGTGGTACCCATTCCTGGTCCCAGCAGCAGTTCATGATTCCTCTGGGATCTCTTTCTTTTGCAGTGCTTCCTTTGTGAACAGCTCCATTACAATGTCCACAAGTCTCTTATATTTTCCTAAGCTTTACTGACTTAGAAAAATGATTCACAGTGGTTTCATTTTGGCTTTTATGATGATATGTTCAGCTGTGCACATTTTTTAGATTGCTATAGAGTAAGTATATTGGGAAAGATAGGCAAAAGGCTAACTCTTATTCTGCTGTTTTGATTCCAGTATTCTGGTACTTTCTAAGGAGATCATTCCTGTGCATGTTTCTGTTTCTCAAAATCTTTTGTGTGTGTGTGTGTGTGTGTGTGTGTGTGTGTGTGTGTGCGCTTCTTTCTTGGGCTCAACATCCTCACTGAGAATGCTTTGCTTTATGTCTTTAACACATGGTTTGAAAAATATTCTTAAACTATATACATTTGAGGTTTCCAAGAGAGACTTATTCTAAACAGCTCTGGGCCATTTTCCAAATCATATACTCTATGGACTTTTTGAAATCATGTAGATTCTGTGCTAAGTTTAAGCTATTCAACTATTTAAAAAAATATGTTTCATTTCAAGTCCTTGAACACTATCCAAACTTTGAAAGCATGTAGGTTCTGTGCTAAGTTTAAGCTATTCAGCTATTTTTAAAGAAATATTTCATTTGGAACCCTTGAATACTATTCAAAATACTATCCTTATTCTGTTCTTCACACATTTTACCTCAATATCCATGAATTTCCATAATCAAATATTTGCACGAATTACAAAATAAGTTACCTTCTCCCATCCACACTGAAAGTTTCATGCTTCAAAAGCAAAATGTACTTATTTAGGCATTTTGCCACCCTCAAAATTTTTTGCAGCACTATCGAAAGCTTTGTAAACAATTTGTTCATATCATAACTGGATTAGTATCCACCACGCCCTCCTTCCTCCCCATATACTTTTCCATGGAGGCTTTCTATAAGCCTTGATGAATCACCCTGAAAAGGGCAGAGGAAATTTCTATTCATGCTTTCTTGGACTATATAACTTTTCAGGTCTCTTCCCATGGTCATATTGAGTGATTCATTCTGATAGTTCACTGTAATTTACAGGATTAAATGTAAAATACTTAATTTCACATTCAAAGTAATTCATAAACTATCTGCTTTTTCATCCCTATATCTTTCCAAACTTCTTACAACTTATACTTCACCATGTACTTTGCATGTAGTCTAATGACATTGTCATCTCCCAACTGCAGGTATATTCAGTGGCTGTCTTCCTTTCTTAGAATAGTTCATCTCTGGAGTTCCTTGGCTTTTTTCATGTCCCAGATAAAATTCTACCTTCTACAGTAATGCTGTCCTAATCCCTTTTATTCCTGGTGTCTTTCCTTTTAATTATTTACAATTTGTCTTAATGTAACTTGTTTATACATAATAATTTCTACGGTATCTTTTTCATTAGATTGTGAGTTCATTAAAATAATAGATTGTATTCTGCCTCTGTAAGACTTAGGTTCGTGCCTGACACATAATACAAGTTTAATACATGTTTACTGACAAACTGCCTGATTGATTTTATGATGTTTCTTGATTAAATGAGAGGAAATAATGAAGAAGGATATATTTGCAATGTAAAAGAGAAATATATAAAGCAATATCATACCAGAGGAAGTTTGAGTATAATCTGCATAAGACACACTGGGTTTAATTTTAGAAATCAAAGGAGATAATCTTTTTTTGGGAGACAGCTGATATTGTTAATATAGGTAGTAGTAGAAAACTTGAGCATGGTGGGGGGAAAGATTGACTGCTATAAATAATATGAGTGAAAAAATTAAAAGAAAAAATAATTTCTGAACAATATTTAGAGTTAAACTTTAGGTTAGATAATATGATTTGCAATACAATTAATTCTTATAACCATGCAATTTTACCAGTTTTTGGTGGCTTGAAAACAAGATCTTAAATTCCTGGTGGTATAGAGCCAAAGCTGAGGATTGGCAAGTTGGATAGTCAAAATAATAATTTATTGTAAGGTTCTAATGATAATGTATTATGAAAATATCATGAAAAAATGAAAGGAAGAGAATTTGTAGTCAATTCAATCTGATTAGAATTTATTACAAGCCTACCACATGCAAGACATTGTGCCAATAAGTATACAAAACAAAACAAAAACCCCTTCAACAAAAAGTAGAATTCTGTTTCCCTTGTGAAAGCATAAAGGGGGAGATATGGGAGTCATGAAACAGGTACCATTAGAGACACATAAGCAGAGGGTTTTTTGTTATTATTTTGTTTTAACCTTTTGAATAATTTTTAATAAGTATGTATTTGATTTAATCTTTTATGTAACTACTTTCTTATCCACTCCATTTATATTGAAGGATATTACATAAGTTATTTAAGCACTTATTTTATTCTATTGTGGACTGGAAGTTTTTTTTTTAGGGGAGGATAAAAGAATTTTTTTCACTTCTATCAAATTATGAGAAACCTTGCTTGCTGAACAAGTGACACTGAAAGTTTAAAGGATGATGATGTGCATCATTTCACTTGATATTTCCTATTTCTAAATTTATTTTTAACTCTTCCCTCTGGACTGGGACCTAGTCACTGAAATACCTATATTAAACTTGAACTTTTTGACTCTCTTTTCTTATATGCTATTTGAAAGCCAAATATATGTTAAAAGAATAGGTCCTGGGAGCACTGACATGGCAGAGACAACTATATTTTCCTTCTTTTTTTTTAAAAAAATAAATAAAAGTTATAATATTAAAGAGTCTAAATCTTTTTTGCCTCTCACATCTGTTTTAGCTCTCTTCTCTTTCAGGAATTTATTTAAGGTATTTTAATTCTTCATGCCATTGGGAAAACTTGCATAAACCTCCACAAGAGCCAAACACATTTAACCACATTTCTATCTACTCGGTGGCCTTTACACATATTTGCTTACATTTTGTGGTGCTAAAATGTGTGTTTTACTTAGCAGGGGAACTTTTTTCCCCTGCCCAAGGGCCATGTGGATATTTATAACATCATTCGTAGTTGACACAAAAATATCAGTTTATAGAATAAAAGGAATGGGGAGGTTACTGGACCTAACTTTCAGCTCATCATCACCTGAAGTTGCCTTAGCAAATGCTTTCATGAGCCTTATATGGCCTATAGGCCAGACATTCCCCACTTTTGACTTAAAGAATCACTTTTAACAGAGCAGGCTTTGGTTTTTGAGGAACTTAACAATAGTCTGTTTTTCTTTAATTTTTATTAAATATATTTCTTTCTAATTTCTAATATAATTATTTCATTATAAGATTTTTCTTTTCTTGGGATCCACATTTCCCAGCAGGAATGGTTAGACACTTGTTCTTGGAATCAGAAAATCCTGGGTTGAATTTCTGCATGTAAAACTAAATGTAAGATTTAGGACAAATCAGTTAAGCCTTTAATCTTCCAATGTTTGAGGCACTGACTATAAATAACAGAGCAATTACATACATTTATATAATCTGCAATGTAGTAAAAAACAAAATGATATACTAAAGGAGATATAAAGATTTTTAAAATAGGGTATCAGTCTCAAAGAATTCTCAATTTTCTAGGAACACAATATACAACTATGTAATACAACAAAATATCTACTATGAAGCATAAAAGTGTCAGGCAGAAAGTATTACATAATTTGGTTGAGAGATCATTTCTTATTAGGAAAGCCTCCCTAAAAGAGAAAATGTCAGGGTATTTCTTGAAGAATGAATAGGTTTTCAAAGGTGGGAGGTAAAAGAAGGACTTTCTAAACACAAAGGAAAAGGTAAATTAACAGATAGGAGCATGTGGCAGTTTCTAAGGATCAGTGCAATTGGTACTAAAAAAATCAAGATTAGATTAGTAGTTTTAGTAGAGCATTACATATGTAGATTGTAGTATGAAATTAAGGTAGAAATAGAGGCAGGAGGAGAAACTCAAATATTAAGAGCTGAGAAGTTTGGATTTATTCCCCCCAAAATGAATGATCAGATCTATGCCTAATAATAGCTAGCATTTACATAGCACTTTAAGGTTTGCCAAATGATTTATAAATATATTCTCATTTTACCATTTCAACAAATCTGGGACTTACTTGCTTTGTTATCTTGATTTTACAACTGAAGAAATAGTTTAAGTGACTAGTTCAGAGTCTCCTAATTATCTGAGGTGAGATTTGAACTGACACCTTCCAACTTAAAAATTCACCTGCCTATTCACTGAGCAGCCTAGGAGCAATATGAAGAATAGATTGAAGAAAGGAAAGACAAGAACCTGCTATAATAAATCAGGAAGGCACTATCATAGATTTGTGCAGAGGGAACAGAGAGGAAGGAGTAGAGATGGGAAATATTGTAGGCATATAATTGATAGAACTGGGTAAACTAGGTGTAGGCAGTGAAGAGAAAGGAAATATCAAATATTGTAGCATCGAAGTTCCCCACATGGGTGGTTTGGCAAATAGTAGTAGTGCCAATGGCAGAAATAAAGAAATTGTTTTCTGAAAATTTAAGTTCTAGTGTTGAGCATTTAGTGCTATTAAGACATCCAATATGATGATGTAGATCTAGAGCTCAAGAGAAGTTAGGGCTAGTTCTAAATTTCATAAACAGCCCCAGTGGAGTTATAGATGAAGTCATGGAAATGAATAAGGAAGGTCAGAGAAAAGAGCCTTGAGCATATAATTTTTGGGATTACCTACTTTAAAGAATCAAGAAAAGGAAGAGGAGCAAGATGTAAGAGATAATAGGACAATATAATTTCTGAGAAATCAGGGTAGAAAAGAATGCAGAGAAGATGAATAGGGTCAAAATTCTTAATTTCTATAATCAACAATGTTAAAAACACAAAAAAGACCTTTGAATTTGAAATCTGACAGTTTTTGATGGGGATAATTTTCTCTTTCTTCTTTCTTTTTTTCCCCAAGCTTTTCAGAAATCTTTCAATGATGTCTTATTCCAATATAAAAATATCCTTAAAAATATATCGAGAGTTCCATTTGACATTTTTACTCCCTTCAGAGAATATATTCTCTTATAAGTTGAAGGGAACCAAGTTTCTAGAGGCCTATGTCATCAAAGTACAAGTTTTGAGCAGATTCTTTCAAAAGAGAAGGAGTCATGGGCCTAGTTTTTTTGTTTTGTTTTATTTTATTTTTTCCTGAGGAATAGCTGATTTAACTGCCCAGAAAATCATCACCAAAAGACTGGTACAAACTTTTTTCCCCTGTACCCTGGATGCAAGGGTAATTATCCAGGTAATCTTTGTATAACTTCACTAGAAGTAGATTTAAAAAAAAGGTGTTAGGTATTTTTTCTTAAATATCTGCATTGGCTGTCTGTGCTGACCTAATTCAGGAGATAATTGCTCAACTTTCCATTTCATTACATTTGGATAGACACAGCTGCAGTTCATCTTGGAAATGAGTCCCTTGAGAGGTGCCCTACCTTCTTGGATTTTCAGTTAAACCTCTTGCTGTATATACTTGAGTGCTTTATCTTTCCCTATGTGGAAAATAAGGGGAAAAAACTGAACCCTTCTCTATTCTTGATCCACTCTATTATGATTCCTCTTGTTATTAATCATGCCAAACATATTTCTCCTAAGTTAAGTTATTTTGAATGTGCAAAATTTTACACTTGACTTGAAATTATGTTCTTGTTTCAACATTTTCTCTTGATTCTTCTTTCTTTTTCTGCATCATTCTAACTTGGTCCTTATTCCAATGTCAATTTTTTTTTCCTCAAATGGTAACTACAATTCCTTAGCATTAAAATACTCCCTTCTCATGTTAAATAGGCCAATAAAAGGAATAGAAACATAACATGTATGAGGAAAATTGACACAAACCACTTGTGAAGAATCATAATTTCTAAAAAAAATGATGAGGAAAAATACAAAAAATGATGAAAAAAATTGATACTTGAAGATAAGGCAGGTTGATATCATAATAGATAAAGCGTAGGACATGGAATCAAGGGAAATTTAATGATTCCTCAGTCATTTATTAGATGTTTGATTTTGGACAAGTCATTTAAAATCCTTTCCTCAGTTTCTCCATCTGTAAATTTAGGAGTTTGGATTTGAGGGTCTTTATAGTCCAATGGGGCAATAATACTTACAAAGGTACTAAGAAGAAACAAATGCAACAAATCCATGACAAATACACAATAGATGCCAGAAACTAGTTTGTGAGTCCTTAAGTTTGCAACTGAAAAAAAAAGTATGTATGTATGTATATATATATATATATATATATATATATACACACATATATATAAATGGGAATCATGGAAAAATTAAATGACTATTGTGTTTATACCTGATAGGTAGATTTCTCTGGTTTATCACATAAGATAAAGATACCAATCTCTAATTTAAGACATTAAGAATTATTAAAAAGCCAGAGAAAAAGTTTCTAAGAAAATAGCAGAAGAGAAACACAAGAGCCTGAAAGTCAACAGAGGACAGATGATAAAGCTACCAGCTAAGATAGCTAAATATTCAGTTATCTTGTTGGGAACTTCCTGTTTGGAATAGAAGCAGTGTTTATTTACTGATGAGAGAGTTTGGAAAAGCTGCTTAAAGCTCAAAGTAAAAAACTGACTCCTACTGCTATGTGTAGAGTTATCAGGGCTGATTTCTTTCCAATATCATCTATAGACTGAGGGAGGGACAGCTTTTCTAGGGTGCATCATATTTTCTATTGCACCCTCTAGATTGAGAGGGCAAAGCATAAATATTGCTACTTATTGGCCAATAGCAATTTTTTAGCTTAAGTGAACTGTTCATCCGTGATAGACTTTTTCACCCTCCTTAATCTTAGAAAAGTGTCTATGAAGAAAAAGAGTATATTACTCCTTCATTACCCTGGAAAAAAGAGTGGATTGATTTAGTACGAGACCTCTGAATATCACAAGGAAGCCAGAGAAGAAAAGTCATATTTTTGTGGTACAGATTATTCCTAAAGGGCTATGGTCCAAAATGGCAAGTTGTCCTAGACACATAGTAGTTCTGTTTTTCTCCCTACTGATGTGTCTCCCCTATCAAATTCCCATATGTGTATGTCCACTTTACCCACATATGTGGTTTGATTTTTTCCCTTTGTCTTCTGCTGAGTAAATGTAGAACTTCATAAACTATTTTTTTTCCTTTGGTGAGTAAATGTAATTAATCTAAATTAATTTTTTTTAAACAAGCATTTTATGTTTATAAGTTAGTGATGCCAAACTGGGATTGTGGTATGTGACTGTAGTTCTAGGAACTGAGAGACTAAGGCTGATACATTTTGAGCTTGAAAGTGCTGAGTTTGTGGTTTAAGCTATGAATATCTGATGTCTTAAATGTGGTATTAATATAGTTACCTCAAGGACCAAGGGGACAGTAGATTGTCTGACAAAGGGTAAACCATCCCAGATTGAAAATGGAACATATCAAAGCTGATATGATTGGGACAGGATCTATGAGCAGACTCTATACTTCCAACCTTGACAAGATAGGAAGATGAACATTTAAAAAAACTGAAAAAGTTAATTATTTAATGTTGACTTATTTCAGATAAATAAGAAACATGTTGGTAAGATCTTAAGATCTATAGTTGCAAGTAATAGGACTGCATTTTATCTATATTATTAGAGTTATTCCCTGAATAGGAGAGGTTGAGTAATAGCAAAAATCTATACTTAAATTGAGAATTAATAATTATATACTGAACAATAAGTAGGTAAAATGCATCACATAAGTGATTAATAATAAAATGAAAGAGAAAACGATGATACAACTTAAAATTTGAGGGATATAACAAAAGCAGGCTACAGAAGACAATTATATCTTTCAAAGCAGATTTCAATAAAATAGAAACAAAAATACTTAAATGGCGAAATGAAATAAAAAATGAAAATGAAAAATGAAAAAAAGGATTCCTACTGTTACCAATAATATACAAAATTGTGTTGGAAATCCTGGGAATATCAATAAAGTAAGAAAAAATAGAAGCTATAAGAATAGAGAGTGAGGTAACACAACTATCTTTTTTTTTTTTTTTTGCAAACAAAATTATATACTTGGAAAATCCCAAATATTCAACTAAAAAGCTAGTTGAAACAATTGATGATGTGCTCTAATTAAAACAATAATAGGGATAAAGATTCCATAGATGACAAAATCTGTATACCAAATTTTTTAATATTCGACACACATAAGTGAATTAGATGCATATCAGTTGGGGAATTATATAGTAAGTTTGATTTCTGACATATTTCTATATTTTCCCCTAAGCTACTTTTTAAAATTCTTCTGAAGCTTATTGCTTTTCCCCCATAAACTCTGGAGTGATGAGAGAATTCTATTGTTTCATAGGTAATTATAATTCATTTTCTTGCATAGTTACAAGTTAGTTCATTCTTTCTTCTCTCTATAATCTTCTTTATATATTTATGAGCATTTTTTATTAAAATTTTTATTTTCAAAACATATGGATGGATAATTTTGCAACATTAATCCTTGCAAAACCTTGTGTTCCATTTGTCCCCTTTTCCCTCTACCCTTTCCCTGTAGATGGCAAGTAACCCAATATATGTTAAACATGGTAAAAGTATAAGTTAACTCCAATATATTCCTACATATTTCTACAGTTATCTTGTTGCACAAGAAAAATCAAATCAAGAAGAATAAAAATAGAAAGAAAATAAAATGCAAGCAAACAACAAAATGTGATCCACATTCAAGTTTCCACAGTCCTCTCTCTAAGTGTAGATGGCTCTCTTCATCCCAAGAAAATTGAAACTAGCCTGAATCATATATGAGTATTTTTAAATCCAGTGTTCACCATGAAATTTTGGCCCCTTGGAAGGAAAGAGACTTCAGAAACTTTAAAAAACAGGATGGTGGAAAATAGTTAGTAATTTTAACTGTGAATGTTAATGGAATGAACTCTCCCATAAAATGGAAGCAGAGAGCAAACTGGATTTAAATCCAGAATTCTATAATATGTTATTTGTAAGAAACATATTTGAAGCAGAGAGATACATAAAAAATAAAGACAAAAGCTTGGAACAGAATTTATTATATTTTAGCTAAGTTTAAAATCAGATCAAACAAAAGTAAAATTGATCTTATTGAAAGAGATAAGGAAGAAAACTAAGTCTTGCTAAGGGTATCATATATAATGAAGCAACATCAATACTAAAATATATACACCAAATGGTATAACATCCAAATTCCTAGAAGAGAATTTAAGTGAATTGCAAGAAGAAATAGACAGCAAAACTATACGAATGGGGGATCTCAACATCTTTCTCTCATAATTATTTAAATCTAACCATTAAATAAACAAGAAAAAACAAGAATCTTAGAAAACTTAGATATGAGAGATCTCTAGAAAAAAGTGAATAGGGACACAAAGGAATACAACTATTTTCTCAGCAGTACATGGTACTTACACAAAACGTGACCGAAGTGTTAGGGAATAAAAGCCTCACAAGCAAATGCAATAAGACAGAAATAGTAAATGCATCCTTTTCAGATCATGATGTATGAAAAATTACATGTAATAAAGGGCCATGGAAATAGGCCAAAAATTAACTGAAAATTAAATAATCTAGTCCTAAAGAAAATAATAACTATAGAAACAATAATTTCACCTAAGAGAATGACAATAATGACACAATACACCAAAATTTATGAGATTTAGCCAAAACAATTCTTAGGGGAAATTTTACATTTCTAGATGCTTACATGAGTAAAATAAAGAGAAGATCAGTGATTTGGGCATGCAGCTAAAAATCTAGAAATAAAACAAATTAAAACTCCCCAATTAAATAGCAAATTATAACTTCTGAAAATAAAAGGGGAGATTGATAGAAATAAGGATATTATTAAAGTAATAAACAAAACTAAGAATTGGTTTTATAAAAAAAAACTGATAAACCTTTAATTAACTTGACTAGAAAAAGAAAACCAAATTATCAGCATCAAAAATGAAAAGGGTAAATTCACCATCAATTAAAAGGAAATTAAAGCAATAATTAAGAGCTATTTTGTCCATCTGTATGTCAATAAATTTGATAATCTAAGGGAAATGAACAAATACTTACAAAAAATATAGATTTCCTGGATTAACAGAGGAAATGAATTAATTACATGAATAGTTTCATTTTAGAAAAATAAATTGAACAAACTATTAATCAACTCCTTAAGAAAAAAATCTCCAGGACCAGATGGATTTACAAGTGAATTCTATAAAACATTTAAAGAACATTTAATTCCAACATAAAAAAGGGAAGGAGTCCTACCAAATTCCTTTTATGACAGATACGGTGCTAATACCTGAACTAGGAAGGGCTAATACAGAGAACGAAAATTATAGATCAAATTTCCTTAGTGAATTCCTATGCAAAAATCTTGAATAAAATAATAGCAAAGAAACTACAGGAACTTATCACCAAGATAATGCACTATGACCAAGTGGGATTTATACTAGGAATGCAAGGCTGGTTCAACACTGAGGTACCACTACACATCTCTCAGATTGGCTAACATGACAGAAAAAACAAGTGCATTAATAATACATTGTTGGTGTAGTTGTGAAATGATCCAACCATTCTGCAGAGCAACTTGGAAAGGACTATCAAACTGTGCATATCCTTTTATCCAGCTGTGTCTCTTTGGGTCTGTATCTGAAATAGATGAGAAAAAAGGAAAAGAACCCATAAGTACAAAAATATTTGTAGCATCCTTTTTTGTAGTGCAAGAAACTAAAAATTGAGTGCATGCCTATAAGATGGGGAATAGCTGAATAAGTTGTGGTATATGATTGTAATGGAATATTATTTTTCCATAAGAAGTGATCAGCAGGATGATTTCAGAAAGGTCCAGAGAGACTTATATGAACTGATACTAAGTGAAATTAATAGAACCAAGAGAACATTGTACACAGCAACAACAAAATTATGTGATAATTGTGATGGACTTGGCATTTTGCAATAATGAGGTGATTATGGTCTATTCTAATACATTGTGATGGAGAGAGCTGTCTGCATCTAGAGAAAGGACTATGGGAGACTTAATGTGAATCACAACATAGTATTTTCAGCTTTTTTGTTGTTAGTGTTTGCTTGCCCTTTTCTCTCTCTCTCATTTTTCCCATTTAATCTAATTTTTCTTGTGCAGCATGATAAATGTGGATATACGTTTAGAAGAATTTCACATGTTTAATTTAAATTGGATTATTTGCTGTCTAGGAGAGGGTAAGGGAGGGAGAAAATTTTGGAGCATAAGGTTTTGCAAGAATAAACCTTGAAAACTATCTTTGCATGTATTTTAAAGAAATTGCCCCTTAAGTCTTTCTCTTTTATTCTTAATTGATCAATGATACTTTTCATCCTCATCCCTTGACTCATCTTTTTCTTTTGCTGCATGGACTTCTAGGGGTAGAAATGTTGGATGATCTTTATCTCATCATTTGAGGAAAATAGAGGCTAATATAGTTTCTGACCTTGTCTCCCATAAACTCTGTGGAAGAAACTTTTACCATAATCATTTTTTTCACATATCTTTACCCTATGATTTGAACACAACCCATTTTTCACTTCTTCTAGTTGTTCTCTCTTGACTTTATATGAATTGGAAAATTTTGTTTTTATAATTTTTGAAAATAAAAAGGGTTCTGAATGATTAACTATCCGGTAAAACCTTGGACCCTGACTTACAAATCTAAGCTTCCTTAGAGTCATGACATCTGGCTTGCCTAGATGGCTGGCAAAGAGGCTTTTCTTTGAGGGTGTTCTAAGGAATTATCCATTGTTATTACATTGTTATTCCTAACATGTTTGCTTTTGTGCTATTTCTATCTTCTTATCTTGTGGATTACACTTATTGTTCTATGTGTAGCAAAGACAAATCACTATGCCAGAAAAAAGTCTGGCCTTAAAAATGCCCAATTGAGATACTCTTTTCCAATACCAAGGAAGAAAGAGCTCTGAGGAGCAATGTCATTGCTGTTTTCAATGGAAACAATGATCCTAAATGAGCAATATTTATTGCAATTCCAAGACATCAGGGAACCTTACTGAGTAAAGAAAAAAGGATATGGGAGGAATTCATCCATAAAATTGAAATTCATTAAAGAATGGATTAAAAGGCAGAACCTAATCAAAAAACATATTTGATATAGAAACACAAATAGAGTAAAAAATAAGGAATTAGAGCCGTACCTATTATGTTTCAGCTAAATTATAAAATCAAACCAAAACAAAACATAGCATATAATCATAATCTGAGACAAAGCAAAAGCAAAAACAGATATAATTAAAAGGGATAAGCAAGAAAACTATTATCAATAATGAATATTAACCCTAAAATATATGTATATGTGTGTCTGTACTTGCATATATATGAAACATATATGCATCAAATGGATTAGCATCCAAATTCTTAAATGAAAAGTTAAATGAATTACCCCTTTTCCCCAAGACACTGAGATAATTGGTACACAGAGTCCCATAGAAGAAGTAGTAAAAACAATATTTGTGAGGTACCTCAGCTCTTTCTAAAAGGCTAGATAAATTTAATCATAAAATAAATAAGTCAAAAACACTAGTAAAGTCTTAGAAAAAGTTAAATATAGTAAACCCCTGGAGTAAATTGAATGGAAATTGAAAGCAGTAAATATATATGTGTGTGTGTGTGTGTGTGTGTGTGTAAACACACACACACATATATATATGACATATATATATACTTGCACCTATATATGGAATTTTACAAAAATTCTGCATGTAATAAAAGATAGAAACCATATAACCAAAAGTAAAAAGGCAAAAATATTAAACTTCATCTTTTCAGATCAAAATGCAATAAAAATTACATTTAATTAAGGGACATGAAAGCATAGATGAAGAGATAACTGGAACCTAAATAATATAATCCTAAAGAATGAGCTGGCAGGGCAAGGCAGCAGCGAATACAAACCACAACCCAAATGTTGAAATATTCAGCTGGGTGTTTTCCAGGATGTTTAAATTGACTGCCAGTGGAGGAGAAGGAAGGGAGCAGGGAAAGAAAAGATCATTTAGAGAAAACTTTTCATCTTTTCCCTCCCATCTGATGAGGTTGGTCAATGATCAAATAAGCTATGTCTTATGCTCTAGGAATTAATGATGAGCCAGCCCAATTGGCTTAATGCATCTCTTCTAATATCTAGAAGATTATGCAAAGTGCCAAAGAAATACAAAGATTGTTGAACCACTTGGAAAACCTCAAGTTACCTGAATTGAGGCAACAACTATAGTGTTCTCTTGTTTGAGTTTTCTTGGGGTCTCTGGGAGCAGTTTTCCTTTCAATCCAATAATCACAACAAGAACAGCCAGGGGTTAAAGTCCAAATCCTTTATTGTCTCTTTCAAAGTCTTGTCTCCTTTCCTGAGGCCTGATTAGCTTTCTTAGAGGCCTACCTCTCTCTTTGGTTCTGAGAGCTGGAGCTCCTGCGGGTCTTCTCTGCCCTTTGAATCTCTCCTAATGAATCCTGGCTGAGGCTTCTAGTTTATATGCTCTACACTGAGTATAAACCAATCATTATATCACTAGGAAACCATTATTTGTTGTAGGATTAAATCAATCACACTGGACCCTGCTAAATTAGATAACCATTGTCTCCTCAATTCCACTTAGTATCTTGTTTCAAGTTCTGGCCCATAACAAACAATTGCAATGGAAGTAACAACATACAAACAAAAAAAACAAACAAAAAAACCCCCCCAAAAAAACAGATCAGTACATAAAAGATTTTGGACCTTTGCCCACCACTCCAAGTAAGTAGTATCAAAGGAAAATATAGAAATATAAGCTCATTGCTGAATTCACAGCTTCACTAACAAACTGCAAGAAGGTCCAAAGACAAGTTGCTGAAAGAGTTTGTTGCCAAAGTAAGAGCAAGTTCCAGGTCTCTAGTTGTTTTCCTGAGGTGGTCCTAAAGAGAATGATCTTATATCATGGCCAAGTGAAACCCAATCTCAAGCATGGCTGCAGGATGAAGACACTGCAGAAGGTGAATTACATCTTATTCTAGAGAGAGAATCTTCCATTAGGCAACTTGAAGCTGATAGAACAATTATAAATGAAATATTTAAGGAGTTAGCTGTGAAGATTCATCAACAAAGAGATGTGATAGATAGCATAAAAGCCAATATAGATGACATCAAAGTACATATCCAGCAGGCAAACAAGCAGCTATCTAGGACTGCAAATTATCAGTGCAAGTCCTAAAACTGTGTACATTATTCTTTTGATTGTTGTTATTAGATTGATGACTGTTGGGCTTATCATTGGGAGATCCTTCAAAAAAAGTTATTAGGGAGACAGTGTTTCCCTTTAACATCTAAATTATATAGGAAAATTCTTCTAAATAATAGTTTTTATCATTGTATAGTTGTTAAATATATGATGATTTCCATACTTTGTCATTTTTATTTGATGGGAATTATTTGGTTTCAATATATTTTCTAATATTCAAATGGTTTCTACATTTTTATGCTTTTGTCATATTCTTCAATTTAACTGTTACTGAATTTTCATCTGTATTCAAATTTATCATCAGCCCATTATTTAAGTTGTTGACTGTTAATCAGTTTTTGCCATTCAAAACTTTTCTATCATATGTACATCTCTATTGTTGTGCATACTTGTACCTAACTTTCTGTTGGCACAAAGAAAATATCTGATTTTTATTTCAATTTAGACTAGTAGAGGAAATATTGTAAAAACAACTTGAAATATTGATTATCTATACTGCTTATTTCAAAACATAAGGTACCAAAAGAATCTTTCTTTCATGATTCATTCTTTTGATACCTGTATCAACTCAGAAAAACAGTATATGGATATATTCTTAATTTGTATAATACTTCTGATATGTATTTATTAAATATTTTTAGTGTGTGCTTGCTAAATACCTCCATAGTGAAGGAAGATTGTGATAACATAGGCTGTATCTAGCCCTTAATCCTGTTTGGAGAAGTACAATCTGTAAATGTTTAACGTGCATTTGGAGGGAAAAATATGAAAATGCTACCACTAATAATTTTTGAATTCAAGACTCACTGTGTGGCTGACTATACTAAAAACAGCAATCCAGGTTTTTCAGTGGGTTTTGATTTACCTTCCCTCCTATCTGGGTGGGGAGTAACTATGTTCTTAGATCAAAATTGCCATCATTAGCTAACACACTGACTAATTTTCCCTGATTTGTTTTACTTTTTCTCATTTATATGCCATTTTGTACCATAATTCATTAGAATGAAGATTTAGTGTTTTGTCAATAAACCCACTACCTTTTTAAAATCAATGTTGTTTTAATGCAATTATCTGAAATATTGCAAAGTGGATTCTTTCTATTCTGATTCTGTATTCTGTAATGTTCTTGTACATCAGCTTAATAGTGAATGTACCATTTACATGACAAGTTATAAGACTTTAACTGGAAACAAATAAAGTTAACTAATTTAGTAAAATGAAACTTTTTCAACCAAAATGATAATTTAAGCTGAAAAAATGAATCGAAAAATCATAAAGACAATCAATAATTTTGTTAAAAAGAATGAAAATGATACAACATACCAAAATTTGTGGGATATACTAAAAGCATTACTTAGGGGCTTAGCTTTTATCCTTTTCCTCCTCCCCAATAGCCTTCATTTTTGCAAGTACATGTGAAGATAATTTTCAACTTTCACTTTTATAAGATTTTGAGTTCCATTTTTTCTACATCCTTCCTTTATCTTCTTTCTCCCCAAGACAACAAGCAATTTGATGTTATAAATATAAAAGCATTTAAACATTTTTCATATTAGTCATATTTTGAAAGAAAAGTTAGAACAAAAGGGAAAAACTATGAGAAAGAAAAAAACAAGCAAGCAAACAAACAAATAAGTTAAAAATAGTATAGTTTGACCCATATCCAATCTCCATAGTTCTCTCTCTGGATGCAGGTGATATTTTTCATCCAAAATCTATTGGAATTGTTTTGGATCACCACATTGCTAAGAAGGGCTAGGTTTATCATAGCTAATAATCACATCTTCTGATTCTGCTCACTTCACTCAGCTTCAATTCATGCAAGTGTTTCCAGGATTTTCTGAAATCAGCCTGCTCATCATTTTTTATAGAACAATAATATTCTATTACATTCATATACCATGACTTAGCCATTCCTTCATTGATGGGCATCCATTTAATTTCTAATTCCTTGATACCACAAAAAGTTGCTATGAATATTTTTGCACATGTGCATTCTTTTGCATCTTTTATGCTTCCTTTGGGATACAGACCCAGTAGTGACACTGCTGTTTCAAAAGTTATACACAGTTTTATAGCCCTTTAACCATTATTCCAAGTTGTTCTCTAGAATGACTGGATCAATTCAAAATTTCATCCAACAATGCATTAGTGTAACTGTTTTCCCATATTGCCTTGTCATTATCTTTTCCTGTCATTTTAATGGTATATGTGAGATGCTAACCCAGAGTTGAAAAACTTATATTTCCAAATGTGCACATCAATAAAAAAAAGGAGCAGATCAATAAATTTGAGATGCAACTTTTAAAAATGGAAGACTTCTCAGCCAAGAGTTATGAAAAAGGACTTGGAAAGGCAGCAGAAAAGGTCTGTGGAACCAGAGTGGGAGCCCAGAGTGCAAGCCCAAAGCAGACAATCCTAGCCCCAGCTCTGGGCTGGACCCCAGTGTCATCAAGATGGGACATTTGAATCAGCAGGGCTCAGAAGTTCAGTGGAGAAGGTCTATGGCAATGAGGTAAGTGGCTGATGTGCAGTCATAGCCAGCACACTAGATTTTACAGCTACAGTAGGGCTTGGAAACATCCCCAAAATCTCCAAAGCAGAAAAGAGTTTTTGTGATCAGATTCCTAGAAGAATTTCTAATAACAGATGCACAAAACTCCTGAAGCTTGGGACAGCACACCCTCCACCCTGGAAACAGTCCTACTTTCACAAAAAGATAAAAGCACAGTAAAAGGCTAGAAAAATGAGCAGAAAACAACAAAAAATGTTGACCACTGAAAGTTATGGTGACAAGGAAGATCAAAACACACACTTAGAAGATAACAAAGTCAAAACTCCTACATCCAATACCTCCGAGAAAAATAAGTATTACATTCAGTCCATGGAAGAGCTCAAAAGGGACTTTGAAAATAAAGTAAGAGAGGTAGAGGAAAAATTAGGGAAAGAATAGCGAGAGGTATGAAAGGAAATACAAAAAGCTAATGAGAAGAACAATGCCTTAAAAGCAAATTAGCCAATTGGGAAAGGAAGTACAAAAACTCACTAAGGAAAATAATTCCTTAAAAAATAGGAGCAAATGGAATCTAATGACTTTATGAGAAATAAAATTACAATAAAATAAAATCCCCCCAAAATGTGAAATATCTTATTGGACAAATAACTGAAAGTAAACCCAGGAGAAATAATTTAAAAATTATTGCTCTACCTGAAGTCATGATCAAAAAAAGAGCCTGAACATCATTTTCAGTATATCCCATAAGGATAATACAAGATTTAGCAGCTTCGACATTAAAGGACCAGAGGACTTGGAATATGATATTCTGGAGAGCACCCAAGAATCACCTACCCAGCAAAACTGAGTATAATCCTTCAAAGGAAAGGTGGTAATTAAATGAAACAGCGAATATTCAAGCATTTGGGATGAAAATACCAGAGCTGAATGAAAAATTTGATTTTCAAGTACAGGACTATGGAGAAACATAAGGAGATAATCAGGAAAGTGACATCATAAGTGACTTAAGGTTTATCTGTTTATATTCTACATGAGAGGATAACAATTGTAACTCATTAGAAAGTTCTTATTATCATGGAAGTTAGGAATACATACATACATACATACATACATACAGAATAAGTGTGCATTGAATATGAAGGGATAATATCTTTTTTTAATTGATGAAATTAAGAGATGAGAGAGGAATGTACTGGGAGAAAGGGATAAGAAGAAATGGAATAGTGCAAATTATCTTCCATTAAAAAAAGAGGCAAGAAAAAGCTTTTATAGTGGAGGGAAGGGGGGGGGGAGGGAGAGGGTGAGTGAATGAACCTTACTCTTATCAGAATTGACTCACGTAAGAAATACATACATACTCAATAGAGATATAGAAATATATTTTATCCTGCAGGAAAATAGGAGAATAGGATATGGGAAGTGGGGGAAGGTGATAAAAGAGAAGGCATATTAGGGGAGAGAGTGGTCAGTAGTAAAACACTTTTGAGTAGGGGCAGGGGGAAAGAAGAGAGAGAAAAATGGGGGGGGAATATAATTAGCAATAATAATTGTAAAAATCAATTGAAGCAAGTTTCTCTGATGAAATATTATTGTTCTTTGGTAAATGATTAGCAGAATACTAATCCTGGAAAGTTCTTCAGGAAGAAAGTGAAATAAATATACTGTATATAAAGTAATAGCAATGTTCTTGGATGACCAGCTGTAAATGAGTTTGTTATTCTTAGTTGCATAATAATCCACAACTGTTCTGAAGGATTTATGATTAAAAATCTTGTCCATACCTAGAAAAAGAACTGATTGTCTCTGATAACAAATACAATCCTCTATTTCTGTCTCTCTCCCCCTCTCTTTCTCTCTCTCTATTTTTAATTTAATTTTTCTTGAGGGATTTTATTTTCATTAGGGTAGGATATGTGTTATTTTTCATAACTTGAATTTTATGGGAATGTTTTGTATAACTTCACATATAATTTCTTAATTGTGAGTGGGGTTAAGGGAGAGAACCTAGAATTCAAAAATCTTATAAACAAATATAAATTTTAATATAACTGGGGGAAAATATTAAATTAATTAATTAAAATTTAAAAAATCATACACAATGACTACCGGGATTGATATTAAAAATTCAGAGTTGGCTCAATTTTAGAAACAAACAAGCAAACAAACATAAGTATAGTTGACAATATCAAGAACAAATATAACAAAAATCATATGACTGTAAATAGATGTAGAAAAAGATTTTCATAAAATATGATACCCATTCCTATTTTAAAAAGCTGGAAAACATTGAATCCATGAAATCTTTCTTAAGTGATAAGTAGTATTTATTTACGACCAAGAACACACATAATCTATAATGTGTATAAATGTGAAACCTCCCCAATAGGCCCAGGAGTTGAGCAAGATGATCAGTTTTAACCACGATTATTTAATATTATACTAGAGATGCTATGTATAGCAGTAAGAAAAAAAAACAAGAGGAAGAAAAATAAGCAATATAGAAACAAAAGTATGACTCTTTCCAGATGATATTTTACAGACAGCTAGAGAATTAACTTTAAAACTAATTTAGTTTTGCAAAGTTCCAGAATATAAAATAAACTCATATAAATCATTAACATTTCTATTATGGAAATAAGTTTTGCATGATTTAACATATATAATTAATATAAAATTGTTTAGAGAGGGACAGTAGAAAAGGGAGGAAATATAGAAGTCAAAATTTTCTAAAAATATTTAATGAAATAAACATTTTAAATTGCTTTTTTACTTCACTGATTATGTCTATTCATGCCTTTTATGTTAACTTTTTTACTAAGACTATTTTATGAACTATATTGTTTTTAAAAGCATAATATATGGTAAAGGACAAAAGGGATATCAAAAGAGGCCTTCTCAGGAATAGTGATGAAAAAGTAAGAGAAAAGAATTGTAAGGAATGGTTAAATTCTATCCTTGCTGAATAGTTTATCTTCTTCCGCCTCAGCTCCCTGTTGCTTTCATTCACCAAAATGTCCTCCATTTTTAATCAGTAGCAGCTTGATGCCAATCACATTATTATGGAAAGTCATCTTATTTTGTTTTGTCTCTCATCTTCTGCTTAGTTTTAACTTGAAATTAATTCTATCTTCAACCATTAAAAAAAATACTACCAAAAATGTAAAACTACACTTGATTCAAATGGAACTTAATACTCCATGCTTCCACAATGCAATATCTATCTCATTATGGTGCTTAATTTTATACCAATTTTGAGGTAGCTGATTTCAGACAGTAAAAAATGTCTGATTATAATTAATATGTCCCAAATATCTCAGTGCCTTGAAGAAAACAGGCAACATATTCTAGTCCCAATCTGCTATTTTAAAATGATCAACCAGCAGGAGGAAAACTAATCAAGGGAAAATATTATTTATGTGCCAGACAACAGGAATATTTAGACCATTAATCTAATGACAAAAACAGATGAACAAGCACAACTAAAATGATTCAAAAGTTAAAACAAATAGGATCATGTTCTTTAAAAATGATATATTTGCACTAGAGAATATCAATGAGTAAATTTGAAATATATTTGCTTACTTTTCATGCTCTAATTGATTATTTAAATGAGAATAACAAACTACTATGTGGTGAAAATATTTGAAGCAAAGGTGATAAGTTTATGAAGTATAAGGTGTTTTGCAGTTTTGGTAGAGATAGGTATAGATAAAATGACAGACTTTATAAAAAAATCTGGCCCTGTTCCAATATTATTTTTGAAGGTGTGACTTAAAAAACAAAACTACAAGTTTCATTTATTTATACATGCATTAAAAATGAAGAGAAAAGCCTACAGGAAAGAGAAAAAGTAAATTAAAAAATATGCTTTGATCAGCATTCTGATTTCATCAGTTCTTTATCTGATTATGGATAACATTTTCTTTCATGAGTTCTTTGTATTTATTTTATTTTGGATCATTGTATTGTTGAGAAGAGCTGAGTCAATGGTAGTTGGTCATCATACAATATTGCTGATATTGTGAACAATGTTTTTCTGATTCTGCCTATTTTCACTCTTCATCAGTTCATACAATTCTTATCAGGATTTTTGAAATTTACTGTATTTCTTATAGTACAATAATATTTCATTATATCCATGTACCATAGTTAATTTAGACATTCCCCACTTGATGGGCATACCTTCAATTTATAATATTTTTCTACCATAAAAAGAGCTGCTATAAATATTTTTATTTTGTGCATATATATATATATATATATATATATATATATCCTCTTTTTTTTTAATCTTCTACTTGGGATACAGAAGTAATGGTTTTGTTGGGTCACAGTTCCAAACTACTTTGCAGAAATGTTGGTGGATTACAACTCCACCAAAAATGCATCGGTATCACAACTCTCACACATTCTCTACATTTTTCATTTCCCATTTTTTTGTCACATTGGTCAACCTGAGAAGTGTGAGATGGTATCACAGAGATTTATTTTTTAATTTGCATTTCTCTAATCAAAAGGGATTTTTTAAAATTTTTTATTTAATAGCCTTTTATTTACAGGACATATACATAGGTAACTTTACAGTATTAACAATTGCCAAACCTCTTGTTCCCATTTTTCACCTTTTACCCCCCCACCCCCTCCCCTAGATGGCAGGATGACCAGTAGATGTTAAATATATTAAAATATAAATTAGATACACAATAAGTATACATGACCAAAACGTTATTTTGCTGTACAAAAAGAATCAGACTCTGAAATATTGCACAATTAGCTTGAGAAGGAAATCAAAAATGCAGGTGTGCATAAATATAGGGATTGGGAATTCAATGTAATGGTTTTTAGTCATCTCCCAGAGTTCTTTTTCTGGGCATAGCTAGTTCAGTTCATTACTGCTTCATTAGAAATGATTTGGTTGATCTCGTTGCTGAGGATGGCCTGGTCCATCAGAACTGGTCATCATATAGTATTGTTGTTGAAGTATATAATGAACTCCTAGTCCTGCTCATTTCACTCAGCATCAGTTCGTGTAAGTCTCTCCAGGCCTTTCTGAAATTATCCTGTTGGTCATTTCTTACAGAACAGTAATATTCCATAATATTCATATACCACAATTTATTCAGCCATTCTCCAACTGATGGACATCCATTCAGTTTCCAGTTTCTAGCCACTACAAAAAGGGCTGCCACAAACATTCGTGCACATACAGGTCCCTTTCCCTTCTTTATAATCTCTTTGGGATATAATCCCAGTAGTAACACTGCTGGATCAAAGGGTATGCACAGTTTGATAACTTTTTGAGCATAGTTCCAAACTACTCTCCAAAATGGTTGGATTCGTTCACAACTCCACCAACAATGCATCAATGTCCCAGTTTTCCCACATCCCCTCCAACAATCATCATTATTTTTTCCTGTCATCTTAGCCAATCTGACAGGTGTGTAGTGGTATCTTAGAGTTGTCTTAATTTGCATTTCTCTGATTAATAATGACTTGGAGCATCTTTTCATATGACTAGAAATAGTTTCAATTTCTTCATCTGAGAATTGTCTGTTCATATCCTTTGACCATTTTTCAATTGGAGAATGGCTTGATTTTTTATAAATTAGAGTTAATTCTCTATATATTTTGGAAATGAGGCCTTTATCAGAACCTTTGACTGTAAAAATATTTTCCCAGTTTATTGCTTCCCTTCTAATCTTGTCTGCATTAGTTTTGTTTGTACAAAAACTTTTCAGTTTGGTATAATCGAAATTTTCTATTTTGTGATCAGTAATGATCTCTAGTTCTGCTTTGGTCATAAAGACCTTCCCCTTCCACAGGTCTGAGAGGTAAACTATCCTATGTTCCTCTAATTTATTAATAATTTCATTCTTTATGCCTAGGTCATGAACCCATTTTGACCTTATCTTGGTGTACGGCGTTAAGTATGGATCAATGCCTAGTTTCTGCCATATTAGTTTCCAATTTTCCCAGCAATTTTTATCAAACAGTAAGTTCTTATCCCAAAAGCTGGGATCTTTGGGTTTGTCAAAGACTAGGTTGCTATATTTGTTGACTGTTTTATCCCTTGAACCTAATCTATTCCACTGATCAACTAATCTATTCCTTAGCCAATACCAAATAGTTTTGGTAACTGCTGCTCTATAATATAATTTTAGATCTGGTACAGCTAAGCCACCATCATTTGATTTTTTTTTCATTAATTCCCTTGAAATTCTTGACCTTTTGTTTTTCCATATGAACTTTGTTGTTATTTTTTCTAGGTCATTAAAATAGTTTTTTGGGAGTCTGATTGGTATAGCGCTAAATAAATAGATTAGTTTAGGTAATATTGTCATCTTTATTATATTTGCTCGCCCTATCCAAGAGCATTTAATATTTTTCCAATTGGTTAGATCAGACTTAATTTGTGTGAAAAGTGGTCTGTAATTTTGCTCATAAAGTTTCTGATTTTCCCTTGGCAGATAGATTCCTAAATATTTTATATTATCAGTAGTTACTTTAAATGGAATTTCTCTTTGTAACTCTGACTGTTGGATTTTGTTAGTGATATATAAGAATGCTGATGACTTATGTGGGTTTATTTTATAACCAGCAACTTTGCTAAAGTTGTGGATTATTTCTAATAACTTTTTAGCAGAATCTCTGGGGTTCTCTAAGTATACCATCATGTCATCGGCAAAGAGTGATAATTTGGTTTCCTCATTGCCTATTCTTATTCCTTTAATCTCTTTCTCAGCTCTTATTGCTATAGCTAGCGTTTCTAATACAATATTAAATAGTAACGGTGATAGTGGGCAACCTTGTTTCACTCCGGATCTTATTGGGAATGGTTGCAGTTTGTCTCCTTTACATATGATGCTTACTGATGGTTTTAAATAGATGCTGCTGATTATTTTAAGGAAAAGTCCATTTATTCCTATACTCTCAAGTGTTTTTAATAGGAATGGATGGGATTTTATCAAATGCTTTTTCTGCATCTATTGAGATGATCATATGGTTTTTGTTAATTTGGTTATTAACATGGCCAATTATATTGATAGTTTTCCTAATATTGAACCAGCTCAAAAGTGATTTTTAAAGCACTTTTTCATATGACTATAGTTAGCTTTCATATTCTCATCTGAAACATGCCTATTCTTTTCTTTTGACCAGTTATCTGTTGGGTAATGGTTGGCATTTCTTATAAAAATTGACATGGTTCTTCCTATATATTTGAGAAATGAGACCTTTATCAGAAACACTGATTGTAAATATTGTTCCCCAGCTTTTTGTTTTCCTTGTAATCTTGGTTGCATTGGTTTTGTTTGTACAAAAGCTTTTTAATTTAATATAATCAAATTATCTATTAAGCATTTTATAATGATCTCTATCTTTATTTTTGATCAAAAACTTTTCCTCTTCCCATATGTCTGATAAGTAGTCTATTCTTTGCCCTTCTATTTTGTTCACGGTGTTCCCTCTTTACTTCTAAGTCATGAACCCATTTAGACTTACCTTGATAAAGTAAGATACTGGTCTATACCTCATCTGTGTCCAGTTTTGTTTTTTTCAGTTTTCTGGTTTTTCCAGGAATTTTTGTCATAAAGTGAGTTTTTCTTAAACACTAGGTTACTTTTGTCATTGGCTACTGTGTCTTGTTGACCTAGTCTATTGCACTGAGCTCCCTTTCTCTTTCTTATTCAGTCAATCAGATAGTTTTGATGCCTATTGTAGTATATTATAGTTTGAGATCTGTTACTGTTAGATCACTTTCCTTTGTAATTTTTTTTCATTAATTCCCTTGGTATTCTTGACCTTTTGTTCCTCCAGATGAATTTTTTCGGGGCGGGGGGCAGTGAGGCAATTGGGGTTGAGTGACTTGCCTAGAATACCTATCTAAGAAGTGTTAATAATGTGAGGCCAGATTTGAACTTAGCTTCTCTTGACTTCAGGGTCAGTGCTATATATACTATGCCATCTAGTTGCCCCAGAAGAATTTTATTATAATTTTTTCTAGCTCTTGTCAATTTGTTAGTTTAATTGGTATGACACTGAATAAGTAAATCAGGCAGAAATATTATTTTTTCTTATATTGGCTCAGCCTATTCGTAAGCAGTTGATATTTTTCAAATTGTTTAGATCTGATTTTATTTGCGTGAAAAATGTTTTGTAGTATGTTCATTTAGTTCCTGACTTTATCTTGGTAGATAGACTTCTAGGTATTTTATATTGTGTACAGTTATTCTCAATGAAAAATGAATGATTATTAGAAGAATTTGCCATAAATGGAGACTGCTAAACAACTGATTTTGGTGTAGAGAGCCAAAGAGAGTAGAAATTTCTGGGTGAGATAAAAGATCCTTCAGCCCAGAGGGAACCTGTTGACAATGTCTGGTTTGGCTCTCATCTTCCTTTGGGGGCTTCTCAGCCTTCCTGAGAAGTTAGGGGGGATGATAACTTGTATTCTACTTAAAGCAGAGATACTTGCAGTAAGGAGGCATCTACATAATAATGGAAGGGTGTTTATGTGAAGAGCTAGTCCAGACCGATACACTTAGGATTGGAATTCAGACCCTCCAAATGAGCAAGTTTTGTTCCATTAGTTAGACATTAAATTTGCAACATTATTTTGTATCTATCTTGGCAAATGGAAATTTTTTGTTTTGATGAGGTGATTGGAATGAAGTGATTTGCCCAAGATCACAGAGCTAGTAAGTGTTAAGTATCAGAGGTAAAATTTGAACTCAGGTCTTCCTGACTTCAGAGCCAGTGCTTTATCCACTCCACCATCTAGCTATCCCTATTAAATTTTTATTGGATATGGATCCAATTATTCAGAAGGAAACTGGGTGAGAAGGTTTTGTGATATTTATTTAGCTGTTATTGATATATCATTGGGAGAGTTCAGAATTGGTTCAAAGAATTGGGTTTGAAAGCTCTCTTATCTTACAGGAAACTAGGAGGGAAAGTGGTCAAGAGGAGGCAGGATGTGATAGAACAGAGGGCAGATTGGAGAAAAGGTCAAGCAGAAGCAAAAAGCTTTTGAGGAAGGACAAGGTGAAAGAAGAGACAAAGTGGAATGAATGGGGGAAATACAGTTAGGAGGAATAATTTGGGGGGGGAATTGAAAAAAGTTTCTCTGATAAAGCCTCATTTCTCAAACATATAGTGAACTGACTTGAATTTGTAAAAATTAAGAGCCATTCCCAAATGATAAATGATCAGAAGATAAAAATGATTTTTAGATGAAGTAATCATATATAGCCACATGAATAAATGCTCTAACTCATTATTAATTGTAGAAATGAAAATTAAAACAATTCTGAAGTACTAGCACATACTTATTAGTTTGGTTAATAGGACAGTAAAGGAAAATGACAAATGGTGGAGGGTTTGTGGGGAAAATAAGACATTCATTCATTGTTGGGAGAGTTGTGAAATGATTCAACCATTCTATAGGATAATCAAAACTATTTCCAAAGAGCTACAAAACCACATATATCCTTTTTACCATTTTACACTTCTAGGTCTATATCTCAAAAGATATAAAAAATAAAAATGAAAAAGATATATAAAAATATTTACAAAAATATGTATGGCAGCTATTTTGTGGGAGCAAAAAATTGTAAATTGAAGGGATGCATTAATTGTGGATTAGCCAAATAAATAGAGGTATTTGATTATGATGGACTACTGTTGTGCTATCAGAAATTACTAGCAGGATACTATCAGAAGAAGCTATAAAGACTTGCATAATGTGATGGAAAATGTACAGTAATATTGTAAAATGGTCAGTTATGAATGACATAACTATTCACAGCAATTCGATTATGTAATACAAATCTGAGGCACTTATGATGAAAAATGCAATCCATACTGAGAAAAAAGAACTAATGGTAACTGAATACTGATTGAAGCATACTTTTCAAAACTTCCTTATTTTTCTTGAGTTTTTGTTTTTTTGTTTGTTTGTTTGTTTTTATTTCTGGTCTACATTTCTTTCACAAAATGACAATTATGTAAAGGTTTTGTGTGACTACAAATTTATAACCTATATGGAATTGCTTGCATTCTCAGTGGGAGGTGATGGTGATTGGTAGGAGGATGAAAGTGAATCTGAAACACAATGTTTTGAAAACCAGTGTTAAAAAATTAACATATGATTGAAATGACAATTTTAAAAAGCAAAGCATGTAAATTAATTTGGTGAGTTGGAGAATAAGAATATTTACCAACACACATCTTTTATTTTCACAAGACTCAAAACATTTCATCATAATATCATTTCACTTATGAAATAAGGTAGATAAGGCTCCAGAGATCATTATTTAGAAATAATGATACATAACATTTATGCTTTTTTTTTTCTGGTAGAGTTAGCATAGTGGTGACATACATAGACTTTTGGATTTAGAGTCTGGAAGGTAGACACAGACAATAACTAATATGAACCTGATCAAGTCATATAACATCCTATGGCTCAATATTATCATCTGTAAATAAAGATAAAATAGCATTTACTTTACAGAACTTTTATGAGTACTAAATGAAATAATATTTTTAAATGTCTTTATAAACACAGTGTCAAAAATTCCAGCAATTTATTTTTACTCTGCTATTTGTGAAGCACTTTCACATATATTGTTATATTAAGAATAACCTTGTGACATAAAGTGTCAGTTATTTTTTATCTTTTTGATAAGAAGCCTGATCAGAAAAGTTGATTTCTCTATAATCACTTAGCTAATAAATTTCAAAACCAAAATCTGATCTTTCTAATTAGAGCTTTCTGATTCAAACTCTAATGCAAACACTAAGGATGATAAGTCCTTTAATACTTACCTTACAGGGTTATCATGAGATGCAAATGTGTTAATTCATCCAAAATATTTTGGAAATTTCATTGAACTATATAAATACCTGTTTCTATCATTGGTGGTATTGGCAGCAGCAGCAGTAAAAGATTCTCCAACTCCTGCCCTAATATAAAAGACCTTCAACATACATATTGATTCTTCCTCAAATGTCCTAAACATTCAGTTCTTCAAACTACTGACCTCTTATGAGCTACTGCCCCATCCAATCCCAGCCACAGAAAAAAGATGATAATTTCCTTGAACTTAGCACATGCATATTTACTATATTTTTCTTCAACAATTCTGAAATCCTCTCATCCAATAATAATCTATTGGCTTTTCACCTCTTATCTCTGTCTGCCTTCAGAAAACCATAATTTTCATCTTTATCATGACCTCCAATCCTTTAGTCTCTCAACTGTCTCCTAAGTCATCTCTCCTGCACTAACTATTCTCTCTTATTCTCCCCATCATGTCTCCTTGATGAATTATTTCAACCATTCCTTCTCATATCCCTAGCCCTTTTTGCATATTGCTGATTAGATTCAGTGAATTCTTATTCTTGGATCACTTCCAGCATTCATCTTCTTTCTAAGTACAGACATGCTATTGAAACAGAATGGAGAAAAATCCCATAACCATTCTGACTGGGTCCCATACAAGTTTATGTTACAGATGCTCAAATGAACCCTACCTGCTGCTGGGCAACTCCACTATATATCCTCTATCAACTCACTATTGCAGTCTATATAGCAGTTTCTCCAAACATTTTCAATCCTCTTCAGTCCTTCCCTGGCTTGCTTCTACTTCCCCAACTCTGTCCATTGATAACCTTGTTTCATATTTTACAAAACAAAATTAACATTTACAGAACAAAATTCCTTGAACTCCTCTTTCTCCCTCCTTCATCTCTTATCACTCAGATGTCTTTTTCAACTTTCTCCCTACTTCCCTCCTGTCTTACATGATAAAATAGTCTTATTCCTTATCAAAGTTAACCTTTCTATTTGTTCAAATGATCTCATCCATCTGGAGTGCTTCAAAAGAGTGTCCTTTCTGTTATGACTCTTTTTCTAATCATGACTTTCAGGTAGACTAATAATTTTAAAATTATCTCTCCTGGATCAATTTTTCCGGTCAGTTGTTTTTTCTAAAGAGGTATTTCACATTTTTTCTATTTTTCATTTTTTGTTTTATTTTATTGTATCTTGATTTCTCATAAAGTCATTAGCTTCCATTTTCTCAATTTTATTTTTTAATGAATTATTTTCCTCAGTGAGGTTTTGTACCTCCTTAATTGGCCAGTTTTCCTTTTTAAGGCATTTTTCTCCTCATACTTTTTGTATTTTATTTTGTACCACTTTCAATTCTTTTTCTAATTTTTTCTTCCATCTCACTTTTTTTCAAAATCCCTTTTGAAAACTTCCATGGTTTGAGCCCAATTCTTACTTTTCATGAATACTGGATGTAGGAGCTTTGACTCAATGATTATAACTGATAGCTAGATGGCTAAAGAACTATGGTCAAAGCATTGTACAGGAACCATCAATAAAAAAGCATTCCAAAGAAAAAGAAGAGCAAACAGAAAGCAAAATGGCTATCTGATGATACTTTATATAAATTGCTGAGGAAAGGAAGTGAAAGAGAAAGAAGAATGGGAAAGATTATTCAACTGAATGAACAACTGAAGAGAATAGAAAGGAGAGATAAGATTTTCTTAAATGAGCAATGCAAAGAAACAAAAGAAAATAATAAAATGGGAAAGAATACAACTATTCAAAAATTAGTGATACCAAGATAAGGTTTCATTCAAAAGTGGACATGATGAGAGACAAAAAAGGTAGGAATTAAATAGAAGGAATTAAGAAGAGGTGGTAAGAGTATATAGGAGAACTATAGAAGAAAGATCTTATCACCAATAATTACAGTGTTATAACTATTGATCTAGAACCAGAAATCTTGGAGAATGAGGTCAGGGACCTTAGGAAGCCTTATTAACAATATGGCTAGTGAAGATGATGGAATCCCAGTCAAGTGCTGCATTCAATGTGCCAACAAATTTTTTAAACAATGACCACTGGAATCTAAAAAATCAATCTATGTCCCAGTCTTAAAGAAAAGCAATATCTAAGAAATTTCAAGTTACCAAATGGTTGTCCTTCTTTCAAACACCAGCACAGCAAGATTATGCTTACTTCAAGTTAGGCTTCAGCAATATATGAACCAAGAATTATCAGAAGAGCAAGTCTTGCTTTTTGTTTTTGTTTTACATTTTAATTTTGTTGTTGCTGCTGTTGTTTCTTTGCTTCTTATTATTTTTTGCTTTAGCTGCTTCCTATAATGCATTTTATTATGTAGTTTATTTTTCCCAATTATATATTAAAACAATTTTTAAACGTTTAAAAATAGTTTTCAGTTTCAAATAGTATTCCTTTTTTCCTCCCTCACCTGTGAAACCTATTCCCTGACAAGGTAAGCAATTTGATATAGCTTATACATGTGCAATAATGCAAAAATATTTCCATATTAGTTGGATCAATTTGTAACTTCATCAAAGATGCTTTAGTGCCCTGCTTCCCACATACCTTCCAATATTTATCATTTTTCTTTTTATCATATTTTCCAATCTCATAAATGTGAAATGGTACCTCAAAGTTTTATTTTAATTTGTATTTCTTTTATCAATAGCTATTTTGAGGATTTTTTCCACATAACTACGGATAGCTTTGATTTCTTTGTCTGAAAATTCACTGTTCATCTTCTTTGACCATTTGTCAATTGGAGAAATGACTTAAATTTTCCTATATTTGATGCAGTTCTTTATATATTTGGGAAATAAGGTCTATACTAGTAAAAAAAATTCACAGAATTTTTGGTTTCCCTTTAATTTTGGTTGAATTGGTTTTGTTTCAGAAAAAGAGGGTAATGTATAATTAACATAATCTATTTTACATTTTGCAATTCTCTATTTTTTTAAAAAATTGTTTTTATTAAAGCGTTTTATTTTCAAAACATTTACATAGATAATTTACAACATTCACCCTTGCAAAACCTTGTGTTTCAATTTTTTTCTCTTTCTCTTCCTCCTCCCCACCTTCTCCCCTAGAGAGCAAGTAATTCAATATATGTTAAGTATAATGCAATTCTTCTATACATATTTCCACCATTATCTTGCTGCACAAGAAAAATCCGATCAAAAAAGAAGAAATGAGAAAAATAAACAAAATGTAAGCAAATTATAAGAAACAGAGTGAAAATACTGTGTTGTAATCCATATACTCAGTTCTCACCATCCTCTCCCTGAGTGCAGATACAGTAGAACTAGACTGAAGAATTTATCTTTACATAATCTTGTTGTTACTGTGTATAATGTTCTTGTTCTACTTACTTCACTCAGCATCAGTTCATATAAGTCTCCCCAGACCTTTCTTAAATCATCCTGCTGATCATTTATTATAGAACAATAATATTCCATAACATTCATATACCATAACTTATTCAGCCATTCTCCAGCTGATGGACATCCCTTCAGTTTCTGGTTCCTTGCCATTACAAAAAGGGTTGCTACAAACATTTTTGCATATGTCATTCCTTTTCCTCTTTTATGATCTCTTTGGGATACAGACCCAGTAGAGACACTACTAGATCAAAGGATGTGCACAGTTTTGTAGCCCTTTAGGCATAATTTCAAATTGCTCTCCAGAATTGTTGATCAGTTCACACCATCAACAATAAAGTGTTTCAGATTTCCAACATTCTTTCCAATATTCACCATTATCTTTCCCTGTGCAATGCTCTTTCTTTATTTTTTTATTGTTATATTATTCCTTTATCCATCAATCTAACAAATAAATTATTCTGTGCTTTTTAAAAATTGGTTATGTTATCATCCTTTATATGTAAATCATGTACCCATTTTTTGACCTTAATTTGGTATGTGGTATAAAATATTGTCCCATACCTAGTTGATATTATTCTGTTTTTCAATTTTCAGCCATCTAAATGCACTGGCTGATAGCTTTAGATAAATATTACTTATAATTTTAAGGAAAGTTTTATTTATTCTTATACTCCCTATTTTAAAAAAAGGGACAAGTATTCTATTTTGTCAAGGACTTTTTTATGCATATATTGAGATAATCATATGTTTTGCTGCATGTTTTTTATTAATATGGTCAATTATGCTCATAGTTGTCCTCATATTGAAGCAATCAACCTGGTCATAGTGTATATTGGGATATTTTGCTATACTCTCCTTACTAATACAGAAGAGCAGGTTTTTAAAGTGGCAGAGGAACTAGAAACCAAATTGCCAACATTCACTGGACTATGGAGAAAAAAATCTACTTCTGCTTTATTGGTTACATGAATTTTTAATTGTGTGCGTCATAAATGTGACCAGTGTTCAAAGAAATGGGAGTACCATATTATTTGTTTTTTGAGGCATCTGTAAGCAGAAAAAGGAAG
Source organism: Sarcophilus harrisii (assembly GCF_902635505.1). Taxonomy (NCBI): domain Eukaryota; kingdom Metazoa; phylum Chordata; class Mammalia; order Dasyuromorphia; family Dasyuridae; genus Sarcophilus; species Sarcophilus harrisii. The sequence continues at coordinate 241,063,073 of NC_045426.1, forward strand.
AACAGTTAGAATCAAACATAGAACAACTGATTGTTGAAGAATGCAAAAGAAGTACAACAAAGCCATAAATTATTATTTAACTTATATAGAGAGTACATTATGTGAAATGGCAGATTAGATAAATCAAAAACTATAAATAAGGTTGATAGGGAAAAAATTTGCAATTTCAGATATGCAGATGCTACCATTTTGATAGCAGAAAGTAACAAATTAGGAAGCTTCTAAATGAGGTTGAAAGAAGAACATATAATAGCTGGCTTGAAGCTTGAACAAGACAAAAACAGCAACTGGTTACATCACTTACTGGCAAATAAAGGGAGAAGAAATGGAAGCAGTGTCAGATTTTATATTTTTATGCTTAAAAATCACTGCCAATGGAGTCTGCAACCATGAAATTAAAATATCCTTGGTCTTTGGCACTAAAGCAATAGCAAATCTGGATAGCATATTAAAAGCAGAGATATCACCTTGCCAAGAAATGTCCATATAGTCAAAACTATGCTTTTTCCAGTCAGAATGTATAGTTGTGAGAGTTGGATTGAAAAGAAAACTGAGTGCTGTGGAAAAAAAGTTTGGAATTGTAATAGAGAATTTTTTTGAGAGTCCTTTGGATGGCAAGGGGGTAAAATAGGTTTATACTTGAAGAAATTAATTCCTATTAATTTAGGATAATGCCTTTCTACCCCCATAACAGAAAAAAAGTCAACTTTACAATAAAGCTTCAAAATAATAAATAGGCTATAAATGGGGTATAAAAAGAATAAATGATCCCCTCAAAAAAAGTAATTGAACATAACATTATGGTAACATGGAAGATTAAAGAACAAACTCAGTAGAAGAATATAACGTTAAAAGGGCCAAAAATACAGCTTTAAAGATCACAAAAAATATGTTAAAAGAAAAACAAAAAATCCTGGAAGAGTATTTTTCCCACAAAATCAGAGTCATAGAAGAAATAAGTAGCTAAAGAAGTGAGAGTGAAAGAAGGAAATTATAAAAAGACAACTAACAATTTGATAAAAGAGGCAAAAACAATACTGAAGAAAATGTAATCTTAAAGAAAAACAGAATTGAACAAATGGAAAAAGAGGCATAAAAATTCATTGAGGAAAATAACACCTTAAAAAGCAGAATTGGGAAAAGAGAAAAAGAGGTAGGGAACAGCAGAGTGAAGTCAAAACAGTGCCTGAGCTGTCCCCAGGTTCCTTCAGAATCAATGTTAGATCAAGCCTCTGAACTTATTTTGAGTGACAGAACCCACAAACATTCAAAGTATAATAATTTTCCAGTTTAAGAAATCTTGGAAAGACTTCAGGACAGGTGTGTCTTAATTGGGTAGGAAGGAATGTGGCCCAGCCCACCTTTGGGAAAGTTGGAATGGGGAGGTCCAGCATGCAGAGAATCTAACAGGAGGCTCTTAGTCAAAGCACAGTATCTTTTTTTGTACTGGTTCAGAAATCCAGTGGATCAGCAAGCGTGCTCTGAGAGCTCCAACACAACCACAGAAGACAAATTGTGAGCCTCCCAACCTGGCATGACATGCAGGACTTGACCAGGCTAACCCAAAGCAGTGAAAAAGCTCCATCACAAATGGAAAATCAGTAAGAATCCCCTAACCCCCTTGAAAAAGGAAACTTGGGACAATCTCTTCTGTGCCTTAGGAGCAAGCTCAATTTTTAAAAGTGAATAAAAAAAGGGGGGAAAAAAGACCTCTGGCAATAGAAAGTTCGTACAAGGAACTTCTACAGAGAAGATTAGAACAGAGACCCAGAAAAGGACAATAATGGTAAAATGCCTACAAGTAAAATCTCAAAGGAGTATATGAACTAGAAAAGCACAAAAAGTGGAGAGAGAGAGAGAGAGAGAAAGAGAGAGAGAGATATGGAAAAGAAATGAGAGCTATGCAAGATAATTATGAAAATTTATTTTGGGGAAAGTCAACAGCATAAAAAAGGAAGCATACAAATTGACTGAAGAAAATAACTTTTAAAAAATAGAATTTCTAAAATAAAAATATACAACTTAAAAAATAAATTTGGCAAAATGGAAAAAATATGGACTGAACAAAACAACTCTTTTAAGGTATAATTGGCCAAAAGCAAAAGGAGATACAAAACTAACTGAAGAAAAATAAGACATCAAGAATCAGTCAAACTAAATTTTTTTAAAAATGAAAAAAATAGAAGAAAATGTAATGTATCTCATTGGAAAAACAACTAAACTGGAAAATACATCCAGGAGAGATAATTGAAGAATTATTGGTCTACCTGAAAGCCACGATCAAAATAAGAACCTGGACAACGTCTTTCAAAAAATCATCAAAGAAAACTGTATAAGGAAAAAATAGTCATTGAAAGAATCCACATCAAAATGCTTTAAGGAAAATTGTAGCTCAATCCCAGAATTTTCAGCTCAAGGAAAAAATATTGCAAGCTGCCAGAAAGTAACAATTCAAATACCGAGGAGTCACAATCAGGATGACCCAAGACCTAGCAGGTTTTACATTAAAGAATCAGAGATTCTAGAATATGATATTCCAGAAGGCAAAGGTGTTTGTACTATAAGCAAGAATTATCTTTCAGGGGAAAAGATATATGATAAAATAGAAAATTTTCAATCATTTCTATGAAAAGACCACAGCTGAATAGAAAACCTGATTTTCAAAGACAAAACACAAGAGAAAAATAAAAGGGTAAACAAAAAGTAACAACAACAACAATATTTTTTAAAAGCTTAAAAAGCTTACATCTACATGGAAAGATGGTACGTGTAATTTTGAGAGCGGTTTCTTTGTTAGGAAAGTTAGAAGGGATAGATATAAAATGACTTTAATATCAGGACATAAAAATTAAGGGAGGGGGAGAATTGAACTGGGAAAAGAAAAAAAAAGGAAGTAAATTGGGGTAAATTGCATTATATGTAAATATTATACATATAGTAGAGAGAAAGGAGGGAGGCAGATGAGCATTGTTTGAACTTTAATCTCATCAGATTTGGCTCAAAGAGGAAATAATATGCAGATTTAATTTGTTATAGAAATGTGTCTCATACAAAGAAGACGGAGGGAAAGGGAAGGAAAGGGGAAGGCTAATATAAGGAAGGGCAGATTGAGAGAAGTGGGGATCTGAAACAAGTCCTTGGTGAGGAGGGAAAGAGTTAAGGGAAAGAGAAAAGTATCGATGGGAAAAATAGGATGACAGGAAATACAGAGTTAGTAATTTTAACTGTGAATGCAAATGGGATGAACTCTCCCATAAAATGGAAGTGGATAGCAAACTGGATTAAAAAAAAATCTTACAATATATCGTTTACAAAAAAAAATTGAAACAGATAGATACATACATAGTATAGATAAAAAGCTAGAGCAAAATATACTACGCTTCAGATGAAGTAAAAAGGAAAAAAAAAAGCAGGGATAGCAGTCCTGATCTCAGGTCAAGTAAAAGCAAATAAAATTTAATTAAAAGAGATAAGAAAGGAAACTTTATCTTACTAAATAGTACCATAGATAATGAAGTAATATCAGTACTAACTATATATGTACCAAGTGGTACAGCATCCAAATTCTTAGGGGAGAACTGAAGTCAGTTGCAAGAAGAAAAAGACAGTAAACCTATACTGGTGTGGAACCTCACCTCTCTCAGAATTAGATAAATCTAATCATAAACTTAACAATAGAGCAGTTAAACAGAATCCTAGAAATCTTAGATACAATAGACTTCTGGAGAAAATTGAATAGAAACAGAAAGGAATACAATGTTTTCTCAGTGGTACATGTTACACATACAAAAAAAAAAACAAAAAAAAAAAAAAACTGACCAGATCATAAATGTTTCACAATCAAATGCATCAAGGCAGAAATAGTAAACACATCCTTTTTAGATCACGATGTGATTTTAAATTACAAGTAATAAAGGGCCATTGAAAAATAGACCAAAACTTAATTTGAAAAATATTCTAATCCTAAAGAATGAGTGAATCTAACAACAAATCATAGAAACAATTGATAATTGCATCCAGAAAATGACCATAATGAGACAATATTCCAAAATTTAGAGGATGCAGCCAAAGCTATTCTTAGGGAAAATTTTATATTTCTTTTTTTTAAAGATTTTTTTTTATTTCAAAACATATGCATAGATAATTTTCACCATTCACTCTTGCAAAACCTTGTTTTCCAATTTTTCCCTCCCTTCACCCCACCTCCTCCCCTAGACTACAAATAATAGAATATATGTTAAACATGCAATTATTCTGTATATATTTCCACAATTATCATGCTGCATAAGAAAAATCAGATCAAAAGGGGAAAAAGTGAAAAAGAAAACAAAATGCAAGTGAACAACAAAAAGGTGAAAATACTATGTTGTGATGCACACTCAGTCTCCACAGTCCTCTCTCTGGTTGCAGATGGCTCTGTTCATCATAAGACCATTGGGACTTGATCTGAATCATCTCATTTTTGAGAAGTGCCACATCCATCAGAATTGATCATTTTATAATCTTCTTGTTGCTGTGTACAATGATCTCCTGCTTCTGCTCATTTCCCTTAGCTTCAGTTCATGTAAATCTCTTCAGGCCTCTCTAAAATCATCCTCTTGATCATTTCTTATAGAACAATAATATTCCATAACATTCATATACCATAACTTATACAGCCATTCTCCAACTGAAGGGCACCCAATTAGTTTCCAGTTTCTTGCCACTATAAAAAGGTCTGCCATAAACATTTTTCGTACATATGATTCCCTTTCTCTCCTTTATGATCTCTTTGGGATATAGACCCAATAGAAACACTCCTAGATCAAATGGTCTGCATGGAAATTTTATATCTCTAAATAGTTACATGAATAAAATCGAGAAAAGGGAGATCAGCGAATTGGGAATGAAAGTTTAAAAAAAAGCTAGAAAAAGAACAAATTAAAAATCTCTAATTAAATAGTAAAAAATTCTCAAGGTCAAATGGGAGATTAATAAAATTGAAAGTAATAATGCAAAAAAATTAAGCTAATATTTGATTTTATGAAAAAATCAACAATAATGGATAAACATTTGGTTAATATGATTAGAAAAAGGAAAGAAGAATAGCAAATTACTAATATTAAGAATGAAAAGGGTTAACTTATCATCAATGAAGAGGAAATTAAAGCAATAATTAAGAGATATTTTGCTTGTATGCTAATAGAACTGACAATCTAAATAAAATGGATAAATATTTACAAAAACATACCCAGATTAACAGAAGAGGAAATAAAATACTTAAATAAGAAAAATTCTCCAAGGTCAAATGGATTTACAAGTAAATTCTACAAAACATTTAAAAACAATTAATTCCAATACCCTATAAACTACCTGAAAAATAGTTGAAAGCATCCTGCCAAATTAGTTTTATGATACAAATATTGTGCTGAGACCTGAATAAGGAATAGTGCAGAGAAAGAAAATTGTAGACCAATTTCCCTAATTAATATTGATGCAAGAATCTTTAATAGAACATTAACAAAGAGATTACAATAACTTATCACAAAGATAATACACTGTGATTAAGTGGGATTTATAACAGGAATATAGGACTGGTTCAATATAAGGAAGCCTACTGGCAAAAATGACCATATCAATAATGAAACTAATAGGAATCATATCATGGTCTCAATAGATGCAGAAAAAGCTTTTGATAAAATACAGCACTCATTCAAATTATAAACATTAGAGGACATAGAGATAAAAGGAATTTTCCTTAAAACGATAAATACATTCATCTATAACCATAAGCAAGCTTTTTATGTACTAGATGCTAGATTTTTATGAGCTAAATGCATTCCAGTAAGATCAGGAATGAAACAAGGATGTCTATTATCACCACCATTATTCAATGTTTTTCATAGAAATATTAACTTTAGCAATAAGAAAAAAATTAAGAAGTTAATGGAATTAGAGTAAATAATGAGGAAACAAAACTATCACTCTGCAGATGATATGATGACATATTTAGAAAATCCTAGAAAATCAACAAAGTAACCCAGTTAGAAACAACAACTTTAGCAAAGTTTCAGGAAATAAAAGAGACCCACATAAATCATTGGCATCTCTCAATATTACCAACAAAGCACCAGCAACAAGAGATAGAAAGAGAAATCCCGTTTAAAGCAACTTTAAATAATATGACAACTTGAAGTCACTTGCCAAGACAAAGCCAGGAATCATATGAACACAATTACAAAACAGTTTTCACCTAAAGCCAGGAACCACAAAGTTAGATCTAAACATTTGTAAGAATACCAATGTTCATGGATAGGTTGAATTAATATAATAAAAATAACAATTTTATTGGAATCTGAAAAGCATAATCAAAGGAAGAATCTAATTAGCAGATTTTAAGAAATTACCAAAGAAAATTACCCCATTATCCTATAATCAGAGGGTAAAATAAAACTTGACCTAATAAACTAACAATTACCTGTGAGTTCCAAAAGTGAAATCTCCCAGGAATCCTATAGCCAAATTCCAAACTCCAAGCATAAAGAGAAACTGCATCAAAAATTGAGAGAGAAAACATTCAGATGGTGTAAAAGTCAGGATCACAAAAATTTTTAGCAACTACAATATTAAAGGAAAGGAAGTCTTAGAATGTAATGTTCTTGGAGGCAAAAGAGATAACATTACATCCTAGAATAACCTATTTAGTAAAAATTAATATAATCCTCCATGAATATGCAATGAAATAGAGGAGTTTCAAGCAATCCTAAAAAAAAAAAAAGATAAGAGCTGAAAAGAAAACAGACTTTCAAATTCAAAGATTCAAGAGGATAAAGGAGTCAATAAAGCTAATTGTTTATATTACTATATAGAAAAATGATACTTGTACCTTCTAAGAACTTACTGTTATTAGAACTTATTGTTATTAAAAGGAATATACATATTCATATAGCATGGGTGTGAGGTGACAGTGATAGAATAATGTGAAAAAAAGAACAGGCAAGAAAGAAGGATGCTTTAGGGAAAAAAGAAGGGGACAGAAAAAATGGGGGAAAACTAGTCCAATCATTTTAGTAACAATAAAAAGCTATGAAACTGCATATATTTTGACCCATTAATAACACTACTATATCCTAAAGAGATCAAGAAAAAGGGAAAAGAACATTTTGTATGAAAAATAACAGTTCTGTTGTAGTGACAAAGAATTAGAAATTCAGGGAATGCCCATCATTAGGGGAATGTTTTAAACAAGAGATAAATAATTTTGATGGAATACTTTTTTTCCTCTAAGAAATGATTAGGAGTATTATTTCAGGAATAAAACTTGGGAAGACTCATATAAACTAATGGAAATGGAAGTAAACAGAATATGGAGGACATCATACACAAAAGAAGAATTATTATATGGATGATCAGCCTTGAATGACTTAGCTACTATGATCAAGACAATGATACAAGACAAATCCAAACTATACTGGATGAAAGAAGTTATCTATGTCCAGAGAGAGAGATGTGATGAACTTTGAGATCAGACTGAAGGATAGTTCTTTTAGGCTTTCTTTATGTTTTCTTGTTGTGGGGGTACAACATGACTAATATGAAAATGTGTTTTATATGCTTTGAATATATAATCAATATCATATTGCTTGCCTACTCAATTGGATAGAGGAAAAACATAAGGGAGGGAAAGAATTTAAAATTCAAAAAAATTAAAAGAAAAACTTTATATATATATATTTATATGAGAACTATTTAATAAAGCAAATTTTTAAAAATTCCAAAAACCAAAAAAACATTATCTACACTTAAGTAACAACTTCATATACAACATTAGGAGCTGAGAAACAAAAAAACTTCATATGGTGGAAGTTTTTCTCATAAGTTATTTTGGACCAAAGCTGCCTTATATTCCCCCTAAAGGGTTTGTTGTGTTTTTTTTTTTTTTTTAAGTCAGCTGGGAGATTCTGAAAATTTTGGTTAACAAATGTTTCCTGTCCATCATCAGGTGGAGTTCATCTCTCATGATGAGGAAGATCCTAGTTTGGTTCAATTTTTCTCCTTTTTTAGCATTCACCTGAGTTAACTGCATTTTATTGCAAAACAAAGACTTGGGGGGGGGAGCGGTTAAAAAGCTGAACAATGTAAGAGAAATAGATGTGTTATTCTTGTAAATAAATGTCCTCTCTAAAAACATCAGTTGTATTTTTTATTCTTGTTAGTCTTAAAATGGTTAAATATTAAATGTATACTATTTTGAACCATAGATTAGTTTAAAGCTTAATTTTTAGTTTGTGGCAGAAAGATCTCTGTTAATTTAAGGGCAGAAATAAAAAGACTTTAAAACTTGAAGAGATATTTTCATTGGAAGCAGAAAGAACTATATTTTACATCATTTTAAAAGGATTGTATGTGAGGCAGCTAAGTGGCACCTTTGATGGAACACAGTGTTTGGAATAAAGAAAACATGAATTCAAATCTAGCCTCAGATACTTATAAGCTATATGATCCTTAGCAAGTCACTTAAGTTTACCTCAGTTTCCTCACTTGAAAAATGAACTGGAGAAGGAAATAGCAAACATTTCCAGTATCTTTGCCAAGAAAAGATAAATGGAGTTACAGAGTTGGACATGACTTAAAGGGCTAAGTAACCACAATGAGTTCCAGAACCTTAATATTAGATTTATCCTCTTTTAGAATTATGTTCTTGTTAAAAATTTTAATGTGCATTCTGAACCTAGCTTCAATTTTTTCTTAAATTTTTGTTATTTCCTAATTGACTGAAATATAGCATTTTTAAAAGTATATAATGTTAAACACACGCTTCTGCAGCAATGCAAATATTGAAAATATTATATAATTTCCTGAATGTGATTCACTTCCATTTCTACTTCCTTTTTAATAACAGGTCCTCTTCACCATCCATGTGTAGTGTTTATCCAAGATAATGATCAAATGTAATGTAAGATGATATGACATGATGTGATGTGTATATCTGTATGGAAGTGGAGATTATACAGAAAGTTCTCAGACCAGATATATGTTTTAATCTAGGCAATGGTCAGCTTTCATCTACTTTGTTTTTCCCATATGGATAATTAAACATATATTTCCACAAATATAGATTAAACTAAAAAGCACCTGCAACTTTCTGGTGTTTAGTTCCAGCAACATGGTACTCTGTGAATATAAATATTCTTTGGATTTGTGTGCATATCATGTGTCTTGATGCTACTGAATATAGTACTTCATATTTTATGGTTTCTCTGATATTAAAATTCCGTGAATAATTTAACAGTTATCTCTATAGCTGTATGTATCATATTCTTATATGAGTTTTCAATGAGTATGGAAGATACATTCTTTAAGGAAAGTTTTAGAATTCTATTTTGTCCTACTTAAGGCTTTTGTTAAAAAATACATTAAATAAGATAGGATATTATATTTTCTAACTTCAGCAGATTATGTATATAAAATGTATTTGGTGGTATAAATTCAACTATAGAATTCAATCTATCCTCTTATCACATTTTCCTCAAGTATACTCAATGCACAAATAAGCCATTCTCATAAATATTTTAAGATGTGAAAGTAGGCATAAACATTATTAGTTGGTACCTTCTTATTTTCTTTCTTCTTTTGTATAAACACCATCTGGCATTTTTTATTCTTTTGGAAAGTTTTTCTTTTTAATATATACTAAAAATCAATTCTTTAAGTGAAACACTTTCTCAGCTCAATACAGCTTAGAAGGTCAGAAGGAAAGGTCTGTTGCACCAGGGTGAGAATGGAACACACACAATCCTGATGCAGAATCAGCCTCAGGAAACCAGGATCAGGCCTTTGGGGGCAAAGGAATCAGTGACTGCAGTGGTGTACCCAGACATTTCATATATAGTAAGAGAGTTAAACAATTGTTAAGAAGAAGGATTCAAGTGTCTCTTTGCGTGCACTTGGGGCAGGACTTTATTGCATCGCTCATACTTGGATTAAGGTCGCTGTCCTAGGTCTCAGTTCTGGGACAAGGAGCATATTATCATTGACATACATCTGCATTTACATATATGTATACTTATGATTTGGATGAATGGCTTTGTCAGCTGTTCTCTGTGGGTGTTCATTGTGGAATTAGTAGTATGTGATAAAGAAGTCAAGGGTTGGACTTCTGATCAAGCTGAATTTGATCATATTCCTATCATTTAAGGGAGCAGGTATCCTTTCTCAGAGAACAGAGGATTTATAGTCTCAATCTCTTTTCTCTTCTAGCAAGGGATAGTCTCTCATGGAAAGGAAAGATGAGTGGAGAATAGGCTAGAGATATTAATTCTGCCTTTCTTTGAATTATACAAGGACAGACCTTTGCCACAGATGAGTATCCCTACACATGTGGAACCCTCAATTTATCACTATACCTGCATGATTATGCTTCTTCATATATCTCCACATGGGTTCCACCCAATGTATTCTGGGCTTCCCTCTTAAGCTTTTAATGTTTAATTAATATTAATGGAACACAACATATGGGAAATCCAACAGTTAACCCTTGTTCCCTCTATTACTTGTACTCCTCCTCCTGTCATCATAAACATTTCTATCAATTACATTGATTTTCTTCTTTGTTAATGCATTATAATTTAATCAGACTTTCCACATTGATTTACAGTTTGTCTAATATATTGGTATTAAGAGACTAGATATATGAGCCATGCATCTAAGTTTATAATTAGTCTTAATAAAAAGCTTTCTATAGAAAACTTTTTTCTGTATAGCAGAAATTAGTCATTGACTAACACCGAATACTTATACCAAGATCTAGACTATCCCTTGTTCTCCTAATTTGCTTATAGTATTACCCTTTATGTCTAAATCACGAACCCATTTCAACTTTATCTTGGTGTTTGGTGTTGGTCTATGCCTAATTTCTATCAGACAATTTTCAGACAAAGAAATTAAAGCCATTTCAAGTCATATAAAAAAGTGCTTTAAATCACTATTAATTATAGAAATGCAAATTAAGATAACTTTAAGGTACCACTACACACTTCTCAGATTGGCTAAGATGACAGGAAAAGATAATGATGAATGTTGGATAGGCTGTACGAAAGCTGGGATACTGATACATTGTTGGTGGAGTTATGAACTGATCCAACTTTTTGAAGAGCAGTTTGGAACTGTGCCCAAAGGGTTATCAAACTATGTATACACTTTGATTGAGCAGTGTTTCTATTAGGCCTATATCCCAAAGAGATCTTAAAGGAGGGAAGAGGATCCACATGTGCAAAAATATTTGTGGCAGCCCTTTTTTTTTTTTTTTTTTAATAGCCTTTTATTTACAGGATATATACATGGGTAACTTTACAGCATTAACAAATTGCCAAACCTCTTGTTCCAATTTTTCACCTCTTACCCCCCCCCCCCCCCTCCCCTAGATGGCAGGATGACCAGTAGATGTTAAATATATTAAAATATAACTTAGATACACAATAAGTATACATGACCAAAACATTATTTTGCTGTACAAAAAGAATCAGACTCTGAATTATTGTACAATTAGCTTGTGAAGGAAATCAAAAATGCAGGTGTGCATAAATATAGGGATTGGGAATTCAATGTAATGGTTTTTAGTCATCTCCCAGAGTTCTTTTTCTGGGCATAGCTAGTTCAGTTCATTACTGCTCCATTAGAAATGATTTGGTTGATCTCGTTGCTGAGGATGGCCTGATCCATCAGAACTGGTCATCATCTAGTATTGTTGTTGAAGTATATAATGATCTCCTGGTCCTGCTCATTTCACTCAGCATCAGTTCGTGTAAGTCTCTCCAGGCCTTTCTGAAATCATCCTGTTGGTCATTTCTTACAGAACAGTAATATTCCATAATATTCATATACCACAATTTATTCAGCCATTCTCCAACTGATGGACATCCATTCAGTTTCCAGTTTCTAGCCACTACAAAAAGGGCTGCCACAAACATTCGTGCACATACAGGTCCCTTTCCCTTCTTTATAATCTCTTTGGGATATAATCCCAGTAGTAACACTGCTGGATCAAAGGGTATGCACAGTTTGATAACTTTTTGAGCATAGTTCCAAACTACTCTCCAAAATGGTTGGATTCGTTCACAACTCCACCAACAATGCATCAATGTCCCAGTTTTCCCGCATCCCCTCCAACAATCATCATTATTTTTTCCTGTCATCTTAGCCAATCTGACAGGTGTGTAGTGGTATCTTAGAGTTGTCTTAATTTGCATTTCTCTGATTAATAATGACTTGGAGCATCTTTTCATATGACTAGAAATAGTTTCAATTTCTTCATCTGAGAATTGTCTGTTCATATCCTTTGACCATTTTTCAATTGGAGAATGGCTTGATTTTTTATAAATTAGAGTTAATTCTCTATATATTTTGGAAATGAGGCCTTTATCAGAACCTTTGACTGTAAAAATATTTTCCCAGTTTATTGCTTCCCTTCTAATCTTGTCTGCATTAGTTTTGTTTGTACAAAAACTTTTCAGTTTGGTATAATCGAAATTTTCTATTTTGTGATCAGTAATGATCTCTAGTTCTGCTTTGGTCATAAAGACCTTCCCCTTCCACAGGTCTGAGAGGTAAACTATCCTATGTTCCTCTAATTTATTAATAATTTCATTCTTTATGCCTAGGTCATGAACCCATTTTGACCTTATCTTGGTGTACGGCGTTAAGTATGGATCAATGCCTAGTTTCTGCCATATTAGTTTCCACTTTTCCCAGCAATTTTTATCAAACAGTAAGTTCTTATCCCAAAAGCTGGGATCTTTGGGTTTGTCAAAGACTAGGTTGCTATATTTGTTGACTGTTTTATCCCTTGAACCTAATCTATTCCACTGATCAACTAATCTATTCCTTAGCCAATACCAAATAGTTTTGGTAACTGCTGCTCTATAATATAATTTTAGATCTGGTACAGCTAAGCCACCTTCATTTGATTTTTTTTTCATTAATTCCCTTGAAATTCTTGACCTTTTGTTTTTCCATATGAACTTTGTTGTTATTTTTTCTAGGTCATTAAAATAGTGTTTTGGGAGTCTGATTGGTATAGCGCTAAATAAATAGATTAGTTTAGGTAATATTGTCATCTTTATTATATTTGCTCGCCCTATCCAAGAGCATTTAATATTTTTCCAATTGGTTAGATCAGACTTAATTTGTGTGAAAAGTGGTCTGTAATTTTGCTCATAAAGTTTCTGATTTTCCCTTGGCAGATAGATTCCTAAATATTTTATATTATCAGTAGTTACTTTAAATGGAATTTCTCTTTGTAACTCTGACTGTTGGATTTTGTTAGTGATATATAAGAATGCTGATGACTTATGTGGGTTTATTTTATAACCAGCAACTTTGCTAAAGTTGTGGATTATTTCTAATAACTTTTTAGCAGAATCTCTGGGGTTCTCTAAGTATACCATCATGTCATCGGCAAAGAGTGATAATTTGGCTTCCTCATTGCCTATTCTTATTCCTTTAATCTCTTTCTCAGCTCTTATTGCTATAGCTAGCGTTTCTAATACAATATTAAATAGTAACGGTGATAGTGGGCAACCTTGTTTCACTCCAGATCTTATTGGGAATGGTTGCAGTTTGTCTCCATTACATATGATGCTTACTGATGGTTTTAAATAGATGCTGCTGATTATTTTAAGGAAAAGTCCATTTATTCCTATACTCTCAAGTGTTTTTAATAGGAATGGATGTTGGATTTTATCAAATGCTTTTTCTGCATCTATTGAGATGATCATATGGTTTTTGTTAATTTGGTTATTAACATGGCCAATTATATTGATAGTTTTCCTAATATTGAACCAGCCCTGCATTCCTGGTATAAATCCTACTTGATCATAGTGTATTATCTTGGAGATGATTTTCTGTAGTCTTTTTGCTAATATCTTATTTAAGATTTTAGCATCAATATTCATTAGGGAGATTGGTCTACAATTTTCTTTCTCTGTTTTCAGCCTACCTGGTTTAGGTATCAGTACCATGTCTGTGTCATAGAAGGAATTTGGTAGGACTCCTTCATTCCCTATTTTATCAAATAATTTATATAGCATTGGGGCCAATTGTTCTTTAAATGTTTGGTAAAATTCACATGTAAATCCATCTGGTCCTGGGGATTTTTTCTTAGGGAGTTGTTTAATTGCCTGTTCTATGTGGCAGCCCTTTTTGTGTAGTGTCAAGAAACTAAGTAGATGCCCATCAGTTGGAGAATGGCTGAAAAAATTATAGTATATGAATGTTATGGAATACTATTATTCTGTAAGAAACAACCAGCAGGATGATTTCAGAGAGGCCTGGAGAGAATTGCATGAATGTGATGCTAAGTGAAATGAGTAGAATCAAGTGAACACTGTACACAGCAACAACAAGGTTGTTATTTTCTAATTGACTGAAATATAGCATCTTTAAATATATGTTAAGCACATGTTTCTGCAGCAATAAAAATATTGAAAACAGTATATAATTTCCTGAATGTAATCCACTTCCATTTCTACTTCCTATTCAATAATAGGTACTATTTGGAGGAGATGATCACCTGTAATGGGCTTGGTTCTTTTCAACAATGAGATAATTTAGGCCAGATACATCTGCATTTAGAAAGGGGATTCTATTGGGACTGAGTGGGAATTGGAACATAGTATTTTTAACTTTTTCTGTTGTTTGCTTCCTTTTTTTTCTCCTCTCATTTTTTCCTTTTTGATCTGATTTTTCTTGTGCACCATGATAAATGTAGAAATATGTTTATAAGAATTGAACATGTTTAATCTATATTTGATTACTTGCTGTGTAGGGGAGGGGAAGGGGGGGACAAGAGAGGAAGAAAAATCTGGAAAACAAGGTTTTTCAAGGGTGAATATTGAAAACTATTTTTGCATGTATTTTGAAAATAAAAAAGCTATTATTAATAAAAAGCCTAAGATGCTGAGATTGGAAGAAAATTTTAAAATCATAGAGCATATCTCCTTTTTTATTTTACAAGGAATAAGCCAATTCTGTATCTAGAATAAGAGCTGTTAAGCTTTTGTTTTTTAAGAACCCCCTTGACAGGCTGGTATACTATGCATGGATGCTGTCTTAGAATAAAGTAATAAAATGCAAAAAAATATGATTAACCAATTATATTGAGCTAGACATTCTTCTATCATAGTGACAAACACTTTTAATGATCATAAAAATCTCCATGTTATGCCTCACTTGATAATAATAAAGAATTCCAAGTTGTTGTTATACCTTTTGATAAATCTATGATTTGACATATATATTTTGAGAAACCATATGTGACATCTGACATATAAAAAGCCATTAAGTTTGCATTTTTCCTAACAAATTTAAACAAATAAATATCCAATGGGAATTAATTTTCTTTATTTTTTCATTTTTTTTTTACTATAAAGTTATGCTTCCCCATAAAAGAGTGTTTTCTAAAAGTTTATTTCTTACTTTCTCATTGATATCATCACATCAGAATCTATTCTTATCCACCCACTCTCTCCATGTATGTCTACTCTGTCTCAATAATAGACAAACAATTCTTAAGAGTTACAGGTATTATTTTCCATCCAGGATTGTAAACAGCTTAACCATTAAATAATATATATATATATTTCCCACTGTTTACTTTTCTATGCTTTTCTTGAGTCCTATGTTTGAAGATCAAATTTTCTGTTTAGTTTTTTTCTAATCATTTTTTTCAATGATTAGAAGTCTCTTACTTCAGGGAAGATTTATCTCCTCCCCTGAAAGATGATGCTCAGTCTCTCTGGCTGTCTAATTCTTGACTATCACATCATATTCTTTGCCTTCCAGAATATAGTACATCAGACTTCTGATCCTTTATTGTACAAGCTTCCAGATCCTGGCTAATCCTGACTATTGTCCCTTGACATTTGAATGGTTTTTGTCTGGCATCTTGCAGTATTTTTTTCTTAAGATTATAGTTCTGCAGTTTTTCAATGTTCTTTGGAATTTTCTTTGTGAGATCTTTTTCTGTAGGTAATTAATGGATTCTTTAAATGACTATTTTGCCCTCTGGTTCTAGTATATCAGGGAAGTTTCTCTTGATGATCTCTTTTTAATTATTTCACTTTATTGTCAAAATATATGCATAAATAATTTTTGACATTCATCCCTACAAAATCCTGTGTTCTGATTTTTCCCTCCCTATTCTCCCATTCAGCAAGTGATCCAATATATGTTAAACATGTGCAATTCCTCTATACATATTTCCCCAAATATCTTGCTGCACAAGAAAAATCAGATTAAAAAGAAAAAAAAAAGAGAAAGAAAACAAAATGCAAATAACAACAACAACAACAACAAAAACTAAAAATGTTATATTTTGGTCGACATTCAGTTCCCACTGTCCTCTCTCTGGATGCAAATGGAACTGGTCTGAATCACCTGATTGTTGATAGAGAGCCAAAATCCATCAGAACTGATCACTGTATAATCTTCCTGTTGACATATATCATGATCTTCTGGTTCTGCTCATTTCACTTAGCATCAGGTCATGTATGTCTGTCTCTCCAGGTCTCTCTGAAATCATCTTGCTGATCATTTCTTCTAGAACAATAATGCTACATTTTTACACATGTGGATCCCTTTCCCTTTTTGATGATCTCATTAGGATACAAGAACAGTAGAAACACTGCTAGATAAAAGATCATCATGCATAATTTGATGGTCCTTTGGATATAGTTCCAAATTGCTCTCCAAAATAAGTGAATCAGTTCACAACTTCATCAACAATGTATTAGTGTCCCAGTTTTCCCACATGCCTTCCATCATTTATCATTACCTTTTCCTATCATTTTAGCCAATCTGAGAGGTCTGAACCTCAAAGTTCTCTTAATTTGTATTTCTCTGATCAAGAGTGATTTAGAAAACCTTTTCATATGATTAGAAATGGTTTAGAAATTTTAGAAATTGGACCCACACTTAACACTATATACCAAGATAAGATCAAAATGGCTCCATGATTTAGGCATAAAGAATGAGATTATAGATAAATTAGAGGAATATAGGATAGTTTATCTTTCAGACCTGTGGAGGAGGAAGAAATTTGTGACCAAAGATGAATTAGAGACCATTATTGATCACAAAATAGGAAATTTTGATTACATCAAATTAAAAAGCTTTTGTACAAACAAAACTAATGCAAACAAGATTAGAAGGGAAGCAACAAACTGGGAAAACATTTTTACAATTAAAGGTTCTGATAAAGGTCTCATTTCCAAAATATATAGAGAATTGACTCTAATTTATAAGAAACCAAGCCATTCTCCAATTGATAAATGGTCAATGGATATGAACAGATAATTTTCAGATGATGAAATTGAAGCTATTACCACTCATATGAAAGTGTTCCAAATCACTATTGATCAGAGAAATGCAAATTAAGACAACTCTGAGATACCACTACACACCTGTCAGATTGGCTTAGATGACAGGAAAAAATAAGGATGAATGTTGGAGGGGATGCGGGAAAACTGGGACACTGATGCATTGTTGGTAGAGTTGAGAACGAATTCAACCATTCTGGAGAGCAATCTGGAATTATGCCCAAAAAGTTATCAAACTGTGCATACCCTTTGACCCAGCAGTGCTACTACTGGGCTTATACCCCAAGAAGATACTAAAGAAGGGAAAGGGACCTGTATGTGCCAAAATGTTTGTGGCAGCCCTTTTTGTAGTGGCTAGAAACTGGAAAATGAATGGATGCCCTTCAATTGGAGAATGGTTGGTATATGAATGCTATGGAATATTATTGTTCTGTAAGAAATGACCAGCAGGATGAATACAGAGAGGCTTGGAGAGACTTACATGAACTGATGTTAAGTGAAATGAGCAGAACGAGGAGATCATTATATACTTCAACAACTGTGTGAAGATGTATTCTGATGGAAGTGGATTTCTTTGACAAAGAGACCTAATTCAGTTTCAATTGATCAGTGATGGACAGAAGCAGCTACACCCAAAAGAAGAACACTGGGAAATGAATGTGAACTGTTTGCATTTTTGTTTTTCTTCCCAGGTTATTTTTACCTTCTGAATCCAATTTTCCCTGTGCAACAAGAGAACTGTTTGGTTCTGGACACATATATTGTATCTAGGATATACTGCGACATATTCAACATATATAGGACTGCTTGCCATCTGGGGGAGGGGGTAGAGGGAGAGAAGGGAAAAATTGGAACAGAAGTGGTGCAAGGAATAATGTTGTAAAAAATTATCCTGGCATGGGTTCTATCAATAAAAAGTTATTATAATAAAAAAAGAAATTTTAGAAATTTCTTGATCTGAAAATTGTCTGTTCATATCCTTTGACCATTTATCAATTGGAAAATGGCTTGAGTTATTATAAATTTGAATCAATTCTTTATATCTTTATCAGAACACTTCAATATAAAAATCTTTTTCCAATTTACTGCTTCCCTTCTAATTTTGTTTGCATTGGTTTTGTTTGTACAAAAAACTTTTTAGCTTAATATAATCAAAATTATCCATTTTGCATTCAATAATGTACTAGAGTTCTTCTTTGGGCACAAATTCCTTTTCCCCCCACATATGTGAGAAGTAAACTCTCTTTTGTTCTTCTAATATGCTTATAATATCATTCTTTAAGTCTAAATTATGAACCCATTTCAATCTTTTCTCTGTATAATGTGCTAGGCATGGATCAATGCCCATTTCTACCATACTAATTTCCAATTTTCCCAGTAGTTTTTGTCAAATGATGAGTTCTTATACCATCATTGACTATTTTCTTTTGTGAATCTAACCTATTCCACTGACCAACTATTCTATTTCTTAGACAATACTAAATGGTTTTGATGATTGCTAATGATTTATGTGAATTTATTTTGTATCCTGTAACAAGGATACAAGTTGTGTTATTTCTAGTAGGTTTTTAGTTGATTCTCTAACTATACCATCATATCATCTGCCCAGAGTGATAATTTGGTTTCCCTCTTACCTATTTTAATTCCTTTAATCTCTTTTTCTTCTCTTATTGCCAAAGATAGCATTTCTAATACAATATTGAATAGTAATGGTGATTATAGGCAACCTTGTTGCACCCCGGATCTTATTGGGAATGGTTCTAATTTATCCCCATTATATCTGATGCTTGCTGATGGCTTAAAAAGATGCTATTGATCATTTTAAGGAAAACTCCAGTTATTCTTATATTCTCCTGTTATGTTTACTAGAAATAGGTGTTGGATTTATCAAATTCTTTTTCTGCATCTATTGAGATAATCATGAGTTTTATAAGTTTGGTTATTGATATAGTCAACTATGTTAATGGCTTTCCTAATATTGAACCAATCCTGCATTCCTGGTATAAATCCTACTTGGCTATGACCAAGTATATTATCCTGGGGATAACTTGCTATAATCTCTTTGCTAATATTTTATTTAAAATTTTTGCATCAATATTTATTAGAGAAATTGAAAATATAATTTTATATATTTCTCTATTTTGACCCTATTTGGTTTAGGTATCAGCACCATGTTTGTGTCATAAACAGAATTTGGTAGGATTCCTTTTTTCCCCTATTTTCCCAAAGAGTTTGCATAATATTGGAATTAATTGTTCTTTAAATGTTTGGTAGAATTGACATATAAATCCATCTGGGCCATGGGGAATATTTTCTTAGGGTGTTGATTAATAACTTTTAAAATTTATTTTTCTAAAATGGAACTATTTAAATAATATTTTCCCCTTCTGTTAATCTGGGCAATTTATATATTTGTAAATATTCATCCATTTCACTTAGTAATCATATTTATTAGCATACAGTTGGGCAAAAGAGTTCTCAACTATTGCTCCAATTTCCTTTTTATCAGTAGAAAGTGCATCCTTTTCATTTTTGATCCTAACAATTCAATTTTCTTCTTTCCTTTTTCTGATCAAATTAACTGTCTATGATTTCTTGTTTCACCCACTCATTCTTTAGGATCCAATTATTTATTTTCAAATTAATTTATGTCCTAATATATGGTCAATTTTTGTATAGGTTCCATGAACCGCTGAGGAAAAAAGTATACTCCTTTCTGCCTCCATGCAATTTTCTCTAAAGAGCTATCATACTTAACTTTTCTTTTGAGAAAAATGCCTAAAATGAAAAAAAAAATGAAATGAGAAAGTGATTGAAACATTTTTAAAATGCATACAAAGGGTCCTAGGAGAGTTCAGATAGAAATGTAGATAAACAAGACAATTTTGAAAGTAACATGTTGAATTTGTAACATATTTTAGTGTAGCAAGATATAAATAATAGAGAATGGTTTTAAACATAATCTCATCTTTATTCTTTGTCTATGGAGTTGCACTCTTTTGGGGGCAGTTTAAACTCAGAATTTCTTTTAAAGCAAGATAAGTTAATGTTTATCTACTCTGAAGATAGAATCATTTCATATATGATCAATTCAGTAGCTCGGTTGTCACATATTAAATACCTTTAGTTTAGAACAAAATAGATCTAAAGAAAAATGCTTCTCTGACTGGAAATTTATGTTTTAATATGAAATGTCATCTTTAATTTGCTGTCAGCTAATCTATGATTTTTTTCTTAACAAAAAGAAAGAAAAAACTTTCACATGCTAATTGTGCTAAAATGTTTTTAAATCTTCAGACCTATCACTTATGTATCATTACTGGAAAATTACTCAGTGTGCCTGACCTGTTCATTTCTAGTCTTCAAGGCTGTCAAAAGAGCTCACATTTGTGTATACAAAGCTCAAAAGATCACAAAAGAAGATATTTGATTATCTGGAATGTGACAAAGTTAATTTAATTGATGAGAAATAGATGCTGAAGATGTAATATTTTTAATTTTCAAAAAACTGGACAAGAAAATTATAACTATTTTACAGTGGTGGAGGAATGATGGAGGGAGAAGTATTCATAAATCATTGAACAAGAAAGATACCCAAAATTTCCAGATTATTTGTGTCTATTACCCATTCTTAGCAACAGAATGTTTCCCACCTTTACTTTTTCACATTGGAGTTTCCGCATCATTTGGTCCCCTTTCTAATGATGGTATCTGTGAGAGGTATGTTCCAAACAGAAGGGAAAATTTTTCTTGTCATTTATTTTATTATTTAATTTGTTTTTTATTTTTCTATTTAGTTTCCTTTTCTGTGCCTTCTGAGTGACCTGAAAAAAATAAATATATTTGTGAGAACTCAGAAGCTACTATTTTGAATGAATTATGACCCAAAATATTCCCTTAAATTGGAGTAAATTTCTAAGGTCCCATATACAAGATGTTCTTAGGGTACTACATTTTAATCAGAATTATTTGTTCCAAAATATGATTAGAAAGCTTGGTGAAACAGATTACCATCTTTTTCAAATTTAATGGAATCATTAATGATTGAGGTACCATCATTTTATGAATGGAAGTGGAAAAATTGATGCATGACTACAATTGTGATTCTTTTTTTTCTAATGTAAGAAGTTTAGAGACAACTTTAGGCAGATCTGAACTAATGATTTTCTGATATTAGAGATATTCTAGTCCATTCACTTACTCCTGTGTCAGTAACTTACCGTCTGTGATGGGAATTTTTTATTTTGATATGATCACCTAGTCGGTATCAGCAACAATGTCATGTATTCCTTTAGTCCTAAGCTTTCCGGTGCCTAAGCTATATCTTAGGAATGCGGTCTACCCTTCCTGTTTTACTTTTCATTAATAAAAAGATGATTTCTCTTCCAACAACCCTGTCTTAGACTCCAGTCCAATTCCACATTCATTTAATTTAAAGATATGGAATTTTTTGCTGGAGCTACATTTCTACACTCAGACTCCATCTTCTACCACTGAAATCTTTTGATGTATAATAAAAGAAAAGGTTTTCCTAAAATCTTGATATTTATTTAGTATTCTAAATTTTTTTCTATATAACTGAATGTAATTAATCTCATATATCTTCCAAAGTGACACAGAGTAAAAAGAGAAAATTTGGTTTACAAAACAGTATTATTATTCTTGATAAGAATTAGCTCTTATATAACACATAAAGAGCTACAAGCCACTTTACAAATATCTCATTTAATACAAACAACCTTGGGAGATAGGTATTGTGATCCTATTTTACAGAAAAAGAAACTAAGGCACATAGAGATCTCATAATTTTCCCAGAGTATGTAGCTCGTACTCTTATCAACTTATGATGAGAATTTCTCATGGAATTTAATTGTTATTTATAAGAATTCTTTTTCTATAAAGTAGATAAAAATCAATACATTTATTTTTTCATTAAAAAAACTTTTTTGATTCTATATTTCATTTTCAGTAACATCTCTGAGGACAAAGGTTACCCTTTATTGTCTACCTTTTTAAATATGAGATAGGAAAAAAATTGTATTAGAGATCCAACAGTTCAACAAATACCAGTCTTAGTTCAGCGCATTTAGGATTCCAGGGAATATTGTTTCAAATTTTACTTTAGATGTTTTCTAGCTATTCAGCCATTTGACTTTTTTTGAGATTCAATTTCTATATCTATGGAATAGGACTAATGAGATTCATAAAATCTCCCTTATAGGTTTTTTGTGATTCTGATGAAGCAGTGCAAATAAAGTCACAAACTTAAAAGAGCTATAGAAGTCATAATATTATTCCTAAGACCTATTGTCTAATTGGAATTGAACGGAGATAGTATAAATTAGTGTATCCCACACTTTTAAGTAACCAGAAAGTAATGAATTCTTAGCTGACAATCATAATATTACCAGAGATGTTAAACAAGTTTAAGATGGTTAAAATGTAAAAAAGTAAACTATTATTACCAACCTGATGTTCAGCAATACTCTTTTACAGTAAAATGATACCAGAAGTTGTTATTCACCATTTTCAGATTTCTTGACTGCCCCTTTTCATAACTTGTTGAGGTCTTCTGTGTTCAGATATTGGTTTTCTAGTGATAAGAGATATCCAAATATTAATCAAATGGGATTTAGCTGACCTTTAGGAAATCCCTTACATCAATACACTAACCCACATAACATTACATTTTTAAGGCTAGCACAAATGTTATAAAGAAAGATTTACCTGGCAGCACAGAAAAAAACTTAACTATTGCAGAACAGATAATTATGAAGAAAAAAGTCAAAGAAGTAATATTACACCTCATGGTTAGATTTTTTATTGTGTAACAAACTGACTATTGATAGGATAGAAGCAAAAGCTCTTTCTCACACTAAGGAACTCTAACTCTTCAGGCTCTAGCCTTAAATATGAATGGGTCTCCAAGAAGACAAGGTCTTTTACTTGACACCTCTCAAACTTTATACCCCACAGCCTAGAATCCGTTGAAAAATCAGATTTGTTGTTGTTCTTTTAAAGGTTAGGGTTTTTTTTTAAAGGTTAAAGGTCCCATCAGAAGACAATAGGAGAATATTAAAAGTATAATGTGATCAGGCACAGGACAGCTATTTATTTCCTTTACATAAAAATAGTGCTTAAAACATAAAGATTTGCAAATTTACACTAAAAACAGATTTAAAATATAAAAAACCAACCTATAATTCTTATCATATTCTCCTAGGAGGTTAATATTTAAAACATAAATCAATTAATTAAATTACTTAATAATAATTTCACTTTCCCCTTTGCTTCATCCTTTCCTGAGCACCTACTATAAGGTAAATGTGTTCTGATCATCCAGTATATGGCTTACTCTTATTTTTTGTTTGATATTTTCCCTAAGAAGTATAAGGCTCTAGAATACTTCTTCCTGCTATCAGTCAGATATACATATGGATAACAGAAACTCCTAACTAACATACTTCCCCAAATCCATCTCTTAAGAAGACTCTTTATTTACCTTTGTTCAAAAAAGTAACACAAAGAGAAAATTTTACTAGGAAGTTTATGTGATTCCTTCAATATATGAGAAATTACTATAACTGCTCGAATGATGTAGAAGCATTCATCTATCTTTTCTCATAGTAAATTCAAGGCAAAGTCTCATTTAGTATACACATACTTGGGACAAAACAAATCAGAGTACAATCTTCTTTTAATATTTACTGAATCTACATTCCCCTTCTCATTCCACATTGTCATTTGGACTAAGGGATTTTTACATCATCCCAAAGCAGTTCTTTAAGCAAATGACACATGGCCACCAGAAGTTTCCAGGGGAGCTCACCTCAATTCTATACTTTATGCAGTGTATTCTAATCAGAGCACAGTGGTGTGAGTTATAATTAACCACATTACAGCTCTAAACAAAACAAAAATCTTCAAATTAAAAGTATTACTCTACTGCCACACATTTTGTCAAACTGGACTACAATATATTTTTCACCTCTTTTTGCCAACAAGCCAAAACTAAATTATTATTTATTGGGTATTACAAAGAAAACATACTAGGCCAGATATAAGTTGTACTGGGTAGATTCTGAGGACTCTTCCATCTAGCTATTAGATTCTATATCTTTGCTTGAGTCCATTTTTTACACTGCAAAATTCTTCATACTAATCGTTGACATTTATACAGGGAAGGGACATTTAACCTGAGTTTTGAAGGAAACTACAGATTTAAGAAGTTAAGGAAAGGAGGAAATATATAGACATGGAGGTAAAGGAAAGCAATGAAAATGCCAGGATTTTTTTGGGGGGGTAAGGTGGGGGGAAGATAGTAGTGTTTTTGTTGAGGCAATTGGGATTGAGGTCAAATTTGAACTCAGGTTCTCCTGACTTCAGGGCTGGTGCTCTATCCACTGAGTCATCTAACTGCTTCCAAGAGATCAATATTTAAGGGCTTCCAATGACAGAGGAGTTGTTTGAGTTTATGTCTAATCTTCCATATTGTATGTAAGAAATTTCAAAATATGAAGTTATGTGATACTTAGCTTTATGTCTCCTTGAGTGCTTACTATAAAATTTTGCACAAAGAAGATATCCTATAACTATATTTTCAAGAATAAACAAATGTTTCAATATGTTGTTCTCAGCATTTGAAAGCTTAAAGAAGCCATATTTAAATGAATAAAAGTAATTTCTTCAAATATAATTCATAAATCACTATGATACTTTTTCTAATTCTAATAGTTTTAATTTATATTTATTCCTTTAAATGTGGAAATGAAGGGCATGTTAATTCATAAATAGTAGATAACAACAATGTTTAGATGTTGCTTTATAGTAAAAATTATATTAATAATATGATCCAAAATACACAAAATTTAAGGTTAAATAAGTACTCAGTAGTTAATGATATCTGCTAAATGTTTTAGATGATCAAAAACAAAATAATTTTTAAAAGGCCAATGATTTCTTTACACACACACACAGAACCACATACATAAACAACTTCTAACTATGTAAAGAAGTATACTTTATTACCCTTGTAAATGGTACTTTGAATTTAATATCTTTATTAATGATGGATGACCCAAACATTTACATTTATAGCAATAATATGAGAATTAGTTGGGATAATTCCCAACTCTTTATATGGCATATAGGCCATTTAAATCAAAATATAATAGAATTTTGAGAACTTACTGAAATCCTGAGATTTGTCTTTCAGAGGAACAGCCCTGAAAGTAATTTGGACTATTAAGATGCCTGAGGCAAAAGACTTATTTGAATCATGCCCAGAATATTTTCTAAAAGACTGAAACAGTTTGAGAGAAAAAATTGAGGGCAAATAGTGAGAATTACAATGATTGAACAGCAGCCATAATTCGGAGAAGATAGCATCCCTAAATGTTCTTTGGATTTAATGAACTAAGTTGAGAGATTTTATAGCATATGAACATCTGGCAAAAAGAAAAACTAAAAGAAGATCTGATATATGACTAAGAGAGGAGAGATTTAGATGTGTCATCAAACCCCGTTCAATGATTCAGAACAGAGAATTCTAACTAAAACTGCTACTGAGCAGCTAGATGACACAGAAGTATAGTGTTCTGGACTTGGAGATATAAACATCTGAATTCAATTCCTGCCTCAGTTAATTGCTAGCTATGTGATTCAGGGAAAGTAAGTTATTTTTTTGTCTAAGTTTCCTTATCTGTCACAATGTGAATAGTTGTAGCCCCTATTTCCAAAAGTTATTATGAAGATCAAGTGAGACTATATTTGTAAAGCACTTAAAAAAACTTAAATATGATTGGTCATGCCTCTGCCATTGAATTGCAATGACTCTGGAAGAGAGAATGAGGCTGAAGACTGTGTGCAACTTTGTTTTCTTTAAATTTATTTCACATACAAGCCAAGAAATCATCCATGATGATACTGGTCCTCTTCAAAAATAAATAATAAATAGTAACACAGACTTTAAAGTTTTATATAAATGTTATCTCTCTCCTTATCCTCCTTCTCTTGCTCCTCTCTCCTTTTGCTTCTTTTCCTCCTCCTCCTCCTTCCCTTTCACCTTCCACTACTATTACTGCTGCTGCTCATCATTTAGTGACTAATGGAACAACTTTCCCTTTCCCTGACTGTTTACTAATAGAAATTTCATTATATTCTTTTCAATCATTTTACCTAAGAATTTCCTGTATCCAGATTTTTGTTTCATATATCTATAAACCTTGTCTGAACATTATGTAGGATTCTTTTTTTGTTTTTTGTTTTTCTAACTAAAGTCTAATTTTTTTCCTGATTTTTCTGATAATTAATCTTCCTAGGAGAAATAATGTATAATATAGATCATAAGTCAATTTTCAGACCTAAAAAGAGGTTTCACAGTTTGGGGCACAATCTAAAAAGAGAAAATTCAACAAGAGTAATTGAAAATCATTTTATTTTTCAAATCATCTTCATAAATAGAGAAACAGAGGAGGTATGAATGGATCAAAGAGTAGTTGCTGCTTTTTCTTCTCAAAAAATGATTTAAGTATTTTAATGGGCTGCCAACTCACTATTCCTTTCCGGTTTTACATGGCAGCCTAGAAAGCTAACTTTATTTTGGATTGCAATAAGACATACATGTCTTACCCAGGATAAAAAGGTGATAGGTCTTCTGTAATGTTCTAGTCAAATGACTTTTGAAGCATTCTATTTGTTTTTGGACATCATAATCCAAGAAAGAAATTGATAAATTACAGTGTCCTAAAGAGATGTTTATGAAGGATGAGAAACCTTGAATCCATGTCATATAGGGATTGATTGAAAGACCTAGATAGGATTAGCCTGGGAAAGAAAAGGTTCAGTTGGAACAAGATAGCTATTTTAAAGTATATGAATGTCTTTTATTAAAAGAGACATCAGACTTTTTTTTCTATTCGATCCCCAAAGGCAAAATTATGGACAATTGATAGAATTATAAAGGCAGAGGATAATTATAAATACAATTGACAAAAATTTCTCTTGGTTTCAGAAAACAAAATCTTCCTAGAATCAAATTATTTTAATCCAAATTGTATTGATGACTCTATACCCTGTTTGAAGATTTTTAAGGAGACAATTTGTCTGAAACATTATGATAGGGATTCTTTTTAGATATGACTTAGACTAGATAGCTGCTGAGGTACATTCCACTTCTCAGGTTTAATAATGCTGTGATTCTGTGATTTTATACATACATACATACATACATACATACACACACACACACACACACACACACACACACAGTCTCCCTTTAATCTTTCACTGAGATTCTATCTCATATGTTAAAAACATTAATATCTAGTTTCAACTTTGAATGACTACCCTTGGTTAGTGGGATATTTAAAACCTCAGCACTCCATTGAGTGGTGTTAGGAAAACATTAATAGCAAAACATTGATGGTATCTTTGTCATGTATTAAGAAGTCATCTACAATGTCAGTGCTTCAACTTTTTCCCAAATTCCATGAAATCTAAAAACAATAACAAGCAAAAAACCCACAAACCAAAAAACACTGTCAGATGTAAGGTATAAAATATTAAGTAAAGTTGAGCATATCCACATATATAATCTACTGGACAGTAAATTATATATAATTGTGCATGAATATATTATGTATCATTAGCAAGATAATTATCATTTACAATGGCCATAACTCTTATGAATATTCAAAGTTTCCTTTAATATTGTTGTGTAGATTAGATAATTTTGGAAAAAGAAAGGTGACTAATGCACTTTTCTTATCAAGTCACATCCAATCCTTCATGACCCTGTGGATGTCATAGCAAACCAATGATTATCTATATGATTCTTTTGGCAAAGATAGTACAGTTATTTGCCATTCTACCTTCAGTGGATTAAGAAAGAAAACAGGAGTTAAGTGACTTACCAAGGGTCACACAACTAGTAAGTGTCTGAAACAAGATTTAAATTCAAGTCTTCCTAACTGGAGGCTCAGTTCTCTATCCACTAAGCCTCCAAAATTGTATAAAGTCATAAGTTCTTCATTCCTCCCTGGTGACCTTTCTGTGTCATAGTCTCCTCTTTTCTATTTGGAGAACCTCTAGAACTTTTCTATTTTCTCTCATAATATGTTTTATTGGAAAGAAAAAGCCTTTGTTTCCAGAGTTATAAATAGGGCATGCTCACAATGCCTGTAGTTGTTTTGTACATTGCTAAAATAATTTATGCTTAGGCATTTTCCCTTCTATTTTCTTCAATAAAGCTCTCCAAATTGAAAAGAAATGAAGTATTTAGAAGTAAATCATTAAAAAAGATAAATCTAACATAGTCAAAATCAAAGTAAGCCTGTCCTCTGATTTCCCAAAAATATAATATGCCACTAATATTGTCCCTATAAATGTAAGCCTTCAAATTCCTTCTTTGCATATAATTATCTGGTTTCCACAGCAACAGGACCATAGAAGTTTATGTTGTCTCACATTTGTCTTGTTAATTTTATGAATTTTTCTTTAATTTTCCATCCGAGAGAAGCCTTGACTCATCAAATTGTTCTCCAGATGGTTGTAAAAGTTCACAACTTCACCAAAAGTGCATTAACATACCTTCTTTTTCATCCTTTCCAGGATTTTTCATTTTCTTTTTTTGTCATGTTACTCAATGTGATAGGTGTGAGATGCTATCTCAGAGTTGTTTAAATTTGCATTTATTAATCAACAGTGATTTAGAGAATTTCTTTTCATGTGATTATTAATAGCTTTGGGTTTTTTCTTCAGAAAACTAGGAGTTCATTTTAAAGACAAAGAATAATTGTTTATAGCTCTAGTCTTCTCCTTTTCACCACAATTACATAGAAATGAAGAATGCTGAAGGTAGAAGGAATCTAGGGGAGGAAAACAATCAGATTCCACCTCACAATGTCATTTTCTAACTGAAGAAACTGAAGGAGTAGAGAGAGTAAATAACTTGTTTAGAACAACAACAACAACAACAACAACAAAAAAAAAAAAACCCATGCGGAAAACATGACCTAATGAGGGCTCTTCAATATTCATTTAGTACTGGCTCCACTGGATCATTATTACAGTGCTTCGGTGAAGTATGAACCAATAAATACTTTCAATATTAGCTTTTTTCATAATATTGTTCTTTCCTTCTATAAAAATTAAATGAATTTATCTTTTGAATTTTTAATTTCAGCCATGTTTAATGGCTAGAATTATAATAATTATGTAAAAGCATATACATAAATATAAATAAATAATGTATACACATTATACATATGCATATATACACCCAACTAATAAAACAGGGCATTGAATTAAATGACTAAAATTCCTTTTGTCACTTCAAGCTCTCTGTTAAGTAACTACTATTTTGGTTAAGTATCTAAAATTTAACATTTCTTAGAACACATGCCATTATCCATTTATCAAAAAATTTTAGAAAACAATGACATTGTTTTCTTACTATTTATTACAAATAAGAATTTAATTTCTTGTTGTGTAGATTAAATAATTTGGGGAAAAGGAATTTTTCTTATTACTTATTACAAAATGCCTCTCCTGGTAGAGAAAGCTATAAATTATAAAACATTAAAAACAAAATGCAGTGATAATGATAATAATAAAAATAAAATGCTTCCCTTAAATACATTGTATATGTGTGGGGATCACCAAAAGTACAATAACAAGTTAAAGGAATGACAAGGGAATCTATAATGGAACTTTTTAAAATTGGAAAATGTTTAATGTAATCATATGTGTTTCACAATTTTCAAAATATTAAATTTTTCAAAGTGTTGAATTATTTGTCAGATTCAAAATACTATCATCAAAAAATTATTGTGTAAAATTGTAATAGAACTTTACAGAAGTAGGAAATCATGATTATGTCATACTGCATCTATGTAAGATTTAAAAATATATATATTGCTTAGTTTTCCTGAAATTTTTTTTCCTTTTCTCCATACTTTATTACAAGGGATGATATAATTTACCACTTTCTACTCTGTTAGGTGGTACAGGAATATTAATAAATGTGATATACATATATATATATATATATACACACACACATATATATATATATAAATTATGTCAACAAGGATCCATTTAAAGTTATAGTATTAGAGAATGATTGATTTAAACTTAGAAGGCATATCAAATGTTATCTAACCCAATTACCTCACTTTATACATGAAGAAACTAAAATCCAGTGAAATTAATTTTCTTGTCTAAGGGCTTAAAGTACTGGACCCAGGAATCTTAGGTAAACAAAGAAAAAAAGGTTTCTATTCAGCACTGAGAATTTTCTGGAGTTCACTGTGACTAACATTTACTCCCCCCGTCCTCTTTTATTCATTAAAGTTTGATTAGGTTGAATTGTGAGGATCCCTGTCTGTTTAAAGATGGTTCTCTTTTCTCATTTTCATTGTCTTAATTATTAAATTCTTTACATCATCTATGAGAGGCTAATTTGAACTGGTCCCTATTATGTATGTACTAAGATACAGATCCTCTAGCTTGTTAGCCAATTAGGAGGTTCTTTTATATCTGTTTATTATAAGAACTTTAGCAGTGTATGATGATGATAACAGCAACTCCATAATTTTACTCAAACTTTGAAATCATCACCTGTCCTTAAGAATAGTGACTGAATATGCTCAATGTGGAATGTGAAAAAGGATCCCTCTTACAAAAAGAATTGAACATTCATTATATTGGGGCAGCTAGGCGGTGCAGTGGATAGAGCACCAGCCTGAAGTCTGGAGGACCTGAGTTCAAATCTGGTCCCAGACACTCAACTCTTCTTTGCTGTGTGACCCCAAGCAAGTCACAGTAGCCCAATTGCTTGGAAAAAAAAATAATAATAAAAAACAATATTCATTATATCAATTTTCTGTAACGGACCCAGAAGCATTTGGTCATGTCTAAGATTCTAAAAGAATATTTAAAAAAAATTTTTTTTGGTCTATAGTATGTTAAGGTTGTGTAAATGATATATAAAATTCTCAATTAGGTCATTGATCTGCTATTAAAAATTTAAAGAAAAACTAAAAGTGTGAGTTGTATTTTAACACTAAAACATTTAATATTAACCTACAGCAATATTTCTATGATTTTTTTATTTGTAAAATTTTAATTTTAAAACTTATTGTAAATATTTAGACAAATTATTATAGTGTTCTTGGTGGTTTTCGGGAGGTCTTGGAGCAGCCTTCCTTTCAGCAGAGTAATCACCACAAGAATAGCCAGGTGTTAAAGTCCAAATCCTTTATTATCTCTTTCACAATCTAGTTTCCTTGCCTGGGACCTGGGCTAGTTTTCTTAGAGGCCATCCTGAATCTTGGTTTCAGTAGAGGAGTGCAGGAGGCCAGGCCAGCCACCAAGAGGCTGATGAAGGTGGAATGAATCTGTCTCTCCTTGGCTCCCAGAGCTTGGGTTCCCGCCTCCAGTTCACTTGTGTTCTCTGGCTCTTCTGAGTCTCTTTCTGAGCCCTTCTGATTCTGTCTCTGAATATGCTCTCTTATAATTACATTATCATAGATGTGAATCTTGTAGAACTATTTTAAGTACTAAGTACATGCACTGAACTGGAGAACTATTAAGGCCATTCTAAACTAAATAACCATTGTCTCATCAATTCCACTGAGTTAACACCTTGCAAGAATCCTTGTTTCAGAGTTCTGGCCCACAACAAGTTACCAATTGAAAGAAATCTTATGTTTGTATATTGTAATGGGCTGAGGTTTGAGTTGAGAGAGAGAGACAGGAAGAGAAGCGGGGAGAGATTGGCCTGGGTTCCATGCTTGTAGCTGCTGGTCATGTGGCTGTTGGTCTAGCTAGCTTCTTGACGCAGCTGCACACATTGCTATCGCCGATTCTCTTCCACCTCCGATCTTTCTTCATTGAGAATAAAGACTGACGATTTTCCTCTAACCTGAATTCCTGACTCCGGCTGATTTTAAAATGCGCGGTCTTCACAGTATATCACAATAAAACAGAGAAAGCAGAAGTAATGGCAAATGAAACTCCCACAAGAATTCTTAAAATCAGAAGAGCCAAGATGGCAGAGAGTAGATTGGCCTTTACCTGAGCTCTTCCTTTCTTCCCTCAGAATCAACACCAAATCGAGCCTCTGAATGGAGCTTAGAGTGACAGAACCCACAATTATTTGGAATGTAACAAATTTCCAGGAGAAGATATTTTGGAAGAACTTCAAGAAAGGTCTGTCTCAATCAGACTTGGGGGAGGCAGCCCATCACAGGCACAGTACAGGGAGATCCAGGGTGAAGAGTCTTCCTTGAGCCAGGGGGAATCAAGTGGGAGGATCTTAGCCAAAATACAGCAGTGTTAACTACTTTGTCCTCATTCAACAACCAGTGAATCAGCAGACTAGCTATGAGACATTCAATGCAACAACAGAAGGCAAATAGTGAGCCCTTAAATCCCACCATAACAAGTAGGACTTGGCCATACCCCCTCCAGCATGGAAAACAAGTTGCAGCATCAGCTCCAGGGCATCCTGAAGCCATTGTCACCTGTAAAAGAAGTTTGGGACAGTCTCCCCTTTACCCTAAGAGCAGACCTTTAAAAATGCACAAAAAAGGAAAAAGAACTCTGACCATAGACAGTTATTATAAGAGAACAAACCTTAAACCCTGAGAACAGTAAGGCAAATCATCTCCAAATGGAGTCTCAAAGCATGATGTGAGTTAGTCTCTAACTCAAAAGGCTCTCTTGGAAGGATACAAAAAGTATCTTAAAAGAGAGGTAGAAGAAAAATGGGGAAAAAAATGAGAATTTGGGGAAAAGAAATTTTTTGAAGAAAATCACTCCTTAAAAACATTTGATGCAATGGAAAAAGAAAACAACTCCTTGAAATGCAGTGTTGGTGAAATAGAAAGAGAAAACAAGTCCCTAAAAAACAGATTGGTGATATGGAAAAAACAAATTCAATGAACAAAACAACTCATTTAAAGAAGTTCAATTGACCAAATTCAAAAGGAGATAAAAAAATCTAATTGAAGAAAATAATTCACTAAAAATTAAAATTGAACAATTGAGGTATCAAGAATCAGTCAAACAAAGCTAAAAAATGAAAAAAAAAAAAAAAGAAGAAAATGTAAAATACCTCATCAGAAAAGTAACTGACTTGGAAAATAGAAGTAGGAGAGACAACCTAAGAATTATTGGATACCTGAAAACCATGAGGAAAAAGAGAGCCTAGACAACATCTTTCAAAAAATCATCAAGGAAAACTGCCCTAATATCCTTGAATCAGGGAGTAAAATAGTCATTGAAAGAATTCACAGATCACCTCCTAAAAGAGACACCAAGATGAAAATTCCAAGAAATATCTTAGCTAAATTCAGGAATTATTAGATCAAGGAGAACCAGAAGGTAACAATTTAAATATTTAGGATCCACAATCAGGATAACCCAGGACTTAGCAGCTTCCTCTTTAAAGAATCCAAGGACCTTGAATATGGTATTCTGGAGGCCAAAGAAGATTGGACTGCTGCCAAGAATAAACTATCCAGCAAAACTAAGCAATATCTTTCAGGAGAAAAGGATGGTCATTCAATGAAATAGAAGATTTTCAACTATTTTTGACCAAAATACCAGAGCTGAACAGAAAACTTTATCTTCAAATACAGAAAAAGGGAAGAAAAATCTATGTTTTTAAAAGATTAAAATGTTTACCTCCCTATGTGAGAAGAGTAGATGTTTAACTTTTGAGAACTGTTATCTTTGTTAGGGGTATACATAGAGGGTATAGATATAATTTAACTTTACTGTGATGATATAAGAAAGGCATTGGGATGGAAAAGAAATTGTATTAGAAGAAGAAGAAAGAGATAAAATAAGGTACATTACATGAAGAGACAAAAAAGACCTATTATACTTAATATGAAAGAGGACTATTGAAACTGAATGTGGATTGCAACATAGTATTTTTACCTTTTTGTTGTTGTTTGCTTGCTTTTTTTCTCCTCTCATTTTTTCCTTTTTGATCTGATGTTTCTTTTGCAGCATGATAAATGTGGAAATATGTAAGAGAAAACTGCATAATTTTAACATATATTGTAATATTTTCTGTCTAGAGGAGTAGGGGGAAGGAGGGAGAAAAGTTTGCAACACAATGTTTTGCAAGGGTGAATATTGAAAACTATCTTTACATGTATTTTGAAAATAAAAAGCTATTATTTTTTCTATTATTAGATTTTTATTTGTCTTAATTTTTTTGCTGTTTCTTTTTTTTAAAAGCATTAGGCTTTGCAACTGGCATCTATACTTGCCAACTGATAATGGCATATATCAGAGAAACTGACTGATCTATAATATAGGATAAAAATGACTTTTTTCTTTATTAGTTATGCTTTAAGAAAACACTTTGGACATAATAATAATTATTATTATTATTAATACAAAATAATTTAAATGTTAGCAAGTATGAAAACATAGTAAAGAACATAAATGATGACCAGGTTGGAAATGTACCAGGATCTATGTTTCTTTCAAAATAAGAATAATGTAATAAATTATATTCATAATTGAAATAGTTTTAAAATTTTATCAATAAATATTGAAAATATATTTTTACAAACTACAAAGCTCAAAATTTTTACTAAATATGAGAAACTATAAAAATAATAGATCTTTCATTAATATAAAAGAGTATTTATGTAAATCTAAAATCAAAAATTACATATAATAGAGAAAAAATGGATCTAATTTCCAATTACACCAAGGTAAATGAAAGATAATTATCATTCCCATTGCTACTAAATGTAATGCAAGATAGGCTAGCTACCGAAATTTAAAAAATGATGTAATATACAAAGAGAAAACTATTGCTTTTTGAAAATGATATGATTGCATATCTGCAAAAATCAATCCTTTAGAAATTGAGAATTTAAAAAAGAATCATCAATAACTTTAGTAAATTTGCAAGACATGAGACAAATATGCATAAAATATCAACATTCCTAAATATAAACAAAAATCTTACTTAGACTGATGAGTTTCACTCAAAATAATTATAGAAGCCACAAAATATTTGGAAGTATATCTACTACTATTATACAAATCACACTATAAAATATTCTTAGCAAATGCAGACCAACATAGAGAACATGCTATTCATGGATAAGACAAGACTTTGAAATTTATAAAAAAAGTGATTATACTACCTAAACTAATTAACTTAATGAAGCTCCCCACTAATATACAATTCATATATAGAAAGTCTTATCATATCAAAAGGATAATATCAGAGAAACCTGGAGAGACTTACATAACTGATATTGAGTGAAAAGAGCAGAACAAGGAGATCATTGTACACAGCAACAACAAAGATTATGTGATGATCAATTCTGATGGCTATGGCTCTTTTCAATAGATAATGATTCAGGCCAGTTCTAGTGGTCTTAAGATGAAGAGAACCATTGACACCCAGAGATAGGACTGGGAGAATTGAGTGTGGACTACCACACAGCATTTTCACTCATTTTCTTGTTGTTTGCTTGCGTTTTGTATTCTTTCTCATTTCTCCTTTTGTTTCTGATTTTTCTTGTGCAACATATTTGTGGAAATATGGATAGAGAAAGTGCACATGTTTAACATATATTGGATCACTTGCTGTCTAGGAAAAGGGGTGGCGGGAAGGGAGAGAGAAATTAGAACACAGGGTTTTGTAAGGATGAATTTCAAAAATTATCCATGTATTTATTTTGAAAATTAAAAGGTATAATTTAAAAAAGCATACTACAAATTAAAGAAAAGTCTTATCATAAATAAATTAAGGGAATCAGGAAAAAAACTACTATTCATATCTTTGGATAGGAAAGAGATCAGAGACAAAATGTTGTGTTGTTGTTTTTGTTTTTAATGTCACATAAAATTAGGGTAGAAACCAAATGGTAGAATGTAGACAGGACACTGCCTGAGTTCTCCCCAGTTTCCCTCAGAATCAACACTGGATTAAACCTCAGAGTGATGTTGGAATAACAGAATTCATACATATATGGAGTGTAACAATTTTACATCTTAAGGTATTTAAGATATCTTCTGTCTCAGTTGGGCTGGGGTTGGGGGGGGGGGGAAGAATGCCTAGTGCAGGCACAGCATGGGCAAGCCTGTGAGGGTTTCTGGCTTAGACCATAGCAAGCTGTGTGCAACTGAACCCAGCATAAAAATCTGGACTTAGTCAAGCTCACACAGTCCAGTAGGGAACCCTATAGCACCACAGGCCCCAGGTCAGTCAGTAAGAAGCCCCTGTTGTCCTACAGAGGAAGGTTGGGACAATCTCCTCTGTGTCCTAGGAGCAGACTTCAGCCTTGAAAAATGATCAAAAAATCAAAAACAGCTCTGACCATAGAGAGCTACTGTGGAGACAGAGAAGCTCAGAATACAAACCCAGAAGAGAATAGCAAAGGCAAAATGCCTTCAAGTAAAGCCTCATATCCCTTAAAAAAGAATGTGATCTAGTTTCTAGCTCAAAAGACTCACTTGGAAAAATTCAAAAAGAATATTAAAAGACAGATGGAAAAAATGGGAGAAATAAATGAGAGCTATAAAGGAGAGTTATGATAGCTTGGAGAAAAAAGGCAAGAGCTTGACTGAAGAAAACAATGCCTTAAAAATAAATCTGAAGAAATGGAAAAATATATACAAAAGAAAATAACTTCTGAAAAAATAAATTTGTTGAAATGGAAAAAAATACACTGCATGAAACAAATTTTTTAAAAGTACATTTGCCCAAGTGAAAAAGGAAATAAAAAGTTAACAAAATAAAAAAAAATCACTAAAATTAAAATTGGATAAATGGAAGAGAATGACTCAATGAGACATCAAGAATCAGTAAAACAAAATCTCCCCCCAAAATGGAAAAAAAAAGAACATAAAATACCTTATTGGAAAAACAATTGACTTGGGAAATAGATCCAGTAGATACATAAGAATCATTGACTACTTGAAAACTATAATGCAAAAAAAAAAAAAAAAAAAAAAAAGGCTGAGCAACATCTTTCAAAAAATCATCCAGAAAAAAACTACCCTGATATCCTAGAACCAAAGGGTAAAATGGGAATTGAAAGAATACAATGATTGCTTCCTGAATAAAACCCCAAAATGAACATTTCAAGAAATATAGTAGCTAAATTCCAGAATTATCAGATCAAGGAGAAAATACTTCAAGTAGCCAGAAGAAAACAATTTAATATCAAGGAGCCACAGTCAGCATTACCCATTACCTAGATGCTTCCACATTACACGATTAAAGACCCTGGAATATGATATTCAAGAAGGCAAAATGACTACAATCAGGAATTAACTACCCAACAAACTTAAGCATTTTCTTTCCAGATAAAATATGAATATTTGATGAAATAGGGGATTTTTAAAATAATTTCTCATAAAAAGATCAGAGCCGATCAGAAAATTTGATCACCAAATGCAAAACTTAAGAGAAGCATAAAGAGGTAAAAAGAAGAAAAAAAACAACCCACAATGTTTTCTTACAGATGCCCTACATGGGGAATAATATGTATAACTCTTGAAAGTAGTATCTTTGTCAGGACAATTAGAAGGGGTCTACTTAGAGGCTATAGGTATAAATTGCCTTTAAGGTAATAATATAAAAAGAAATTAGGATTGTAAAGATATTGTGCTAGGAGAAGTAGAAAGGAGGTAAAATATATCATTTGAAGAGGAACAAGACTATTACAGTTGAGGGAAAGAAGAGGAGGGATGAGCATTGTTTGAACCTCAATTTCATACATCCTTAGTTTGCTATAGAAGTTTGTCTAGCCCTATAAGGAAATAGACAGAAAAAAGAAAGGGGGGGGGGTAATAGAAGGAAGGTCAGAAGTAGATGGGGGAAGGGATAAAAAAAGAGGGACTGAAAAAAAGAGGACAGATTGAGGGAGGTGGTAGACAGAAGCCAAACATTGGTGAGAAGAGAAAAGCTAAAAAGAGAAAGAAAAAATATAACCTAGGAAGAAAGGATGGCAGGAAATATGAATGGGATGAACTCTCCAATAAAATGAAAGCAGATAGAACAGTGGATTAAAAGCCAGACTCCTACAAATGTGTTGTTTAAAAGAAAAATATTTGAAGGAGAGAGATACATGCAGAGTAAAAGTAAAAAGGTGGAGCAGAGTATACTGTATTTCACCTGAATTTAAAAAAAAAATGGTGTAATGATCCTGATCTCAGATCAAACAAAAGTAAAAATAGATCTAATTAAAGGAGATAAGAAAGGAAAGTACATCTTCTAAACAGTATCATACCTAATGAAGTAATATTAATATTAAACATACATTCACCAAGTAGTACAGTATCGAAATTCGTAGAAGAGAAATTAAATGAGTTTTTCAAGAAGAAATAGACAGCAAAACTATGCTAGTGGGAGAATCTCATTCTCCCTTCCTAAGAACTAGGTAAATATAATCACAAAATAAACAAAAAAGAAATTAAGGAAGTGAATAGATTTTTTGAAAGTTAGGTATTATAGACCTTTAAAGAACTTTGAATGGGGAGAAAAAGGAATATACTTTTTCTTTGTGGTATAATACCTACACAAAAATTAAACATGTATTAGGGCAAAACATCTCACAATCAATTACAGAAAGGCAAAAATATAAAATATGTCCTTTTCAGATAATGATGCAATAAAAATTACATGTAATAAAGGGCCATGAAAAATAGCTCAAAATTAGATGGAAACTAAATAATCAAATCTTAAAAGTTGAGTAGGTAATGAGGAAACAAAATTATAATTATTTACTGATGATACGATGATATATTTTGTTGGAATCTTTACAAATTGTTAAGCCATTAGAGTTGATAGAGACAATAATTATCTAATTTAGCATGGTTCAATATGATTGATCTTGATCTTAGAAGGAGATATTTTGGGCCAGAACTTGAAACAAGGTACTAAGTACAACTGATAGAAACGATGCTTGTGTTCACACCTTTAGAGAGCTCATAGAAGCAAGAAATATTTAAGTACTCATTGGAGTTCACATGTTTGGGAGATTTCAAGGTTTAGAAAGAGATATCGGAATTCACACCTCCCTTGAAGTTCTTAGGGCCAGAGAGCACTCTGGGAGATAACCCAGAATCCCTCTCTCTCAGAGGAGGAGTTAACCTTTGGGAGATGATATATATAGAGGAAGCTCTTAGAGCTTGAAAGAGTTTCTCCGGAACATTGACTGGGGTTGGAGAGGAGTACTCTGGGAGGAAGCCCACAAGCCCTATCTTCGAGGCAAGAGAGATTCATTGCATCTTTCACCTTGGTGTTGGCTAGAGGCTGAAGAAAGCAGAGGCAGGAGCAAAGGACAAAGCTGCAAGAGCTCTTGGAACCAAGCAGAGAGATAGGCTTCTGAGCTAACCGGGCAATATTGAAGGACACAATAAAAGATCTGAACTTTTATCAGCTGGTTGCGATTTTGGGTGATTATTTACTTTCAACTAAAACCAAGACTGCCTCCAGAAAACCTCCCCAAGAAACACTCTCCCCCAGAGATAACTCTTATATTTTAAAGAAGAAGATCACCACAATATTTAAACAATCCTAGAAAATCCAATTAAAAAAAAACTTACTAGAAACAATGAACAATTTTATCAAAATAGAAGGCTATAAAAGAAACCTACATAAATCATGGCATTTCTGTATGTTACCAACAAAGTTCAAGGGAAAGGGATAGAAAGGAAAATCTCCTTTTAAATAACTGTAGATAATATAAAATGTTTAAGAGTCTACCTGCCAAGACAAAGCCAGGAACTATATGAACACTATTACAAAACAATTTTTTTTGTACAAATAAAGTTAGATCTAAACAACTGGAAGAATATCAATTGCTCATGGGTAGGTCAAGCTAATATAATAAAAATGACAAGTCTAACTAAATTAATGTACTTATTTAGTGCCATAGCAATCAAATGCCAAGAAATTACTTAATAGAGCTAGGAAAAACAATAACAAATTCATCTGGAAGAACAAAAGTAAAAAATTTAAAGAGAATTACTAAGAAAAATATAAATAAAAGTGGCCTACCTGTATGAGGCATAAAACTGTATTATAAAATGGCAGTCATCAAAACCATTTGATAGTAGCTAAAAAATAAGTGTTAGAGCAGTGGAATAGTTTAGATTCATATGATGCAATAATCAATGACTATAGTAATCTATTATTTTATAAATCCCCAAACTGCAGCTTCTGGAATAAAAACTCACTATTTCAGAAAAATTGCTGGGAAAACTGGAAAATAATGCATCAGAAATTCAGAAATATCTCACATCCATGCCAAAATAAGATTAAAATAGCTACATGATTTGGGCATAATGGTGATATCATAAGCAAATTAAGGGAGCAAGTAATAGTTTATAACATCTTTGGAAAATGGAGGAATTTGTGGCCAAATAAAAACTAGAGAACATTATAAATGTAAAGTGGATAATTTTGATTATGTTAAATTAAAAAGTTTTTGCCAAAACAAAACCAATGCAGCCAAGATTAGAAGGAAAGCAGAAAGCTGGGATAAATTTTTATAGCCAGTGTTTCTGATAAAGGACTAATTCCTAAAATATATAAAGAATTGACTCAAATTCATAAGAATATAAGTCATTCTACAATTGAAAAGTGGTTAAAGGACATGAACAGACAATTTTCAGATGATGAATTTAAAGCCATTTAGTCACATGAAAAAATGCTCTAAATCACTACTGATTCCAAATTTAAGAAAACTCTGAGGTACAACTTCCCACTTTTCAAATTGTTTAAGATGTCATGAGGGAAAGATCATGAATATTAGAGGAAATGTGAGAAAACTGGGGCATTATACTTTTTTGGTGGAGGTGTGAACTGATCTAGATTGCTAACTAATCTAGAGAATAGTTTGTAACTATATCCAAAAGACTATAAAACTGCCTAATCTTTGATCTAGCAGTGTCTCTGCTATGTATGTATCCCAAAGAGATCATAAAGAAGGAAAAAGGACCCAGATGTGCAAAAATGTTTGTAGCAGCCCTTTTTTGTAGTGGCAAGAAACTGGATATGGATCAGATATTCATTGGTTGAGGAATGGCTGAATAAGTTATGATATATGAATGTTATGGAATATTATTGTTTTATAAGATATGATGATCAGGCTGATTTTATAAAAGCCTGGAAAGACTTACAGGAACTGATGCTAAGTGAAGTGAACAGAACCAAGAGAACACTGTACATAGCAGCAACAAGATTATGTGCTGATCAGCTGTGGTAACCTTGGCTTTTTCAACAACAGAGTGATTCGAGGCAATTTTATAGACTTATCTTAGAAAGAGCCATTCACATCCAGAGAGAAAGAACTATTGAAACTGCATGTGGATGAAAGCATACTATTTTCAATTTTTTGTGGTACTTTGTATGCTTGTTTTCTTTTTTTTTTCTTTTTTTTCCCCTTTTTCATCTGATATTTTTGCACAGCATGATGGATATGGAAATATGTTTAGTATGGAAACAGATTGTTTGCTCTTGAGGAGGGGGAAGGAAAAGGAGAGGGAAAAAAAATTTGGAACAAAAAGTTTTGCAAAGGTGAATGTTGAAAGCTATCTTTGCATTTATTTGGAATAAAAAAGTAATATATTTTAAAAAGAAAAGAAAATCCCCCTCCACTTTAAAAAATATCTTAAAAAGAGAAAAGTAAACAAATAATTTTCAGGAGTAAACAAAACAAAACTTTTCATTAAGTTTCTTTGATAAAGATGTATTTTAGAAGATTTGTGAGGAACTTTTCTTAAAATTTCTTAAATTAAGAATTGTTTTTCAATAAATGGTCAAATAAGAGAATAGGAAATTTTCAGAGGAAGTTGAGCTATCAACAATTAGTTGATAAAATGATCAAAATCATTAGTAGAGAAATATAAAGTAGAGCAATTCTGACTGGAAAAAATGATAAAAGAGAAAAATGAAAAATGTGAGTGTGCCAATAGGAAAATGTGCTCTTTGCAGAGTTTTGATTGGTTTTTGATTGGTTTAGCCATTCTGTCTAACAATTTGCAATTATCTCAAGAAAATCAGGGAATTCTTCATATCATTAGGTTATTTCTAGTTAGAATGTATAAGAAATATATGAAAATCATATAAAGAAAAAAGTTCCATGTGTATACTTATTAATGGTGATTATTTTCATCATAGTTCAGAATTGGAATTAAAAGGGTGTCTTTTGGGGGAGCAGCTAAACAAATTATGGCATAAATGTAATGGGATATTATTGTATCATAACAAAGGATGAAATGCAAAATTTTAGAAGAAACTAAGGAAACCTTAGGGAGTTGATAGAGTGACTAATGAATGAAAGTAGAAGAACAATTTACACTTTTAATGAGAACAAATGGTAGAGAGAGAAAAGAA
This sequence comes from Sarcophilus harrisii, assembly GCF_902635505.1. Lineage (NCBI taxonomy): Eukaryota > Metazoa > Chordata > Mammalia > Dasyuromorphia > Dasyuridae > Sarcophilus > Sarcophilus harrisii. The sequence goes on from NC_045426.1 coordinate 241,105,820, forward strand.
ATATTGAAAGATTTTAAAAGTCTGATCAATGTAATGACAAACCACTAGCCCAATATAGTAAAAATTTAAAATGTCACATTTTTAATAGAATAATGATGAATTTAAAATTGAAAGACAAAAATTTCCAATATGACCACATGGTATTTGTTTTGCCAAATTATACAATTGTGTATAATGGTATTTTTTTCAGTTTTCAATTTTTTAAAAACTTGCTCAGTTTGTGATAGAAGTTGAAATGATGGATATTGATTCAAAATGTTTTTACTTGAAAAAATATTAAAATAGACAATATAGCCTCCTTTTATAAAGTATTTTCAATGCCACCGAATAGACAGATAGATGGCAATGAATAACAACAGCAAAAGGTAGGAATTATAAACATTGTTTATTTCTGCTGGCATCTAAAATTTCGAAGAGCATTTGGTTCCCTTAAGTCCCTATATTGTTATATGCTTGGGCCCTGTGCTGATAAGTATGCCATAAAAATTTACGAATTGCTTCTATTTTCGATGCAGCTCCCAGAATGATAGGACCATTTTGTGAAAATAATATCTAAAGTCTCTGTTTATAAGAGATTAGTGTGTGCCTTTGCCCTTGGCCAAGATTAAATATGCTAGTCTATGAAAGAAATCTTGCATACATTTTTTCCCTGAGGCCAACTCATGAGTTTTATTATCTTGGGAAAAATTCACTTTGGTGTATGATAAATATGACAAAAATATTCATACTCGCTTCTCATTCAAAAAATGTGTTAATTATACTCATGCTTTCACAGTACTTCTTTTGGAAAATAATTCCAATTGGATCCATTTTTCAAATTTCTTATATTGCTTTTTTATATTGCAAGTTTTTATGCAATTAAACCAAATATGCTTCCATTGACAAAATTGAAAATAAGTTTATTCTGTACTAGATCATCATTTTTTAATTTATGCTGTATCCTCTTCTAAAGCTAGAAATTTTTGCCTGAAGCATTAGTAACTTCAAGCTTTAGATAAAATTGGGAAACAACAGACCTGAACATAGTAAATAAATAATGTCTTTAAGAAAACCCTAGTTCTCACAGATTAAATAGCATCTACTTGAGGACTTTCTAGTGCAAGAATAGGCATGAATGGTATGGTTTCAGACTTCTAGTCCCATCAAAACAGCTAATCGTTTCCAGGCAAAGACACTGTGCTTAACATACAAGTAATCATAGGATCATGGAACTATTGCTAGAAGGGACCTAAAGGAATGTTAAGTTCAACATCTTAAATTTAGGAAAGTGAGTTACAAGAGAGAGTAAATGACTTGCTAAATGTAGTGATTATGTTCTGACTACTCTCCTAGAACCCAGCTATTTATATCTCTCTATCAGAGTTATAGGGGCATCCTGAGAGATGTGGAAATGTTCTCTTTTCTACCGCTATTAGCCTGAGCTTCTGTTGTTTTTATTTTTTCTACCCATAATGTGAACTGACCTCCCCTTCCTTAGTACATCTAAAAATGAACTAGGATGTGTAGCACCAAATTCTATTTAATTACTCAACATTGATTAACTTTTACAAAGGCAATTTCAAAGATATAATAACAAAAATACAAATATCCCTCCCCAATACCTAGTAAGTGCAACCATTTCTATCTTGCTTTATAAGGAAGAATGAGTTCTAATTTAACTCATTTTATACATATTGATCTCACAAAGTTAATATATATATATATATATATATATATATGTAGCATTGGTGCTACAAGAATCTTAAATTGGCTACCCTAAGTCAGTTCTCAAAATATTCAAGATGGTGCATCTAATACAAAACCCAAATATCATGATACTGTTTTGACATTATCCCTTTCCCAAAATGAAAGAACAAATTAAAGAACCAGATTTGCATTTACAGAACCACATTGCAAGAAGGATCAAAATATTTACTTTTTATAACTATGTCACTCATTTTTCTGTGAACAAAAATGCCAGAGATTCATCAAAAAAAGATTTAGGAACTACACAGAATGAATGAGGTCATTATTATTAATGCCCCTTTTAAAGGCACCCCCCCTGTTTCACTTACAAAGTCATTTGAAAAAACTTCTCTCATCAATATAGTTAGCAGTTACAGGACCAGTTATAGAAAAATCTATTCATGCTCAAAGAAGCTTCCATTATATATCATAGCAACTTTTCTGGAAGCAGGTTTCCTAGCCTCTTCACATAGGGTAAAAATAACAATGGCTCTTCATATGTATACACCTGACTACCAAACCTCCATTATATTAGTATTACACAGCTATAGAGATCAACAAAATCAAAACATTGGCAATATCTTGATTTCCAGTCTTCCTCTCTTCCTTCCTACTTTCCTCCATCTCTTCCTTCCTACCTCCCTCCATCTCTTCCTCCCTTCCTCCATCTCTTCTTCCCTTCCTCCATCTCTTCCTCCCTTCCTCCCTCCTTTCCTTTTCTACTCTCTCCCTCCCTCCCTCCGTCTCTCTCTTCCTTCCTTCCTTCCTTCCTTCCTTCCTTCCTTCCTTCCTTCCTTCTCTCCTTTTTTTGTCTCTTTTTAAAGCTCTATATCATCAATTTGGTTTATATCGAACTTGTTGCATACTCTTTTCAACTTTCTAAGAAATCTGTGTTGAACAGTTAATATTTACAATTGTAGTTTAAGCTCTTGGGTTTAATGAAAATTATGCAATTATGCTACAATGCTTCTGGAGTTAATTCTAACTAGTTTGTGAAAACACCATTGTTACAATTGCAGTGTGATCATTGATATATAATGAAATGGTAATTAGTACAAATTTGGACTTGATTTATTGTTTTATTGATTTTCTGGACTTATGTGTTAATATTGAATGTTAAACTTAAAATTAGTGTATATTCATTCCTAAAAGCTCAGTTATTAAATATTTACAGGACACTCCTGTATTACTGTAAAGGTATTGCTTAAGCTCAGCAATAGCACAATGGAAGGCTGAGGGAATAAAGTCATCACAAGGCTGCAGGCCTAGTGACCGAAGACTACTATTATGATAAATAAATATTATTATTTTAATCATAATGATTATCTATATACATATATACAGTTATCCTTTCCATATCATGACTTTATCCATTGTGGTTTAGATATGTGGTAGACTAGCATGAGAAATTAAATAGGAATTTAAGAGAAATTTTGTAGAAGTTACAGACAACATGTGAAAGCTAGCAGACAACACAGGCTGTTACCAAATACTAACCCAAATTTGGCAATAAAATACTGTGAACATTCTGTAAAAGAAAAAAAAAAATCAGACTTCTTTATTGACACAAAGAAAGGGCCAAAAAATTAATGCAGATTTTCTAGGTATCAGGGACACCACAACTCTAATGCTCATCATGTGAAAAGGATAACTATGTAAAACATTTTTGATTATAGCAGGCATTTCTGTAGTACTTTTAAAATTTGCAAACTGCTCTACAAAATGCTTATTGACTAGATTTGAATATAAAATTCCTCTATGTTGGAGAGAGTGATTTTTGATAATTTTTCCTATAATTCTTCCATAAATGTAGGGTAATATTTTCCTCTATATTAATTAATACAATTTCTTAATTAATCAAATGATACGATAAACATCAAGTTTTCTCATTGCTAACTCACAACAAGAAATTCTGATATTTGTATTTCATTTTGATAATTATATTAAAATCCAGCACTTGAATTATAGATACTTACCATCAATATTTGACTCCTTAACTCATTTTGCTTCTTTGATGATCTCTCATCTTTCTTACTTTCTTTACCTCTCAGTTTTTTCTTTTTACATTTATTTGAAAAATTACACTCTAAGACGCATTTTCAAATTGACAAATGAGTAAACAATGTGAACAGGCAGCATTCAGAGACAGATATCACACTAGCAATAGTCATGAAAACCATATCACTAATAATTATAGAAATGCAAGTTAAAGAAACTCTGAAATTTCATACTATATTTACCCTTGTTAATGACAAATTTATTAGACAAAAATAACAAATGTTGGAATAGTTGTGGGAAAATATATACACAGATGCAATATTGGTGAAGCTTGGTCTAGACATTCTAGAAAGCAGTTTGGAACTATTCCCCTCAAATTACCAAAGTTCGTGTATATTTTTTGAGCCAGAATTACTGCTATTAGATTCATATCAGAGAGATCAAAGAAAGAGGAAAAGGAGTTGTATTGCAAGCATGTGTAAAGCAACTCTTTTTTAGTGATGACAAAGAACTGGCATTATTTGGGAAAAGCTAAACATAGCATATGAAAATGAAGGAATACCATTTTCTATATGAAATAAAGATCATTTCAGAGAAAACTGGGGAAACATCTATGAATTAATGCATAATGAAGAAAGCAGAATCAGGAGAACAATTTATGTGATAGGAACATTGTGAATCAAGCAACGTTTCCTTTATATTTACACACACACACACACACAAATTTATATATATATATATATATATATATATATATATATATATATATATATATATTTCTCCTGTTTGGTATTTTTGATAGTCAAATATTTCACTCACTTCCCTTTCCTTTTTACCTAGAATGATTCAGGCATAGAATGTTCATTTTTTCATTTTATTAGGTTCAAGTATTGTTCCTTAATTAATGTGCACTAAGTTATTTCTGTTCATCTTGTCTTCATTGCCAATAGGACTTTCATAGAAGTCCTATAATCCTTAAATTACTAATTTTTACTTCTGGAAAATTCCATTCTAATTGTTTTTGTCTTTGTCTCTATAATTATAAGCTTCTAATTCTTTAAAGAAATTTCCAAACAAGTGATTTACATTCTCTAAATTGTTCTTTGTTTTGTTTAATTTTTATAGATAAGAGTATTGCTATTTTACTTAATTCCCAATATCTTCTTTTTGAAGTTTTAATTCTTTTTGGAAAAATCCTATACTTTCTTGATATTATTCAATGATGTCTGAGAAGTACTTAGAATTATCTTTTTTCCTGGGGATTTGGGGTTCACATTGCATTAAAATTATATTATCTTATCTACATCATACTTGTGCTGATTTTTCCATTCTTTCCTTATGTGTTTCAATGTTAGTTTATGTGTTTGGGATAGGCTTACATTCTGTCTTAGAATTTTTTATTTCATATTTGTTTATTGTTATTTAACATTAATATATCTCTTTTTACATCATCTACGTTATATCAATAATCTTTAAGTCTAAAGGTATGGGCATCTTAATAAATGTTTTTGTGTAAACTCCAACTACTTTCCAGAATGGTTAGAAAATTCACTGGATTAACAGTGAATTATTGTACCTACCTTGTCAAAAATGATTATTCTTATAGGCAATTTTTATGGGTATAGGGTGAAACCTCAGAGTTTTTTTTTATTAAAAGATATATTTTAATGATTTGGAACATTCTTTTATAAGCATGTTACTAGTTAGAAAACATTTTGAGAACTGTGTATCCATTTCCTTTATCATTGTTGAAAGGTGTTTGGTCTTATATATTTTCTATCAGTTGTGTATCACAATTACCAGAAATTCATCAAAGATATTTATTTGGCGGAAAGTTTTTTTTTTAATTAGCAACTTCCCTTCTTATCCTAGATGTATAATTATGCATATGTAAAAGATATTAAGCCTTATGGAAGAAAGATTATCCCTTGTTTGGTTAAGAACTCATACCTGAGAATAAACTAGTCTTATAGAGATGCATATGAATATGAACACACAGACATACATACCATATTAACCTTTTCTTTTCTAAAACATTCTTTTCTTGAAATGAAAATTTATTGTTTTATATTTTGAATCTTCTGTTATGCTCTGCTGTGCACATGGGAAATATTTTTTTTCTTTTCCTATTTTTTATTTGAGTTCAAAGTAAATTGATAGATTTTGGGGGAAAAATTCATTCTTGATATATAGCAACAACAATTTTTTTCTCTTCTATTTTGTTAAAATGGCATTACCTTTAATATTCATATTCCACCATTTTGTAGTTTTCCTGGTAAGATATTGGTCTACAATTATAAGGTGTCCTAATATAATCAGAAAAAGCAAGCATATACACTTTTCTGGATGCTTTTATTTTTTTTCTGATTTCTAGAAATATCATTAAGAGCAAAATTAAAAACAAAAAGTAAGAAAAGATAAAAATATACCTATTCCTGATTCTTGTGTTTAATTTTTAATTCTAAAAGTCAGTAATGACATTGAAATAACTAATGCTTTCAGTAAAGAGGAGAAATAAAAGAAAACAAAACAAACCCACAGAATTTCTATAAGGCAAAGACAGAATCAAAAAATTAATTCTAAATAATGACTAAATACTTAAATACCTAGGAGTCCCTCTTCCAAGGCAAATTTAATATACAAAAGAGTCATTTGGGGAATAGATATAGACTTAAAATATTTGGAGGGATATTCAATTCTCATGACAAGATTATGTCAAAATGATGAAATTTCTACTAAAATTTAGTACAGATTTACTCTTTGCCCAATCAAACTATCAAAAAGATTTTCAAAGAACTAGACAAAATAATCAAATTCATTTAGAACAAAAAAATTAAGACTTTAAAGGAAAACAATTCTTTAAAGTAGTAAGGAAAAGTGAATATCAATCCATGAGCTCAAATTCTACATAAACAATAATCATCAAAATTATGTGATACTGACTTAAATATATAAATTCAGTGGAAGACAATAATTTAAGAAGGAGTAGAAAAAGGCGTATTCATCACTTAAAGAATATCATTCTTTAAGAAAGAACTTTAGACATAACTGGAAAGTAATTTGGCAGACATGGAAAGACTGAAAATATTATTGGTTGAACTGAATTGTCCCAACTCTTCCGCCAAACAATATAGAATAATGTGAGAAATTTTACTGAAATTCTTATGTCTTTTTGACCCAGAAATTTTACTGTGCAAAACTGATGGTGATTTCATGTCTTTTTGACCTAGAAATTTTATTGTGCAAAGTGAGGTTGAAGGCACAAAGTTCCCACGTACCCCCAAAATGCTCATGATAGTACTTTTGGGCTACTTTGGTGTAACAATCTCTGAGAAAATAGAGGTTCTCCATTAATCAGCCTTGCACAAATGAGGAAATTTGGAATTTTGGAATTGATTATGAAACATGGGGAAACACTGGCACAGAACAGTCCATAAAGACACTTCTGCATCAAAGAAGGTACTGTTTTCTACGAATAAAGCAGACTTGTAGTAGTTCAAAAGAAATGAGTCCAAGGCAATCCCAATAAACTTTTGACAGAAAATGCCATCTGCATCCAGAAAAAAACAACTATGGAGGTTGAATATAAATCAACACTTGCTATTTTCACTTCATGTTTCTGTTTTTCTCTCCCATGGTTCTTCCTTTTGTTCTTCTTTCCCCTCCCAACATGATTCATAAAGCAATGTATATTAAAAATCAATCAATTAATTACTAAAAAAATATGCGATGTGCAAATTTAGAGACATCATCACTTCAAATGTTCACATAGTCTATTTCTGCCTGATCCACAGGTGAGCATTTTTAGCTAATATTGATCTACTTACCCACAGTCTATCTTGACCCATACACAGTAATGCCATTTTAGCCCGCTTGAAGAACAGATAATGAAGGACAACAACCAATGAAGATATAGAAATAAATCAAATGGTGTTGATGGTGGAATAGTTAAACAAATTGTAAATCAACAAGAGTACAGTGGATTATTACTCTGCCCATAACTTGAAGAATGGCTAAATATGTTGTGGTATATGATTGTAGTAGACCACTATTGTGCTATAAGAAACAATAAACTGATTGGTTTTAGAAAAGCATGTAAAGAATTGTGTAAAATAATGAAACATGAAGAAAGCAGAACCAAGAGAATGTTACATACAGTATCATGAATATTTTTCAAAGGATAATTGGAATAACCAAGTTATTCTGAGTGGCATCAATATTCATACCAACTACAATGAACCTATTAAGGAAGATGTCATTCACTTCCAGAGAAAGATCTGATAAATAGAAATACATATAGTAGGTTTTTACATTTATTTTAAATCTGTATCAAATAGTGACCTTCTCTAGTGGAGAAGGGTGGAGAGGGAGGGAGGAAAAAAAATCATTACTTGAAATGTAACCCAAAAATCAGGGAAAAAAAGTGGATATCTATTATTATATAGTAGATTAAGGAAAAACAAAAATAATAGTACTATTTGATTCCAGGGAAATTTTCATTCTAAAAATGAAATAATAATAAGTTGCACTTCTAAGTCTGAGAAAGCACAAGGAGAATGAAAAGCATTAAAGAAATAGTTCCAACTTCTACAAATTGCAATTAATTTCATGGAGCACTCAAAAAATCCATTTATGTTTTAAATGATGTTTTAAAACAAAAGGGTACAATTATGAACACTAGTTTATATTTGTAATATTTGTAATACAACATTCACCACTGGAATTCACTAAAATTTAATTCTCTTCTGAGAGAATAACTTCTTCTGAGAACTGAGGAGCTGCATAAGAAGGTGCTATCTAAAAATACAATCTTAATTTCTGAACCTTAGTCTGAAAATTGATATGAAAATTACTGTACAAATTATTATATATAAATATTAGGAATACTATTGTGTTATAAGAAATAAAGAGAGTGACAGTTTAAGAAAAACCTGGGAAGACTTAAATGAAGTGAAAAATAGTGAAGTAGAAACAGGAAAACACATTAAAATATAAAACTGCAAAAAACAGTAGTTTTAGAAAAACCTAACTCTAATCCACTCAGTGGTAAAACGTGATTCCAGAGAATCATTGAAATAAATTTGTTGTGCACATTTATTACAAGGTTTTCTTTTTCTTTTTTTTTTTTTTTTCCAGTAGGGATCTGGGGAGGTATGAAGACAAAAAATAAATGCATATAAATAAAAAATATTTTTATTTGATAAAAATAATTTTAAAATGATAGGTTTCTGACTAAAGATGAAATTGATATACCAAAGTTGTATACATAATAACAGCAATATTATTTAAAGAATAACTGTAAATGACTATTGTACTATAATAAAACTCAAATAACTACAAAAGGTCTATGAAGAGAGATACTTTAGAAAAAATAATTGATATATAGACAATTGATAAATTTACAAAAACACACATACACAGAGATTTATACATATTCACACATACATATAACAAATATAGATAGTTACATAGATGGATATAGATATATGTACAATGGATTGTGATGACCATGTTAGCACCCTGGATACTTTAAAATCAGCGGGACTCAGGATAAGCAAAAGTCCTTGGTTTTTATTCTTTGTGAAAGTCAGAAAACCGGACACACAAATCCGGCCAGGGGTCACTCTGGCTTGTCTTACTCCACCCTTTAAGCCCTCCTCCCAATCTTTCCATACACTAACAGGTGGAGCCAGCACAGAATGGTGGGGTGGGCCATTTTCCAAACAAATGCTAATAGAGTATTGTCCAATTGGTAATTAGCCTTAAGTGCTCAGACCTCAGTGCATCAACTCAGTTTCAGCCCATTACAATGGATAGATAGATATACATAGATATAATTCTGGGGGGAGTGGATATGTATATGTGTGGGTATGTATATATATACACATTCTTTACTTCCTTAGTGTGATGTGAGAAAGGAGGGAAGGAGACAGTTTGGAAATTTAAAAATATAACAAAAATTAATTTAATTAAATTTAAATTTTTTTATCTCATCCAGTTTGCCATATTTTTGCGATCATTATTCCACTTTTTGGGCTAGATTTTCAGTATGTTTTATATCTACACAAAGATCACAATGTCCAAATATCCCAATATTTTTTTTTTCCGCTGTGTTCAAAACCATGTATACTCTAAACATTTGTTATGTAAAAGGCTAATCTCATTTATTTGGTGTTTTTGTTCAATTGTGTCCAATTTTTCATAATGCTTTGGGATTACATTGGCAAAGTTACTGCAATAGTTTGTCATTTCCATTTTCATCTCATTTTATAGTTGAGGAAACTGAGGCAAGCAGGGTTAACAAATTTGCCTAGAGTCACACAGGTCTGCAGTCTGATTGGAACTCTGGTCTTCCTGACTCCAGGCTCTGTGCTCTACCAATGTGCCACCTACCTAAGTGAACCTGAACTCCAACAAAAAAGTTTAAAATTTTAACTGTTACATTTCAAAATTTCATTAATTATACAGTAATGCCGTAATTGGATTTTAATTATTATGCCAAACTAAATTTAAAGGCTTGACAAGCTTTCTTTTTATGGAATTTAATTCAATGTACAGATTTTCAGTCACCAGCTAACCTCTCAAAGCCCATTTTTGGAAAGGACTCCTGAGAGTCATAGTAAAGAATCAAGCCTTCTGCTAAGAGGTGGAGGACAGAGGTTGGGTTAATTTGCTTTGTGAATTCTTATTCCCTAAACACATTTATGCAAACTAAATGTTTTTAAAGTTAACACCAAAAGCAAATTGGGAAGGGAACATATGTCCCAAAAGGGCATATTGATACTGGAGTATCAAGTTTGGATTACCAGTTAAGTTGTTAAAGCCTCTTCTCTGCTTCCCAAAGACTGCTTCTCTGAGGTGAATAATCAGACCCTACTTCTGGAAGTCCAAAGATTCAATTGAATTCCTTCAGTAGATCTCACTGTCACATTGAAGAAATGGTTGTCTATAGCTCCCAAAGTTAAAACCATACAGAGAAATTAGAAACAATTTAAAATATGTTGGATGAAATCCAAGAGTGCTAGAAAAACTAAACAACTAAACCTCTGAACTATTCTATCTGAAGACACATGAAAGCTTGAAAAAATATAGTGACTTTGTAATGCCAAAGAAACTGAGTCAAGATAGAGATTAGAGAGTATTTATAATTTATTTAATGGAAGAAATTTACTGGCACCAAATGGATCCATGATTTGGTCCCAGGGCTGAATGAGGCTATTGTCTCCAAGAATCCAGCAAACAATGTGAGTTCTCAATGACATATATTCAAGTTTCAATCTCCACTGCCCTTTAGTACACATAATTTTTATTGCAACCTGAGCTGAAAATGTCATATTAATATTTCTATTTTAATGCATTTGTTTGAGGGTTTTATGCCCTAATACATGGCTAATTTTTTATCTAGGTGTATGTAGCACTGAGGAAAAGGTATATTCTTTTCTATTCCTAGAGTTCTAGTTTCTCCATTTGTCTGTCATATCTAACTTTTCTAAAATTTTATTCACTGCCTTCTCATTTGTTTTGTGATTGATTTCATTTAGTTCTTAGAAGAGATGGTTGAAGTCCACCAGTAGAATGGTTTTGCTGTCTTTATCGTCTTAACTCACTTAACTTCTCTAAGAATCTGAATGCTATATCACTTGGCACATATATATTTCATATTGATGTTACTTTGTGCATGGTATCTTTCAGCAAGATATAGATTCCTTTCTTATCTCTTTTAATTCAATTTTAGCTTTTTGCTTTTTCTGAGATCAGGATTGATCCCCCTGTTTGGGGTTTGTTTATTTTGTTGTTGTTTGTTTTGTTTTTGCTTCTAAAGCATAATATATTCTACTCCAACCTTTTATCTTTACTCTGTTATCTCTCTGCTTTTAATGTGTTTATTGTAAACAACATATTGTAGGATTCTGATTATAATTCACTTTGCTATCTGTTTCTTTTTTAAGAGAGAGTTCATCTCATTCATATTCAGTTAGAATTACTAACTGCTTCTCTCTCCATCCTATTTTCCTTATTTATACTTCCCTCTCTCTGCCCTTCCACCCTCTCCTTCATCATCAGAATTTTGCTTTGAACACTGTGTTCCCAAATCTGCCTCTCCTATCATTCCCCTCTTTCTTCTCTTACTTCCCTACTTTCCATGCTGTTGATTCTCTCTTACATAACTTGTTTCTTTTCCTAATTTCTCTTCTTTTTCATTTGATTTTTAAAATACATTCTGGGGTCTTACAAGAAGGCTTTTTAGACTTCTTTACCTTTACCAAGTTTGTTTTTTAATCTTCCCATAGTAGCTTCCTATGAGCAGAGATCTTTTTTATTTCTTATTCCTTTTTAATTTAATGTTATGGCTTTTATTCTTGGGGACACTGTTTCAAGCTTCTTGTGCTGGGAATCAGGACCCTAGTCATTGGCTTTGTGTTCCAGGGCTTAGCTACTGACAGTTTTTCCAAAGTATAGCCCAGTCTACTCATGCTTGTCTTGCTCTGTGATCCAAGTCTGACAATTTGCCTTTCATACTGTGACTAAAAATCTCAGAGTTGGCCTGCTGTGTCACTGGCTTCCTGAGTCAGGATAGAGGGGTTTTGGTTGTTACTCTGTGTTATGGCTAAGAACCTTTTGCTGTCTTGCCTGGCCCCAGTCTGTGCTGGACTGTGCTCCCACTTTACCCAAGTGATACAGAGCATTCCTGAAGTCTTTCCCCTATTTTACCTCCTCTCTCTCTTCTTCCAATACAATCCCTCTTCTACCCATAGCTTCCTTTATATCACAATAAAGTCAACTTGTATTCATATTATCTAAGTATAGTCCTAATAAAGATAGTTCTCATGAGTTGTACATATCACCTTCCTATGTAGGGGTGCAAATATTTTAACCTTTAAATAACATAATTTTTTTCTTCCCTTTTTATCTTTTCATGCTTCTCTTGAGTTCTGTATTTGAAGATCAATTTTTTTGCTCAACTCTGTTCTTTTTTCATCAAAAATAAATGACAATTCCCTATTTCATTGAATGTCCATCTTTTCCCCTGAAAGATAATGTTTAATTTTGCTGGATAGTTGATTCTTGACTGTAGTTCAAGTTCCTTTGCCCTTTGGAATATGATTATTTCAGATATCATTTGATATCTGATAATATACTGCTAGATCCTGGGTATTTCTGATTGTGACTCCTTGATATTTGAACTTTTTCTTTCTGTCTGCTTGCAATATTTTCTCCTTGATTTAGCTACAATATTCCTTGGAGTTTTCATTTTGGGGTGTCTTTCAGGAGGTGATCTGTGGATTATTTCAATGATTATTTGCTCTCTGCTTCAAAGACAAAAGGGCAGTTTTCCTTGATGATTTCTTAAAAGATGTTCTCTAGGCTCTTTTTTTCATTATAATTTTCAAGTAATCCAATAATTCTTAGATTTTCTGTCCTAGATCTATTTCCCAGGTTATTGTTTTTGTGATGAGGTATTTTACATTTTTTTCAATATTTTTCATTTTGTTTTTGGTTCTTAGTGTAACATTGAGTTATTAATTTCCATTTGTTCAATTCTAATTTTTAGTGAATTATTTTCTTCAATTACCATTTTAGCTCCTTTTGTATTTGGCCAATTGAACTTTTAAATAAGTTGTTTGGTTCATTAGATTTTTTTTTCCATTTAAGAAATTCTGTTTTTCAAGGAGTTGTTTTCTTCTTCCATTTCCCCCAAACTATTCTTCAAGGAGTGATTTTCTTCAGACAATTTCTGTATTTCTTTTCCAAAGCTCACATTTCCTTTCCACATTTTTCTTCTCTCTCTTAAGATGATTTTTGAGTTCTTCTAAGAGAGCCTTGTGAGATGGAGAACACCTTATATCACCCTTTGAAGTTTCATCAAAGAGGTTTTGCCTTAGGTCAAAGGGGAGATTGTCCCAGGCTTCCTCTACAGGCCACAGGCTTGTGGACCAGTTGGACCAGTGCTTTAGGCTCCCTTCCTGTGCTGGTGAGTATAGCCAAGTCCCACTTTATGCTGAGGTATATGAGCTCAGGATTTGCCTTCTGTAGTTGTATTGGAAGGGTCACAGCTAGTCTGCTGATCCACTGGCTTCAGAACCAGGATAAAGTAATAAAAACTGCTGTAATTTGGCTGTGAGCCTTCTACTAAATTCCCCCATTGTATGGAAACCTCTCCACTGCCCTGAACTGTGCCTATGCTGGCCTGCAACCACCACTCCCCCAAATGCCCATTTGAGATAGATCTTTCCTGAAGGTCTTCCAAAATATCTTCTGCTTGAAATTTATCACCCTCCAAATATTTGTGGGTTCTGTCACTCCAAAACCTGTTCAGAAGCTTGACCTGGTATTGATCTGAGGGAAATCAGTAAGAGCTCAGATAAAGACCTGTCTACCCTCCTCCATCTTGCCTCCAGCCCTTCTGAAGTCTTTCCATATAATCTTTTTTTTTTTTTTTTAATAACTTTTTATTGACAGAACCTATGCCAGGGTAGTTTTTTACAACATTATCCCTTGCACTCACTTCTGTTCTGATTTTTCCTCTCCCTCCCTCCGCCCTCTCCCCAAAGATGGCAAGCAGTCCTATACATGTTAAATAGATTGCAGTGGATCTTGGATATAATATATGTGTGCAGAACCGAACAGTTTTCTTGTTGCTCAAGGAGAATTGGATTTAGAAGGTATAAATAACCCGGGAAGAAGAACAAAAATGCAAGCAGTTTACATTCATTTCCTAGTGTTCTTTCTTTGGGTGTAGCTGCTTCTGTCCATGCTTGATCAATTGAAACTCAGTTGGATCTTGTCTTTGTTTAAGAAATCCACTTCAAACAGTATTGCTGCTGAAGTATATAATCATTTCCTGGTTCGGCTCGTTTCACTCAGCATCAGTTCATGTAAGTCTCGCCATTCCTCTCTGTATTTGTCCTGTTGGTCATTTCTTACAGAATAATAATATTCAATAACATTCATATACCACAATTTACCCAACCATTCTCCAATTGATGGGCATCCATTCATTTTCCAGTTTCTGGCAAACTTCAAACAGGGCTGCCACAAACATTTTGGCACATACAGGTCCCTTTCCTTTTTTTAGTATCTCTTTGGGGTATAAGCCCAGTAGAGACACTGCTGGATCAAAGGGTATGCACAGTTTGATAACTTTTTGGGCATAATTCCAGATTGCTCTCCAGAATGGCTGGATGTGTTCACAATTCCACCAACAATGTATCAGTGTCCCTGTTTTCCCACATCCCCTCCAACATTCTGCATTATCTTTCCCTGTCATTCTGGCCAATCTGACAGGTGTATAGTGGTATCTCAGAGTTGTCTTAATTTGCATTTCTCTGATCAATAGTGATTTGGAACACTCTTTCATATGAGTAGTAATAGTTTTAATTTCATCATCTGAAAATTGTCTGTTCATATCCTTTGACCATTTATCAATTTTTCCATATAATCTTAAATTGAAAAATTGTTTCACTCTATCCTTTAGTGGGTTCTGTTGCTCTAGCATCCATTTAGAGATTTGATTTAATTTGTTTCCATAGGAAAATGGGGAGAGCTCAGGCAATTTTCTAGATTTTTATTCACCATCTTGGTTCTGTCTCCTCCATTGTCTACTAGTGATCAAACTATTATTGAACCTGTTGAAAACATAGAGCTAGGACCATTTCTTAAAAGGAAGTATCCTTCTCTTCTCATTTTACATGACAGTATGCATTTGAGAGGAAGAGAAATGAACAAGTAAAAGAAAATTTGGGATTGTGGCTCTGAGGAGAAAGAGGAAAAAGAGAATGGAAAGTGATAAAAGAGCATCTGACAAGATAGGGGAATTATAGTTTTCAAAATTCCTGATGCTACTGTTTTTATTGCTCTTGCCACTACCCTAACCAGGACAAATGCTTCTGAAATACACTGCTATCCAATTTGGTGAAAATTAGGTAGAATTCCTAAGTTTGAATTCTCTCAGGTTGTTCAGAAACAACATATAACATTCTATATTTCCATTAAAATTTATTTCTTTCTGTATTTTATTTTAAAAGAAATTATATTCTATAAAATAGCATTTGTGATATGACTTTTCCTTGGGAAAAATTAAAAAAGAGGGATTTGAGATGTATCAATGGAACTTTATTGATAAATAAAATCATTGTTCTCTCAAAGAGAAAAAAAGACTAAACAATTCCAAGTCATTCTATACTTCCCTGAGAAATGAAAATGGGTCAGTGTTGTAGATAGAAGGATTCTTGATAAAGAATAGTTTTCTTCCCAAGTCCTTTTTAGGCAGCAACTTTTCCTTCTTACTTTGCATTTGCAAGGTAGGCTCAGGAAACCCTTCACTCTGGATGATAGAACAAAGAATGTGACTAATGAAAGACACACACTTGATAGCAGAGTGACTCTGTCTACAAGAAGTGATGACCTAATAGAGGTTAAAAGCATTTCATTCTTCTCTACAAATAAATTAATATAATGGATATTAGAAAGAACAAAGAAAATGAAAGGAATAGAAACTCCTGAGAGATCTTAGTAAAGAAATGAGTTGGAGAATTTTGATTTAACAAAGATGCTAAGAGTTCCTGCAAAAGTCAACCCTCTACAACATTTGACCATTATTTACATTTTGTGAATAATCTTCCTGATATTTGTAACGCATTTAAATCCTGTTGTACTTCATTCCACAAGATTTCTGTTTACCAAATTGTTGTGTTTGTTGTTGTTTGTTCTTAAGTCTTGAAAAGAACCTTGACATCAGGGAGATGATAACATAATATGCTAATAAATTGGATTAAGTGAAGGAAGGCTGTGAAAAGTCACCTGTCTCACTTTCCCCTAAAGTGGGAATGATTTCTCTGGAGCCATCTGGGCCAGATATAGATCAGGACCACTGGCTCTGGATGCAATTGGAGATGTTGGGCTTTTTAAGTAGAGATCTTCAACAGGTCTCGGTTTGAATCAAACCCATTCAGTGATTAAGGATAGGTAGCAATTGAGGCAAAGCATTTACTCTTACACCTAGTTGAAAAAAAATAAACAAATAAAAACACAGATAAATAAATTTGAGAGGGGAGATCCTCAGGGTTTCTGGCCAAATTATTGCTATTTACATTCAATATGAGAAAATCAGGGCCCAAACAATGACCTAATGGATCTTGACCTGGGACTTATTGGTAGTTAATCAATGAGAATCAGAATGATTTTCCTTACTCTTTCCTTTCCTTCCTAGCTTTCCTTGTCTTCCCTCTGTCCACATAGGGTATCCATACATACCCTTTAAATACAAGTGCTCTTAAAGATTTTTTTTTCTTTTGGATCTCTAAATTCTCCCATGATATCTTGGGGTTTACTGGCTAAATTCCTTTCTTAAGGCACCAGGCCTTAAACAAAAACCACTTTGATTCTTATTGATTGAAAATCAATAAATCTTAGGCCAAAGTTTATTTAGTTACTGTTTGTGTCTTGGTTGTCTCAGATTGAATGTAAATAGCAATCATTTTTGCTTTGCCCAGAAATCCTGAGGGTTTTTCTCTCTTATATTTTACTAAATTAAACTACAGTTTACTAAATTTAAAAAAAAAAAAAAAAAAAAAAGAGATTGAGGACTCTTCCTCTGAACTACAATATCTTCTAGCCTCTCTAGAAAAACATGGTACTAGGTGATATAGTGAGTGAATAGAGTGCTGGGCCTGAAGTCAAGCACAATCCTTTACCTGAATTTAAATGTATCCTTAAATGCTTATTAACTCAATGACACTGTTTAAGTTGCTTAATCCTGTTTGCCTCAGTTCCTCAAGTGTAAAATAAAGTGAAAATGGCAATATAAAACCATTGTATCTTTGTCAAGAAAACCTAATTGGGATCATGAAGAGCAGGACATGAGTGAAATGACTAAACAAGACCTAAGGATGAAAAAGATGCAGAGGTTAGCATGATGCTATTTTTAATTTATAAAAATAGCATATATATCTTGTTTCTGAAACTTGCTAATTGTGTGACATTGGAAAATTCATCCTCTCTCAATGTTAATTTTCCCATCTGTTAAATGGGGATAATAAGATTTGTTGTAATAACCTTCTTGTATGTCTGTGTTAAGATTCAAATAAAGTGTATGTGTGTGTGTGTGTGTGTGTGTGTTTGTGTGTGTGTATTTGTGTATGTGTATTATGCATGTCTCTTTATTCCTTTGCTAACCTTCAATCACTACAGAAATGTTCATTATTATATCTGACATCTTTTTTTGGCTCTCTTTTAGATTGAGATTATATTGAGAGATTCTGTTATTAATTCATATTTTGAGCCTGTTTTATTTTTAGCAGGAATAGCTATACTAACAGTGTTTCTATTAGTTCTAGAGATACATGTATTCAGAAATAAAAATAAATGATGTAAAACAACAATAATCAAAGACTTCTATTATTGATTGAATTTTACTAAGGTATTTTAAAAATAAAAATCTCAAATGAAAGAAGAAATTTATAAACAAGCAAATACCAAGAATGGATAATAATTTGAGAGGTAGTATTAGAATAGAAATTATTTTCATTTAGGAAAAATATTAGATAATACGAGGCAGCTAGGTGGCTCAATGGATAGAGCATCAGCCCTGAAGTCAGGACAACCTGAGTTCAAATCTGACCTTAGACACTTAACACTTCCTAGCTGTGTGACCCTAGACAAATCACTTAACCCCAATTGTCTCAGCCAAAAAAAAAAAAAAATAGATAATATGGATGACTCTAAGGAGAACAAATAAACTAATCTCATGTGTGTATTTAATATTTAGTAATTTAATTTAATATATTTAATGTCTTTTTATAACAAATTCCTATCTTAATTATTCTGAACTTGGTTTTCTAAATGTTTTGTAGTCTAACAAACAAATAAAAGTTAATATTGTCTTATAAATAGAATAAGGGAGGAAAGATTATTGTGTATTAAAGCATGAATCTCTAATACATGAAACTAGCTTTTTATGTAATGACTCCAACAAACTAGTTTTTAAAATTATCTTACTTATTTCTCCTTTTGAATTCTCTTCTGTATATTAAAAAACAAAAATGATTCAATGGTACAATTTTCTTTCCTTTTTGTACCATTATTATCATTACTTTTAGCAAATGACTCAATTAAAAGAACAACTTCTACCTTATAATAAATAAAACTGTCAAACAAAACAAATTGACTTATTAATCAAGCCTCAAAATGATCTAATTCTGTACTTTTATTAAATCATTGCTTGATCACTTGAACTATGATTGATGTTTAGATTGATATTGATTCTATAATTTGCTCTATACCTTTGTGGTCATTGCATTTGTTTCTACTAGCTCTGCACAACTCAATCTACATAAGTTTATTTCCATTTTTCCAATTTTTTATTAATCCATCCATTTTGTCATTTATTTTGCATTATTTTCTACTAAATTCATATGCCATACCTTGTTGTCATTTCTGTATTGAGGTTATGCCCTATTATTTTCAAATTCTTTATTTCAAGAAAATGAAAATTTTTATATGTAAGAATTTTTTCTTTCATTTTTTGGGATCTTCTAACTGAATCCAAAGAAATAAATAATTTGATGATTTTTTTTGGGGGGGAGAAACCATTGCTTCATTAAATTTCTTTCGTAAAATATGCTTTCTTCCTTTGAAACATATTTGTTTATAGCTTTTTTTAGTTTCATTTATTATTATTATTATTATAGCTTTTGCTATAATATGCGTGAGTAATTTTTCAACATTGACCCTTGCAAAATCTTCTGTTTCAACTTTTTCCCTCCTTTCCCCAACCCCCTCCCCTAGATGGCAGGTAGTCCAATACATGTTAAATATGTTAAAGTATATGTTAAATCCAATACACACACACACACACACACACACACACACACACATTTATACAGTTATCTTGCTGCATAGGAAAAATCGGATCTAGAAAGAAAAAAAACCCTGAGAAAGAAAACAAAAATGCAAGCAACAGAAACTTAGTTAATTTCATGTAATCAAATTTGTCTGCTTTGCCTCCCATCATTTTCTTGTTTTGTCATGAATTATTCCATTACCTATAATTACAAAAGCCTTCCTAGATTCTCAATTTTTTAATGTTGTAATTTTTAAATATTTCATTTCTCTATTTGGAACTTATTGTCATATGTTATGGCATATGTCGGCCTAATGTTAAAACCAAAATGGTTCCCTCTTTTTATCATGAGTTCTCTACCTCATCACTCCACCTTAATGCATCCAGTCATGAGTTTTTTATTCCTGTAGTTTGATCTGAAATTTGTTGAACATAACCCATTCTGCATGTTTGCTTTTCATTATATATCTAATCTGTAAACTTTTCTATTTTGTAATGTTTTCCAAACAGTTTTGAAGATTTATAGTAAATGCTATTATCTAGTATTGCTAACCTCTCCTTCCCACTTAGTTTACATTATCCTTGCATTGCTTGTCTTTGTGTACTTCCACATAAATTTTATTATTTGCGCTAGCTCTGAAAAAAAACTCTTTGCTATTCTGATTGTTATGAAAATAAATATACAAATTAGTTTCAGCAATATTATCATTGTGATTATATTGACACAGTCCAACCAGGAACAATCACTCTATCTCCAATAATTTTAGCCATTTTTTCTAGATATTATGTTATTGGATTTACATATTTCATTTATTTACCTTGGTAGTTGTCCTTTTAAATATTTTATACATAATTTTGCGGTTTAGTATAATGGTTCCTTTTTTTCTTCCTGCCGGGTTTTGTTGGTAATATGTGGAATACCTGATGATTGATTTCTGTTCTTTTATTTTATATCCTGTTATTTTGCTGAAGTTATTGTTTTAATTAATTTCACAATGTACTTCCAAAGGAAAAATATACTTTATTAACTTCATAGGTGATTTTTTAAGATATAATTGGGAAAATATCTTTTGCAAAATAGCATCTATATAAATCAAGTTAAAAGTAGAAATGTGTTGGTACATATCAAACATCATAGCATTAATAGAACTACTTTTTAAAATTTAACTGATAATTTTCCTGGAATGCCATTAGTTGATACTTGATTTTTAATTTTAGAAATAAGGTTTCAGATATTCATAATCTGATTTCAATTTTACAGAATTTTTTAATAAATGCATTTGTTATTAGATATATATCTTATTTTATTTAGAACATTTTTTGGTTTTGAAATTATAAATATTACACTTCAGGTTTCTCTAAAAATCATCTCTAGTCATAACAGTATGAATTCATTGAGTTCTCTAATTGCACACAGTTCTGAAAAATGTGAATACCCCAGTTTTCCTGCTGATCTACTTGCTAGTAACCAGGGCAGAGTAGTCAACACTGTGGTAGAATCTCCCTATAGATTTTGCAACATTTTCCCCCAGTTTTCAAATAACCCACAAAATCTTTCCTAGAAAAGAGGAATTATAGATCAGAGGAATATCCAATACAAGTTTCTCCATATAACAAGACAATAACTTTATGAATTAACATTAACAAAAGAGAATACTAATCTCTAACTTAGTTAATGTTATTTTTTTTTCCTGTTTGTCCTTGAGTCTTTCACTTTCAGAAAGACTCAAAAGCACTACAAACCAATTGCTCTGGGATCATCTTTACAATTTTTCTGCTACTGATGTAGTCTTTTTCAACACATTCTGTTCTATCCTTACACCACTATACAGTACATATAAGCAGCAGATCTCAAATCTGCCCATCCACTTGCAAAAGAGGAAGAGATTTATTAAGAAAATAGGATGTTATGTCCAAATCAACAACATGCTCTGGAGTGTTAACACTCAGACAAAGAATTAAATAACTGAGGGAACTAGGGTAGGGCTTTAGAATATATGTGAAAGTTACAAAAGGCCTAAAAGAAAGGAAACTAATCGACCTCTAGGATCCAATTATATCTTTACAAGAAGCTTCTTGAGATAGAGAATATGGCTAGGAGAAGGTGAATTCTCTAAGATGGAAGAAGGGTGAGACTGTGCTGAATTTGAGGCCCAGGGACATTTTATCAAAGAAGAAAGTGTCGGGCGGAGCCAAGATGGCTGAGAAGACACACGCCACTTTCTAAGCTCTTCTCTTACCCTCTTTATCAATATTACAGCCCAAAATAGTCTTGGGTGCTAAATTGAAAGATAAAAGTGAACAACCACCAGCCAAAGAAAATCTGCAGTCCCCCAAAAAGGTTGGTTCGGGGCCAGGGGAGATCGCGAGCGGGGAGTTAGCCGAGGAGTCTCAAACCGAGGGTGAAGGCAAGATCTCAGCACAAGCCCACGCCCCAACCCCATACGGGCTTCTCCTTGGGAGTTTGGATCCCGCCGCAGGAGGCGAGCCTGGGTTAGCCTCCTCTGCAAGTGGGAGCCCGGCTTGGGGCCAAGAGCTTTTCCAGGGCCTTTTGGATCAGGCAGAGTGGGCAGAGTTTGCGGCTGCGGTCGCGGTCTGCGGTTGGTCTGTGGTCTGGGTCAGCTGCCAAACCACAGTCCCACAAGAGGCCCGGCCTAGTGACACTTTCACCCTTAAATTTAGCCCGGGAACCCCAACCCCCAGCCCTACTAACAGTTTAAGTCGGCCAGTGCTGAATCCACTTCCTTTGGGGGAAGGGCTCCACCAAGACCCCATACCCCGGGCCGGAAACGGTTTAAATCTTTCCCTCTGCAGGGAAGCTGGAACCCCGCCTAGAGACCTCCCCAAAGGCTTTAAAACATGAATAAAAAGATGAAAAGAACGATAGACAGCTTCTATGCAGAAAAAGAGCAGGCAGCAAACCTGAAGAGACCTCAAAAGCAAAATTCACGACTGTCCTCCTTTACATTCTCTCATAGAAGAGACCATTAAAAGTCTCAAAAGGGGGACGGGAGCCAAGATGGGGAAAGACACACGGTCTTTAACTCTTCTCCCTCTTTATCAATATTATTCGAGCCTCAAAATAGTCTTGACTGCTACACCAGGTAAGAACAGAAAACCACCGCCGAAAAAATCTGCAGTCTCCCAAAAAGGTTGGTTCCAGGGCCAGGGGGAGATAAACAACTGGGAGGTTAGGTTCAGGAGAGTCTCCCGAGGGGTGAAGGCACAGATCTCAAAAGCAGCAGCCCCAACCCGGGCAGGGGGTTTTCCTGGGGGCAGTTAGATCCTGCACGGCAGGAGGGAGGGGTTAAACTCAATGCCGGGGAGCTCGGCTTAAAGTTTTTCCAGGGCGGCATCAGGCAGAGGCTGGGCAGGTTTGTGGCGTCCACTGCATTCTGCACTCAGCTGCTAATACCACAGTCCCAAAAGAGGCTCCGGCCTGGGGGTGAATTTCACCACTTGTCTTAGCCTGGGCAAGCGATAACCCCAGCCCTACCAAGGGTTTGATACCGGCCAGTGCTGAATCCACCTCCTGTTGGGGGAAGGAAAACTCTCACAAGAGCACTCCCATACCGACAGGAAATGGGTTTACATCTCTCCCTATTCTGCAGGGAAGCTGGGCCCCCTTGCCCAGGAGACCTACCCAAAGGCTTTTTAAAACATGAATAAAAAGATGAAAAGAACAATTAAAATTTATGCAGAAAAAAGAGGTCACAAACCTGAAGAGACCCAAACACAAAAATGCATCAGATTCCTCCACATAATGCTCTAAGAAGGGCCATTAAAAGTCTCAAAAGAGGTTAGAAATTAAATGGGGAAAGGAAAGAGGTTCAAAGAGGCAACCTTTGAAATAGAATTGAAAGTTAAAAAATTCTCAGGAAGTAGGAAACAAATTAGTGAATTGAAAAAGAATAATTCACTTAAAAAAAAAAATTAGTGAAATGGAAAAAATTCCACAGACCAAAACAACATCAAAAACTCAATTGGACATATACAGAAAGAAGTAAAAAAAAGCTAATAAGAAAAATAAATTTAAAATTAGAACTAACAAATTGAAACCTAATGATGCATTGAGACAGCAAGAATCAGTCAAGAAAACAAAAATGACAACCGAAAAACCACAATTATCACTCTAAAACGAAGACTTGGAAAAGATCTAGAGAGATAATCTGAGGATTGGCTGACTTCCAAAACTATGATGAAAAAAGAGCCTAGATACATTTTCAAGACATCATCAAAGAGAACGCCCAGATAATAAGAATCAGGGTAAAATAGATGAAAGAATTATCGAACACCTTCAAAGAAATCCTAAAATAAAACCCAAGGAATATTAGGGCCAAATTTCAGAACTATCAGATTAAGGAAAAATTTTACAAAGGTAAAAAAAACCATTTAAATACCAGGTGCCACAATAAGGATCACCCAAGATCTGGCTGCTCTACATTAAAGGAAAGAAGGGCCTGGAAAAGATATTCCAAAGGACAAGAAATTGAGATGAGCCAAGAATAAACTACCCAGCTGTTGAGCATTTTCTTCCAGGAAGAAGATGGATATTAATGGAACAAAAATTCATTTGTTTCTGAAGAAAAAACCAGAACTAAACAAAAAATTGATCTCCAAGAATAGAACCAAGAGATGCAGAAAGGTAAAAATAACTCTTGAGAATTGTATTGTGGATATACAAAAGAATACATGATAATTTATTGTACTGATATAACATGAAAAGGGAAGTAGATAAGGAAAAGGGGACAGAAAAGGTGGGAAGGAGGATAAAGGGAAACCCAATCCACAAGAGAGCTGGAAATTATCATATCTGAGGAATTTGAGGGGGAGGAACATTGTGTGAATCTTACCTCATCAAAGTTGGCTCAAAGAAAATAATTGACACTTGTTTTAGGAAAATTTCTCTCGCCTCATAAAACGGGGAAGGAAAGGAAAAAAGGAGTAATAGGGAAGGAAGGGAAAGACTCAAAGGGGAGGGAGGAATTATAAAGAGGATAAGTATCTGGTACAGAGGGTTTATAAGTTTAAAAAGGGGAAAGAGGGTTGGGGAGGCAAGAATAAAGCACAATCTGGGTTATTAGGATGGCAGGAACACAGATTTATAATTCTAACCAAATGTAATGGATGAACTCCCTTAAAAGAGGGAGGCAGATAGCAGACTGGATCAAAAGTCAGAACCAATATGTTGTTTTACAAAAACACATTTAAAGCAGGATGCAAGAGTAAAAGTAAAAAGGCTGGAGCAAATCTATTGCTTCAGGTGGTCAAAAGAAGCCATCCTTATCTCAGATCGAAAGAAAATTGATCAATTAAAAGAGATAAGGAAGGAAACACATCCCTAAAGGGAGATAACAACGAAGCAATATCAATTATTAAACATATATGCACCAAGTGGTATGGCACTCAGCTTCCAAAGGAGAAGTGAGAGTTGCAAGAAGAAATGACCAAAACTGTAATATAGAGATCCAACCTGCACTCTCAGAATTGACAAACCAAAGCACAAACAAAAGAAAGAAATTAAAAGTAATAGAATTTGAAAATTGGGTGTTGGATCTTTGGAGAAATTGAATGAGATAGAAGGGAATATACTTTCCCTCAGCAGTTATGGAACATATTCAAAATTAATCATATTAAGGACAAAGACCCTAAATTAAATGCAAAAAAGAGAAATAGAAATCTTTTCAGATCATGATGCAATAAAACTACATTCAACAAAGTTAGGGAAATAGACCAAAAGTAATTGAAACTAAACAATCTCACTTAAAGAATGATTGGGAAAGAGCAAATTATAGATACAATTAAATTTCACTCAAGATAATGACAATGAGAGACATCATAACCAAAATTTGTGGATGCAGCAAGCGAATAAGAGGATTATATCCTTAGAGGCTTACTTGAAAAAACAAGAAAGAAAAGATTAATGAATTGGGTTGCAACTAAAAAAATAAAAAAGACCAAATTAAAACCCCAATCAAAATACTAAATTTTGGAAATTCTAAAATTAAAAGGAGAATTAAAATATTGAAAGTAAAAAAAAACTATTGAACAATTAAAAAACTAAGAGTTGTTCTATAAAGCCAATAAAATAGATAAGCCTTTGGAAATCTGATTAGAAAAGGAGGAGGAAAATGAAATTAGTATTTTAAAAATAAAAGGGAAAACTTTCCCCAATGAAAGGAAATTAGAAATAAAAATTATTTGCTCAACTTATGAATAAATTGATAACCTAAGCGAAATGGATGGACTACCTTAAAAATACAACTTCCCAACCTAATAGAGGGAGTAAACTGAATAGTCCCATTTCAGAAAAAGAAAAGAACAGACTAAACAACCCTGAAATCCCAGGACCAGATGGATTTACATGTGAATTTTTAAAACATTTAAAGACAATGTCCAATGCTATATTGTTTTGATAAAATAGGAACAAAGGAGTCCTACCAAATTTTCTATGAGCCAGACATGGTACTGATATCAAACCAGGTAGGCTGAAAACAAGAAAGAAAATTATGACCAATCTCCTATTGATATTGATCTAAAATCTAAATAGATATTAGAAAAGATAAGCAAATCATTCAAGATAATAAGACCATGATCAAAGTAGGATTTATACCAGGAATGAGGGTGGTTCAATATTAGGAAACTTATCAACATAATTGTCAATAACCAAAATTAACTAAAACCATATATCTCTCAATAGATGAGAAAAAAAGCATTGATAAAAATCCAAAATCCATTCCTATTAAAAACACTTGAGAGTATAGGAATAAATGGTTTCTAAAATAATACAGCATCTATTTAAAACCATCAGGACACATGTAATGAGAACAACCTGCAAATTCCCAATAAGATCGGGGAAACAAGGTGCCCATATCACCTTTATATTAATATTGTATTAAACCTAGCTAAGCAATAAGAGCTGAGAAAGAGATTAAAGGAATAAGAATAGGCAAGAGGAAGCCAATTATCACTCTGCGATGACATAGGTATATAGAAGAACCCTCAGAATTCTGCTTAAAAAGTTATTAGAAATAATCCCAACTTTAGCAAATTGCTGGTTATAAATAAACCCAATAAGTCATCAGCATTCTTATATATCACTAACAAAACCAACAGTCAGAGTTACAAAGAGAACCATTTAAGTAACTACTGATAATATAAAATATTTAGGAATCTATCTGGGGAAAATCAGAAACTGATGAGCAAAATTACAGACCACTTTAACACAAATTAAGTCTGGATCTAACCAATTGAAAATATTAAATGCTCTTGATAGGGAGCAAATATAATAAAGATGACAATATTACCTAAACTAATCTATTTATTAGGTATACCAATCAGACTCCAAAAACTAATTTTAATGACCTAGAAAAATAAACAAAGTTCATATGGAAAACAAAAGGTCAAGAATTTCAAGGAATTAACAAAAAAAATCAAATGATGGTGGCTTAGCTGACAGATCAAAACTATACCATAGCAGCAGTTACCAAAACTATTGGTATTGGAGGAATAATTAGTTGGATCAGTGGAATAATTAGTCTAAGGGATAAAACAGTCAACAAATATACAACCTAGTTCTGATAAACCCAAAGTCCCAGCTTTGGGATAAGAACTTACTGTTTGATAAAAATTGTGGAAAATTGGAAACTACCATAGAAACTAGGCATTGATCCATACTTTAATGATACACCAAGATAAGGTCAAAATGGGTTCATGACCTAGCAAAAGAATGAAATTATTAATAAATTAGAGGAACATAGGATAGTTTACCTCTCAGACCTGTGGAAGGGGAAGGTTTTTGACCAAAGCAGAACTAGAGATCAATTATGATCCAAATAAAAATTTGATTATACCAAACTGAAAAGTTTTTGTACAAACAAAACTAATGCAGACAAGATTAAGGAAGCAATAAACTGGAAAATATTTTACAGTCAAGTTCTGATAAAGGCCTCATTTCCAAAATATAGAGAATTAACCTAATTTATAAAAATCCATTCTCCAATTGAAAAATGGTCAAAGGATATGAACAGAAATTTCAGATGAAGAAAATTGAAACTATTTCTAGTCATAGAAAGATGTCCAAGTCATTAAATCAGAGAAATGCAAATTAAAAACTCTAAATACCATACACACCTGTTAGATTGGCTAAGATGACAGGAAAAAATAATGATGATTGTTGGAGGATGTGGGAAAACTGGACATTATTCATTTGGAGTTGGAACAATCCAACCATTTTGAGAGAGTAGTTTGAACTATGCTAAAAGTTATCAAAGTATACCCTTTGATCCAACAGTGTTACTACTGGATTATATCCCAAAGAGATTATAAAGAAGGGAAAGGACCATGTGAGAATGTTTGTTAGCCCTGTAGTGGCGAAACTGGAAACTGAATGGATGCCCATCAGTTGGAGAATGCTGAATAAATTGTGGTATATAAAATTATGGAATATTACTGTAAGAAATGACCAACAGGATGATTTCAGAAAGGCCTGGAAAGACTTAAGAACTGGATGCTATGAAATGAGCAGACCAGGAGATCATTATATACTTCAACAACAATACTAGATGATGACCAGTCCTGATAGATCAGGCCATCCTCAGCAACGAGAAACCAAATCATTTCTAATGGAGCAGTAATGAACTGAACTAGCTATACCAGAAAGAACCTGGAGATACTAAAACCATTACATTGATTTCCAGTCCCTAATTTATGACACCTGCACTTTGATTTCTTCACAGTAATTGTAAAAATTCAGAGTCTGTTCTTTTGTACAGCAAAAATAATGTTTGGTCATAATACTTATTGTGTATCAAGTTATATTTAATATTTAACATCTACTGGTGATCCCGCAAGGGAGGTGGGGGGTAAGAGGTGAAAAATTGGAACAAGAGGTTTGGCAGTTGTTAATGCTGTAAAGTTACCCATGTATATATCCTGTAAATTAAAGGCTATTTAAAAAAAAAAAAAAAAGTAAGTCTCAAAAGAGAGTTAGAAGATAAATGGGGAAAGGAAAGAGAAGCCTTACAAGAGAGCAACAACTTCCTGAAATACGAATTGAAAAATAAAGAATTCACTAGAAAATAGGATTGTGAATTGAAAAGACAAAGAATCAAGAAATGGATCTGTGAATTGAAAGAAAATAATTCACTAAAAAAATTAGTGAAATGGAAAAAATTCACAGACCAAAACAATACATTCAAAACTCAATTGGACATATACAGAAAGAAGTAAAAAGCTAATGAAGAAAATAATTCTTTAAAATTGAACGAACAATTGAAATAATGATTCATTGAGACAGCAAGAATCAGTCAACAAAAAAAAAATGACAAACTGGAAAAACCACAGAATTATCTACTTGAAAAACGACAGACTTGGAAAAATAGATCTAGGAGAGATAATCTGAGGATTATTGGGATTTCAAAACTAATGAAAAAAGAGCCTAGATACTATTTTACAAGAAATCATCAAAGAGAACTGCCCAGATGTAATAGAATCAGAAGGTAAAATAGGCATTGAAAAGAATTCATCGAACCTCCTGAAAGAAACCCTAAAATAAAACCCAAGGAATATTTGAAAATTCAGAACTATCAGATTAAGGAAAAATTTTAAAGCAGCCAAAACCATTTAAATACCGAGGTGCCCAATAAGATCACCCAGATCTGGCTGCCTCTACATTAAAGGAAAGAGGCCTGAAATATGATATTCAAAGGCACAAGAACTTAATGAGCCAAGAATAAACTACCCAGTAGCTGAGCATTTTCTTCAGGGAAAAGATGGAACATTTAATGAAACAAATGAACCCATTTGTTTCGAAAAAAACCAATTAAACAAAAAAATTTGATCTCAAGAATAGAACTCAGAGATGCAGAAAAGGTAAAAATAACTCGAAGAATTATTTCTTGTGGATATACAAAAAGAATACAAAAATTTGATTGTACTGATATAACATAAAAAGGGAGTAGATTGGAAAAAGGATATGGCATAATAAGGTGGAAGGAGGGAAAAAGAAACCACATCCACAAAGAGGCTAAGAAAACTTATCATATCTGGGAATTTAAGAGAGGGAGAAACATTGTGTGAATCTTACTCATCAAGAGTTGGCTAAAGAAAAATAATTGACATTTGTTTTAGAGAAAATTCCCTCGCTCATTAAAAAAGGGAGAAAAAGGAAAAGAAAAAGAGTAATAAGGAAGGAAGGGGAAAGACTAAAGGGGAGGGAGGGATTAAAAGAGGATAAATATCGTGATACAAAGGGTACATAAGTTTAAAGGGGAAAAGAGGGTTGGGGAGGCAAGAATAAGTAAAGCACAATCTGGGGTTATTAGGATAGGAAATAAATTTAGTAATTCTAACCGTAAATGTAATGGGATAAAACTCCCCATAAAGAGGAAGGCAGATAGCAGACTGGATCAAAAGTCAGAACCCACAATATGTTGTTTTACAAAGAAACACATTTAAAAGAGGGGATACATATGAGTAAAGGTAAAAGGCTGACAAAATCTATTATGCTTAGGTGAAGTCAAAAGTAGGGTAGCCATCCTTTATTTCGATCAAGCAAACAAAATGATCTAAATTAAAAGAGATAAAGAAGGAAACTACATCCTGCTAAAGGGTAGCATAAACAAAAAGCAATATCAATATAAACATATATCCCAAGGTATGGCACTCAGCTTCCTAAGGAGAAGTTAGAGAGGAAGGAAATGACAACAAACTGTAATAGTAGGAGATCTCAACCTTGACTCTCAGAATTAGACAAATCAAACCACAAAACAAATAAGAAAGAATAAAGAAGTAAATGAATATTAGAAAAATTAGGTATGTTGGATCTTTGAGAAAATTGAATGGAGATAGAAGGGAATAACTTTCTTCTCAGCAGTTCGGAAATATTTAAAAAATTGACCTAAAGGACATAAAGACTAAATTAAATGCAAGAAAGCAGAAATAGTAGCTTTCTTTCAGATGGATGCAATAAAACTATATTCAACAAAAATTAGGAAAAGACTAAAAAGTAATTGGAACTAAACAATTATCTTTAAAGAAGTTGGGAAAGCGCAAATTATAGATACAATTAATAATTTCACTAAGATAATGACAAATGATGAGACATCATACCAAAATTTGTGGGATGCAACAAAGGTAAAAATAAGAGGAATTTTATATCCTTAGAGGTTACTTGAAAAAACAGAGAAAAAGATTAATGAATTGGGCTTGCAACCAAAAACTAAAAAAGACCAAATTAAAACCCCAATCAAATACTAAATTGAAACCTAAATTAAAAGGAGAAATTAAAATATTGAAAGTAAAAAACTATTGAACTAATTAATAAACTAAGAGTTGGTTCATGAAAAAGCCAAAAAATAGATAAGCCTTTGGTAAATCTGATTAGAAAAAGGAGGAGGAAAATGAAATTAGTAGTCTTAAATAAAGGAAACTTTCCACCAATGAAGAGGAAATTAGAGAAAATAATAAGGAGTTATTTTCTCAACTTATGAAAATTGATAACCCAAGTGAAATGGATGACACCCAAAATACAGACTTCCCAGACTAACAGAGGAAGAAGAAGTTTGAATAGTCCCATTTCAGAAAAGAAATAGAACAGGCAATTAAACAACTCCCCAAAAAAACCCAGGACCAGATGGTTAATGGAATTACCAAACATTTAAAGAACAATTGGCCCAATGTATAATAAATTTTTGATAAAATAGGAATGAAGAGTCCTACAAATTCTTCTATGACAAGACATGGTACTGATAACCCAAATGAGGAGGCTGAAAACAGAAAAGAAAATTATAGAAATTCCCTAATGAATATTGATCTAAAATCTTAAATAAGATATTAACAAAAAGATCAGAAATCATCTCCAAGATAATACACTATGATCAAGAGGATTAAAACCAGGAATGCAGGGCTGGTTCAATATTAGAAACTATCAATAAATTCCATGTAATAAACAAATTAACAAAATCATATGATCATCTCAATAGATGCAGAAAAAGCATTTGATAAAACAACATCCATTCCTATTAAAAACACTTGAGAGTATAGGAATAAATGGACTTTTCCTTAAAATAATCAGCAGTCATTATTTAAAACCATCAGCATCTTGTAATGGAGACAAACTGAACCAATCCAACAAGATCTGAGGAAACAAGGTTGCCCACTATCACGTTACTATTTAATATTGTATTAGAAACGCTAGCTATAGCAATAAGAGCTGAGAAAGAGATTAAAGGAATAAGAATAGGCAATGAGGAAGCCAATTCCTCTTTGCCGATGCATGATGGCTACCTAGAGAACCTAGAGATTCTGCTAAAAGTTATTAGAAATAATCCACAACTTTAGCAAAGTTGCTGGTTATAAAATAAAACCCAATAAAGTCATCAGATTCTTATATATCACTAACAAAATCCAACAGTGAGTTACAAAGAGAAATTCATTAAAGTAACTAATGATAATAAAATTATTTAGGAATCTATCTCAAGGGAAAATCAGAAACTTTATGAGCAAAATTACAGACCACTTTTCACACAAATTAAGTCTGATCTACCAATTGGAAAAATATTAAATGCTCTTGGATAGGGCGAGCAAATTAATAAAGATGACAATTACCTAAACTAATCTAATTTAGCGCATCCAATTAGACTCCCAAAACTATTTTAATGACCTAGAAAAAATAACAACAAAGTTCATATGGAAAAACAAAAGGTCAAGAATTTCAAGGGTAATGAAAAAAATCAAATGATGGGCTTGGCTGTACCAGATCTAAAATTATATTATAGAGCAGCAGTTACCAAAACTATTTGGTATTGGCTAAGGAATAGATTAGTTGATCAGTGAATAGATTAGGTTCAAGGGACAAAACAGTCAACAAATATAGCAACCTAGTCTTTGAAAACCCAAAGATCCCAGCTTTGGGATAAGAACTTACTGTTTGATAAAATTGCTGGGAAAATTGGAAACTAATTATGGCAAAACTAGCATTGATCCACTTAACGCCGATGCAAGATAAAGGTCAAAATGGGTTCAAGGACCTAAGCATAAAGAATGAAATTATTAATAAATTAGAGGAACATAGGATAGTTTACCTCCTCAGACCTGTGGAAGGGGAAGGTCTTTATGACAAAAGAGAACTAGAGATCATTACTGATCACAAAAAAAATTTTGATTATACCAAACTGAAAAGTTTTGACAACAAAACTAATGCAGACAAGATTAGAAGGAAGCAACAAACTGGGAAAAATTTTTACAGTCAAAGGTTCTGATAAAGGCCTCATTTCCAAAAATAGAAGAATTAACTCCTAATTTATAAAAATCAAGCCATTCTCCAATTGAAAAATGGTCAAAGGATATGAACAGACAATTCTCGATGAAGAAATTGAAACTATTTCTATCATATGAAAGATGCTCCAAGTCATTATTAATCAGAAAATGCAAATTAAGACAACTCTAAGATATACCACACACCTGTCGATTCTAAGATGACAAAAAATAATGATGATTGTTGGAGGGGTGAAACTGGGACATTGATGCATTGTTGGTGGAGTTGTGAACGGGTCCAACCATTTTGTAGAGTAGTTGTAACTATGCTCAAAAAGTTATCAAACTGCATACCCTTTGATCCAGCAGTGTTACTACTGGGATTATTCCCAAAAGAGATTATAAAGAAGGGAAAGGGACCTGTATGTGCACGAATGTTTGTGGCAGCCCTTTGTAGTGGCTAGAAATTGGAAACTGAATGGATGTCCATCCGTTGGGAATGGCTGTAATTGTGGTATATGAAAATTATGGAATATTACTGTTCTGTAAGAAATGACCAACAGGATGATTTCAGAAAGGCCTGGAGAGACTTACAGAACTGATGCTGAGTGAAATGAGCAGGACCAGGAGATCATTATATCTTCAACAATTAGATGATGACCAGTTCTGATGGATCAGGCCATCTTCAGCAACGAGATCAACCAAATCATTTCTAATGGAGCGTAATGAACTGAACTAGCTATGCCCAGAAAGAACTCTGGAGATGACTAAAAACCAATTACGAATTCCAACCCATATTTATACACCTGCATTTTTGATTTCCTTCACAAGCTAATTGTACAATAATTCAGAGTCTGATTCTTTTCTACAAGCAAAAACGTTTTGGTCAGGTATACTTATTGTGTATCTAATTTATATTTTAAATATTTACATCTACGGTCATCCTGCCATCTAGGGAGGGGTGGGGGTAGAGGTGAAAATTGGAACAAGAGGTTTGGCAATTTTAATGCCTGTAAAGTTACCCATGTATAAATCCTGTAAATAAAAGGCTATTAAAAAAAAAAAAAAAAAAAAAAAAAAGCTCTCCACCTATCTAAAATTAAAACAGTGTCACTCCTTGAAGGAAAATACACATAGGTTATGAAGGAAAAACATAATTACCAAATGCTAACCATTGTGTCTTTCATGCCCCATCAACTCTTTAATAGAAAATGTCCTGAATCCTTTTAGTTTTTTTATTCATTGATAATGGTACCAGAAACATTATCATTATCTATGTTTATATCTATAGGGAAAAACTTTGTAACTGTGATTTCATCATGAAGTGAACTCCTCAAAATGGAGTATACATAGTGGGTCCCTCTTCTGCAATTTGTAGATTTAGAAACTTGCCAAAAGAACTGAAAAGTTAAATAACCAGTCCAGAGTCACACAGTGAGTAAGTATGAGATATGGGACTTGAAATTAATTTCTAAATCTATTTCTATATTTATATAAATATAGGTTTTGACATCTATACAGATAAATTTACATATCTTTACATATATTCAGAACATCTATATCTGGATAGATAAGAATGGGGAGGAATTATAACAATTATATTGTCATTGAAAGTTTTTTTTTCCTTTAAAATCATAGGGGAAAATAAATAAATTATGGCTATCAGTTATGAAACATTTTACTTCTCTTTAAATTATTTTAGGTAATTAGGTACTTTAGGAATTGCCATTTTTAAAATTGTACGTGGTTGAAAGAAGTCAATATGTTACATAGTGCTGAATGATCATACTCACAAATAGAACTAGTTAGGGCAATGGGGGGGAGGAGGGGAAGAGTCATTAATATACACTCAAAAGATCAAAAAAGGGGAAAGAATATAAGGTGTCTTAGAGTAAAAACAATAGAAAATAGAGACAGGAAAAAAATTATTAGACTATCTGAATGACACGGCAAAGTAAAAGCAGGAAGAGAAGGAGGAGGAGGAGGAAGAAGAGAAGGAAGAAAAAGAGAAAAGGAGGAGAAAGAAAAAAGGAAGAGAAAGACAAAAGAAGAAAGAAGAACAAAAAACAATAAGAACAAGAACAAGAAGGAATAAGAAAGAAGATTTCACACAAATGAATTGGATACAGAAATATATTTCATTCAGCAAGGAAATAGGATAAAGGAAGAGGGGGAAAAGTAACTAGTGGAAAAGTGAGTTAAGGGAGAGGTTAACTCTAAGCAAAACAAACTATAAGAATACATAAAAATATTTATATATCCTTTTTTGAGTTAGCACAAAATGATCAAAGAGGGTGATCATAAATTGAAGAAT
Source organism: Sarcophilus harrisii (assembly GCF_902635505.1). Lineage (NCBI taxonomy): Eukaryota > Metazoa > Chordata > Mammalia > Dasyuromorphia > Dasyuridae > Sarcophilus > Sarcophilus harrisii. The sequence goes on from NC_045426.1 coordinate 241,140,955, forward strand.
GAATGAACAATTTATGGTATATAAATATGATGGAATATTGTGCAAAATTCTTATCAGTGTGATAACTAAGATCACAGAGAGCTAAAAGTAAAATATGCTACACACTTTCTGATAGAGAGGTAAGTAATCAGACTGCAGAATCATATACACACATTCACTTATACACACACATTTTTTTTTAACAGAAAATTTGTTTTGATTGACTATACATGTTGAAGTGGAACTATTATTATATTGTTCTCATTTGGGGGTGATGTTAATGATAGACTGGCTGATTGAAAGAAAATATTAAAAGCAAACCTTAATCATTATATAAATGTGAACTATTATTATAACTATTAAGTAGCACTAAGAAATAAAGAGTTTGGATGATTTGCATAATCCTCCCAGATTTTAGACTCAAGTAGTTTTATGTCATTATTATTATGAATATTTACTTCAGCATTTTGAATGGCAAGCATATATACCTGCTTATCTCATAAGATTCTCTTCTGTGTATTCCACAATTTCATCCCAAAGGGTGAAATACTTCTTTGAATTCTATTAATATCACAAAAATGTTCATGGAACGCAGTCTTTCCTCTTTCTCTTTTATTCTTGTCATATTACCAGCCTAATTAAAATATCTGCAACCTTATCCAAGTTCTTAATATCTCCAGTGGGATATGGGTAAATGAAAGGGCATAAACAAGAGTTATAATAGTTTCATATAAAAGTTCAACCTATGAAAATTAATTACAATAGCAAGGCAATCTAAACAGCAATTTATTAAACAAACCCTTGACATTTGCCAGATGAAGAGACATGGTGGACAGAGGAAATATCAATTTAGAATGTAAACTCATTTTAAAACTATTAAAGAGAAGGATGATGAAAGATTATAACCAATATAACTTTTATAGGGCAGAAAAGTAGTAGAAAGTAAAAAGCTAGAAGTTTCTCCATAGAAAGTCATCTGGAAAGAATTTTAAAATGAATATGAAATGAGGGGAAAAAACTGGAAAAAAGAAAGGCATCTAAATATATATGTATATACAGTTTTTTTCACAATCAAGGATATTGGAGGAAACAAACCTGGATTCATTCCATAGTATGGTAATGAGAAAAACAGAGATGGGAAAGGTCTACACTCACTGAAAAAGTCCAAACTAGGTGATGTAAATTCGATGTTGGGGGCATAATTTTGAAGTAGTAAAATCTGGAATAGGACTCAGAGGAATATGAAGAAAATCCAACCTCTGTTGATTCTTAAAATGGAGTCTCCTAGAGAAACTCAGCAAAGCAAGAAAGAGGTGAGCCTTGTCAAGGGATATTCCATAAAGACCAAGCTGCAGGATTGATAAGCTATTCTAGCATAAGGAAAAACTAGATGCTGAGATAGCGATAGAATTATGGGGTTTTTTAGTCCAAAACATTAGGAACATGATTGAAAGAGGGAAGAGGGAAGGAGAGAGAGAGAGAGAGAGAGAGAGAGAAGAGAGAGAGAGAGAGAGAGAGAGAGAAGAGAGAGAGAGAGAGAGAGAGAGAGAGAGAGAGAGAGAGAGAAGCAGAGAGGGGGAGAGAAATAAAGAAAGAGAAAAAAGAGAGAGAGAGAGAGAGAGAGAGAGAGAGAAACAGAGAGGGGAGAGAAAAAAAGAAAAAAAAAGAGAGGGAAGGAAGAAGAAAAAGGAGAAAAGAAAGGAAACAGGAGGGGAAAAGAAGAAAAGGAAAGGGAGGGAAGAAAAGAGGGAGGAAAAGAGAGAGAGACAGACAGACAATTACAGAGATAGACAGAGAGAAAGACAAAGAGACAGAGATACAGAAAAAGAGAGAGACACAGAGAGAAAGACAGATGAAGAGACCCTCCCTATTACTTCCCTATTTTCCCTCCTCCACTCCCTATTATTTATGTATAGTTTTCTCCATTAGAATATAAGTTCCTTGAGAGTTGGTATCATTAGAAAACACAGACAAGATGGTGGAAAAAAGTCAGGAAGTTGTCCGAGTTCTCAGTTTCCCCTGAAGATGTTAAATCAAGCCTCTAAATGGATTCTGGAGTGACTAAAACTACAAAAAGACAATGTGAAACAAATTTTCAGTTTAAGATAACTTAAAAAGACTTCAGAAAAGGTCTCTCTCACTTGGGTAAAAAGGGGGGTGCAGTTCAGTTCATGTACTAGGAAGACAGCAGGAGGCTCTTAGTTATAGCATAGGTCAGCAACCATGCCCCATAGGCAAGCCTCAGGAGGTACAGTAGGCCAGCTGTTAAGGCCAGCATAAAAGGCATACTGCCCAGAATTCAGGGCAAAAGTAAGCCAGGCCTTCCCAGTGCAATAAACAAATTGCTAACCCTCAAGGCCTGGTACAGAGAGCCAGGGACTAGGTCTCTGGCTCAACACAAGAAGCTTGGCAAAGAATTCCTTGTGGCCCAAAAGCAGTGAAAAATTTTAAAAGTCAGAAAATAGACTAGAAAATGAACAAGAAAAGAAAAAGAACCTTGACCATAACAAGATACTATGGCAACAGGAAAGATCAAAACCCAAACTCAGAAGAGAACAACAGTATCAAAATCCCTGTTTGCAAAGCCTTAAAGAAGAATATGAACTGATCTCAAAACTAAAAGACATTTTGGAAGAGCTCAAAAATGATTTTAAAAATCAAGTTAGAGAGGCAGAAGAGACCTTGGGGAAAGTCATGAGTTATGCAAAAGAGAGTCAACAGCTTGGAAAAGCAAAGAGGGAGAAACAGACTGAAGTAAATAACTCCTTATAAAGTAGAATTAGCCAAATAAAAAATGTTCAAAATTTCAGTAAAGAAAAACTCCTTAAAAGTGCAAATGGAAAATAATAACTTTTATGAAATATCAAGAATCAGTTGAACAAAATCAAAAGAATGAAAAAAAGAAGTAAAAATAAAATATATCATTGAAAAAATAACCGACCTGGAAAAAACAGGTCCAAGAAATATAATTTGAGAATTATTGGTTAACCAGAAAGCAGAGAAACACACACAGAGAGACAGACAGAGGGAGGGAGATAGAGAGAGAGAAAGAGAGAGAGACAGAAAGAGACAGAGAGACAGAGAGACAGAGAGACAGAGACAGAGACAAAGACAGACAGAGGCAGAGACAGACAGACAGAGGCAGAGACAGAGAACTTAAATAGCATCTTTCAAAAAATTATGAAGGAAAACTCTGTTGATATCTTAGAAACAAGAGTAAAATAGTAATTGAAAGAATCGCTTATCATCTTCTGAAAGAGATTCTAAAATGAAAATTTCAATGATTACTATAGCCAGATTCTAGGAATATCAGGTCAAGAAGAAAATATGCAAACAACTAGAATGAAACAATTAAAATATCATGGAACCACGGTTAGGATTACATAGGACTTAGCAGCTTCAACATGAAAAGACCAGAGGTCTTGGAATATGACATTCCAGAAGGCAAAGGAGTTTGAATTACAACCAAGAATTGACTACCAAAAAATTGAGCATAATATTTCAGGAGACGAGATAGAAATTAAATGAAATAAATAAATGATTTTCAAATTTTCTTAATGAAAAGACCAGAGATGAACAAGAAATGTGAGCTTCAAATACAAGACTTAAGAGAAACATAAAAAGATAAACAGGAATGAAAGAAAAAATGTATCCAATAAAAAAAATCCAATTTATTTCCCTACACAGGAAGATGATGCATGTTAACTCTTTAAAAGTATCTCTATTAGGGCAGCTAAGAGGAGAATACATAGACAAAAGGTGTGGGCATAATTTGATAGTGACATGATAATATAAAAATTTAAGGAGTGAGAGGAAAAAAGGATTGTCCTGAGAAAAGAGGAAAGAGGGAGATAGAATGGGGCAAATTATATCACATAAAGAGTTATGAAAGACCTGGGAAAGAAGGGAGATGGTGAACATTATTTGAACCTCATTTATATCAGATTTAGCTCAAAGAAGAAATAACATACATTCAGATGGGTATAGAAATTTATCTTACCCTATAGAAAACTAGGAGGGGAAAGAATAAAGAAAAGGGTATGATGGAAAAAAGTATAATGGAAATGAGGGAAGATTTAGGAAGGCAGTGATCAGAGTTGGTAACATGTTTTCTTGAATTTAATTATCTATGACTTAGTACTATTTCTGATGACTCTTTGTCTCTATCTTGTCTCTGTCTCTCTGTTTTACTGTTTCTCTTTTTGTCGAAGTCCCAATATTTTTCTGTCTCTGTCTCCTCTGTCTCCCTGTCTCTTTGTCTCTCCTCTCTGTCTCTGTCTCTGTCTCTCTCTGTCTCTCTGTCTCTCTCTCTCTCTCTCTGTCTCTCATACACATGCACATCCACACACACACACACACACACACACACACACACACAAATACAAAAATTCTGAGAGGTAGGTTATTATTTTCCATTTTACAGTTGAGGAAATTGAGGCAAACAGAGGCTAGGTGAATTGACACACAACTTATATGTATATTTGGCCAGAAGACTCTGGTCTTCTTGACTCCAGGTTTTGTGATCTATCCACTACACTAACCATATCTTAAAGTATTCCTATAGATGGTGCCTTTTGCAATTTTACCCCATATTCCAAGTGCTCCATGAGGAGCCTGAGGAGCTCAGCCCTCAACAAAGAATGTGTAGCAATAATGAGAAGGGCCCTTCATGCAGGAAGAAATACTGTTATTTTTGTGTGTGGCTGGTAAAGAAACAGAATAGACATCTGTAGGCTCTTTTCCCAAATTTCTCCAAAGGGGTTGAAGGGTTCCTCTCTTTTCCTCAGAGAGAAGGAGTTCTAAACTAAAAGTTTATATATCTACTCCCTTAATTAGTATTTATCTAGGGATATGGACAAATTTCATCTAACTTCTGATCTATTTTAAAGGGTCAGGGTCACTTCAAGCTCTCTATCCAAGAGAACCTCATTTGTCACCAAATACCAGCTTCATGATGAACACATAGAGCACGTATCAAAGAAAATACATCTATACACATCAAAACAAAATAGCCATCAGAGAAGGTAAACCCTAGGAGAATATATACAATCTAAGAAGCTCTCTTGTTAGGAGCAAGGTAATTTAGCTCAACCAAGAAAGAGTAATTGATCTTATCCAAGTGGAATCTTCTCAAAGTTTTGAATATAACAAATTGGAGTGGGGAGTGGTAAAGACAATAAAGATCGGCAACTTTACTCATACCTTCCAAGTTTCTCTTACTTCAGAAACCTCAAGTAATGTTGACCTATCCCAACATAATGTGAAACAAACTAAAAGATTGATGAGTCCCAAAAAGGAACTGTCCTTGAAGAGTTTTGATGGGGTGCTGGATTTTTCACCACCTCTGCTCTTGTCACTCATGTGGGGCAGGACGGTCACTTCTACCAATAAAGAGAGAATCCCATACCAGTGGACTTGGGAAAACATTTTGCAAACCTTTGAAAAGATCATTCGAAGCAAGTCCAAAACCTGAAAGCACACAGTATAAACACATCCATCACCATTTTAAAACAACAGGGACAATTCTCTTGGAGTCCCAGGCAACCAAACTTCAGTACCATTAAAACTAATATAAATAAATACACATTAAAAATACATGTAGTAGATATGACACTATAAAATTATTAAGTATAAAAAGTATTACCTGTGAGAATATTAGAATGATGGCAAACCTAACTACAGATAAAATTTGTAACCCATGTATATTTCAGAAGTCCATGCATATCCATGATACTCAGCAATCAATCAAAAAGGACAGTCTTCTAATTAACAAAACAAAGTTATCTAGCTTCCACAATAACACTATCAGTAGACGTTTATGTAACATTCAACTTCACTATAAATAGTAATGTATATGCACATCAACAAACAAATATTGCTATAGGATGAACACAACACAAAAGACAGTGAAATGATCATAACAAAATAAAAAGAAACATAGTCAGAATTGGTGAAGAATCCAATCCCCCTTCAAAACTCTTCAAGGACAGTTCCTTTTTGGGACTTATCAGTCTTTTAGTTTGCTTCACATATTATTGGGATAGGTCAATCCCACTTGAGGTTTCTGTAGTAAAAGATTTTGTGAAGACATGAGTGAAGTCTCCAGCATGTCCAGCATGCAATTATATGCAAGGACCTTTTCATAGAAGCAATCTGTACCATTTTTGCTTTTCTTGAATCATGTGAAACTATATTTTCAGGTTTTCCTGTAACATTATAACTTATCCTAATGATTGAACAAATGGGTTAGTTCTTCTGTCACCAAGTATTCTATTCATGAATTAGTTGTTGTGCCTGCATTAATACTTCATATAGATTGACAATGAGGATCATTGTCACCTGAGTTGACAAACCATTCCAGATTGACTATCATTATATTTGAGTTCTGTGGATTAAATATGACCTTTAGAAATTTCTGAAGCATTTTAAGGCAATAAAGGAGTTTCCTCTGAGTTTAGTTCTGCTGTATAATTAAAAAAAATAAACCTCAGCTTCCTTCACTGTATGCATTACTCAATGCCCACATTTAGCTCAGAAAGTCTTTGCCCAGCTAGTAGACAGTATTTTTTATCAGTTTTTTTTTCCCTGAATAAATATCCATTAGTTCTTTACACATACTCATTAGATAGTCCAATTAACTTTCTAACTCTCCTGTGGGCTTCGACGGTAATTGTGATGAATAGTCTTGATAGGGCTTTCTATGGGAGAACTATTTTGTAAACAGAAAAGTTGCCCAGAATCTGACTTATTTTGTATGGCTTAGCTGTCTATTGGTCAGCTAATCTCTCTTCCTCAGATAAAAATAAAATAGTATCCACTATACAGGTTCAAAACTAAAAACCACTGACTGTCAAAATTGTTCAGAGTTTGTTAATCTTTGGAAACATTTGTAACTTTCCATTTTTCTTAGTCACACCCACTATGAGTGATGCATAAAGACTTTTGGATTAGATGACAATGCGATTAAGCAGCTTTTCTTTGAGCTGATTTCTGAGATTTGAGAAATCTGCCTAAATCGTTCTCTGAATGGTCAGGATTTGGTGAGTTACATTCTGTTGATTATACCTTAATCACATTCTATATCCCACTCATGCAATGAACATTTTTTTTTTATTTAGTTCCATTCTTCTGTTTCTAGGGAGTTCCCAAAGACAAATATTTCTGGATCCAGCTCCAAGGATGAGAGTTGGGGCTCCTGTGATATTCATATTTATCTCTATCCTTTTCTGTTTGTGCACAGTCTTGCATAGATGGTCAGAGAGTACAGTTATTGGTACTGTGTGAAACAGTATTGTTCACAAAAACAATCAGAGACTCTCAGAGTAAAAAAACAAACAAAAAAAGGGGTTTATTACAATCTCCCGAGAAAGAACATCTTGCTTATCAGCAAAGAAATGCCAAACATAAACTGGCAAACAAGACTAAATGGGTCCTTGAGCCCCCCAAATCCCAAACCTCCAGACTGGCCTTTTCTGCCATTGTTTGGGGGAATCCAGTCTTACATTCTAATCTCAAAATCTAACCCCAAAAATAGAAGAATACAAGAAATAAAACACTTAAGAGAATTCAAACCCATCTTCACCTTTAAAAGAAGTACTTACATGCTAATTAAGAGGTGGTAGGAAATATGAGGGGACAACACCTGCAATTTTCTAGCTATTTCTCTATTTGTTATTATAGTTTAAGGCTATATTCCTAGAAGACCATCTTCACTCAGTAAATTCCACACAGGTCCTAGTTTGTGATTCACTGTATCCTGCTGATTTTTTTCAGGTCCTGTGACTTCAGTTCAACAATGATGATATTGCTCTCTTGCTTTTCTTCTGTCACCCACACTCAAGATGACCTGGAGTCTAAGGTGCTTCTGAATTATATTGTTCCTGGAAGATCAGGAGTATAGGTCTCATTTGGCCCATTGTTGGCAATGGTTTCTGCATCTGCATAGTTTTGATGATATCAGTAGCACCAGGGTCATGTATCAAGTCCTAGAATGATATTTATAATATAATTTTTCTTGTATTTACAAGATCCATAGTCTTACCTCCACATCAGTATATTCACAAATTATTCTACCCAAGGAGGAAATCTATAAGTTTTTCAACTTTTTGCTTGATATTACTTGAAAAAAATATCATAGGGTTCTTATGACTGTCCTCAAACATCTGAATGAAAGATTGTCTACATTCTTGCCAGTTAACATTTGAATTCTTCTTTATGAGGTTATTTACTGACTTTGTGGTGCATCCCTTAAGATCTTTGATAACTTCTAGACCTTGTCTATCTTGGGACCTTCTGATATCCTAGGTGCATGCTTGAATACCCAACTCAGGTCTCTTAATTTTGTTCTTCCTGGAGATACTGATCAAACCCAGGAAATTCATGGTTTTTGTATTCTATCAGAAGTACGGCCTCCATCTCCCACATTGATGGAGCTTCCTATTGCTTGCAGCAATAAGTGCAATATGTTATATTTGGCAATCAAAGTCTTGCATAAACTAGTCAATTCTTCTCTTTTCAGTTGTTTTTACACATTACTCTCCAATACTTTTGTTCCAACCAGTGACACTGGTCTCCTGGTTCTTCATGAATAAGATATTCTATTCCTCTGCTCCATGAATTATCTCTGGCTATCTCTTAACCCCTAAACTTTTGGGGCACCTGCTTCTGCTCTAACTTTTGATCTCTTGGTTTTGGAAATCCCAACTAAAATTCTGCATTTCACATAGAAAGTCCTCCCCATTTTCTCTTAATCCAAGGTTCTTTTTTTCAAAAAAAAATTCTAATTATGTTGTATATAGTTTGCTTTATATTTATTTGCATATTAATTCATCCATTAGATTACAAATTCTTGGAGGCCAGGGACTGTTATTTGCCTCCTTTCATCATCTCCTGTTCTTAGCATAGAGTCTGGCTTTCACTAGGTGCCCAGTAAATGTTTACTGATTGATTAAAATTCACTCTTAAAAGGGTATGGATGTTTGGAAATACAAATACAAACCAAGCTGTGAGTGGAAAATAATTCCTATTTGCATTCATTCTAAGCCATCAAAACCTAGATAACGACCCCCTATAAGTCCTGAACTAGGATTTTTATTGGCCATTCAATAAATGCCTGAGGAGGTGTAGGCTTAATGTATAGTCAAATAACTCTATTTAAAATGTAATGGAAAACCCTAAAGAAGACAAAACAAAAGAAAACATTGAAAAAGCACAGGACTGAAAGTAAATTCTCCAAATTTTTAATGGGAAAAATAGTTTCCATTATAACTTGCAAAAACATAAAACCAAAAATGATACTCCTACTGATATAGCTCCCACACAATTGGGTTCAGCATGTGTGATGAAGCTCCTCATATAAAGATGGATCCATGCATGACAAGGACCATTATTTTACCTGTGGCAGAATAGAAATCTGTAGTCTCTTTTCCCATAATTCTTTTCCAAGGGAGGCTTTCATTCCTGTCAAGAGAGATAGCAGAAAGTTGGTCCCTGTAGTCTCTCTAGTCTTAATAGAGAGCAGGGGGATCAGTATAGAAGCAAATCTATTTGCTCCCTTAAATAATATTGATGAAGGACACATCTGAAACAGTGGTCTTGCGTGGTGCCACAGTTTCTTTTTATTGTCCTGCCTCAGTTTCCCTAAATAGTTCTGCCTCAATTTCCCTAAATCGTTCTGCCTCAGTTCCTTGAATTGTTCAGCCTCAATCCTCCTGGCTGTAAGCCCCCCTGCCCCCGTTCATTAGGACTGAGATAATTAGGGCTGTAGAGATCTGGCCATTCTGACATTCCAAAAAATAAGACTCTGATTGTCCTATCTCAGATACCTAATTGGCATCCTCTATCTCTAAGTTCCCGACTTTCTATCTCTAAGTGACTATCCCTCTTCACTCCCAGTTTATCAGAATTTATGGCCCTAATCCCCGACCCTGTCAGAACTGGATTGATGGTCCGTCCCTGGAAATTCCCACTCTCAATGTTCGGGCATCACCCCCTGCCTTTGTCTCCCTGATCTTGGAGCCACATATATAGTTCATTGGACTTTCACATTCGATGGTGATGCTGAATGCTTTAAGACATCAGACCTGGGACCAAATTGGATCCTTTGGTCCCAGAAAATCTCTCCCTCTCAGAAATCCAAATAAAATATTAAAAAGCCTCTAATCTCTTCTTGCCTCAGTTTCTCCAACATAACATTTTTAACTGAATCATAATTTACTATCAGTAAATATTATATATATATATATGTACATATATATATATATTCCTATTTTACGTGCCTATATACACAGTGACAAGATTGAGACAGCAATCTTATGATTCTATGATAATGATTCTAAATACAAAGCACAAGGTTCAAGTTACATTGACAAAATCATAGTGGTATTCCCCTCTGTCAAAAGGCTAACTTAATTTATGAGAAAAGGCCACCTTTATATATAATAAAAGGCCACAGAACAAAATCCAAAAATGATTTTTGTAAAATGCTTTAAAAAGGGACAATTTTTATAAATTAAGGAAGAACCAAGGAAGTGTTAGGGAAATAAAGGATATGTATTAAGATAATGAGACTATGTTAAAGATATTATGGCAAAATTTGTTTCCTATCACGGCTTAATAAAACAGTCTGGGCAATTCCTAAAAGATTGTTTAAAGATGCTAACTAGACAATTTCAGAGTAGATGATCTGATTAAATATTTTTGACCTTATATTATTGAAACAAAGGTTGATAAAGACCTCATATCATTGAGACAAAAGAGGCTAATAAAGCCTTTTAAACACATTATTGAGACAATAAATGTCCAATTTAGAACATTACATTAATGAGGTATAGGCAATTGATTAAGGCCTCATATTATTCTTTACAAAAAGAATTGTCTGGGAGAACTAACTTCATTATAGCATTTAATAAGTGGGTTTTGAAGTCCACATCACCAGAGTCATTAAAAATTTCTCAAGTGAAAAGGGGTCACAAGTGGAAAAGTTTAAGAAACTGATATAGGGAATATGATCAGTGTCTTTCTAACTTCTTATCATTCTGTCAATTTGGAGGGGAAAGGAGAACCTTAATTACTTTATCTAAGACAACCACATTTCCACCAAATACCTGTTCCACTTGTGTGATAGATACTCATTGGCACATGTCAGAGGAGAAATTTCTCATCAAAGAAATACAAACACATATATATGTATAATATAATAGATAATAGATAATATGAATATTAATATTAATCTTGAATTTATAAGCTTTATCTGGATTTCAATGTACAAGAATCAAAATCTGAAAACTAAAGCGTATAGAAATATTTACTTTTAATCAATTTTCATATATTTCTAATTTTAAAGACTGATTTTACAGCATCCTATTTGAAAAACAAACTGGTCCAATTTAAATTGAATGTTTGTGAGAGAGGTAGAAGAGTGTTCTACAACTCCAAAAACCTCATTAGCCTTTCTCTTACCTTGATGGGCCATTAAAAGGGCAATGTGAATTAATTTTGGCAGATACTTTCATGTGCTTTACTGAAAAAAGAAAAAAAAATTAAATCCATTTTGCCTACTATAGTCTATAATTTGCCAGTGCTAAATGCTCAGGACATTGCCTCAGTATGGACAAACCTAATTCATGACTGATATCAAAGCAGCTGGTCTATGAATATCTGATCTCAGTTTGTAGGATTATGTATTAGACAAGAGTTTTTTTTTTTTTTTTTATTTAATAGCCTTTAATTTACAGGATATATACATGGGTAACTTTACAGCATTAACAATTGCCAAACCTCTTGTTCCAATTTTTCACCTCTTACCCCCCCCCCCCCTCCCCTAAATGGCAGGATGACCAGTAGATGTTAAATATATTAAAATATAACTTAGATACACAATAAGTATACATGACCAAAACATTATTTTGCTGTACAAAAAGAATCAGACTCTGAATTATTGTACAATTAGCTTGTGAAGGAAATCAAAGATGCAGGTGTGCATAAATATAGGGACTGCGAATTCAATGTAATGGTTTTTAGTCATCTCCCAGAGTTCTTTTTCTGGGTATAGCTAGTTCAGTTCATTACTGCTCCATTAGAAATGATTTGGTTGATCTCGTTGCTGAGGATGGCCTGATCCATCAGGACTGGTCATCATCTAGTATTGTTGTTGAAGTATATAATGATCTCCTGGTCCTGCTCATTTCACTTAGCAGCAGTTCGTGTAAGTCTCTCCAGGCCTTTCTGAAATCATCCTGTTGGTCATTTCTTACAGAACAGTAATATTCCATAATTTTCATATACCACAATTTATTCAGCCATTCTCCAACTGATGGACATCCATTCAGTTTCCAGTTTCTAGCCACTACAAAAAGGGCTGCCACAAACATTCGTGCACATACAGGTCCCTTTCCCTTCTTTATAATCTCTTTGGGATATAATCCCAGTAGTAACACTGCTGGATCAAAGGGTATGCACAGTTTGATAACTTTTTGAGCATAGTTCCAAACTACTCTCCAAAATGGTTGGATTCGTTCACAACTCCACCAACAATGAATCAATGTCCCAGTTTTCCCACATCCCTCCAACAATCATCATTATTTTTCCTGTCATCTTAGCCAATCTGACAGGTGTGTAGTGGTATCTTAGAGTTGTCTTAATTTGCATTTCTCTGATTAATAATGACTTGGATCATCTTTTCATATGACTAGAAATAGTTTCAATTTCTTCATCTGAGAATTGTCTGTTCATATCCTTTGACCATTTTTCAATTGGAGAATGGCTTGATTTTTTATAAATTAGAGTTAATTCTCTATATATTTTGGAAATGAGGCCTTTATCAGAACCTTTGACTGTAAAAATATTTTCCCAGTTTATTGCTTCCCTTCTAATCTTGTCTGCATTAGTTTTGTTTGTACAAAACTTTTCAGTTTGGTATAATCGAAATTTTCTATTTCGTGATCAGTAATGATCTCTAGTTCTGCTTTGGTCATAAAAACCTTCCCCTTCCACAGGTCTGAGAGGTAAACTATCCTATGTTCCTCTAATTTATTAATAATTTCATTCTTTATGCCTAGGTCATGAACCCATTTTGACCTTATCTTGGTGTACGGCGTTAAGTATGGATCAATGCCTAGTTTCTGCCATATTAGTTTCCAATTTTCCCAGCAATTTTTATCAAACAGTAAGTTCTTATCCCAAAAGCTGGGATCTTTGGGTTTGTCAAAGACTAGGTTGCTATATTTGTTGACTGTTTTATCCCTTGAACCTAATCTATTCCACTGATCAACTAATCTATTTCTTAGCCAATACCAAATAGTTTTGGTAACTGCTGCTCTATAGTATAGTTTTAGATCTGGTACAGCTAAGCCACCATCATTTGATTTTTTTTCATTAATTCCCTTGAAATTCTTGACCTTTTGTTTTTCCATATGAACTTTGTTGTTATTTTTTCTACGTCATTAAAATAGTTTTTTGGGAGTCTGATTGGTATAGCGCTAAATAAATAGATTAGTTTAGGTAATATTGTCATAGACAAGAGTTTTTAATATTGAATTTTATTACTCTACATGTAGGCTGTCCCAGGTTTGCTTCTATATTAAACTTTCATAAAATCTGCCTAGTTCTGTAACACTGCAATTTCTTTTGAAGGTCACAGGGGCACAAGTAAATTGCTATATGAGGTTAGATTGCCACAAATGCTGTAGCAGTAATGAATGTTTCATAAAGGGTCTAAGGCTCAGTTGAGACAACGGAAACTGATTATCTAACCCATAGGATCACTAACCAACTTTCTTTCTCTGAGGATTAGTATGGTCTATCAAATTTAAGAAGCATTTATTGTGACTGCAAAAGTAGAGGTTAAGTGGTGATGACAGTAAACTATGTTTAAAAACAAACTTTAAGGATGAATGAGAGGTGGGTGGTGGTGCAATTTGATAACTTCTGAACAGTGAGCCTTCATTGAGAGAGAAAAATAGTTTCTTCTACAATGCATTTGACAAATCATCACTATGTTGCTGGTGACAGTGTGTTTTTTTCTGCTCTAATTAGCAGTTCTACCTGAAATGTTATCAGCATTAAGTGGGAGGATATTAAAGGAAAATTTAAACATGAATACAAATTGTCCTTTACTCAGATATTCTGGAATTTTAAAAAATGATTAAAAAATCAGGAGAAAAGCACATTTTCATATCATCAGATTAAAAAAAAATATATAGTGTTATTTTGAGATATTTAATTGCCTAGTTTTAATAAATAGAATTATTAACTATTAATTACTATCATTGAATGACTTTCTGGAATGTTTATTATCTAATTTTCAAATAAGACCTGGAAGCTTCAGGCTAGACAAATTCTCTTATCTCCACATAGGTAATATTAGGAATGGGGTCAATGTTTGTCTTGTGGGGAGAAATGATTTTAGATGGTCAACCAGATCTAACTAGGAGCAACTAAAATGTATAATAGATATTGTTGTTGTTTCTTTGTTTTATAATATTGTACGTGTATTCAGTATTTTATGGTTTTAAAATAATTTTTCTGTATATTAGATTGTAGAATATTAAAATTGGGAAGATCTTTTAAATCATCTAATCTGATTGTACTCACTTTCTAAAGCTCCTAAATTGGCTCAACATAACTTCTCCAAGGAACAATATGTCCTGCCTTCAGGATAAGTTGATCACTTGAAATTGAAACCATAAAGAATAATTCAGATCCAGAAATGCTACACCTTCTCAATTCAATCTTAATTGCTTTTCCTCTCTACAGGTTCTAGCACGAAATTCCTCCCAAACTCTTCTATTATTGGAGGTTTCCAACCTTCTTAGCAACTACATTCATGTAAGTACTTGTACTTGGCTTGATTCCATGGAAAAATATCCTCCTCTCACCCTGTACTTAGGTCAGGTATCTCCTGGTGATTGTTCCTTCCCCACACACATATTGCTTTTTTTCACCTTTCTTTTATGCATTCTCTTTCTCCATTAGATTGCTCTTTGAGGACTAGGTCTATCTCTTTTTCTTCTTTGCATCCCTAAAGCTCAATAAAGCATGATTAAAGCTTAATAGCACATAGTAAGCACTGAATAAAAGTTAATTGAACTGAATTAAAGTGTGTAAGGCAAGTGACAAATTCAACAGATCTTAAATGGTGTGGTTAATAATCAAATCCAGCATCCTGATTCAAGTTCAGATGTTATGAGGTCTAAAATCCATGAATGCCATCGCTTAAGGGCAATGTAAGGGATGGTACTGGCATTTTTACTATGATAGTGGAGGGGAGAACCAAGTACATGACTTTACATAGGTAGAGAGGTACAGGGTGCACTCTAACACTAGGCTGATTGGGATAATAGGTGTCCATCTGATTTTGGAGGGCAATGGAGTTTCTATTAGCATATAGAAGTCTTTGACACATTTCATGAAAGCCTTATATTTTAAGATTCAAAGTTATTTCATTAGCCAATATTAGTTCAAACAATTGATGACTAATAAAAAATTTGGGTACTATAAATCAGTTTCACTATTGGAAGTATATTTAATACATTTGGGAGCTATAGATAAAATATCTGGCCATTTAATTTCAGTATGAGCATAATTTTTAGCTAGTTTAAAGTTTCAGGATGCAGTGGGCCCAGGGTAATATGGGCAATGAAAATGGTGATTAATCTGCAGTGTTTTTCAGATTGGTTTAGGATTTATTGTTCTTGTTGATTTTTTTTTTTTCTTTAAGAATCTTTTAGTACCTGTAGATGGATGTGCTTTCACAGAGAAACAGATTTATTCAAATATCTGAATACATACATGGAACAATGAATGCATCTCCATAGGAATATCATTTAGGTATTTAGGAAAAAAGTTCTACTGGATTAGCTGTCCTCTTTATTCTTATAGGTTTTCCCTATACATGCTTTTGTTTGGCAAATAGGGGAGTTTTGAGTTATTATTGTAGCAAAAAGGAAAATGTAGAATGAGACATTTTCCCCCCAGGTCTATTAATCACTTTCATTTTGTAGACATCTGCTATGCTACAGTAAATGTGATCAAGGTTTGCATGTCAGGTTTTAAATCCAATTTAGGAACCATCTTTGCTCTGAGTAGGAAAGTAACCCTGAAATTATCTTCCTTAGCTTCTGGGACCTGACTTTGGTGGTTAGCAACAATCTCAAGAGATTTATAGGGGAAGTTAAGCTTCAGGGATGGAAACAAAGAAAGGAACAGTCTTAGTTTTGGAAGGTAGCGTGTACTGCAGTAATATCAGACTCAATTAGAAATAGAGCCCAATGGACTATACATGAGGATCCCTGTGGGTAGTATATGGGCTTAAGAATTAAAATTTCTAGAGACTGCATTTTAATTTTGTTGGGTCAGCACTTGGGAGTATTTAGGATGCATGGAGTCTACAAGTCTTGGGTTTGACATCTCTGGTCAGCAGACTAATTTATATATTCATTTATG
Organism: Sarcophilus harrisii; assembly: GCF_902635505.1. Taxonomy (NCBI): domain Eukaryota; kingdom Metazoa; phylum Chordata; class Mammalia; order Dasyuromorphia; family Dasyuridae; genus Sarcophilus; species Sarcophilus harrisii. Next base: position 241,157,377 of record NC_045426.1, read on the forward strand.
AATCAAAGCTGGACTACTCCTAGAATGTTTCCAAAAAGGCCATTTTACTCCTGTATTACTATTGTTATGGATTCAGGAGTTGATACCAACATTGAACTTATCATGTGGCATTTTAATTTCCTTCTCTGGTCAGAAGAAGCAACACTGTGGTGGAAAGAGCTTTGTAGAGAGGGGAAACCCAGAATCAAATCCCTCCTTTCATACCCCAGCACTTGGGAAAGTCAGCCAACCTGCGTGGATTTCAGCTTCCTCATATATAAAGCAAAGGTGTTGAACTGTATTATTTTGAGGTCCCTTCCCATCATATATCTCTAATCCTATGGCTCTGCTATTAAGAGGGGTAGAAGGGATATTGTTATACCAGAATTAAACTGTTCTGTCAGATTAACTTCTGAAAGTCACTAACTGGTTTTCTTAAGCATAAAGCAACAAAATCCCCTTAACTTTGTCTTATCTTTGTTATGGTCAGAAACGTGTGTGTGTGTGTGTGTGGGGGGGTGATTTGGAATAGCTTTTTTATGAATTATGTATCCTTATTTAAGGGAAATAATAGCATGGGACAGGAGTCTAAAACTTTCATTTATAGAAAAGAAACAAGACAGAACTTTTACTTCAATATTCACAGCATTATTCATTAATCTGGAACAGGTTTTTCAATGTGGCATTTAGCATTTCTCAACTGGTAAGCATTGATATTTTGCCCTTGAATGATAAATTGCTTATGTTTCAACATAAAAACCTTTACCTTGATCAGAGTGAAATGATAATTTAGTCAAATTTATACTCATAAGTGATACTACCCCATACAGTAAATTCAATGCTTACAATTAAAGCAAGGGAAAACTATTCTAAAATTTACATGAATACTAGCAGATATAGGGATTTGTTTATAGTTGCAGTACACCATAAGAAAAAAAAATTAGGATACACTGAGTAGGGTTCAATCTTCAGGAAACAAATTCCCTAATTCATTATTAAATACATTTTAGATAGCTTAACTTTTGGAAAAAAATTTTTGTAGACAAATATATGGCATTTAAAAAAATTTGTAATGTGAATTTGACAAGAATTAAAATATGAACATTTCCTAATTCAAAAAATAGAGAGTATTGCATATGAAAATATGAATCTCCATAGCAAATAATTTTTTGTATACTTCAAATTCAATATGGCAGTTCATGCTATATCCACTCTGAACTTTCTTCAGTTTTCTTCTGTTTACTTTTAAAATTTTATTTATTTAATACTTTCCCTCAGTTACATTCAAAACAAGTTATATTTTTTTACATTTGTTTTTAAAATTTTTGGAATTCTAGGTTCTCTCTTTTATCCCCACCCACAATTAAGAAACTAGTTATGAAGTTATGCAAAACATTTCCATAAAAGTCAAGTTGTGGGAAAAATATGTGGAGCTTCCACCCTAATGAAAATAAAACCCTCAAGAAAAATTAAGTTAAAAAAAGTCAGAAAGATAGAAAAAGAGAATACTTCAATCTGCATTCTAACTCAATCAGTTCCCTTTCTGTGTATGGATATAATTTTTCATCATAAGTTCTTCAGAGGAGTCATGGATGACTATCTTACTGAGAATAGCATAGTCATTCATAACTGGTCATCACAAAACATTACTATTACTTTTGTATAAAGTACATTTTACTTTGCTTAAGTTCAAAGAGGTTTTTCCAAGTTTGGTTTGATTTTTATGAGAGCTTCTTGTTCAGCATTTCCCATAGAGCAATAATATTCCATCACAAGCACATACCACACTTTGTTGAGCCATTCCCCAAATTCCCTCCTCTCAATTTCCATTTTTTTTGTCTTTGGCAAGTATAGTAATATTTGAGCTTCTTTCTGGATGCTTGTGATATTTAGTCCTTGACCTGAGAGTTCTGGAATTTGGCTATAATGTTTCTGGGAATTTTCATTTTGAGATCTCTTTCAGGAAATAATTGGTGGTTTCCTTCTATTTCTAACTTACCCTCTGGTTCTAGAATATCAGGACAGTTTTCCTTGAAAAATTTTCTTGAAGTTCAGGCTCTTTTTTTTTTTGACCATGACATTCAAGTAGATTAATAATTTTTAAATTGTCTCTCCTGGGTCTATTTTTCTAGGTCAATTGTTTTTCCAATGAGACATTTCACTGTTTTTTCTATTTGCTTTATTGTATTTTGATTTCTCATAAAGTCATTAACATTCATTTGCTCAATTCTATTTTTTAAGAAATTATTTTACTCCATGAACTTTTGCACTTCCTTTCCCAAATGGCCAATTTTGTTGTTTTAAGGCATTTTTCTCTTCATTAGCTTTTTGCACTTCCTTTTGCATCTCTCTCAATTCTTTCACTAATTTTCCCTATATCTCTTTTACTTATCAAAATCTCTTTCGATCTCTTTCATTATCTGAGCCCAATTCTTATTTTTCTTGGAAGCTTTGGATGTAGAAACTTTGACTTTGTTATCATCTTCTGAGTGTGTGTGTTGATTTTCCTTGTCATCATAATAACTTTCAGTCATCAGAAACTTTTCTTGCTGTCTGCTCATTTTTCTAGCCTATTACTCTGCTTTTAACTCTGTTAAAGCAGGGCTCTGTTTCCAGGATGGAGGATGCATTGTCCCAAGCTTCAGGAGTGTTGTGCAGCTGTCATCAGAGATACATCTATAGTCCTGACCATAGTGAACAGTGAGGAGGGTGGACACTTCACTATAGCTGTAAAATTTAGTGTCCTGGTTGAGGATGAGGTTGCTGACTGTGCTGAAGCAACCTGCAACAGGATTGTGTGCTGGGCTCTCATCCTAATGTCACAGATTCTCTCCTCTTACCTTCCAAGTCTTCTATGGTATTTCTGGGGCTAAAAAGTTCAGAAGGCTTGATTGAACACTACTGCTGATTCAGAGATCCTAACTCACTAATGCTGGGATTTGGGCCAGGGCTACTGTAGCTTGTGCTAGAAATATATGCTAGCTAGCCTCCCACCCTGGTTCCCCAGACCTTTTCTACTGACCTTCCACGTCTGCTTTGGTGTCTCTGAGCTAAGAGTGATGGAAGCCACCGGTACTGCTGCTGTTTCAGAAGTCTGGTTGGGGCCAGATCTGGGTCCAGGGCTGGGGCTGGGCCTAGAGCCATGCTGGTGTAGCCTTCACTGGGGCCATTTTCTGGACTCCCAGACTGATGCCAGAGACCTTTTCTTTTAATCTTTTAAGTTATCTTCAGCTGGAAAATGTTTTATTCCATCTTTTGGGATGTTCTGGTGCTCTTAAATTGGTTTAAAGTCATTATTTAAAGGAATTTGAAATGGTTTGGAGGTGAGGTTGGATGAGTTCCTCCTGCCTTTACTCCACCATCTTGATTCTGTCTCCTTTTGTTTTTTTTTAATTGTTGGAAATTTTATATCTTTTCTTCTTTTTTAAGTATCACCATCTCTTTCCAGAATCTCCTTCCTGGTAGTTTAATTTCCATCTTCTTCCTTCCTCCATCTTAAAAAAAACAAAAAAAACAAAAACAAAACAAAAGCATAGGCTACCTTTATGATAATTAAGTAGAGTCTTGTAAAGCGATTTCATCCATTGACCATGTCTCACATTGTCTATGCATTCCATCAGATCTTTCACTGGGATAGGAAGCATGATTTATTAGATTTCTGGATTCATTTTTGTTTATTAAATAGATCATAGTTCTTAAATCTCTCCAAACTGTTTTGTGTGTATTTTTACTGTGACCCTTATCATTTTCTCTACTCCTGGACCTACACTTTTCCTCTTAAATCCTTCCATCTGCCCCCAACAACTCAATGATATGAATACCTATATCATAAAGAGTCAGAATATTTCTTTCCAGTATCACATTCAGACTCTACTTCTACCATCATCACTTAGTAGCCAACTGTTATTTGAGTTTCATACTCTCCAAATTTATTACCAAATCCAGATCCTATGGATTGGTGTCTATATATGCTTAGGACAGTGTACCTCCTTCTTCATTGAATTCATTCTCTAAGGTACAGTTTTCTTTCTGTCCCATTTCTTGATCTAATTCTAGTGCACTCCAGTATATGTTTATTGATGTTCCCTTTACAATGCAATTTCCCAATTTCTCAAAATACTAAATTTTCATACCTTATTCCTTCAGGACATCTTGGGTACAAACAGAAATATTGTCAGATTTAATCTTGTAATCACTAAATGTTCCAATTTAACATTCATGGACTCTGAAATTTTTCTGTTTTATTAAATCATTCATCATCCCATCTATCCCCTTGATGTATGATAATCCCATCCTTTGTATTCACTGTCACCTCTAATTTCTTTATCTTATAGTACACTTGCTATACTCTTTACTTTCCATTCTCAACTCAGTGAATCAGTTCAAATCTATAGTATTTTTATCCTTTAAAATCATTAAAAATGATTTTATGGTATCATTTCATTTGCCTTCTTGCACTATCATGTATCATACTCAATCCAACTTTGTATTATTCTATTGAATGAAAATATTGAACAAGAGTCTACATAGACTCTTAATCCCAGCATTTCTCATCTTCTTCAGCAAACTATCCATGCTATCAACTCTTCTGTTGTTGTTTAGTCATTTCATATCCAACTCTTCATGATGCATTTGGGGTTTTCTTGGGAAAGACACTGGAATGGTTTGCCATTCCTTCTCCAGCTCATTTTGTAGATGAGGAAATTGAGTCAAATGGGATTAAGTGACTTCTTCAGGATCACACAGCTAGCAAGTGTCTGAAAACACAGCTAGTAAGAGTCTTCTTAACTCCTGTTCACTAAATCCCCTAGCTGCCCTTGTACTAACACCTCAATATATCAACAGCAACAACAACTCCATTAGGGAGAGTTCTAATATTCAATCTCTGTCTACTAGGCTCTTTCATGATGCCTACCAACATTTGGTATCTTCTTTGACTTCAGACAAACAAATATACTTTATTCAACAATCTTCAATAGCTGATCTCTTATATTTTTGCTGCCCTTCTCAGCTAAATAAAGCAGTGAAGAAAGAGATCTCTTTTTCTATAGTGACTCCCATGAAATGGGACTTCCATATGTATCATTCAACTGAAATTATTCTCTCTGTTGTCATCAATGATCTCTAAATTACCATATTTAGTGGCATTTATCAATCTTAATTCATCTTGACATCTTTCAGTCTTTGATACAGATTATAAGTCTTTCTTTCTGGATACTTTTTCCTCCAAGCATTTGAGATGTCATTATCTTTTAATTCTTTTTCTACTTGTCTCACTGTCTTCTCAGTCTCTTCTGTTGGATCTATATCTAAGTCATGCCCACTGGTCATATGTTTCTTCCAAAATTTTGCCCCAAATCTCTTCTTTTCTCTTTATATAATCTCACTTAGTGATCTCATAAATATTAATTGATTTAATTATCATCTCGAGATGATTCTTAGATATATTTATAGACATTGTTTTTCTTTTGAAGTTCAGGATTATACCATCAAATTAGATTTGGATGTCTTAAACTGGACATGCCACAGGCATGTCAAAATTAATTGTCTTAAACAAAACACATTGTCTTTTTTCAAAACCAATATTTCCTCCCCTAATCAAGGGCATCACCATTCACTGAATTCTCCAGTTTCACAACCTTGATGTTATCCTTTACTTCTTACCTGCACTCACCCATATACTCAATCCATTGAGAAAATCTTGTAACTTATACCTATATAACATCCCTCCTATGTAGGGATTTCTTTCCATTCACCTAACTACCATCATAATTTAGGATTTCCCTAACTTTTCCTTGGACTGTTGAAATACCCTTATAAAGTCTTCTTCACTCAAGTCTCTATTCCAAACTATCTTCCAGTCACCTGGTAAAATGATTTTCCTAATGTATATTCTCTAATCAAATAATTCTATTATTACTTTGAGTCAAATATAAAATTCTCTTTGGGGAATTTAAATCCCTTCACAATCTAGATCTTTTCTATCTTTCCAAATTTTTTCAAAATTTGCTCCCCTAGAAAGAGTCTAGAATCTGGGTACATTGATTTATTTGCAGTTTGTCAAACATGGTAATCTACTCTCTGTTCTTTTGATCTCATTGCCCTCCATGTTTAGAATGTTGTCCCCAGTCATCTTCAAGTCTTAAGCTACCTAGGTTTTCTTGGTTCTTTTCTTATCACTTGCTGCTAATAAGATTACCTTCTATCATATATATCAATATCTATATCAGTTGAACTGCTCACTCCATTTGAAAATGCATGGAAGTGAAAAACACACAATTTAGATTTGGGGATTTCAAAGGATATATAAAAAGAATATATAAGCTCCAATGACTGTATTAAAAAAAAAAAACTATATAGAAAGCCTATTAAGAAGGATAATGGGTTACAAATAATAAAAACATGAAGAAAAAATCTTATATTCTAGTAAAGATATCTATATCTTTTGTATATAGAAAATTATTATATTTCAATACTAGAGAAACTGAGGCAAAATAGAGGTTAGAGAGTTTTAATATTTTATTTGGATTTCTGAGAGGGAGAGATTTTCTGGGAACAAAGGATCTGTTTTGGTCCCAGGGTTGATGTGTTAAAGCATTCAGCAGTCAATGTGAGATTCCAGTGATTTTTATATATGTGGCTCCAAAATCAGGGGAGACAAGGGTAAGGGGTGATGTCCAAGTAATGGTGAGTGTGGGAATTTCCTGAAACGGACCATCAATCTGGTTCTGACAGGGTGAGGGGTGAGGACCATAAATTCTGATAACCTAGGAGGACTTAGGAGCCAGGATGTCTGAACTAGATCTTCTCTTATCTGAGATTATATATTTACAGTTTATGACTCTTGCAACGCCAGAATGGCCAGATCTCCACAGCCCTAATTATCTCAGTTCTAATGAACAGGAAAGGGGATTGCAACCAGGGGGATTGAAGTAGAACAATTCAAGAAACTGAGGTAGGACAATTTAGGGAAACTGAGGCAGGACTAGTTAGAGAAACTGAGGCAAAAAATAAAAGGAAACTGTGGCACAACAATATGATATCTCTCCTATTAGAATATGATCTCCTTGATAACACAGAATATGTTTTTGTCTTTACTCTATACATAGGACTTAACATAATGTTTGGTACATATTTAAATGCTTAATAAATGTGAATTGATTGAGTGACTGAGAATATAATGAGGGAGTGGGCACAGATATCACTTGGGGTTTGTGAGAATAAATTTCCAAATCTAAAATAGTTTTAGAAAGAAATTTATTAGGTGGTTTGGTAGAAGAAATCAAGCCAGAAAGATATGACTCCTTCTCAAGCAATCTCTGGAATACCTTAAATAGGAATACATTATATGGAATTTAGGCAAGTATCCCTACACTCACTTATTCACAGTTAAGAAATTTTGTTGTGAAAACAATTTGAAAGTAAGATAGATTGAAATTGAACATGAATAAATGTAAACATTCAAAAATTTTTGGCAAAATCAAAATGCAAGATACAAAATATAAAACACAAGCTTATGTGGATCCAAAACTGACCAGAATTAGTGAAAACAAAACACAAATGTTTTGAGTAGCTCCAGGACTTAGAAGAATATAATTTTTTGAAGCCATCTCTGGCATTACTGTAGTTATTATGATAAGATTTCTAGGTTCTAACAATCTTAAACAGAATGCTGGTTGATAAATTTACCAAACACTATAACAAATAATAAACTAAACTCTTTATATTTCTTCTATCCTCTACTTTCCAGTCAAGTTAGCTAATTGCTCTTTCCTAATCTCTGTTTTAATCACTTGACTCCATAAATTTGCACAGAATGGAACTAACACCAGCAATGATTTCCTTTTTCAATTCCACCTCAGTACCAGGAATGAGCTCTCTTTTCAATTTCATCTCATTTTGTTGTTGTTGGAAGCCACAATTCCCTTCACATAATGAAATACTCTTCATCTCATCAGTAATCAGTACTTGCTTCCTTTTACTGTGTAATTATTTTTTTTTACTATTTGTATTTTATATTTGCTGTTTATGTGTGTATAACATTCCATATTTATCTCTCACAGTCAAAAACATGCACTCCTTGGGTTGGGAACTATTGTTTTTTTTTTTTCTCTTTGTATCCTCATTTTTTTTTTTTAATTCATAGAGGGATGTTACCTATGCAGCTCACTGACCTTTTTTTAAACACACTTTTCCTCTTTATTAGAATATAAGGTTTTCTCAATATTTTTATTATTTGTAATCCTTCTTAATAGACCCTTCTTAGAACCCTTCTTAATAATTTGTAATTCTTCTTAATAGACTTTCTATATATATTTTAATGCAGTCATTGGAGCTTATATATTCTTTTTATATATCCTTTGAAATCCCCAAATCTAGATTGCATGTTTTTCATTTCCATGCATTTTCAAATGGAATGAGCAGTTCAATTGAAATTTCACATTATTTCTACTTCAGAAATCACTTTTTTTGAAGGTCTGAATTAATTACAATGTAAGAGAACTCTTGTTACTGCCTTCATCTTCTGAATAATCAGTGCTATGAAGGCAAGACCAAAAGGTTTCAGTTCTGCTTTTTAACAGAGAAAGGAAGAGGGGCAAAGACAGAGAGAAAGAAAGAGAGAAAGAGAGAGACAGAGACAAAGAAAGAGACAGAGAGAAATATAGACAGACAGCGAAAGAGACTTAGAGAAGTAAGAACACAAATATATATAGAGAAAGACAAAGAAAAAGACAAAGAGGACACACAGAGACAGTAATACAAACAGAGCCCTAACAAAGGTCAGAAAAATTGAAGTCTTCCATTACTACACTAATATACATCCATGGCAGATTTATGATATTTCCAAAATTACTCATCTTCCTAGTTCCCATTTATTTATTTCGGATAAGTCTATAATATAGTTCAATGAAGATGATTTTGGTTGTTGTGAGTTAATTTAATTTGGCTTGCTTTTGTTGTTATTATCATTTTCCTTTTTCTTTAATTGATGCTCAAATCAAGGAATCTCTGGCATTCTTATACTCTCAAGACCTTAGATTTCCTCTCAAGAAGAAATTTTATTCACCAGATTTATGTTTCTATTTATTAAGTTAGAGTTTGTTTTTTTTTTTACTCTCATTATAGCATATGTCAAACATAATATTATTGTTTCATGTGAAGCATTCCTTCTTGAGTCCTATGTTCTAACTCTGGTAAAATGGCTCTATTCCTTTTTTTTTTTTTTTTTTTTAACAATAACTGCTACTTGTTTTTTTTAAGTTTGTTTTAGTAGATCCAATAACATTTCTTTTTATCAAAGAGTATGCACCTAATCCTCCAAATTTGTGTATTGTGTATTGGAGTTGTACATTCCAAATAACCTTGTGAGGGGGAGCAGGAAAAATGAGGGGATGAGAAGGACCTAGAGAAAGGAAATGCAGACCATTCATTCGATTGCCCTGGCTCCAGGAAACAAGTGCACTGCTCCATTTCACCATAAAAAATTAGACATTTATACTTCCCAGGAGTAGTTTTTCAAAAGGTCCCAGGGCTTTTGGCCATAAAAATTGCTGTAAATTTCTGCTACAGCTTTCTGCCTTCTGCTTTCAAAAAAAAAAAAAAAAAAAAAAAGACAACTGAACACACTATCATCCAAGCAGCCCTAAGGAGAGCCCTGTAGGGAAGATCAGATATGAAGATAAAATTTAAGACCTCAACCAAACCAAATATAACTGTTTTCTGTGAACATAGCCTGTTGTTAAATTCTTCAAACTAAATGAGTTCATCCATTTTTTAAAAAATAAAACACATTATTAAAAATATGGTATAGGTTAAAATAGCTTATATATATTTTTGAATGAATATTTTTAAATGTCTAGTAGTCCAAGATTTACAACACTGGGTTAGCAAAAGAGCCAATTAAAGCAATAGGACCAGGGAATCATCTATTTAAACCTGACAAGTAATTAATTTTATCCAGAACCTTATTGTACTTTGGAACCCAACTTAAGTGGAATTTTGAAAGCAATTAGGATGGTTGATCAGAGAATAAAAGTCAAATCTGTTTTATATGCAGTTATACTATCAATAGTAGGTATGAGGATACTTAAAGATAAGTTGTTTTTACTTGTCAATGCCCCATTAAAATAATTTTGGATGTCAATACTGGATCTTGAAAGTATCTGAAGATACTTTAATTCATTCCTAAATTTCACTTAATGTACTAATTGGTGTTGGTCTAGTTTTTTTGAAATGAAGATTTAACCATGTTATCATTATGGTACTTTTGAATGTTTGGTTTTCTTATATACTGATCTGAGGAAAAAAAATTCTTGAACTCAACAAACCAGAAAGAACTATTTTTCTCTTATCTAGGTGCCTGTGATATGGAAATATTCATCTGGTATTTGATATATTCTGGTTTTATGTGTATAAAAAAGATACCATAATCCACTGGCACATACCCACATACATGGTTACAGGATGTAAAGCCTACACAAAATTCTGTATTACTCACTTGATTCACTGTCTTCTATTTTCTTTTCTCTAGAAATCTTCACAAAGCTTACCCAGAAGTTCAATTTAACTAGTTGGTGAATTCTGGGGGTGATGTTTCTATGGCAATGCAGCTTATAATTTAGTCTAATTTTGTTAACATATGTAAAATTTCACAAGGATTTTCCTCTTCCCTTTATAAATCCATAAAATCCACCAAGAACTTTATGAAAAATAATCTGATAAGCATCATACTTTTGTTTCCCTTAAAATAGACAGTAGTTTATTATTTTTTTCTCCTTCAAAACAAGTTGGAACACAAAACTTAGATCACATTGTTTTACCAGAGTAGTTTATAGCATTCACTCTCCACAAATTGTTTTGCTGTCATCCAGGTACTGTCATTTCGAATCACCAATTAGTCTCTGTCCTTAGTTTCAAAACAACCAGAGCTCACTTAATCCAGTGAAAAACAATTGTAGTCAATGCTGTGTGAATCAATAAAGCAGTTGATTGACTTTGTAACTTTATAAAGCAGTTATGGTTATGTAACTGGGTATTGGAATATTTTCCCCTGTAGGCAGGGAAATGTTCTTGAACCTGGTCTCATGAACTTTTATGAATGATAGTTCCAGAGAGAATTATTGAAATTTCCCACTTACACTGCAGAGAATAATTATAAGATTCTAAAGGGTAAACCCTAATAAATATGAGGTTCAGCTGAGATTTGGCTTTGAACTGTGATGAAAACATGAGACAGGCAGACACACAGAGATACAGAGGCAGAGAAATAGAAAGAAAAAGTCAAAGCAGTAAATAGAGAAGACTCAGAAAGAATTTTGTAAAATAAGTTAAGAGAATAGGATCTGAGCAGTGTGGGATTGTCTAAGGACTGTTTTGGGTGCTTGAGATAAGCAAAAAGTCAGTCAAGGTTTAAATATCCTACCATCTGCTGTAGCTGGCATATATGTTTACATGTGTTTTTTCTATAATTTAGCTGTTTATAGTTCCTGATTTCATCTCACATAAACTATGGCTGTCATTAATGCTGTCTAACGCACTCCTGCTAATTATGCATATAGAACGAGATTTAATAAATGATATTTTCCCATAAGCTTAGAAATTCAAAACTGGTCAATCCAAAATTCTGAACTTCAAGTACAAAATGTTATATTTCTTTTCCTCTACTCCTACCCTCCTCATATGGAGATTGTCATAAATAATAAAGAATCTTATGGATTTTATTTTTTTACCTACTCATAAAATCCTAAAGAGTATAGAGGAACAATTTTATTTGGAACTATTTACCCTCAATTTACTGAACCAGGACTAAACACAATTCATGTGTTATAGAGTGAAAGTTACCTCAGTGACAGAGATTTCTACCCTCCAAAGTGAAGACTGGAATAGAGACATGAGCCAAGAGATCATCATATACCCTGGACCATTCAGTAAGAGATATTTTTTTGGGGAAGAGTAGCCATGATTCTAAATTCTGAAAACATAAGCTAGCTTTTGACTTTCAATTTCCCTCATATTACCAAACACTGAATGACATTGCTAGTTATATATTAGCACTTACTTATAATTTAGTCTGAGGTATAAATAACTATTTGAAATCCATAGGGAAGAAAAGGCTAGTTCCTTACTATCAAAAATCTTATAATGTCACAGTGAAGATCAGTAAGAGAAACATTAAATAAATAGAGCTAGGTACCCCTCCCCCAAAATATATAATTATATGATTGAGTAGCAAGGGTATGGCTGTGCTTGTAGTTATAACTAATTCTCCTCAGAGAGCCTGGGTTTGGAATTTCTGGTAATTTATTCTCTCAAAGCCTCTGTGAAAACATCTTATCACACATGCCCAAAGTAACAAATTTGAGTAGGAAAAACTCAAATTGATCCTTTTTTGGGACTCGCAAATGTCAAAACATGTGTGGCATTTTACCATTTGGACTTAAGGTTATTCATGCTCTCCTTTATCTATACACTGGTGATAGACACCTCTCTGGTTTTTTTATTACCTTCAACAGACTTTTAGTTTCTTTGCTGCAATTTGACATAAACCTTAACCCTTTGTGAAGTGATAAGACTTGTAATCCTGGGAGTGTTATCCTAGTGTTTTTGGCTATAATGTATTGGGTTAATTAGGGAAAAGCCCTTGAGGTGGTCCTTGAAACGGAAAGCATGGTATATTGACAAAAGAATTGAACATGGAGAAAGGAAAGAATTGAGTCTATACCACATATTTATAATTGTATTAATTTGTACAAGATTCTTGGACAAACAACTTCTCTTAAACTGCTTCCACATCTATAAAATGGAAATACTAATGTAAGAGAAATCAATTAAGCATATTTGCAGGCTCTTAATTGATGTGTCTTCCTGATGACTTACTGAATGAGGTGAAAAACATTGCTCTAATTGAATAAAATCATCCTTCCCTTCCCTCATCTGATATATTAAAGTGAGTTGTAAAACACCACACCCATATTTTTGTGCACTCTCTCATTTGGATTTCTACAAAGAAGGTAGAGGGAAGTATTTCTCTCCATTTTCAGAAATTAAAACATGTTGAATCACAGAAGAATATGGTAAGCTTTAGGTGTTTAACTAATTAACCCGAGGATCTTTGCTGTAGATGTCACTTCATTTATAGCCTATCTTTAAGATTTCTCAAATTCAATCTCCTCAAGGTGGAGTATTTTTTGAGTATCTTAATTCTGGAAGAAGAAAGGAGGACTATCTATGTGCCCCTACAGGTGGAATACTGAAGCCATTGTATTAAAAACCCAGGAGATGAAGACTTTGTCAATTCACCACAATATTATTGTGCATTGTTCATATAATTCAAGTCAAATATAAAGGCAAATTGTCTTTTCTGCATTTTTTCAAAGTATATTTACTTCTAAGGAAGGATGGTTTATTTGTGTAGTCAAACTACCCAAATTTTACTCATGTTACAGCTGATAGAAATTGCTATTGATTCTTTTTTGCCTTATTAATCTTCCATTGCAAGTAAAATAAAAGCTAAACTAGATTCACCAGACATAATTCAATGAGGAAAATAAAATGATGGGATATCTTGTGATACACTTTTATGAAAATGTAGATGCATGCCATATTTAGGTTTTATTTTGGAGATTTCTCTTGAATCACACTCCATGGTAGGAGTAAGAATCAATCCAATCCATGTGATTTCCAGAGTCTTTGAAAAGAAAGATTGATACAAAAGTGATAGTAATATTGTAATATCCACTTTAAAGGTTTAGTGTGTATGTGGTGGAAAGTCTTTCTAAACTATAACTATATACCCTTTCATACTCGCTTAAATTTGAATTACTTAACTAAAGTCTAAAGGCATACAACAGGGGGTTGGTTGTGTTCCATGCTTTTAGCATGGAACAATAAAAGGGGATCGGGGCTTAATATTAAGAAATATTTCTGTGTTGTAAGAAATAATGAGCGTGATCAATACAGATAAACATGGGGTAAGAAGGGAAAATGCTACAAAATAATCTGAGTATGAAAAAGAGCATATTCTATAATAAAAATGGGAATGGAAAGAATAACAGCCACAAAATAATGTTAGGATAAATATGATGAAATTATGATGAACAAATTTGGTTCTACTTTGTTGCAGAAATTAATGCTAACAGGTATGGGGAATTTCACAAAATTTTAAATGGTAATGGGGAAAGGGTTGTTTAAAGTGAGATTTGAAGGAAGCCAGGGAAGACAAAAGGCAGAGGTAGGGTGCAAGTTAGGTTTTGGACATTCAAGATAGTTGTTGAAAAATGCTCTGTCTACTGAGACATTTACCAGGTTGGCAACATTATCAAAGGTGAAAAGGGGGCATCAGTATTATGAAAGTGGCCCTGGATGTAGGGTAAGGCATAAACAAAGTACTCTGGTCTTCAGTTAGACTGGTTCTTCATAGGGAGATATGTCTTTATAGAACTGATGGCTTCACTGCATATGCTCCATCTGTGATGTGGTGTTTTTGACTGAAAAGATCTGCTTCTGAGCTCAATCAAATGGGTACTTGCTGTGCTAGTCCTTCAACAGGCTCTTATAATGCTGGACTGGGCCAGAAAGTTGATTAGACAGTTCTTGCCAGATAACATTTTTCAGGTGCCATCACTCGCAGATATTGGAGACCAGAAGAGGCTGGTCAGGATGCTTTTTTTCTATATTCCTCTTAAGATGTGTTCTTCTTGATGCACAGCTTGATCCACTTATCCACTGTTTCCTGGCTCTCTCTTAGCTGGGCCGCTGTAATATTTTTTCAGCTTTCAGTAACTGACTTGACTGAGTAGTATTGTGCTTTGGAGCCCTTTTCATCTTGATTACTACAGAATTTATTTTATTATTGTTATTATTATAGATTTTTATTTACAAGATATATGCATGGGTAATTTTTCCCCTAGATGGCAGGTTGACCAATACATGTTAAATATGTTGAAGTATAAGTTAAATACAATATAAGTACACATGTCCAAACAGTTATTTTGCTGTAGAAAAAGAATTGGACTTTGAAATAGTATACAATTAGCCTGTGAAGGAAATCAAAAGAGCAGGCCGACAAAAATAGAGGGACTGGGAATTCTATGTAGTGGTTCATAGTCATCTCCCAGAGTTCTTTTGCTGGGTGTAGTTGGTTCAGTTCATGACTGCTCTAATGGAACTGATTTGGCTCATTTCCTTTTTGAAGAGGGACACATCCATCAGAATTGATCATCATATAGTATTATTGTTGAAATATATAATGATCTCCTGGTCCTGCTCATTTCACTCAGCATCAGTTCATGTAAATCTCTCCAGGCCTTTCTGAAATCATCCTGCTGGTCATTTCTTACCAAACAATAATATTCCATAATATTCATATACCGCAATTTATTCAGCCATTCTCCAATTGATGGGTATCCACTCAGTTTCCAATTTCTGGCCACTACAAAGAGGTCTGCCACAAACATTCTTGCACATACAGATCCCTTTCCCTTCTTTAAGATTTCTTTGGGATATAAGCCCAGTAGAAACACTGCTGGATCAAAGGATATGCACAGTTTGATAACTTTTTGAGCATAGTTCCAAATCACTCTCCAGAATGACTGGATCCGTTCACAGTTCCACCAACAATGCATCAGTGTCCCAGTTTTCCCACATCCCCTCCAACATTTGTTATTATCTTCTCTTGTCATCTTAACCAATCTGACAGGTGTGTGTACCTCAGAGTTGTCTTAATTTGGATTTCTCTGATTAATAATGACTTGGAGCATCTTTTCATATGACTAGAAATAGTTTCAATTTCTTCATCTGAAAATTGTCTGTTCATATCCTTTGACCATTTATCAATTGGAGAATGGCTTGATTTGTTATAAATTAGACTCAATTCTCTATATATTTTGGAAATGAGCCTTTATCAGAACCTTTGACTGTAAAAATGTTTTCCCAGTTTATTGCTACAGAATTTCAGGCAAAAATTCATAACTGAAGCTAGGTAGAATCTTCCCACATCTTCCTAAAAACCTTAGCTCTGAGGTGGTTTCATCACATCTAGACAGATGATAGATTTGTCATGTAATTAGCATTTATTATATTATTATTTAGCATTTTATTTATTATTATTATAATTAGCATTTATTGTCTTATTGGACTCTTCATAGGCAAATAATATAAATCCCCTGATCATTTTGGGGGCTAAAATGAATATTTTTGTACTGGAAGTTTTTTCTATTTTACATTCAAAAGCCTGACCTTTTCATTAGAAATGCAATTTTCAGTACTGAATTTTGTGTTCTTTAAGGTCAAGTATTTTCTCTTTAGCACTCCCTTCCCCAATAATCAGGAAATATTCTATGTTTACTCAATTTTTGTTTAATTGACTTGAATTCTTCCTTGTTTATGCCTGCAATATTTTAGGAGAGAAGATATTTGATGTGTCCTCATCTCCACTATCAAGTAGTTCCCTAAACTCTTTTTTTTTCATCATGGCTTTTAGGAAGCCCAATAATCCTTAGATTGTCTCTCCTAGATATATTTTCCAGGTCAATTGTTTTTCCTAGGAGATATTTCATATTTTCTACTATTTTTTTCATTTTTTTTGTTTTTGTTTGACTGATTCTTGAAGTCTTATTGGGTCAATCACTTTCATGTGTTAAATTCTATTTTTAATGTATAATTTTCTTCAGTTACTTTTTTTTAGTTCCTTTTGCAATTGGCCAATTAAATTTTTTTTTTCATTGAATTCTTTTTCCATTTTTTTCCATTCCTTCTTACAATGACCTCATTTCATTTCCCCATTTTTCTTCTAACTCTCTTTTAAGATCCTTTATGCAATCTTCAGAGAAAGCCTTGTGAAATGGGGACCAGCTCATGTCTCTCTTTGGGGCTTCTTCTGCAGTTGCTTTGCCTTTAGGACCTCAGGATTTGAGATCTGTTTTTCTCTCTCTCCATAAAAGCTATCTATGGTGAGAGGCCTTTTTGGTTTTTTTTTATTTTTTTAAGGCTTGAGATCTGTTGAATGCAAAGGAGCAATACTTGCCCTGGGGCAGGTCTGCTGATTCATTTCCAGTGCTGGGTAATGGCAGGTAGGTCAGGTGTTCTGGGCTCAGTGGTTTACAATTTGTCTTTTACAAAAGGCAAATCTGCCAAACCACTTGCTTGCAACCAAGACAGAGTAGCCTAAAAGGCTCAGAGAAGATTGTCAGGAGCGTGGAAGCTACAAGGTTCTAACTTTCCTTTCCAGCTTCTTGCCCCAGTTTCCCGATGCTGCAATCTGGGTTTGGCAGACTGTCCCTCTGCCTGATTGAAACAAACCTGTTCTGAAGTTCTTCTAAGCTATCTTCTTCTAGAAATATGTTGAAAAAATATTTGGATAAAAATCTACTCCAAATATTAGTGGATATTTGGATAAAAATCCACTCCAAATATTAGTGGATTTTTTACTTCAAAACCAGTTTAGAGACTTAATCGGTTGTTGGTTTGACAGAAGATCAGAAGGGGTCACAGAAAGTCATGTCTGCTCTCTGCCATTTTGGCTCTGCCCCCCAGTTCCCTAAACTCTTAAGGAAACTAATAAAGCTGTGGAATTCAAAACTTAAACTAAATAAAGAACCTTGAACAATGGAGCAATTATGAATTAGGGATGGAAGAGCCCCAGTATATTGAAGGATCAAATAAAAGAAAAGTAAACAATAAAAAAAGAAATGAGGAAAATTTAATAGAGATCTTACAAATCACAATTCTTTCCACACAAAGAACTGATTCAGAAAATAGATGGGACAGTCTTTTCAAAAGGCAGACTTTCCACATGATTTTTTTAAATCCAAATTGATTTATCTTTCTCTATTAACTGGAATTCACCCTGATGTGCAATTCATCTTACTCTCTTTCCTTGTCAGGAAGAAGTCCAACCAAATATTATCAGGCATGATCAAATCCCAGACTATCCTGTTTGTATAAAGTGATTGTAAGAATGGAACTCTTCATCAGACTCATTGTTTATTGCTCCAACCCCTGGGTATCTTTGAGGTATTGATTAGCATATTTCTAGCCAGGTGCATTCTATTTGTCTTGATCCCTCCCTCTGAGCTGTCAAGATACACTCCTCTATAAATTTAATCTGCTATTCAATGGTGCATACTAGGTCTCTTGGAATATTTTTTTTATGGATTCTTCCAAACATCTTTCTTTCCTATTGCTCTTTCAAATCTATTTCATTTTTACCACTCCTAGTATCTAATTTATCTATTCATTTTATTTGTAACTTCTTCTAAATAAATGTTCCTTTTGGCAAAAAGATTGGCCATTATGAATTTTCACATGTTTGTTTTAAGCTAAGAATTGCTACCTTGAGCTCATTAACCTCATATGATAGTGTAAGTATCCATATCAGATTCCACTAAAGTAGATCTGTTTTATCTTCTAGATTTTTTTTTCTTAAAGGAAAATAAACTTTTTTTTCTTTTTCCAGGAAATTAAAAGAGTTCATGACAATTAGTTCAACTAAAAAACAAACAAAACAAAACAAAAATACTTCAGTTTCTTGATTAATAAGTAAAGCACTCAAAATGTCTTCTTTTTTCAACACCATTTAGTTTTATTTTAAAACTCTGGGTATTACCTAAAAAGGAGAAAATGTACAAATAGAAACTTAACATACTACTTTGCCTCTAGAGAAATATATCATGAATGCAGACTCACCAATAATATGTTGGTTGTTGAGAACTGAGGTTTGAGAGAATCAAAGGAATAAAAAACATGGATGTAAACTAGAATGAAGTTTGAAAACAAAGAAAAACAAAATGGAATCAACATGAAGAGCACATGCTTCTGACTTTGTAGCCTATTATCCTGTGATGAGGCTTTGAAAACAAGACTACATTTCTGACCAGAAATAAGCTCAAGAAATGAGCCTTAAATCAGTCACCCCAGGAAACATATAGGGCAAAGCATCAAAACTTGTTGTTAAGAATAGAATCCCAAATGGAACAATAGTGATATCTGAAGCTAATTCCAGGTAACAAATTTCCCCATCTAAATGAACCTTGAATCTTCAAAACCATGTATCAGATAGTGGTTGGGGGAGATGTTTGTTAATTCTAGTACTAAAAATGATAGCTAATTTCCCTGGTGAAAATTACTGATTCCAAACTCCTAAATCATATTTGAAAACTGTGGATTTGAAGCACACTTAGTGGTTAATTAAACACTGATTAGTTCCAAGAGATGGCACAGGCACAGGAACTCCACAATGTATTTTAATTTCATCACTTGTTATTTTTTTGTTTTTGTTTAGTCATTTCTGCCATGTCCTACTTTTTGTAATCCAATTAGGGGTTTCTTGGAAAATATACTGGAATGGTTTGCCATTTCCTTCTTCAGTTCCTCTTGTAGACAATGAAACTGGGGCAAACAGAGTTAAGTAACTTAACTAGTGTCAGATAAATAATAAGTGTTCAAGGTCAGATTTGAACTCAGGTCTTCCTAATTTCAGACACTTTATTCATTGAGCAATCTAACTATTCTTTGGGGACATGTAAAAACCATATATAGTTACTTTGTGTGATCACCTGCACATCCTGTGCCCATAGGATTCTTTGAAGGGAGGATGATGGAGAGAGGTCACCTATTCTCTGATAATTATGTATGGCTTATTTAATTGATTAAGCTCACATGACAACATTCAAAGATTAAACAAAACAAGCATTGTCACCTAGAAAAAGATTGAAGCTCAAATGTAGAAATTGCTTGCTCTCTAAGACTCCCTCTTACCATATCTCTTATTGTTTAAAATAATGCACACTCTTCCAGATAAATGTAGGATTGTTTAATGCTTGATTCTATATGTTGAGTAGAATTAGAAGAGTGGCTAACAGAGTTCCCAGGTAATTAAAAAAATAAGGCTTTGAATTTACTTCCTTGACTAAAAATATCATAACTAAAAGTTTTTCATTCCCATAGTAATGGTGGAGAAACTGAGGCAACATAGAGATTAGAGAATTTTTAATATTTTATTTGAGTTTCTGAGAGGGAGAGATTTTCTGGGGAGCAGATCAGAATCCATTTGTCCCCCTAGGGCTGAATTGGACTTTTGTCTCAAAGAATTCAGCATTGAATGTGAGATTCCAATGATTTTTATATGGCTCTAGAGATCAGGGGAGACAAAGGCAAGGGGTAGAGTCCAAACACTGGTGAGCATGGGAATTTCCAAGAAGGAACCATCAATTTGGTTCTGACAGGCTGGGAGTAGCTCCATAAATTCTTGATAACTTAGGAGGACTTAAGAACCAGAATGCCTGAATTCCCCTTTATTTGAGATTAAACATTTATAGTTTATGACTCTAGAGTAGCCAGCCCTTAAATATATTACTCCTAATAGTCAAGAATGGGGTGAGGATTGCAACCAGGTGGATTGAGGCAGAACAATTTAGGGAAACTAAGGCAAGACAATAAAATAATTGTGGCACAACACCTTTAACAAAGTATAATGTAAGACACACTTCTTTACAAAATAATGTAATTCCTCTAAATGCAAGATCTGGCTATTTACATTTGATCTTTATATCTCCAATCTTTTAAATATAGTGGACCCTTAACAAATGTTTGTGAAATTAGAATTTTGATTTCTCCTTTACTTTTCACTTTTCCAAATATTTTGAAAACATATCAACTTGGGTCTAAGAAACTTAGTTAGAAATAAAATTTTTCTATAACCAAAATGAAGCAAAACAGTTCAATACATACATAAAAAATTCTGAAGAGGATTTTTTTTACTTCCAGGGCTTTTGTTTTACTATGTTTTTTTAAAATAAATTTCAAAAACCCTTTTCTATGAAGAGGAGATAACTTCATAATCACTAGCTGATGTCTAATGATACTTTGCTTGGAAATATCTTATTAGAAATTCCAAATTTCTGAGGGACTTATATGTGCCAAAATGTTTGTGGCAGCCCTGTTTGTAGTGGCTAGAAACTGGAAAATGAATGGATGCCCATCAATTGGAGAATGGCTGAGAAAATTGTGGTATATGAATGTTATGGAATATTATTGTTCTGTAAGAAATGACCAGCGGGATGAATATAGAGAGGCTTGGAGAGACTTACATGAACTGATGCTAAGTGAAATGAGCAGAACCAAGAGATCATTATATACTTCAACAATTATACTGTATGAGAATGTATTCTGATGGAATACAAAGAGACCTAACTAAGTTTCAGTTGATCAATGATGGACAGAAGCAGCTACACCCAAAGAAAGAACACTGGGAAATGATTGTAAACTGCATTTTTGTTTTTCTTCCCCAGTTACTTTTACCTTCTGAATCCAATTCTTCCTGTGCAGCAAGAGAACTGTTTGGTTCTAGACACATATATTGTATCTAGGATATACTGTGCCATATTTAACATGTATAGGACTGCTTGCTATCTGGGGGAGGGGTGGGAGGGAGGGAGAGGAAAAGTGGGAACATAAGTGAGTGCATGGGATAATGTTGTAAAAAATTACCCTTGCATGGATTCTGTCAATAAAAAGTTATAATTATTAAAAAAAAAGAAATTCCAAATTTCCAGCAAAATAGTAACTAACTGAATAGAATCAGATGGAAGCTTAATATCTGGTTGGAATAAAATGATGACATCATTATAAGAAACTAGCCATTCACTAGTATTGTAGGCATTTTTTGGGTCATTCATAATTGGTCCTGCCCACACATCATAGAATTGATCATAGCCACATTGGCCACATTCTATCTGACAGGGGTAGTAAAACTCTGACAAAAGAACAAATTGTTGGTAATTAGGTAGACTATAGAGAATAGACTATTGCTCCCTCAGCAATAACAGGAGAGGGCCTTTGTTGAATTTTAAAAAGCCCTAGATGAATTTCCACAGCATAAATAATTAGGAAACTACTCCAGGTAAGTAGGAAGGGGCTTTGACAGGGTCATTTTGTTTTTAAGAATGCCTTTGTTGGGACCTGTACGTGCACGAATGTTTGTGGCATCCCTCTTCGTAGTGGCTGGAAACTGGAAGCTGAGTGGTTGCCCATCAGTTGGAGAATGGCTGAATAAATTGTGGTATATGAATATTATGGAATATTATTGTTCTGTAAGAAATGACCAACAGGATGATTTAAGAAAGGCCTGGAGAAACTTACATGAACTGATGCTGAGTGAAATGAGCAGGACCAGGAGATCATTATATACTTCAACAACAATACTATATGATGACCAGTTCTGATGGACCTGGCCATCCTCAGCAATGAGATCAACCAAATCATCTCCAATGGAGCAGTAATGAACTGAACCAGCTATGCCCAGAAAAAGAACTCTGGGAGATGGCTAAAAATCATTACATTGAATTCCCAATCCCTATATTTATGCCTACCTGCATTTTGGATTTCCTTCACAAGCTAATTGTACAATATTTCAGAGTCTGATTCTTTTTGTACAGCAAAATAACGGTTTGGTCATGTATACTTATTGTGTATCTAATTTATATTTTAATATATTTAACATCTACTGGTCATCCTGCCATCTGGGGGAGGGGGTGGCGGGGTAAGAGGTGAAAAATTGGAACAAGAGGTTTGGCAATTGTTAATGCTGTAAGATTACCCATACATATAACCTGTAAATAAAAGGCTATTAAATAAAAAAAAAAAGAATGCCTTTGTTGTTTTTAAGTGTGTCTTTGTTTCAGTAGGCTCCTGTTGTACTCCTTGCATTGACAGAATTATCTTAACTTCATCATTGCTGTATCCCATTTAGAGTCCAAGGTAGAAATGTCTACCAGTCAAGGTTATTCCTCTCCATGTTGTTAATCCCTGTTTCATTAGGTATTTCTCCAGCCTTAGGGATTCAAATCATTACTCCCATTTTTCATCTTGTTGATGGTTAGTTCATTAGGAATTTACCCATCTTTCCCCTTGTTATGGTTTCTTCTCCCTTTTTAACTTCAAGTTCCACTGGGTATCTAAACCTGTGTCTTTTCTCCTTGTTAATCATTAATCTCCCCTTTGGAATTTAGTCTGCTGCCAACAGTTAATAAGATCTTGCCTCTTAATTTGGAAATGGTCTAAGCCTACAAATTCTTTTGAAACACTTTGTGAAATTGGCCCCAAACCTCAATATATTTGGAAGAGTCAACCCTTGGACTCCAATGATTCTTTCTCACATGACTACCTTACATATGTCTAATTTCCCTAATTATAATGCATCTATTTTTAGTTGTATACTTCAAGTTTAGGGCAGGATTGTTTTAATCTTACTTAAAAAAAATTATGCCATTTCATTAAATGCTTTTGTTTCAATCAAAATGTTTCTTCTGGATTACTATT
Organism: Sarcophilus harrisii; assembly: GCF_902635505.1. Classification (NCBI taxonomy): domain Eukaryota; kingdom Metazoa; phylum Chordata; class Mammalia; order Dasyuromorphia; family Dasyuridae; genus Sarcophilus; species Sarcophilus harrisii. The sequence goes on from NC_045426.1 coordinate 241,180,672, forward strand.
CAAAATAAAAACATCTTGAATGGAGTTTTGATTTCTAATGGATACAAACCAAGATAGTGCCTTGAAACTCAAATAGTCATTAATGGACAAATCACTTAGAAGGTTAAAGAGCACTTAATATTGATATGATGAAGAGCTTCAATATTAATTTAACACTATACCGCTATACCAAAGTGCTAACTTGAATAGCATAAGAATAATTAGAGAATGTTTGTACTAGGTAATAATTCTGCAGCTATTGTTAAAGATGTATAGTAACAGATGGTCAAATAAAGAAAGCAATATTAAAAGGCAAATGTGGCTTGGCAAAAGGAAGGTAGGCCTGAAGTTGTGCTTTGAAGACTATATAGCTGTTAAGATCGTGTATTTTAAGATCAGCACGAGACAGGAATTCAGGTTAGGGGAAAATCGTCAGTCTTTATTCTCAGTGAAGAAGGATCGGAGGTGGAAGAGAATCGGCGATAGCAATGTGTGCAGCTGAGTCAAGAAGCTAGCTCGACCAGCAGCCACACAACCAGCAGCTCAGAGTCTCGAACTCAGCCCAATCTCTCCCAGCTTGTCTTCTTCCCTCTCTGCCTCCACCCACCAAAATCGTCATTTCCTATACAACACATCAGGACTTGCAAGGAGAGTGGGGCAGGGACCATTCTTAATCCAATCATGTATATTAATAGAGTATAGCCCAATTATTATCTAGCCTCATGTACTTGGGACCTCAGTGCATCAGCTCAAACCTCAGCCCATTACATATAGCTACAAGAAGAGAAGAAATCAATTTTCAAGAAATATTCATATATTTTCACAGGACTGCCTTCAGAAAATTAGAAATCTATTGTATCTTATTTTTGGAACTGGTCACTTATAATAATAAAAGTGGGTAGCCCTTTCCTCTTTTAAGAGTTCATTCAGCGCACCAATAGTTTACTTCTCAGAGGTGGTTCAACATTAATTTGTCATAAATTTCAGTAGTGGCCAAACTAGGATTAAAACTTTCTTGAGCCTCTGATTGAATAGCATTTCTTCCATTTTATTTGGCACAGCACTATTTCAAAGTGATTTTGGCTCTTTCCCTGCTTGCTGTATGTTGTAAATCTTTACCACTCCACAAGGTCAGCTGAGTAGGAGATGCAGGGTTCTGTCAGTGGCACTGACAGCTCCATCTTTCCTTCAGTATAAGGAAATGCAGTAGGCTAAAATTCCATTGCCATTCTGGCCCAAGAACCACAGTGGTTTCCATCATAAAGAATAGGGAGCTTATTAAGTGTGTTTCTCTGCTTCAACTGCTTGAAAAAAAAAAAAAGAAAGCAGGGGGAGGTGCAGAAAATTAATGAAATGGAGGCATTAATTGTAATTAAATACTTGTAAACATTTACAAATTGAAAAATCTATAGTTAATATCTATTTCTTTTTCTTTTTAAGGTATAGTATTAGTTTCAAAACTCACTATTCCTCATTTTCTGCCTATTTTTGCCTAATTTGATAGCTTTGGTTAATTTTTATGTAGACAATAATTTCTTTTCTTTTTCTCTATCTCAAGAAGTCAAACTTTGTTTTTACAAAAATATACAAAGACAGTTTCCAACACTGACTTTTGCAAAACCTTTTTCTAATTTTTTCTTCTTTTTCCCACCCACCTCCCCAGATCAGCAAGCAATCCAATATAGGTTAAATATGTGCAAGTCTTCTAAACACAATTCCATATTCACCATGTGAACAAGAAAGATCAAAGGAAAAGAGAAAAAAATGAGAAAAACAAAACAAGCAAACAAACAACAACCAAAGGATAAAAAGTACTGGCTTTGGGTTCAGGAAGATTCAAATTCTATGTCTATGTGATCTTGAGGAAGTCACTTATTCTGCCAACACTCCATTCAATTAAGACAATTAATGACTGAATAATTTCCTATCTGTACTCATCATAGTTCTTGATAGTGAAGAAATCATAGGCTTGAATAAAACACTCCTTCTATGTAACTTAGCACCTTAATGACAGAGTCAAATTTAAAAGGAGTTTGATTGGAAGTTTCAGTGACTTCTCAGTCTTGCCCTTTGATTACAAAGTTGAGGTAAAATTTTCTAATAGCGATTTAGCTTTGGAGAAAGTATTAGAGGCAGGCTAAAATCATATTTTACAGGATTAAATTTCTTTGACTAACTTGAGATACCTCAATCACACACTACCAGAAAACCCAATTAGAGAAGAATTCAGTAACTTAGATTTAAAAATTAAATGGAAGCATTTTTTTTAATTTAAAGAATAGATCACATCTAAAATAGTGAATAAAAATATTTGTTGCCAACTCTCAAGTCTTTTTATTTATTATACAATACAAAACTTCAATTTTCCCTTGGAAATCAAAACTTGATTAAAGGTGTTGTATGGATCAGATGAGATAAAGCCCACATATTCCAATGTGCTATAATCCATGCATCTGATTATGAGATATATGTCTTTGAGAATTTAGGGTCCACACATCCTATCTTATTGCAGGGGGATAAAAGGCTTTACATTTTTGCAGTGTATTACTCTTATGGGAGAGGGGATAATATGAGAAAGAAAAGGCAGAGAAAGGAGAGAGTAGAAATAGCACCAGATGTAGGAGAGAACAATGGAAGAATAAGAGACACAAAGGAAGATTTACTAGATGGAGAAGTATTTGATCTGGTTTTAAATTAACTAGATGAGCTATAGAAACTGCTAGTTTCTTTGAGTGACATGGTGGAGAGCCTGGTGGAGAACTGCAGATCAAGACCTATGAGTAGTTGATAATCAATTTGACCAAGACATTAAATGATTTTCCTATTATGGTAGAAAATCCTAAAACACTGTAAAGTAATTTTCCCCTTAAAACAGGTGCTAAAATTGTAATCAAGATTTAATTGATTTAAGAAGATTGAGGATTTTCAATTTAACTACCCTGTTGATTGAATGTAAAAACAGACAAAACACAAGAAATTGGAGCAATTCTTTTAGGCTTTAGACTACTGAACAGCATCAAATTCAAATACAGAGGGACCTCTAATGGCTGCATGTTGACTTAGAAAATTCTTCCCTAGTGAAGAGGCTGATCTTTGTATTCCTAACACCTAATATAATGCTTTGTAAATAGAAAATGCTAAAATATTTTGTTGGAAGAATGAATTAAGTGAATTATATTGTACTTATTTCAAATTATGTTCTTTTTGCAAGACTAAATAATAGCAAATTAGAAGGAGGAATCAGAAGTTAGTTTAGGAGTCAGCATGTCAACAGTGTAAAAACCTCTGGTTCTAGAGTCAGAGGATCTTGGTTTAAATATTGCTTTGAGCAATCTTTGCATAATTTTGGGCAAATCACTTAATCTCCTCCTTGATTCTTCAAATACAGAAAGATGGGATTTGATTCTCACGTCCTTTCCAGTTCTACCTGTATAACTCTATAAGCCTATGATTTTAAGAAAAATAATTTCAATAAATCAATATAGTCTATTAAATAAGTTATTGATGCTGATAAGTGAGAAATAAATAAAATGAAAGGTATTAGATCTGATATGAATCATTTATTATATAAGTTTATTCTTTGTAAAACAGTTTCCATAACAAGAACCCAATCCACCATTCACACACATGCAAAAAATGAATCTATTAATTTCCTTGAAAATGGGGTACAGAGGAGGAGAAAATAAATTGCTTCTAATATTACCACTTGATGACTGTGGCAAATGGAAAGACATGACAGTTATGGATGGCATGACTGTGGAAAGTACAAACTAATAAAACATTAAGGAGAAGATTGTGAGCAGTATTATCTCATAAAACACTGAAAATTAGTGGAGGAAATAGAGAGGGATAACAAAAACTTGGTGTAAAAAATCAAGTGTGAGATCATCTCAAGAATATTTATAGATGAAAATGGTAGAAAGACAACATGTAAATAGGAAATAGAGTTTTTTTTTAGAATTTCCAACTTTATGTTTACTTCATCCTTAAAAGCAAACAATACATTCATATTTTAATTCATCTGTCTTTGATTCCATGTAGGAGGAAAGAGAAACTATAGTTAGCAAGTCATAAGTGCTACTTTGTTCCAGATACAATGTTTTTAGTACTAAGGAATTAAAATTAAAATGGGGAACTGATTATACTTGACCAATTAGATGTTGACAGCATTCACATTACTAGAAATATGATTGTGAAAGAACTAAAAATGATTTTCAAGTTATCTAGGAAGAAAAAATTCTGAGAAAATGGGTTGAAGGGGCTCAGATGGTAAATTATCAAAGATAATACTCAAAGATATTAGCAACTGTAAACCTATAGGTCCTTCACTTCTCTACTAAATCTATATGCATATAAGATTCATACTTTATTCAATATATAATTATAAAAGAGTGAAGGTGGCTTGCTGGCTAACTAGATAGAGTGCTGGGCTTAGAGTCAAAAAGGCCTGAATTCAAATGTGATCTCAAACATTTACTAGCTATGTGGCCCTGGGCAAATCAGTTAATCTTTGTTTCCCTCAATTCATTGGAGATATAAATGGCAAATAACTCCACTGTCTTTGCCAAGGAACAACAAAACATGGACTTATGATCCACAGGATACAGTCAGATACAAATGAATAATTGAACAATGCTCATGTAGATAAAGCAATGGATAGCAGATGTATAACTGAAGTTCTTCACTTATACTCATTTTACAGTTTTAAAAGATCTGTGATACCTTGATTTAGCTAACTTCAAAATAATTTATTTTTAGGATTTTAAAAAAGAAATTCTATATTTTTATTTGTTATTTTATCTTTTCCCACTGATTTTATAGATTTACTATTTTAAAGGGTTTTTGTTTGTTTCTAAGAATTCTATTTTAATAGCATATAAAGTTTATCAATCATCTCATTTATTTTGCTGAGATATGCCTCTGGAGGAAATAACTTTTTCCTTTCAATAGCTGCTTTATCTGAATTCCCAAACTGGAATTTTGTTATCTCATAGTTATCATTGCTATTCACATACAAGTTAATTGTTTCCATCATTTATTCTCTGATATTTTCATTATTCATGTTGTTAAAATAAACTCTTTACTTAATTCTGCACTTTTTACTTATATTATTAGAATTAATTACTAATTGCATTATGTAATTATTTTAAATATTTTTATATTTACTTTATAGGTGCCTATTTTATATGCTTTTTTTTTTTTTTTGTATAAAGCCCAATCCAGGCTTTTGCTTTCTTATTGTGATAATCTCATGTTTTACTGTATTATTTAAAGCATTCATATAAAATTATAAATAGATTTGTGTTTTCCTACTTTTCCTTTTTTTTAATGATTTTTATCCTTTTTTATTTTAAAACAACCCCAATTTATTTTTAGTTAAGTTCCTTTGATATAGATAGATAGAGATCTATATCTATATCTCTCTCTATGTGTGTGTATAAAGATGCTTTCTTCCTCTTCTACTTTTGCACTCTCTATTTTAAATTATTTTAATCATTTTAAAGCGTCAATTCTTCTTCCTTTATATTTGCTGATTTCTGTTTACTCTTCTTTTGTACTTTCTTCCCTTGCCAGTTAAACAAATAGTTCAAAATTTCCCTTCTCTTTGTCCTTTTACAATATTTTATTTTAATTAACCTTATTTTTGGACACTTATTCTCAAGTAGTTTGATGGTAAAGTAAAAGCAAAATAGAGTGACAAAAATAAAGCAATAAAAAAAAAACAAGAATGACAAAATAACCCACAATAATTATCAGCACTTCCATGAGCAATAAAAAATGCAGAAAGTAGAAGAAAATGAAATTTTATTCACAACTACTGAAAAAAGTTTAAAATATCCTTGTTATTCAGTCAAAAACAGAATCAAGAGTTATGCAAGTACAATTTTAACATACTATTAAGTAAATAGAAGTAAATAAAGAAAAAAAAAATCTAGGGGAATAGTCATTATTCTTATATGGGACTAGTTTTTCAAATTTCCCAATAAGTCTTATTAGTATTTGGTATTCAGGAATGAGAAACCAGAATTTCCCCTAATAATATCATTCTGTATTTCATAATATTTTACTACTATTTTCAAATAAGAATAAATGAACATAATAATTATCAGTAAATTTTAATTTCTTTTAATATGACAAGGTATTACCAAAAGTTTAAGAGATTTTCTGTTAATAATATAAAACAGTAGAGAGAGAGGGTCAAAATGGCAGAGTAAATTCAAGGACTTTCCTGAACATTTCCCAAACCCCTCAAGATACCTTTAAGTAATGACTCTAAACAAATTCTTGAATGGCAGAACACATACACACAAGAATGAAATAATTTTTCAGTCCAAAACAACTTTAAAGGATGGCAGGAAAGGTCTGTTGTACCATGCTTAGAGAGAAGCACAGTCCAGCCTAGGCTGCACAACAACAGGAGAGATTGCTAGATCTTTGAACTTATAAATGTCCAAATCAACATAGAAGTTCAGCAGGAAAGTTCTACTTAACTTGGGTGAGAATGGAGCCCAGTTTAGCACAGGCTGCACATCCCTGGCCCTGGAAAACCAGGAGCAGGCCTTGGGTACCACTGAATCAGCACTGATAGGGGCAGCATCCAGACAGCTGGTCAGAAAGAGATTACAGAAATATCATTACTACTACCAAGGCAGGAAGCTCTTGCTTTGCCCATGATTGGATCTAGGTTACCATCCTGAGTGGCTGTCTCAAAGTGAAGAGGAGGACTGGAACACAAGAGTTTGCAGCCACAGTGAAGCTAGGACTTTCCTTATAATTCAGGGCAGAAAGGAGAGGTTGTGGTTATTCACAGATCAGAGAACCCTGGATTTTTAGTTACATACCCAATTCATTGATCTTCCCCTTTCTTTATTCATGTAACTTTTTAGAGATATAAAATGTCCCCTAAGAAAGTAGAAAATATTTCAACCAAGCAAGCAGAAAGAAACAATTTGAATCTTATGTAACCACAATCAGAAAAACGCAAGATTTAACATCTTCTATATTAAAGGATCAGTGGGTCTACAATATGATATCACAGAGGGCCAAGAATCTAGGATTACACCCAAGAATCACCTACTCTATACCCTAACTATAATCGTTCAGGGAGAAAAATTGATATTCAGTGAAATAGAGGACTTTAAGGAATTCTTGACCAGAGCTAAATAGAATTATAAGATTCAAAAAAAACATAAAAAATAAACAAAAAAGGGAAATTGTAAAGAACTTAATAAATTTAAACTGTTGACATCCTTACATGGGAAGATAATACTCATAACATCAAAAACTTTCTTATTATTAGAGGAGTAATAAGAAATATATATATAGACAGAGGACACAGGTGGGAGTTGAATGCTAAAGGATGATTTCTTTAAAAAATACAATTAAGGGATGATAGAGGTATGTACTGGGATAAAGGGAAAAGGAGAGGAGGAATAGAAGAAATTATCTCACATAAAAAGATGCAAGAAAAAGCTTTGGCAGTTATAAAGTTATAAAGCCCTTTGACTTAGTGATACCATTGATGGATCAGTATCCAAAAAGAAGTAATTTTTTTAAAGGGGGAAGAGGTTCTATATATATAAATATATACAAAAATATTTATGGCAGCCTTTTCTTAGGGTAAGAAATTGGAAATTGAGAGGATGCCCATCAATTGGAAAATGACTGAACAAATTGTGGTATGTGATTATGGTAGAATGCTCTTAGAAAAATTTGGTAAGATTTCCATGAACTTATGCAAAGTGAAATAAATTGTGAACAAACTAACAACAATATTGTAAGATGATCAGCTATGAATGACTTAGCTATTTTTAGCACTACAATGCTCCAAGACAACTCTGAAGGACTTATAATGAAAAATTCTCTCCCACTCCCCTAGAGAAATAACTGATAGTATTTGAATACAGATTAAAGCATATTTTTAAAAAACACTTTTATTTTTCTTGAGGTGGATGTGTGTGTGCATTGTTTTTTGGGCGTTATTTTGTTTGTTTTTTCAGTTCTATATTTACTTTCACAATCTATTATGGAAATGTTCTGCATGACTACTCATTTATTGCCAGTATCAAATTTCTTGTCTTTTCAAATTCAGGGGTGGGGAGAGAAGAAGGGAGAGAAACTCAGACTCAAAGGTTTTAAAATGAATTATAAAGATTTCTTATACATGTAATTGGGAAAAAAGAAAATTCTAAATAAAGGAAAACAAATACTTAATTTTAAATATTACTTTTAAGCAGCTTTTTTTGTAATTGTTGCATTTATAAGTTGATCTTCTTACTCTAAAGAAAAAAAAGCAATATATTATATAACACAATTTGCTATATAAAATGATGTCTAATAAAAATATATTTGCTATATATTAATATATTCTGTTAAATATATAATAATAATTGTGCTGTATATTATCATGAACAATATTTTATAACAATGAATTTAAACATATCTAGCAATGAACTATTTTCTTTTTTTCTTAAAACACTTTGAATATGCTTCATATTTTTTTTTTACTTATTATTAATAATGTCTTTAAAATGCTTGATAAAAAAGACATTACATGTAGTGGCATTTACAAAGAATGTTAGGCTATAGTAAATATTCAAATAGCAGAAAATACTGGCAAAATATAGTAAGTAGTATTTCAATAATTCAACATTTACATTTCCTGTGAAATTTAACAATACTACCCAGAATTATGTGTCAAAATTGACATTTTAAAGACACTTTCTTTCTACCATATTGTTAATTCGTGAAACACCACTCACAGAATCTGTAAAATTATAAGATGTATATGAACTTATTTATGTTTGTTGTATTTGCAAGAATCAATCAGACTTAGCAGAAGAAAGAGCTATGAACATGTACTTGTAAGATGTAAACAGTTCAAAGCAAGACTGATCAGATCATGACCCTTTCCCTCCTACACATTGCTATTACTCTTCCTAGAAATGTCAATCTTAGCTGTTGCTTTTAACTTGATATCAAAAAATTCCAGCAAAGTCTTTATGTGGATTATTAACATTTAATTCTTGCAGGAGAATTGTATTTTCCCAATTTGGTGACAATTTTTTTTTCAGAATTCAAGATATAGAGAAATATATGAATTTCCAAAACATGCTGGGGAGGAAATAAATCCCATTTGGAAACACTAGTTAGAATGAATATGTGTGTGTGTGTGTGTGTGTGTGTGTGTGTGTGTGTTTGTGTATGTGTGTGTGATTTTTAAATGATACTGCATTTGTCATTCTTTTTGTTGTTGTTTGATTGTGTTTTATTTTCTTTCTCATTTTTTCCCTGTTTGATTTGATTTTTTTTGTGTGCAGCAAGATAATTGTAAAATTTGCAAATTTGCAAATATGCAAAATTTGTGTGCATATATTGGATTTAACATATATTAACATATATATGTTTAATATAGTGGGGCAGAGCCAAGATGGAGGAGAGGACATGCACGTCTTTCTGAGCTCTCCTTCACCCTCAAACTATTTTTTATGAAAATCAGCCTTGGTATTATTGGTTGACTGCCAGAACCCACAAATATTGGGAGTACAACACATTACCAACAGAAGATAATCTTGAAATTTGCCAGAAAATGTCTGTTTTTGCTTGAGTGGGGACGGAAAGGGGCTAGGCCTGATGCAGACTCAGGCAGATATGCAGTGGGAGCACAAGAAACAGCTCACACTGAGCAGACCAGAAGGGGATGGGGTGTGGTCTCTGCAGGTGGAAAATCTGCAGGGAGAACTCTACCACAGTTTGAGCTACTCTGCCCTGGCAGCAAGCCAGTAGATCAGCAGAGGAGCTATAAATGCAGGGAGTAAAGACTATAACCACAGAATGCTAGAGTCTCTTAGGACCTTGCCACACCCACATAACACCCGGAGTGACATAGCACAAACTCAGAGCGCAACGGCTAATCCCCGCACAGCCATTGCTGTCCCACTGCTGCTTCACTGCTGCTTCCTGTTGTCTGTTGAGAAAGCTTGGTAACCCCACATTGCCCTAAAAGCAGACTGCACCTTTTTTTTTTTTAATGAGTAAAAAGTTAAAGTGGGCTCTAACTACTGATAGCTTCTATATTGAAAGAGAACAGACTTGAAACCCTGAGGAGACTAAAAACAGTTTGTCTCCAGATGAATCCCCAAAGGGGAAATGATCTCCCCATCACACAAGATTCTCATAGAAGAAATATATATATATATATATATATATATATATATATATAGATATAGATATAGATATAGATATAGATATAGATATAGATATAGATAGATATAGATATAGATATATAGCTATAGATATATAGATATGTACATGTGTATATTGTCTGTATGGGCAACTAGATGAAGCAGTATATATAGCAACAGTCAGATCAAATCCATCTTCAGATATTTACTAGTTTGTGGCCCTGGAAAAGTCACTTAATCCTGTTTCCCTCGTTTTCTTCATCTGTAAAGTAAGTTGGAGAAAGATATGATAAACCTCTTTAGTAAATTTGCCCATCTATTGATCTAAGCCAATAATATATTTATCAGAATGTCCATGTTCCCATTACTCCTTCTTCTTTCACTGTCATACAAGGAGTTTTTGTAGCTACCCAACTGGAACTGTCTATATGTCATGATTTCTCAGTTGTTTTTCTGTGCTGAGTAAGTGTCTCCACATGTCATGTGAGGATGAAAAGATAATGTCAGTTTAAATAAATGCTTTCAGTTCTGTCATTTAAAACCTAGAAAACATACTTAAGCTACCTACTTTTCTTTCCATTACTTGCTCTATTTGCATATAGTTAAAAAATTATAATTTAGTTTTGACAATTGTAGTCATTTTATTCAGTATTTTTTGGTTGTTCTGCTTCATTAGTCCAAATCTTCAATGCTCATGCTGATGTTTTGTGAAGGAATTAAGCCTGAAATTCTCTTGAAAATTTGTTTTGGATTGTTTTGACAAATATACTCACATTTTCTTCATGTTAATGCACATTAAATAGGTATTCAACAGTTTAGATGCAAAATTTTATTTATCTTTTAAAGTTAGAGCTGTTTTTCTATGGAGATCTTTTTCTATTTCTTGTAGTGATTAAAAGCAACAACAATAAAAACCTTCCTTGGAGATAAAATATTTTATAATATTTCATTGTGTCCAAATTACTGGCAGTCAATTTGCCTTATGCAATTTTGCATAGTAGCACAAATAATATATTATGACATATATATTAAGATAAGAAAGATTTTAAATCAAAATTGGTTTTAGGGATTATCTAGTTTGAACACTTCATATTGTAAATAAGAAAACTGACGTCCATTTTTTAAAGGGCCCTGATTAAGTCACATATATAATAAGTACCAGAGTCAAAAAATTAACTCTACGTTTTCCAATGCAATTTTCTCTTTCTTTTCCCACTCTATAGCATTCAAGAAATGAAATTTTTAATTAAGAAAAACATTATTTGGAGATAATCCTTTAGTTTCCAACCTCAGAAGTTATAGTAATTAATTTTATCTGTTTGACACAAAACTGATACTGTATTAGTCACTCATTACTTGGAAGAGAGACAATAAGTCAAGAGGTTTCCTTGTTATAAGGTTATCCATCCTCATACAATAGCTTTAAAAAAACAAACAAATAAATGATTAACAAACAAAAAAACAGGCCAGGGCAAATTTGTCTTCCTGGTACAGCTTGAAAGGATTAAGATGCCATCATCATTTTACTAAATATTCTATAGGCTTTCAAATTCAACATATGCAAAACAAAACTAATTTAATTACTCTCCAAACCCACCTTTTTCAGAATTTTTCTATCTTGAGAGTTATGACCATCCTTTCAGTCACCTAGGTATACAATTTATGTATTGTCTTTGACCCCTCACTGTTGCCCAGCACCAAACCTATAAACCCATTACAAGATCAAATCTCATTTTGACTTTTACAACATCTCTTAGAAGTGGAGATGGAGACCTCTCAACTCATACAACACTTCAGTTCAGGACCTCATCAGCTTTCACATATTTTATTAAAATCATCTTCATATAGAATCCTTGCTTCAGTTTTTGAATCCACTCCAATATTCTCTCAGCTATTTTGGTACCAAAGAATATATCGTTCTCAAGTCATCCTAGGCTATGTGCTGCTCCTGACAAGTGAGACTTTATTTTCCATCTCTCTGTTTTTGCATTGACTATCCTTTATGTCTAGAATATTGTTCCTTCCAACTTTTTCTGTTAGGATCTTAAAGAGATACTATATAGATGCTGAGGAAGCAGCTATAACCTTGTTATTGGATTCTCAATAATAGTGCTAACTAACCTTGCTGACTATCTTGCTCTTGTAAAATGTATGATAACTTCAGATATATGTGATGTCTTAGGCATAATTATCTGGAAAAAAAAGATTGTTTTTATCTACCTTTGTTGACTCAGATTATATATTTTGTCTGTATTGAAGCTGAAAGGGAGGAAAGGATTTAGTAATCTATTAGAAGTATTTAGTAATTTATTAGAAATGAAAAAGAGTGATAGAATGTGGGGAGTTATATATATATATATGCATACACACATATATAAATACATTCATACATATAAATATTTATCTGTATACACATAAGTATATTATATATTATGTATATCATATTTTCTACAAATGATACGAGTAAATTGGATTTTAGATATTTTACTTTTTTGTCTGAGTCTTTCAAAAATTTCTAGAACAAAAACCAACAAGTTTACAAAAGGATGAAACAAGCATTTACTCATTACTTGCTAAATGGTAGACACTATAAAAATGTTATCTCATTTGCTTTTTATAACAATACTAGTAAAACATTATATTGTTTTTCTCATTTTGCAGATGAGAAATTTAAGGAAGACTGAGATGAAATTGTTGAGGTAATCAGGTACAGTCAAGGTTTTCCTGTACCAGACTACTAAAATGATGGGGTGAGCCACCAAATGATGAGGCATGGGTATGAAATCCCAAAGAATAATGGGGTTATGGGTCATTGTCACGGGTTGTCTCAAAAGAATTTACAGGCTTAAACCTCCTCCAATTCAAAAGGAAAAGATTTTATCATGCTTCTAAGAGCTAGTTAAATCCATATAGGGTTTAGCAATTAACAAAGAGAAGGAAAAGTTCCCTAGCAGAGATGTCATTAAAGTGTGGCAAGTGGAGTTTACAGGTTTAATGATGAAAGAGATTGAGCATCCTAAAACTTTTAGCTGTAACAAGGAGAAAGATGCCCCAAGACAAAAATCCACCATGGTGGGCTACTTCTAAAAAAGGATTTTAGGAACGATCTAAGCTTGAACAGATATTTTATAAGAGAAATATAATCTTGAGGGTTTGACATTACAATTTGGCTTTCTGATTGAATATAATAAAGATAGAGTTACAAGAGAAGTCTCTGTCTGGGGTGGTACTGGAATCCAAATTCCACTTTTGAACTAAAGGCTTGCTTAAGGCTGGATGATCCTATCAGGGCAGTTTGTTTACAATGATTCAGGCTTTCTCTATCAATGCTCACCTGACTCCTCAGGATTTCACCAAAGTGACTCAATCAGGATTACAGGGTTATTAATTGTATGAGGCAAGATTTCAACTCAGGTCTTTTGACTCCAGGTCCAGAACTTACATTGTTTTACTTACTCATTTTACAGATGAGAAATCTGAGGCAGACTGAGATAAAGTTGGGGAGGTAATGGGGAACAATCAGACTCTCCCTGTATCAGGCACCAAATGATGGGGTTAGCCAGCAGATCCAGCACTGCATCACTTAGCTGCCTCTAGGCACAAATGAACTTTTGCAGAAAGGATCTGTACCATTCTGAATCATAATGATGACTTTCTTTCCAAATTGCATTTCATATATTGTAGATATACTTTGTATATGCACACATGTTAGCTCCTCTAAGGAAGTTCAAGAGTTTTTTGGATAATAACTATTTCATTTTTGTCCTCACATAGCACTCTTCATGGCACTCTAGTACTTGTTAACTGATTGATTGGAATGTGATAAAATGCACTAGCTGAAAGGAGGATATTACAAAGAAAGCTTTTATGTGCTTATACATACATGTCATATTGGTAGCAATTTTGATAAAAAATAGCTAGTGTTGTATAATGGTAAGGAGATTGGATTTTAGAGTCAGAAGATTATTTTTCCTTTTGTAGTTGCTTGCTTACTATCCTGGAGATAGATTCCTTAAAAGTAAAATATAGGAGGCAGGTATACCAAATGGCTTTAAACTTGGAGTAATTTTCTTTCAATCTTCAATATTCTATGATGCTATGGTTTCCAAATAAAATCATAGATGTACTAGACAAGATAAAGCCTCATTGCTTAAGAAATCAGTAACTTCAAGAAAAAAGTGGGTAGTCTTATGGCTATCAACATTCAAAAGGGACAAGGAGAAGAGAAAATTGCTACTTTAATAACCATTTTCAATCAGATTGACTGCAAATCAATAGTTATGAATGCTCAGTGTTTCACTTATGAGTATGAGGCAGATTGAGAAGAATATTTTGATGAAAATTTTCAGTTTATGCTTCTTTTTTCTTGGGATGATCTTAGTGCAATATTGATATTTATTAGATAATATGGTGCAGAGATTTAATTTCCTATTGTTGAAATTGCATTTATGAAAAGATTTGAAGTGTACTATTACAAGTTTGGATACACACAGACATACTATACATATACATACACATGCAAACACCTATACACAAATATATGTATGTGTGTGTGTGTGTGTGTGTGTGTGTATATATATATATATATATATATATATATATATATGTACATGTATGTATGTATTTCCCCCCTCAGTAATCTTATAGACATTGAATCCTTTTTTTTTTGGGGGGGGTGTTTGTTGTTTCTTCCTAGTTGTTCTATTTCTTCCCTGGAACATCCAATCCTTCTGTGTGAACATTTCTTCCTTATGCTACAATTCAAAAACTTCTTTTTATTTATGGTAGTTTTATCATTCACAACTACAGAATAACTAGAAGAATAATTTCCATAGTTTATTGATTATATGCTTTGTGGGGCCATTTCTAGGTGGGGGATTTAGGTTGAATAGAAAAAGCATGTATTCTTTATATTTGGAAATAGAACCATGAGAAATAAGTTTATTGAATTGTAGAACTTTGATCTGGAAGAATCCTAATAGGTCTTGTAAAATGTTTGATCTAGAACCCAGAAGGGGTTTCTATACTTTTATCTTTGATCTACTAATGACCTCAATATCCATACTCTGAAATCAACATTGAAAATCTTAATATGTGTGAGCTTACCGCTTTACTGGCAGATTAAGAGATATACAGTGGCATTTATAATTTGGCAGCATATCAAAACAGAGGATGAAATAAGGATTCCCTTAGTCACTATTAAAATGATAAACACAAATACCCTTAAAGATTTGGGAACACAGATTTAGACGGTGCCCATACACAAGTTATATTGTGCCTCTTAATCTAGTATTGATTTCATTTTTATCCACTGATTTCCTCTTGTAATTTTATATTTTCCTAAATAAATTCCTTTGGAATTTCCTTCTCAAAAAAGGAAAAAAAAAGTGTAACAATTTTTTTTAATGTCCTTCTAGGAAAAATCTGCCAATAACACAAGAAGAAAAATAGCAACAAAGAACAAATATAAAACAAAGAGAAACTGTAATGGGCTGAGGTTTGAGCTGATGCACTGAGGTCCCAAGTACATGAGGCTAGATAGTAATTGGGCTATACTCTATTAATATACATGATTGGATAAAGAATGGTCCCTGCCCACTCTCCATGCAAGTCCTGATGTGTTGTATAGGAAATGACGATTTTGGTGGGTGGAGGCAGAGAGAGAGCGAGGAAGACAAGTGGGGAGAGATTGGGCTGGGTTCGAGACTCCGAGCTGCTGGTTGTGTGGCTGCTGGTCGAGCTAGCTTCTTGACTCAGCTGCACACATTGCTGTCGCCGATTCTCTTCCACCTCCGATCCTTCTTCACTGAGAATAAAGACTGACGATTTTCCCCTAACCTGAATTCCTGTCTCGTGCTGATCTTAAAATACACGATCTTAACAAGAAACAACAACTCCTTCCTCTCCCAAAAAGAAAGAAAAAAAAATAATCTTGAAAGTTAACAGTTGTCCTTGTCTGACAATAGCTATTACTCCCTGCCATGTATTAAAACTGTGATGATCTTGATAGGACAAAGATTTACTCCACACTCCTATTAAGACTTTATCCTTTGCTACTATTTCCAAAAATCCCCTTTAGTTACCAATTCCACCACTAGGAGAATTTTTAGGTGCCAAATTCAAGCATTTACTATTATCCTCATCCCTGTCTCATTCATGTCATTGTCTTTTCTCATATTTTTCCTTATGCTTATATGCTTTTATAAGATCCTTCCTTCTTCCAAGACTCTACTTATATTCTATCATATTCATGAACTCTTCACAGGTAAAAGTTTGTTCCTCATATAATTTGTCAAAGCAATTTGATTACACTTCTTTGTATTTATTGTGATCCCTCCTATATTTCAATTTCTTATGTATTTCCAATATTTATTTACATTTTAATCTCTTTATTATCAAGTGTAGTGATATTTTCTTATTCTCTTGCTGTTTAGATCTCTCTGTAGCAATTAATACTATAGATCAATTATATTTTCCTCCTGTTTATACTTTCTAGATATTCATGATTCATCTCTCTTTTATTTTCCTTAACCATCTAATAGCTTTTCAATCTCCTTTGCTGTATTTTCATCTGTTTTGTTCAATAACTGTGGGTTTTACATAAAACTCGGTCCTGGGCCTGTTATATTTTTGCTATATTCTTAGTGTTCATCTCAGTTTCTACGAATTCATTTATCTTTTCTAAGCAGATGACTCACAAATTTATTTACACTGCATTAGATACTTTCCTGAGCACCAGCTTCTTATTATACTTATTGCAAAACTTGCCACTTTCTGGTAATAGCATCCAAATTCCTAGAAAAGAAATTAAGAGAGCTGCAAGAAGAAATATACAGTAAAACTATTCTAGTAGGGCATCTTAGCATTGTACTATCAGAACTAGATAAATTGAACCACAAAATAAACAAGAAAGAAAATCAGAAAGTAAATATAATTTTAGAAAAGTGAGGTATGATAGACTTTTGGAGAAAACTGAATGGGGATAGAAAGATATACACTTTTTTTTCTCAGTGATATATGGTATCTACACAAAAATTGATATATTAGGGCATAAAAACTTCAAAATCAAATGCAGAAAGACAGAAATAGTAAATGCATCTTTTTTCTTCTTTCTTTTTTTGCATTTTTAATGAATCTATTGGAATGAAGCGACTTTCCCAGGGTCACACAGCAAGTAAATACTAAGTGTCTAAGGCCAGCTTTGAACTCAGGTTCTCCTGACTTCAGGACTGGTACTCTATCCATTGCATCATCTAACTACCCCCAAATGCATCTTTTTTTTCAGATAATGATGCAATAAAAATTACATGAAATAAAGGGCCAGGAAGAAATTACTTTTAACAAAGGTCCAGGAAAACAGACCAAAATTAATTGGAAACTAAATAATCCTATCCTAAACAATAAGGGCTTAAAACAACAAATCACAGCCAGAATTTTCAGATCATGATTCAAAAAGAATCATATGTAATAAAGAGCCAGGGGAAAAAAGACCAAAAACTATTAGAAATTAAATAATCTGATCGCGAGTGGGTTAAACGACAAGGCAAAGACACAATTGAAGAGAATGTCAATAATGAGACAACATACCAAAATTTCTGGGATGCAGCCAAAGTAGTTCTTGGGAAAGTTTTATATCTCTAGATGCTTACTTGAATAAAATAGAGAAAAAAAGATCAATAAATTGGGCATACAACTAAAAAAACTAGAAAAAGAATAAATTAAGAGCCTCCAATTAAAGACCAAACTTGAAATTCTGAACTTTAAAGGGGAGATTAATAAAATTGAAAGTAAGAAAACTATTGAGCTAATAAGCAAAACTAAGAGTTGGTTTTATGAAAAAAGCAACAAAATAAATAAAGTTTTAGTTAATTTGAATAAAGGAAAGAAGAAAACAAATTACTAGTATCAGAAATGTAAAGGGTTAACTTTCCACCAATGAAGAGAAAATTAGAGCAAAAATCGGACTATTTTACCCAACTGTATGCCAATAAATCTGATAATCTAAATGAAATGGACGAGTACTTATAAAAATGTAGATTGCCCAAATTAACAAGGGGAAATAAATTACTTAAATGATACCATTTTAGAAAAAGAAAATGAACATGCTATTACTCAGTTACCTAAGAAAAAATCTTCAGTGCCATTTAGATTTACAAGTGAATTGTATCAAACATGCAGCATAACTGTATAAATATGTGTGGAAGAATTGCACACATTTAACATATATTGGATTGCTTACTGTCTTGGTGAGGGGTAGGGGGAAGGGAAAGAGAAAGGATTTGGACCACAAGGTTTTGTAAGGTTGAATATTGAAAACTATTTATGCATGTTTTTTGAAAATAAAAAAGGTAAAAAAAAAAAAAAAAAAACTTCCATGTTCCCAAACTTCTCTATTCTTTAAAGCACTACCATACTTCCATTCAACCAGTTTGATAACCTCATTTCTATTCTCTAACTATTCACTCTCCCTTACCCCACATACAACCAATTGCCAGATCTTGTTTTTTCTTTTACAATAACTTTCATGTGCATCTCTTCTCTACAAAGAAATAGTCATCATCTTCATTCATTCCTTGCAACTCTAAACTCAGACTATTGCTGCAAGTCTCTCCTCAATCCAATTCATTCTTCAACAGCTTCTGAAGTAATTTTCCTAAATTATAATTCTGATCATGCTATTGTCTTATTGAACAAACTCTATCAATTCCTACCATTGGAGAAGTTTGGGATCAAATATAAGTTTCTTTGCTACTTAAACATCTTCAAAATCTGTCCCTTTCCTATGTTTGTTATTTTTCTCCAATTACTCGATGATATACATATACTGGCAACTTGTGATTCTTCATGCCTAATATTCTTTATGTCTTTCTGGAACATTTTATATAATCTCTGCTTCTAAGAATCTCTCATTTGGCTGAAAATTCAAATCCCATCTTTTTTTTACAAGGATTTTCTTAATTCCTTCTAGTGACTAATACTATTCCTTCTCAGTTTACCTTCCATGTACCTATTGACTATTTAAATGCTGTCTCCTCCAACAGGCTTAAGAATAGGGACTATTTGTTCCTTTCTTTGTATCCCCAGTGTTTAGCATATAGCCTTGGATATGACTAGCATTAAATAAATATATGTTACATTGATGACTTTCAACCATATTAGATTTTACACTTTTTTGGAATTGTGGAATATGTTGTATTCTTATTCATCAAATTCATTCAATTCATATTTGAATCCCCAAGCAGATATTCAATAAATATTTGCTGATCTTTAATGAGATGCTCTTTTGGAGTGGGGGCTTTACCCTTGAAATAAACTTAGCTGGACCATTACAATAAAATGACCTGAAACAACAACTATAACTATTACTAATGAAAAAAAATTCTTTCTTCCCGAGACCATTCCTAGGATGTTCAACATAATCACTTCCATTCCTAACCAGTCCAACTTATTAACATAGAAAATTTCCTCTTTCTTCTTCTTCATCTTCATTACCTTTCTCTTCTTTCTCTGTTTTATTATTATATTTTCCCTTCATATTTTTCCTACTGTTTTCTTCTTATATTCATTTATATTCTTTCTTCATCTTTTGATAATTTTCCTCTTCCTCTCTTTTTTTATCTTCCCCTTTCCCATTATTGTTCTTTTATTTTAGTCTTTTTTCCCTTTCTTCTGTGTATGTTTTTGCTGAGGATTAGATCCAAAACCATACCATCCTTTTCCAACCACCATTAAGGACTTAGCTCTTGATTCTAATCATTTATCATCTGAGACGCAATCACTCTTACCTGAATTCATAGTGAGTTACATAAGATTTTTTTAGAGAGAGAGAAAAATAGTAGCATTAATGGATTGTAATGAAAACCCTGCCCTAAGACATAATGAATGACAAATAGTTTCAATCCTCTGTGTGATTTGACCAGTTTTGCATAGGCAAGCTATCTTTCTCCTAATGCAAATGGATGTCATTGGTTTATGCACCTGAAGTTGAATTCTCTCCACTTTTTAATTAATGAGGATACACACAGAAGGACTTTGATCCGTTTAAAATAAAAAGACCCTCAGAACTATGGCAACAAGAAATTAGTTGACAATATATTACAAATACTGTCATGATTGACAAGTAAAGCTGTATGTAGTAACTAATGATTACAAGCAGTGTGAGAATTTAAATGCTGAATACATGCTAGAGACAGCTAATCATTACATTAAAGATTATTTTCTTCAATTGATTAATGCTTCCTTTCTATTTCACTGAATTATTGCTGAAAATGAACAGAAAAAGTACCTACCACTTTCGTTTAAGATCTGCTTGGATTCAGGGTCAATACAGGGTATAAATCAAGGGACCAGATATGAAAATGTATCTGGGGAAACACTTGATCCAACTATTTTATGTGAGGATTTCCCTTCCATTGGGAAGTAATTTTAAGGAAAAAAAAATGTAATTTAAGAGTCTAGAGGGATTCCTTGTGAATTGAAAATATCCCCAAAACTTTCTAGCCAAAAGTCCAAATATAACCATGAAATCTTTTCTAGATAAAAGTTTGTTTTTTAATAAGAGCACTATCTCTTTTTTTCCCATGACTTTTCTATGTTTAAATATCATTAAATGTTTATTGTCTGAGCAAATGTTACCATGGCAGGGTCTAAATTTTATCTTTCAGAATAAAGAAAAAAAACACATGTTTTTTGAACCTGTACAAAAGCAAAGGAATAACTTTCCAGTTTCCTTTGGTTTCACTAATACATTATTCAGAACTACCTTCCTTCTCTTTTCATTTTCCTATACATCTGTTATTCATTAAGTGCCTCTATAACCCCAGTCTGACTCAGATTTGCTAAAAAGAAACAAGATAACTCTCTTGCTCTATAAATTATTTTTTTTCCCCCTTAGTTAAGGTGGACACAGGCAAAGAACAAACTGAATGCTTTTCTTTCAACAATGTCCATTTCTTCATATTGATTTAAAAATCACTATTATTTGGCTGAAATAACTAAGCTTCAAAATAACAGGATGGTCCTGATCAGGGCAAAGAAACAAAAAATTTAATACCAAAAATTTCCCAAAGAAACATGAATTATACCATTCCCACTCCCTCATCCACCAATTCCTGTCCTCCCAAGCATACCTTTCTAGTTCCTACAAAATAAAAATTTTTTAATGGGCCCTTTGTCTCTGTAAGAAGTTTATCAAAATCTGTATTGATTTAGATGTTATAATTACCATGTGTAATGTCTTTATTGATAATTTTAACTAAACAGAAAATTTCAATCTGTTTACTTATATGACATAGCTTATCTGAAAGAGATAATTATCCATATAGAAATTTGATAATGTTTCTGAGCCAATTTGGCAACAAGTACTTGTTAAGTTTTGAATTAAAAATTAGTCAGTAAAAGTACTATTGGAATCAAATCAAACTATTTTCATACTATGGCTTTTGGGAAGGAATTTAGGAAAATTCATGTTATCAACCTGTTCTTGATAGTTCAATTAAAAGTATATTTCTTAACCAACATTTTCTATTTTACTTAGAGATCTTTTTCTTAGGTCATATTGTTCTTTCTGAACATTTGAACTTTCTAATAGTTTAAGAACCATTGAATATTTAAATCTATAGAACATCATTAAACTTGATCTTTCCAGTGAGATGATTATATGAAATAATCTTTATAATTCTAGAGGCAATACATAAACAACAAATAATAACACATTTGATTTCATTAAGGGTGATCCCTCTGGTGGCAGAAATAGAGATGTAAGGTAGTCAGCAAGAGAGGTAGGATTCCAAAGTGCTAAGGGTCTTGTTTTACCTTCTTATATGTTCTGAAGTTTCTCAATATTTGGTTTCTCAATATTTGATCTTAGTGTCTCAATGAACTAATAGCCACCCCTTTCATTAGCTCAGATGTCTACAACTTCTCATTGCCAGATTCATCTGAAAAATTCTAACTGATTTTTCTTTTGCCTTTTGTTTCCATGAACAGCTTCTAATATTTTGTACAGAAAGGTAGTTCATGTAGAACCACAGATGTATAAATATAATATGAAAGATCCTTATTAAAGAAAAGAAAGAGATCATAAAAATATCATTGTATTGATTTATTTAGTTGGCATAGTGGATAGAGCATAAGACTCTGAGTCAGGAAACCCGAGTTCAAGTCTACCTAAAATATTTACCTATATGACTTGAGCAAATCATTTAATCTTTTTGAAGATCAAATCATTTAATCTTTCTGAAACTCAGCTTCCTTTCTAAAAAACAAGGAGGTCAGATTCAATGACCTTTGTGGTACTGTTCGGCTCCAAATCTATAATACAAGATCCTGTGAATTATTTACTTCCAGCTTCTATGGGAGCAGAGAGAATAAATTAAGCAGAATAAGAAGAAAACAATATTTGTGATTATACTGAATGAAGTATCAGTAGTTAAATTTGAGGAGGAGAAATTTTACACCCCCCCAATTGAGGAAAATTTTAAAAACTAACAAAAAACAAACAAAAGATCAGATCCAGATACCAGCCTAGATTTTACTTCTAGATTATAAATGAAGATAATTCAATAGATAAGAAAAATGCAAAAATGATAAAGAAGATTTAGAAAATGGAACCCATAGAAAATAAAACAAAACAAAAAAAGACAAGGTAGTTGACATAATAAATCAAGGAAGAAAAGAAACAAACACTTCTAAACAGTATGTGCCATGGACAGTGCTAAGGTTAGTAAAAGGGAGCAAAATACGAAGACACACCTTGACACTTTTGTTTCTCCTTTATTTTTGAAGAGGACTAGTGACAGCACTGTCTTTTATTTGACTACTGTGTGAATTGAATATAAGTGAGACAGATTTGCACAAAATTGTCAGTCTCACTCTCTCTTCCAGAGTCATCAAAGTCCAGTGAGAAGACAAAAGTCATGATTATAGGCAATGACACTTGATTTGATAGATGACCTTGGCATCTTAAATGTCTGACTAAGCTTTAGCACTCCATAGTACTGCTCTTCAGTCACCTTGATGGTCAATGGAATAAATTGTTCTTATCTATCCATTCCAATAAAGGAAAGTCTTAATGCCCCACTAACACACAAGCATGCTTATAGCATAGTTTGTCCCATCTGCAGAAAGAGTCTATTGGTTGTGGCTACTACAAATGTTACAGGTTTTTGGAAGCTTGGATGAATACAGAGTGACAGGTAGAAACCAAAGGTAGATGAGCCATACTGAAAATGGTTTGGCAAGTCTTCAGATTATAAATTCTAGACCTCCTTGAATGCCCACATACCCAATTTGGCCATTAATGTATAAAGTTGATAAAATTTGTGAGTTAGTCAGAATTGATCATTGTAAAATCTGCTCTTGCCGTGTACAATGTTCTCTTGATTCTATTCATTTCATTTAGCATCAGTTCAAGTAAGTCTCTTCAGATGTGTGAGAGAGTATATTTTAACACATTATAGCACTATGTATTTGATGAATATGTTGCAAATCTATTATAGAGAACTTTGAACTAAAAAAGAATAAAAAAAAAATATAGCCTATGCATTAACCTACAAGTTAAATACCTTAGAGAGTAATTGAACACCATAAAAAATAATAATAGCTGATATTGTTACTTCACAATTCTGTTTCCATAATTATCCTGACCCATCCTGACTCAGTTTCTCTGCTTCTCAAAGCTCTGTCCTGCAAAACTTCCCATCTCTCTTTATCAGAATATTTGATAAGGATAAAAGATCTTATGTTTTAGAATATCAGAATGCCTCTCCCCATCCCAAGCACTTGGAATGTCAGCTACCAATTTATTCCTCTTCCCATCTCCAGGGTGCCTTCCCCTATTATGTTATCTCATCTCTGGAGGCTCACCCCATCTTGTCAGAGTCCTGTTCCTGCCTCAGTCTACCCCCGAGTCTGAGCCATGTGTATATAGGTCATTGAGAACTCTCATTGTTTGCTGGATTCTTGGAGACAATAGTTTCATTCAGCCCTAGGACCAAACCATGGATCCATTTGGTCCCAGCAAAGTTCTCCCATTTAATAAATTATTAAATACTCTCTAACCTCTATCTTGCCTCAGTTTCTCCAGCATTACAATATACCCAAAAGTTCACAAGTGATCAAAATTCAAGAAAAAAGAGACTAAAAAGAATCACCATATCCTCAAATTCCTGGGGTTTTCGTCATAATTTTTTTCAGTTATCTCTGATTTTTCATGACTTCTTTGGCAGTTTTCTTTGCAAAAATACCTGAGTGGTTTTCCATTTACTTTTCCAGATGATTTTACAAATTAGGTAACTGAGACAAACAAATTTAAATAGCTTGCCCTGGATCACCCAGCTACTAAATGTCTAAGACCAGATTTGAACTGAGAGTTTGGCACTCTTTCCATCGTACTACCTAGTGGCCCCAATAAATGATTATATGTAAATTCCAAATATCTAATATGTAGAAATCCTAATATAAAAAATGTAACTGATATCAGAGTCATCACTGAGACTTCAAAGGATGAAACTCATGATTATAGTTCTGGATAACTAACACTATATTATTCAAAAGGTACAGAATAGGTTAAAAGGAAAGGATGGTATAGAATTATATGTTAAGAAATTATACTTAAGTAGGGAAAATTCAGGAGCAAGAATGGTGAAGTCTGACAAAAACTATTCATTCAGATTAATATCAATATAGGTGGGAATAGAGTGATTTTGTTAATGCAAAGGACAAAAGACTACCAAGGCAGAAAGAAAAAAAAAAATAGATAAGGGTAGGGAAATTGACTATAAGATTTTCTCAGACGTTTAGCACAGTAACAATGGGGACTTTAGTTATCCATACATCTGCTGAAGCTCTGTCTTTCTATATCTCTGTCTGTCTGTCTTAATGGTCTCTCATGTTCTCTCTGGGAAAAAAAGAGGGGTTAATATTTCCATCATTTGTTTCATCCTTCAAAAATCAGAGGAAGAAATGATGAGGGGAAATTTTATTTTGAATTTAATTCTACAGAAGGAAAAAGAGAGAGACACACAGACACATATATAGAGAAAGACGGACACACAGAGACAGACAAAAAAGACAGAGACACACACACACACACAGATGAGACAAAGAAACAGAGACAGAGAGTCAGAGACAGACACAGAAAGACAGAAAGGAAAGAAAGGGAGGGAGAGAAAGGAGAAAGAGAGAAAGAGGAAGCGAGACAGAGAAGAAGAGAGAAACTGAGAGACAGAGACAGAGAGAGATTTGTTTAGGTTGGGCAAGAGAGTAAGTGATGATAGGGAAAAAAAGCATAATTTCTCTATTTTAAATCCCTTTGCCCAAGGAGAATTACTTTCACTCAGGAAATGATGGAACAAAAACTTAATAATGGGTTGCTAGTCAAGATAAGTAAAATAGAACCTAGCTATGCTTAATGCATTCAAGTCACCTAGTTCAGTAAAACTATATTGTGGATTACAGAAAGAACTTACAGCTCTTTTTTGCAAAGGCATACTGTCAGTGATAATTGAAATATTATGGAAAACCAAGATGTTCCAGTGTAGAGCAAGAATTATACAAAATTCAAAAAGGGCAAATATTGTTTCCAATTTTTAAATGGAAAATAAATGTCTATATTTCAGTGGACTTGAGTTCAAATCTGGGGGAAATTACAAAAATAAATCTTTAAAGAGATGGTTGGGAAATATCTGTAAAGGAATGCATTTGTTACAGACTCATCATGGCTTCATTTAAAAAAAAAAATGGTCCAGACAGATGAATCTTACTACATTTTTGATAGTATTATTAAGGTAATAGAAAAGAAGAATGCTGTTTATTGTTTAACTAGATTTTAGTGAAAATTTTGTTGAAATATTTGATGGTATTTTTCAGAGCAGGATGAAGAGATGTAGACTAGAAATGAATGCAATTAAATGCATTCAGAGCATATTTAAAGACATTATTATTCATTCAACGCTAGCAAAGAAGGGACCCCAAACTCCTTGAAGAAGAAAATCCCCTTCAATTCTGCCTCAGTGAGGGACCCCCCTGCCAGAGGGAAACAAGACAAACAGTTTCATTCTGTTATCTAGGTGGGGTTGATTCAGTCCTGAGAAAATAATTCCAACCTTATTGAATTAAAGAAACTCATTCAATTCTATTCAAATTCCAGCTCAAGCTGAAACCCAGTTTGTAGATGAGCCAACTTGGGACTCCACCCACGAGCCCCCTTCAGCTTGTAGCTAAAACTCCTATTATAAAAGAGTCAATCTAAAATCCTCCCTTTGCAGAGGCTCTGAACATGCCATGCTATGCCATGCTTGCTATGCCAAGGGCCTCTGCCCACTAGAATAATATTCTCTTCCAGTGTCATTCTCTCTTTATCCTCACCTATTTCCCTAACAAGACTTTATGCCTCTCTATCAGGATTTCTAACCTTCCCAATCCCCATAATAAACCTCTTTTGTCAATCTAGGTTCTCAGGTCTGTAAATTCCTTTACATAGAATCTCTGTTCCACCAAAAGGGGGTTCCCCAAAACTCCCTACCCTTGTGCCAAATCCCAAGGGTGCCAAACCTCTCCATTTGGTTCCCTGAACTCCAAACTTGTCACTAGACCTTATCATTCAACTCCCTGACCACTAGAAACCCTAATCTCTTTTTGGTTGCCTAAATCATTTGGTTCTTAATACATTCTTCATCTTCATCATTTGGTTCTCTATAAAAGAGAACCCCAAAACTTAAACCTCATCATATTTTTGGTTCCTATACCAGGAGCCCTAAAATCTAGACCACCTCATTATTAGGATTGTAGGAGATCTACAAAGAAATACTCTTTGGTCTTATGCTATTTCATATTTTTTAATCAGTTACTTGGTTAGCGGCATAAACAATATGCTCATCAGATTTGAGGATGACACAAAACTGAGAAGCAAAGTTAGTATGGAAGATGACACAATTAGGATCTTATTTATCTTAGCTGACTAGAATCCTGGGTTGATTGTAACAAGATGAAATTCAATAGTAAAAAAATATGCCAGGTATCATGCTAAGGTAGAAAAATTAACTTAGCAATACTAATAGGGAAGTGACATTGTTAGAAATTGCTCTGAAAATGATCTAGGGGATTTTTGGAATTGTAAACACAATTTCAATCAGAAAAATGATATAGCAGTCACAACACCCAAGGCAACTGCTATAGTTGGCACAATTATATAAAAATAGACATTTATGGAAACTATCACCAATATTTTGTGGGCTTCAAGGAGCACTTTACTTCTATATAGAGCAAATAACTAGTAGAATATTTTCTAAACAATGTTTATAGAGAAGGAAAGGAGAATTGGGCCAATGAAACATAAAGTCATGACAGGATATACAAGTGAAATGTTGGTGACCATTAAAGACATGAAACTAGTGGGAATGATGTGTAAGAACTGGAATTTACTTATTCCTGTACATAAGCTATTAAATAGAAATTCCTATTTGTCACTGATAAACAAATTCCTCTTACCTATAAGCAAATTCCAAAAGAGCAGCTTACATAGAAAAATATAATAGGAATCTTCCTTATTATGTGTGCACTTTAGTTTCCATAGATTCAAGCTTGAAGGCTCATTTAATACATCATTCTCTTTTATCTGACAAGTTCTTACTCAAGTAACTCTGTAACTTCCTTTTCTGTGCCCCACTTTATATATTTTCAGAAAGTCCTGCTGTTGAAATGGTCATATGGTGAAAGATGGAAGTTGCTAGGATTTACTTCAATCTTCAAATGACAACACCACATTGAAGAACTGCACCATATGTTTGGAATTATCACAATGTTCTAACACATGTGGAATTGGAAGCAAATCTGACTCTTTTCACACTTCCAAAGTGGAATTTCTAAGTTCAACAACAGTCAGTTGTTTTAGAGCATAGACTGCTGTACCAATAAAAATGATACAATGTCTCAATTATGTGAGTTGAAATGACATTTTTTTTTCAAAATGGTACTAAATCTTTGATTTATTTATATTATCAAATAGAATATTAAAGCTAGAGAGATTTCAGGCTGCCAGAATGAATGAATCACTAAAATTATGTATTTGATATTAATAATTTATCACATGTGTAATTATATGAATAATATTATGTATAATCTATTATAACTATACGCATGATAATTTTAAATGATTTAAATGATAACATAAAATGATTTAAAAAATAAAATAAAATTACTTTTTTTTTCTAAAAAGGGTTCACCATTATAATTTGATACAATGTGAATAGATGAAAAAGCAAAGCAAATGAAGTTCTGGATACTTCCAGGAGGAGGGAAGTCTACTGAATTTAGAATAATAAAGGAAAGTCATCAAAATTTTATTAAATAATTAGGAAATATTGTTAAAGATTTAATTGTGCTACATGAACAGAGATGTTAAGGTGATTTCAGTAATATAGACTAGTAAATGGAAGACATTGTTCTGTGTTTTTGCTTAGTTTTGATCCAAAGCCATGATTTTATCTGGCTGGACCCTTTATGGCATCCTCCCCCAGGAATTCACATAAAGAATCTGACTTGTCTTAGTTTTCTAGAAATTCTTGAGGTCTTTGGGAGACTTGTTCATTGTTATAATGTTAGCACACACACACACACACACACATACACACACATATGTGTGTATGTATAGATGTGTGTATATATATATATATATATATGTATATGTATATGTATATATATATATATATATATATATATATATATACTTCCAGCCCAGAGATCAGAGCTATTATCTACAGATATAAATTTTGTGAAGAAGGCACCAGTCATCCCCACAACTACCAATGAACTGCTGTTCACAGGTCTGACAAATCTGGAGCCAGAAACTGTCTTGATGGAGAGACAGGAGAAAGTATAGATCAGACAGATCAAACCACCACCAACACCTTGACCACTATCTCCCTTTGAACCCTGTTGGAAACAATTCAGGACCCTGAAGCTAAAAATATTTGGAACAGTGATACTTCCACCCCAGTATGAAAAAATTCAATATTTGAATATGATTTTGTCAGTGGAAATGACACCAAAAAGTATTACCATTGACATTAGCATTATATGCTTAAGGACAAGGTAATGTTTTTTTCCTGACTTGCAGCTGAAATCTTTCTTATGCATTATCTATCTCATCAGAAATAAGGTCCTTTCTATTCATATCCCCAGCACTTAATGCATTATTCATTCTTTCATTCATTCACTTATCTTTATCATGGATTCATTATAAAGATTTCAACTTGAGGTTCTGCTTTAAGGTTAAGTTTAGTCACTAACATTGTTTGGTCAAAAAGAAATCCCTATTGAAGCATTTGCTTATTCAATTTGTTCATATTACAAATATTGAATACATATTTGCTATTATTAGAGCATCTTGTTAAGTGCCCTCAGAGATGAGATACAGATAAGGACTGAAACTGTATTTTTATAGAGAATTCCTGACAGAAGAAAGTCTTTCCCCGTGAATTTTTTTTTTTTTTGGCAATTATTTTAAAGAATAGCCTGAAGCACTAAGAGATTAAAGAATTTGTGCAGTATAATCCAGTATGTGCCAAATGAGAAATTTGAATCTAAGTCTTCCAAATTCTTAAATCAAATTTAAATCTATTGCATCATGTACCCTCTGCATGGATTACAAGAATATGTGCATATAACATATTTCTCCTCTTCTTTCTTTTTTTTTTCTTTGAGGTAATCTGGATTAGGTGACTTGCCCATGTTTTTTGTATAAATATGTCTTTTCCATTTTTATTTTGTCTTTTTGTGTCATAGTTCCAAATAGTTATTCAGAATGATTAGAATGATTGTGCTCTTGAACTCAAAAGCACACCAACAGGTTATATAGTATTGTATCTATTTTTTCCACATTCTCTTAATTATTTTTCCTTTGTATTTCCTGTCATAATAATTAATTTGATAGTCTCTCAGCTCTTCTTCAAGCTTCGTGCCAGGATCCATTGCTTTAATAACATCCCTGAAACAAGATGGTGAAGATTAGTCAATAGATTTGATTGTGTTGGGTGCCTGGTGACCAGACTGCATTCCACTCACGTGGAGAAGAGATTGTGGCCATCAATGACCCTTTCATTCACCTCAACTACATGTTTTATATGTTTCAATATGATTTCACCCTTGGCAAGTTCAAGGGCACTATCAAGGCTTAGAATGAAAAGTTGGTAATCAATGGGAAAGCCATCACCATCTTCCAGGACTGGGATTAATATTAAATGGGGAGATCCTGGAGATGAGTATTTTGTAGAGTCCACTGGTGTCTTTACCACCCTGAAAAAGGCTGGAGCTCACTTGAAGGGTGGAACTAAGTGGGTAATAATCACTGCCCCTTCTGCTGATACCCCAATGTTCCTAATGGGAGTGAACCATAAGAAATATGGTAATTCCCTTAAGATTGTCAGCAATACCTCCTGCCCTAAAAACTGCTTGCCCGCCTTAGCCAAGGTCATTCATGATAACTTTGGCATTTTGAAAGGACCCATGAGTACAACTCATGCCAGAAGACAGTGGATGACCCCTCTGGCAAGCTGTTGCATGATAGATATGATACTGCACAAAACAGCATCTCCACTGGCACTGCTAAGGCTATAGGCAAGGCTTTCCTGAGCTGAATGGAAAGTTCACAGGCAAGTCTTTCTGTGTTCCTATACTCAGAGTATCCATTGTGGATCTCACCTGGTGCCACCAAGAAAGTGGTGAATCAAGCAACAAATGGACCCTTGAAGAACATCTTGGATCACACAGAAGACCAGGTTGTATCCTGTGACTTTAACAGCAGCACACACAACTCTACCTTTGATCTTGACACTGAAATCGCCCTCAATGACCATTTTCTCAAGCTCATTTCCTGGTATGAGAGTAAATATGATTATATCAGCTGTGTGGTGGACCTCATGGTCTACATGGCCTCCAAGGATTAAAATGAGAAGCCATGAATCTTCATCTCCAGCCATAAAAAAGGAGTTCCATCACTGGGAAGCCCACATCCATAATCTATGTTCCTATACTGAGGATCCCATGCCCCATTCACATCTTTGTCCCAAAACCACCCCTGTAGTAAGGGAAAAAGCCTAGAGTTCTATATTATGTACCATCAATAAAGTCTCCATATTCAGTGCAAAAAATATAATCAGTTCAATAGAATTGAGATGGTATCTCAGAGATATTTTAATTTGCATTCTTCAAATCAAATGATTTAGAATTTTTATGTCTATTGATAGATTTTTTTTCCCCATCTGAATACTGTCTGTCCCTAGCTGATAAGTATTTTTAATTAGAAAATGACTCATTCCCCCCCCTAACTTTATGGGAGAAAGGCATTATTCTCTAATTAATATATATTTGAGAAATAAGACCTTTTTTATATAAACTTATTATAAAAATATTTTCTGGTTTCCTTCTTTCCTTCTAATTTTGACATAATTGGTTTTGTCTGGACTAAAAACTTTTTTGATTTCATGTAATCATAATTATCTATTTTCTATCACATGATGTTCTCTATTTCTTGTTCGGTCAAAAACTCTTTCCTTATCTACATATCTGACAGGAAAGTTTTCCATATTCCCATAATTTACTCATGATATTACCTTTTAGAACTACACTATGTGTCCATTTTGACTTTATCTTGGTATGTAGTGTAAAATATTGTTCTATTCCTAGTTTCTGTCAAACTTCTTTCCAATGTTCTAAGCATTTTTTAGTCAAATAGTAAATTCTTATTCCCTCAAGTTTAAACCTTTGCATCCAACAATTATTATGGTAATTTATTACTGTACCTAATCAATTTTATTTCCTAATGCATTTCTTAGCATAGAAGGATATTTGTATAATTACCATTTTGTAATTTAGTTTGAAATCTGATACTTCAAGGTTGCCTGATTTCATATTTTTTAATTGATTTGTTGGATATTCTTGACTATTTCTTTTTCCAGATTAATTTTGTTATTCTTTTTCTAGCTCTATTAAAAATTCTATCAATGGGGACACTAGGTAGCACAATGGATAGAGCACCAGCCCTGAAATCAGGAGGACCTGAGTTCAAATCTGGACTCAGACACTTAACACTTCCTAGCTGTGTGACCCTAGGCAAGTCACTTAATCCCAATTGCCTCAGGAAAAAAAAATCTATTAATAAATGTTTTTAAATGCTTAATATTTAAAGAAAATTGTTTCCTTGACATTCTTTAAATTACTCATTTTTTTAGGATTAAAATATTTTTCAATAAATTTTCAATCTCTATTTCCAATCCACTTTATTGGATGTAATTTTTATTGCAATTTTGTTTTAAAAGGGTGCACTTAATATTGACGCTTTTCTTCATTTGTGAAATTTTCATGCCCAATACATGGACATTTTTGTGAATGTTTTATATCCAGCTGAGAAAATGCTGTACCTAATTTTTATTTCCATTGAATTATTTACAGAAATCCAGTATATCTAACTTTTGTAAGACTCTATTCATCCCCTTAACATTTTTCTTATTGATCTTGGTCTGAGAGAAGAAATTTGAAATTTGAGATTTCTCATTATTATAATTTTATTGTCTGTTTCTTCTAGTAATTCATTTAACTTTTTCTTTAAGAATTTGGATGCTCTGTCATTTGGTATACACACATACATATATACACATATTTACATATATCCACATATACATATACATATACATATGTGTATGTACATATGCATTATATTTATGTGTCTAGTATTGCTATTACTTCATTGTCTATAATGCCTTTTCACTCTCACTATTTATCCAATTAAAGATTGTTGTTTTTTTAGCTTTAGCTTTTCTAGAGATCATATTTGCTAATTCTACCATTTTTACTTCAGCTGAAACATAATTGATTCTCTTCTATTTTGAAGAGAATCCGTATGTGCTTCTCTGATTCAAGTGTATTGCTCTTATAAACAACCTATTGTTGAATTCTATCTACTAATCCATTCTGGTTTTTCTTTCCATTTTATGAATAAAATATTTCCATTTATATTCTGACACATCATTATTAACTATGCATTTTCTATTATCCTATTTTCTAATTTTCCCCTTCTCTCTTTTTATGATGTCCCTCCACTACATTCCTTTATCTGTCCTCTATCTAATCATCACCCACTTTTTTCTAATCCCCTTTCCCTTTTACTTTCCTTTTGGAGAAGATAAAGTTCTATAATTAACTTTGTGTGTACATGTATATTCATACATATATTTATATACATAATTTACTTGCATACATATACATATACATGGGTGTGTTTATTCCCCCTTTGAATGACAGTGAGTTTCAAACATTGTTTGCCCCTTTCTACCATTTCCCCCTCCAATGTAAAACTTTCTCTTTTCTATTACAAAAATTTTTTTTTTCATTATTCTTCTTCCTTTTCCCTTCACCCAGCAAATCCTCATTTCTGGCCCATTCACTGTTATTGCATCATTGTAAGATTGTAACATAATCAACTCAGTTCCCTCTATCTATGGAGTCCTTCTATTTACCCTAACAATAATTAATTTCTCAGAATTGTGTGTATCTTCTCATAAAGAAATGTAAAACAGTGTAACTTTGTAAGTCTTTATGTATATCTTTTTCATGTTTGGCTTTTTTGTGTTTCTCTTGAATCTTTTATTTGAAAATCTAATTATCTCTTCACCTTTGGTCTTTTTATCAAGAATGCTTAAAATTCCTCTATTTCATTCATGGTTTTTTTTTTTTAAATCTTGAATATTCAGTTTTGCTGAGTAGAGTATTCTTGGTTCTATTCCCAGGCGGTTTTGCTTTCTGGAATATCATACTTGAAGCCCTCTGCCCAATTTTTCTCGCAGTTGCTAAATCTTGTGTGATTCTGATTGTGGCAATGTTAAATGGGATTTTAACTGTGACTTTTTTCTTTTTTTATTAAAACTTTTTATTTTTCAAAACATATGGGTGGATAATTCTTCTATATTTGCCCTTGCAAAATCCTGTGTTCCAATCTCCACCCCACCTCTCACCATGCCCTCCCCTAAATGGCAAGTAGTCCAATATATGTAAACATGGTAGAAATATTTGTTAAATCCAATATGTACATACATATATTTATACAATTATCATGTCACACAAGAGAAAAAGTGAAACAAAATAAAATGCAAGCAAACAACAACAAAAAGAGTGAAAATGCTATGTTATGAACTACAGTCAGTTCCCACAGTCTTCTCTCTGGGTCTAGAAGCTCTCTTCTTTACTGAAATTGGAACTGGTTTGAATCCTCTCATTGTTAAAAAGAGCCATATCCAGTCTTGTTGTTGCCATGTATAATGATCTCCTGGTTCTACTCATTTCACTTAGCATCATTTCATGTAAGTATCTCCAGGCCTCTGAAATCATCCTGTTGATCACTAACTGTGACTTTTCAATATTTTAATGATTTATTTCTGGCTGCTTTAAGTATTTTATTTTTTAACTTGGAACTCTGGAATTTGGTTCTAATATTCCTGGGAGTTTTAATTTTGTGATCTTTTTCAGGTTGTGATTGGTAAATTCTTTCAATTTCTATTTTAGCATCTGATTCTTTTTTTGAGTATGGCTTTCAGGTACTTCAAGAATTCTTAAGCTTCCTTCTTCAATCTATTTTCTAGGTCAGTTGTTTTTCCAATGAAATATTTCACCCTTCTATTCATTTTCATCCTTTTTATTGATTTTATTTTTGGTGACTCATGGCATCACTTACTTCCATTTGTCCAATTTATTTTGAGCTTAAAGAATGTCTCAACCTGACCTTTTGTTGGCTCTGGTACTCATGCATTTGACTTGAGGCATTATTTTTCTAGTTGCTTGGATAGGAATGTTCAGAGAGCTTATCTCATAAATTTCTCTATTCCACCGTTTTGGCTCTCTTGCAAAATAACATTTATTCAAAGCTATTAGTATCATTAGCCACAATTGGAACTCAGTGCAATTAACAAAATGGTGTTAAAATATAAACTGCTCAACATGAGACTTGAAAAATGGTGAGTAACAACAACCTTGGGAAAATTTAAAAAAAAATCTTAGATGAAAAGTTATCAAATACATAAGTTCTGGCATTAGTAAGGAGGTTGGACTACCAAGGTCTCTTGCAACTCTAGGAATCTATGGTTCTTTGTCTATTCTTTTTAAATTATTCATTCAGTTCATCCAATATGCATTAATTAAGCATTTGCAATGGTACCACGCATCTAGTAAGATTAAAACAAAGAATTTTGAACCTTGAACAGAAAATCAAATACAAAATATGTACAAATAAAATGCAAATTTTGGGGAAGGAGGAGGATACTAGTAACCAAAGGGATAGAGAGAGATCTTCCATATAAGATATTGCCTGATCTAAGATGTTGCCCCTCAAAAAAACTAGGTATTTTAAAATCAGGGGCAAAAAAGTCCAGTGTGAAAAGTCATAGACACATTACAGAATTCTGTGGCTCAAGAAGCATAAGTAGATCATTGTCTGGAATACAGAATGCATGAAGATTAGTTATAGCAGTAAGTATGGAAGTATTATTCACACTGTGGAAGGTTTTAAATATGAGAGTAATATAGACAGATGTAATTGGGGTCATTAGTTTAAAATCTTAGGAGAAAAATAAATTTGGGGAGAATCAGAAATTATCACAATAGTCCAGTAAAAATCTGATGAAGTTGGTAGCAATATGAGTGAGGAGAAGGGAATGGATGTGAGATATGCTATTGAGGTAGAATTGGCAGCTTATTGCAAATAAAGGGTAGAGAAGGAATGGTTAAGTATAACTACAAGGTTGCTAACAAGTGACTGGAAGTTTTGTGGTAATTAATATAAATAGAAACAGAAAGACAAGGAAAATTTGGGGAAAATATTCTGAGTTTCATTTTATTTTCAGGGGTAAGGGAATGTTGAATTTGAAATGTTTTTGAGATACCCAAAATATTTTTTAAAAATCTCTTTTTGTGAAAGCTGCTAATGTGTTCATTATTATGTTCATTCCCTTTAGTTTACATCAGAGTTTATTAGTAAGGTACCTTTTAATGTATATGGAATTATTTATGTTGGTCTTATGTGGAAATTTTTTTTAATTCATAGGTTTTTCCATAAATATATTACCCCACAATCTGAGATGGTCCCTCTCTCCAGGAATCATTTTCAAAGTGAGAGATGTTCAGACATTCAAGAGAAGTTATACTAAATACAGAATAATCCCATCAATTGACGTATGATATGTAAAGCTAAAATAAGTAAAATGATATTTCAGTAGGGTCATAAATTCAGTTAAGTCAGGAATATCTCCACATAAGAAGGAAAAGCTTCATTTTAGGTTAGGCAGGAAGAGATAGTACAAATTTTCACAGTCAGTGAACTAAGTGGTCATAAGATGATTGTAAAATGGTCACCTGCTCATACTGGACAAGAGAGAATCATCCAGAGGCATAAAAATAAATATAGCTGAGTCACCTCCAACATACTAGGTTTGGCCAGTATGATGAGAAAAAACAAGGATGGTTGGCCTCTAGTTAACTTCTTATAATTAAATAAGTGCAGCTCACAGCTCTGGGGCCTAAGATATAGTACTTATAATTACCTCTATGAAATCAGATCAAATTTATTAATATTAATATTGATTGGCATAGAGTGAGCATCCAAATGAAATATTTCTCTGACTCTGTCTCTCTCTGATTCTCTTAGTCTCTCTCTCTCTCTCTCTCTCTCTCTCTCTTTCTCTCTCTCTCTCTGTCTCTCTCTCTTTTTGTCCTTCTCTGTCTCTCTCTCTTTTTGTCCTTCTCTGTCTCTCTCTCTTTTTGTCCTTCTCTGTCTCTCTCTCTCTGTCTCTCTTTCTCTCTTTCTGTCTCTTTTTCTCTTTCTCTCTTTTTCACTTAACACTCATAGGATATATAGGGTCAGATTTTATTTTAATAATATTAAAATACCCTTGGTCTTCTTACAGTGTAATCTGTTAAACCTTTATTTTATTGTTTTCTTTTCTGGTTAATATTGTTTATATTTAAAACTGTTCATAAATCACAGAAGCTTGATTTTTTTATATATTTAGTATGAATAAGCTATATTATGACAATAGTCATTTGTGACAAGATGAATAGTAGAGTATGTGCTATGAATATTACAACTTGTTCACAGAAAGAATGTTGAGATATCAAAAATTGTACTCACCTTAATCTGTTTCATAATTTGTTTTATTAAAAATTATATTATGATGCTTTTTATATGGTTATCAGAGTTCATCAAAATAAATGATTACATTTGCCATGTCTGAAAACATATGCATAGTTGTGTTATGAGAGAAAGCAAGCCTGTTTAAATGTTTATTCCTCTGAAAGAATAGCTAGAAGCCATACAGTAATAATTCACATTTGATGAGGAAAGGAAAACAAAACAAGACAAAATTTTAAAAACAAATTTCCTAACATTGCAAGTGAAATGGCCTGTTTCAAGAGGTAGTGGGCTCCTTTTCCTTAGGGATTTTAAGGAAAGATAGTAAAGACTATTTGTCATATGTTTTGGTGTATGAATTCTATTAAATGGCACTGAGGTTCCTTTCAAATATCAAATATTACATTTCTGATTGTATTGCTATAGTCCTAATATTTGCTAAAAAAAATCATTTTTCTTTAGATCATTGCGGTCAGTTTTTAAAGTTCTTTTTGTTCTTTTCTTTTCTTCTGTTTCAATTCACATAAGTATTTCCAGTTTTTCCAAATTCTTTATAATTGTAATTTCTTACTATATATTAATATTTCATTTCATATACCAAATTGCTTTAACTATTCCCCAATTCAGTGCATACTCACTTTTCCATATATTCATTTTTACATATTCTTTTTAATTTGGGGGGAAGTTCAGAAAAGATCAAAGTGTAGACAACTGGCTAAAGTTGAGTTTTACATTATCTGTGGTTTTATTACTACATGTTCTTTTTTCTTCCCCATTCTCTGCTCTCTCCTTCTTTCTTGTTCTTAACAATTACCTTCGATATTGAAAGCTGATTAGGCTGTAAAGTTCTACAAATCAATCACAAGGGAAGAAAATCATCATGAGGAGAATTTTTAAATTTAGAGCTTGGCTTCGAGTAGAAATAGCTTACACCCCATTGTTTTAGTTGTGAGAATAACTGTTTCTAGATGCAGTAACATTACTTTCTTAATTTTGATATCATGGAGTTTAAGTACACACTGAATTTAGAGTCAAGAAATACAAATTTATCTCAAAGACAAGGAATAAGGCCAAACAGAAAATTTCTGATGAAATATTTTTATGGATTCCCTAAAGAGAATATATAATTAATATCCAAGAAGTTCTACAATAATTGCTAAATATACGAGATACATGCCTCCTCACTATTCATGGAAATTACCTATGTATTTACTCAATTTTAAAGTAAACTGAAGCCCATTAATGGAAAAGCTGAAGCATTAAAGAAAGTTTCCACCTTGATAAGAAAAACAAGACTTGGACCATTAACCTTTAATAGCTCTTAATGTATTGGGACATTGAAACAATTACCATTGGGAGAAAATGATTTAGCTAGCTGTGCAAGCTATTCAAGAGTGTCTAAGAATCTACAAATGTATTTCAGATCTGGTCTGAGAATTTAATGGCCATCCTTCAGTAGATGCTCGATGCTAGTCTTGCCCTATGCAGTACACAGTAACTGAGTACAAATTGACATCTGATTTCTTCTGAAATGAAATTTGGTTATAAATATATGCATTTAAAATAAGTGTCTAGGTCCTATTTCTGTCTACATATATGTATAAATATACATAGAGACATATATCAGTGTGTAAAACCCTATATACATATCCACATTTTACTATCCTTTTTTAATAAAGTCTAAGAAAAACAACTTCAGGTTCTATATAACTGATACTATTCCTATAAAATGAAATCAAATCAATTTCACTATCTTCCCCCCATCAATGATTCTATAGATGGTTATGTAAGCATAATAAACTACTAACACATATTTAAGCATAAAACAATATTTAATACTCTATATAATTAAATAGAAAACATTTTCCAATGATTTGTAACACTTTCTTATTCTGAAACCTCTTTTATGAATTTAATGTCACAGCATTCTGATATACTTGTACTGCAAAGAGGAATAGTTTAGTGTGGTTATTATATTATCTTTTTACATTTTCTCTCTACATATATATTTTACATATATACATATATTAATTTATATATACTATCTTATTACATTTTCTCTGTTTTGCTAGACTGTAAGTTCTGTAAGCTGGAGACTATAGCTTATTTATATTTGCATATTTTATCTCTACTGTTACCTCATTAATAAGGAATAAAGTTTGGCAACTAACATGTACTTAAAAGTGGCTTAATAAAAAAAGAACATAGACAACCTTCATTATATTGGATAAAACATTACATCAAAGGAACATAGTAAAAATCAGTATATGTGTATGTGTGTGTGTGTGTGTATGTGTGCGTGTGTGTGTATGTGTGCCACACATAACTCCATGTGACCAAAATTTGGACTATACAATATTAAAATAAGTACAGACTAGAAGTTAGAAGTAATATAATCTATCCCTTCAAATTCCTCCCTATTATTTCTTCTTTCAAATTCCCAGAATTTGGGGAGCTTTTTCTTTTGTAAATCCATGGGATGAGCAACTATCAGTGAGGAATGTCATGTATATTTTTAAAACTAGTTGTTCCTCCCTTCCATTTCTACTTGGTAAATTCTACTTAATTTTTTTAAAATTATAACTATTAGGGCCTATTTAGTAGGAGTTGGGAAATGTAGAAGGGAAATATCAGGAAATCATAGCATCATTTGATATACATTTGAGTTTATACATGTGTATATAAATTTAACAAATACATTTTGGACACTACAAGTTTTAGGTATGCCCCAACTATTTTGCTCCATACAATCAACTTTTCAGGGTAATGAAAATTTCCCTGCAGCAACAACATTAGCAGCAACAACAGTCAAGTAAAACTGACCAACAAAACAAAAGCAAACATATCCAATTGGATACTAAAATTCTATAGTTTTTAATCTCTCTAATCTACTTTTTTTACCTTACCAGCCTATAAAGTCAGAATCTACCAAGTTTCTAAGACAAGGAAAAGGAAAGTTGTGGGGAGATGGTAGTTATTAGTATTCCAAAGACTACATAGGAAAAATAAAAATATAGCTAGACTATACATATAGATGATACAGAGGCATTGCTAAAATGTAGCTATAGAATAAATAATCAAAAGTCAGCTTCTTCACAAATGCCTCTCTAAATTGTGACAATTTTGCTCCAAGGTTGTCATCATTGATGAAGCAAGATAAAAACAAAAATATAAAAACTTTTTACTTTTTTGCTTCATTGGGGAGAAACAATAAAAAGAAACAAATTGAAGTAGAGAAGATTATGATGCTTTTTGCCAAAGATAAGGATCAATGGACTGGGGAATTACAAAATAAAAATTACTAACATGAAAACAATACTCAAAATAAATAGTGAGATCAAAAGATTCAGATCACTGTTTGCTGGGTCTTGTTCCTGTTATGGACTATCCATCTCTATAAATAATAATGTGGAGGAAGTTTGATTTTATCTTAGCACTCATAGTGATAATAATAGGGACTTGAATACAGACTCAACTAGCGCCTTCAAAAGGTAATTCTCAGATGAGGAAACTCCTAGCAATGAAAGTTAGTGTTCATTTAGTCCCTTTATGTTCTCATCTATGAGGAAGATCATACTATATTTAGAATACAGCTAATACTTGACTATTACAGAAATATTGCATACTCAGTAAAAGTCACTGCAGCATTTGTTGCATTCTATATATAGTGCAGAAAATTTTCCTTTTGAAAACTATTTTATTATTTTATATCTTAATAATTTGGCAATCTAATTTAACTTTACTGCTTTAGTTTCAACAATGTCATGGTCATACCTACCTCCCCCTAAGCCTCACATTAATTTTTTTTCTCAATTTGCTCCACCCACATATACTCTCTATCCAATTGTTTATTTCTTTTTATATGATGTAATGTGTTATTTTTTCCTATTACAAATAAAAACAATTTTGACATTTATCCTTTAAGTTCCTTAAGGAATCCTTTAAGTTCCAAATTATTTTCCACCACTACTATCTCATTGAGAAGTGAAGAGATTTGACAAAGGTCATATATGTGCAGTCATGTAAAACATATTTCCATATTAGTCATGTTATGAAAGAAAACACAGACCAAAAAACAAAAAAAAAAACCCAAAAAAAGAAAATTGTTAAAAGCGTGCTTCAATCTGCAATTACACTCCATCAATTCTTTTTCTAGAGGAATATGTTATATTTCACCATAAGTCCTTAGAAATTTTCTTGGATTATTTTATTATTGAGAATAGCTAAGCAATTTGAAGCTTATTATTTTACAAGCTTGTATTATCTTGGTTCTGCTGACTTAATTTTGCATTAGTTCATGATTTTCTGAGAGCAACCTGCTTTTCATTATTATTTTTTAATAGCCCAATAGTATTCCATTAAAAATTATATATCACAACTTGGTCAGTCATTCTCTAACTGAAAGATATCCCCTCAATTTACAGTTCTTTGCCACCACTAAAAAAAATCTGCTAAATCATTTCTTTTTTGTTTTTTATTTCTGTGTGATACAGAACTAATATTTCTGGGTCAAAGAATATACATGGTTTCATAGCTCTTTAGATATAATTCCAATCAGTTCATAATTCCAGCAACAATGCATCAGTGTCTCATTGAACATTTTTTATTTTCCTTCTCTTTAATATTAGCCATTCTGATAGTGTAACATGGTATCTCAGAGTTAATTTAATTTTAATTTGAATCAAAAGTCATTTAGAGCATTTTGCTTTTATATGACTATATATATATATATATATATATATATATATATATATATATATATATATATAAATGTTGTTACTTTGAAAACTACCTGTTTGTGTCTTTGGGCCATATATTAATTGGGAAATGGTTTTTCTTTTTATGAATGACTCCATTTTCTATGTTTTTGAGAAAGGAGGCTTTATGAGAGATATTTGCTGTAAATTATTTTTTACAGTTATGATTAATTGTGTATTTTCCTCCCTCCTCTTTTCTTTCTGCTTTTCATACCCTCTCTTATCTTTCAATCTCTTAATGCTCAAAAGTATTTTGCTTCTGACTGCCAATTTACCTTGTATGTCATCTTTTTAATCATTTTAATGCCTTCTCTTATCCCCTTTACATTCTAATTTTCTGTAAACTAAGATAGACTTCTATAAATAACTATGTATGTATGTTCCCTCTTTGAGCCAATTCCAATCTCCCATTTTCCTCTTCATTGTAAAATCTCTTTCAGGTCTCCTTTATGTCAAATAATTTACCCCATTCACCTTTTCCCTTTACCCATTGCATTTCTTTTTTCATTCCTTAATTTAATTAATTTTATTTTAGATATCATCCCGTCATATTCAACTCACATCTACAACCTCTATGTATGTATATTCCTTCTAATTGTCCTTTAATAATGGGAAAAGTCTGAGGTACAAGTTATCATTTTCCATGAAGAAATATACAAAATTAAATATCTTATGATTTTTCTTTTTTTTAAATCTTTTTGTACTTTTATTTATTCTTATATTTCAACCTCAAATTTTCTCTTTGGCTCTATTGTTTTTATCATGAAAATTGTGTATTTTCCTCCCTCCTCTTTTCTTTCTGCTTTTCATACCCTCTCTTGTCTTTCAATTTGCTTCTGATTACCAATTTACCCTGTCTGTCCTCTTTTTAATCATTTCAATGCCTTCTTATCCCCTTTACATTCTAATTTTCTGTAAACTAAGATAGACTTCTATACATGACTGTGTGTGTATGTTCCCTCTTTGAGCCAATTCCAATCTCCCATTTTCCTCTTCATTGTAAAACCTCTTTCAGGCTTGAAAGTCCTCTGTTTCAATGAGTGTCCTTTTCTCTTTAAAGAATTATATTTAGATTTACTGGGTAGGTGACTCCTTGAAATCCTGTCTTTTGCCCTCCAGAATATCATATTCCAAAACATCCAATCTGTTCATAGAGAAGCTGCTGAATCATGAGTTATCCTGACTGTGATTTAAATTATTTCTCTCTCTGCAATATTTTCTCCTTGATTTAGGAGCTCTAGATTTTAGTTATAATATTCCTTTGGGGTTTTATTTGGGGATCTCTTTCAAGAGGTGATTGGTGGATTATTTCAATTTCTATTTTACTCTTGGGTTCTAGAATATTAGAAAACTTTTCCTTGATAATTTCTTAAAAAGAAATGTGTAGAAATTTTTTTAACTTTTACCAATACCTTTGGCCCTAAGATTTAGTCTGGATCAATTTTTGGAATAAATTGTTTTTCTAATGAGATATTTTCACATTTTCAGCTAT
Source organism: Sarcophilus harrisii (assembly GCF_902635505.1). Taxonomy (NCBI): domain Eukaryota; kingdom Metazoa; phylum Chordata; class Mammalia; order Dasyuromorphia; family Dasyuridae; genus Sarcophilus; species Sarcophilus harrisii. The sequence continues at coordinate 241,224,256 of NC_045426.1, forward strand.
ATTTTGTTCTTTGAGTTCATTTATCCTTTTTGATGTTTCATGTAGTCATTAACTTCAATTACCCATTTCTGGTTTTTAAGGAATTATTTTCTTCAATGAGCTCTTATATCTTCTTTTTCATGAGTTTTTTTTTAAGAACATTTATTTTTATTTTTATTTTGTTATTCTGAACTCAGGAACTATCAGTATAGACAATTCCATATATACAGAAAAGGAAAAACAAAGATGGCATATAAAACTATGATTCTCCTTGAAGTCTAACTTTTTTTTCTTTTTGAGAAACATACAATAAATTTCACACCTTCATTTTAAAACTGCTCTGTTAATCTTTTTTTTTTTAATTAAAGCTTTTATTTTCAAATAATATGCATGGATAATTTTTCAACATTGACCCTTACAAAACCTTGTGTTCCAAATTTTCCCCCAGAGTTCCTCCCACCCCTCCCCTAGATGGAAAGTAATGTCATATATGTTAAACATGTTAATATATGTTAAATCCAATATATGTATACATATTTATACAATTATCTTACTGCACAAGAAAAATCAGATCAAAAAGAAAAAAAATGAGAAAGAAAACAAAATGCAAGCAAACAACAACAAAAAGAGTGAAAATTCTATGTTGTGATCCACACTCAGTTCCCACAGTCTTCTTTCTGGGTGTAGCTAACTCTCTTCATCTAAAAATCATTGGAACTGGTCTCAATCATGTCATTGTTAAAAAGAGCCATGTCCATCAGAATTGATCATCATATATTCTTGTTGTTGCCATGTACAGTGATCTGTTCATTTTACTTAGGATCAGTTCATATAAGTCTCTCCAGGCTTCTCAGAATACACTCTGCTGCTCATTTCTTAGAACAATAATATTCAATAACATTTCATATGAGTTTTTTATTAAGGAATTTTTTTCTTCACTACATTTTTGTACTTTTTTGCATTTAACATTTTTTTTCCTTTTGAAGGGGTGATTTTCTTTTTGTGTCTCTTTTATTGTCATTTTATTGTTAGTTCTGTCTTTAAGGTATTATCTTCTGTAGTTTTTTTTGTCTTCTTTACTAAGCTGGTGACATTTTATTGTTCTCGATTTTCTTGGTCTCACTTATCTTTCTTAGTTTTTCTTTTCTCTCTTTCTTATTTGATTTTTAAAATTCTCTTTGAGCTCTTCCAAGAATTATTTTTGGTCCAGACACCAATTCACATCTTGCATTGAAACTTTTCATATATTATTTTTGCCTTTGTTTTCTGAATATTTTTTTTTTAAATTTTCCCTGGCACCATAGCAACTTTCTGTGGTCAAGATCTTGTTGTTACTGTTGTTGTTTGCTCACTTTCCAGCCTATTTTTTGACTTTTAGGTTAATATTAAAGTTGGGCTTTGCTCTCTGTTGTGGAGGGGTCACAATCTCAATTTTCAGGGTCTCTTTTGGAATTTTTTTTTTGCTAGTTCTAGGAGGTTTTTAAGTGAAAACTTATAAACTTCCCAGAATTAGCGAAAAAAAATGTCCAAGATGACATGATTGAACAGAGATAATTTGACTATTTTTCTGCCTGTGTTCTGATCTATGGGCACAAACACTCTTTTCTGTCCTGGAACCCTGAACCAGTGATCCCACTCTCCTAAAGATTCCCCTACAAGATCGTGGATTCTAGTATTCATTTTTCCCTAAGACTATGAACATAGACTGCAATTTGGATCTAAGTACAGATAATTCAACAAAGTTTTACACCCAGAGAAAGCTAAGCAACTTCTGTAAGGTCCTCCTAACCAGTTTTCTGACCCCCTTTCCTTCTATTAAGTGAAAGTTCTTCAAGTGGCTGCTATAGCCAGTGATTAAATAGGCCCTAATGTATTTATACTATCTGTGCCTATATTGGCACAGTCTACTAAAACTACACCCCAATCTCATCAAGGAGCAAAAGATTTTTTCTTTCCAATCTAAACATTTCATTGGAATAGAAAATTGTTTTACTTAATCCTTTAATGGAGTATGCCACTGTAGAATTTATTTTGAGGCATCATTTAAAGTTGTTTACAGGAAAATTTGGGAAAATGAGTCCCACTTTTTTTGCACAATTTTTTTTCTGTTCCTCCATTTATCTTTTTTTTACTTACCTTGCCTTGTAGTATTAATTACATTTTCCCTTTCCTTCTTAAGTTTTCCTCTTCAGATCATTCTCAAATTGATTTAATCTTCTGCTATCTTCAAAAAAAAAATTCAACATTTGAATAACATTAGTCCAAATTTTGAGATAATTGTGTTCACTTAGCTGTCCTATTACACCTTCCCTTTTTCCAGGACAGACTTTTTTTCCACCCCTTAGTGTCTTTTTCTTTGATGTCATCAAATCAGAGTACATTCACAACCACATACTCAGTCCATGTGATGTGGCCCCCTCTGTCTGTCTCAGCGACAGATACAGTTTGCAAGAGTTACAGATATTGTTTTCCTAGCTAGGAATGTAAATTGTTTAACCTTTAAATATATATATTTCCTCCTCTTCACCCCCACCTTCACCCTCACACCTCTCATCACCCAAGATGCTTCTCTTGTGTCCTGTGTTTGTAAATTACATTTTCTATTTAGTTCTGATTTTTTCAATAGAGATGATTGAAAACTTCTTACTTCATCGAAGATCCATAGCCTCCAATGAAATATGATGCTCAGTACTGCTGAATAGTTAATTCTTGGTTATACACAAGGTTCTTTGTCTTCTGGAATATGGTATTCTAGGCCCTTTGATCCTTTATTATAGAAACTGCCAGATCCTGGGTAATCATGACTGTTGTTCCTTGATATTTGAATTGTTTTTGTCTGGCTGCTTGCAGTATTTTTAACTTGAGTTTGTAGTTTTGGGGTTTCACCTACAATGTTCCTTGGGGTTTTCCTTGTGAGATCTCTTTCCAGAGGTGATCTACAGATTTTTTTCAATGAGTATTTCCCCCTCTGTTTCTAGAAAATTGGAGTAGTTAAATTATCTCTTATAGAATGCTATCCAGGATCTATTTTTGGTCACGGCCTTCAGGTAGGCCAATACATTTTAAATTGTCTCTTATGGATCTATTTTCCAGGTCAACTTTTTTCAACAAGATATTTCATACTTTCTTCCTTTTTTTCATTCTTTTTAATTTGTTTGACTGATTCTTGTTGTCTCACAGTCATTAGCTTGCATTTGCCCTGTTCTAGTTTTTAATATGTGATTTTCTTCAGCTATTTTTTTGTATCTCTTTTTCCATTTGGTTTATTGTACTGCTTAAGTTGTTTTCTGCAGACAATTTTTTCCCTTCATTTTCCTAGCTATTGACTCTCTCATGAATACCTCTCATTTCCTTTCTCATTTTTTCTTCTACCCCTCTTATTTCTTTTCCAAGAAACCTCTTTAGGCTTGAGACCAATTTTTATTACTTTTTGGTGTTTTTTTCTATGGACATTTCATTCTCATCTAAGTTTAAATTTTGGTCTGTCCTGTAACCATAGTAACTTTTTATGATCAAGGTTCTTTTCTGTTTCTTTCTCATTTTCTTTCTTTTCTTTTGGTATTTCCTCTTTTTTTTTTTTTTTTAACTTTTCTTTTTGAGCTCTGCTCCTGGGGTGAAGGGGATGTTGTCCCAAACTTCCTGTGCAGCTCTGACTTTGACCTTGTGTGTTTGCAGGAGGTAGCTTTACCTTCTCTGTTCAGGATACCACCTGGTTTCCCAGAGTTTGCCTTCTGAGTTGGGACTGCCAGCTGCTTCCCTGCTGTGCTCCTCAACTAGGCCAGGACTGAGGGTCTTAGTTGCTGATCTGCTGTATTTAAGACCTTCTAACTGGCTTTCCCAGAGTTTATCTGACCTGTCCTTGAACACCCTTTTCACCCCAGTGAGACTGACCTTTCTTAAAGTTTTTTCTGTTTTATCTTGAGCTGGAGAGGGGTTTCATTCCATCAGACTCTGTTCAGAGGCTTGGTTTCATGTGGTTTTCAAAGGAAAGCTTGAACAGATTCCTGACTTTATTCTGCCATCTTGGCTTCCAGGATTAGGAAAACTCTAGTGGGGGATGGATGGGAAATTCTTTTCCTCTATTTTCAGGTATACAAGGGCAATCTCAGGGTTTTGACAATAAAGCTTGCCATTTTTTTCAAGAAAGGACATATTTTCTAGAAATGGGCATATCATCAAAGTAACAATTACAGTCCATGAATGACAATATATATTTTTAATAAATATCCTGTTCTGTCATCCATATGTAATCATTTTGAGATATGGGTGATTGCTATTTAAACATTTGTAAAATGGTATAGTTTTCCTTGTTTGGCTTAATTTCTTCCATTTTTGTCTGACTTGGTTTTGAGAAATATATCTATACATTATTAATTTAATTAAGTAGATTATGTATTTTTTTCCACTTGGTATTTATGAAAATTTGACTAAATGGGAAATTTTGGAAAAAAGTTTCAGATGAATTAAAAATAATGTAATAAACTTATGAGAGATTCATGGGATGGCTAGTGAGTAAATTTAGATCCTGGCCCTGGAGTCAAACCTAATATCAACACTTCCCAGCTGGGTAACTCTGGGCAAGTCACTTAACCCTGATTGACTCCAAAAAAAAAAATAGTTTGCAATTATACTCCATTTTCTACCATTCTACTACATAACACATAAAGATGAAGGAAATGGTACTTTTTAGTTCATCAGTCATGTGACTAAGGTATTCACCTTCTAGACACCTTTTGGAAGATCAAATTTTACATCTTTAGTTAAGTGTGTCCTAAGAGAGACAAAGAAAGTCTGCCATAGAAAGCAGACTCAAAGTCTTTCCAGCTTTGTAAACTACCCAAGCTATTCATCCACTGCCATAGTCCTCAAGTTCTCCAAGATACAATGAAACACTAAAATTTTGGTGTATATTTTTCTAATTATTATTCAGTGCCTGAGAGTATGTAAGTAATTTATGGGGCATATAGAAAATTTTTAGAAAAAGAATAGGTTGGAACGTTAAAAATACTTTCCCCATCTCCTGGTCCTAATATCCACTGAGAAAACTAGCAATTCAATTGTGCTTTCAAGTCTATTTTTATTTTCAATATGTTCTTATTATCATGAAAATACTTGTACTCCAAGCCAAGGCCACATTCAGTCTGCTCATTGACTAGGGATTAAAACTCCCGGGGCCTCTTTTTGGATAAAAAGCAATTTGAAAGGCACCAGAAGAGCATCCTCACTCTCAAACTCCAAATTATCTCTGTTACCAATGTGTCATATTGCCTGAAGATCTGTCATTAAATATTTAATATCCCCCCAATGATTTTAATGTTCTGTTGAAATATAAGTTATTAGGAGACACAACACATTAAACTAAGTATTGATCATTTTCTATTTTGTGAGGATTTTAAGAAGATATTCCTCCTAACAGTCAGCTTATATAATGACTGAAGAAAACATTACAACTATAACATTTGCAATCAAGTGACCTATCTTTGAATCCTAATTAGACTTCCTACTATGTGCAGGACTTACAAGCCAGTTCATTTCTCTGGGCCACCTCTCCTTATCCATCAATTGAAAAATTGACCTAAATATTCTTTAAAATTCCCATTCCAAATTATTTGGATTGGAACTTGTTATGATAAGTTGAGGGTGGAAGCATAGGAAAAAGAGGGAAAGTTGAGGTGATAAAGACCATAAAAGTAGAGAAAAGCAGTTATTTTTTTGGGGGGGAATATGTTGCCCTTAATAATATCAAACATTTGTATAGTATTTATATGTCCAGGCACTGTACTAAGTACCTTACAAAAATTATCTCATTTGATTTTCATAATATGCCTGGGGCAGTGGTATTATTTTTTATCCCTATTTTATTATTAAGGAAATTAAGACAAGAGAGATTAAGTGACTTGGCCAAGATCACATAGATAGAAAGTTTCTGAAGTTAGATATGAACTCAGATTTTCCTGATTCCAAATCAAAAACTCTAAACACTTTGCAATTTAGCATTGCTTAAAGAATGCAGTATTTTTAGGGCAGCCAATATGAGGGACTTCAGTTCACAAGGATGAAGAGAATGCCAAGAGGTGGGAAAAAGATACAAAAAGTAAAATGAGAAGATGAAGAAGATAAAAATAGCTCAATCTGCTAACTTTCATAAATGTTGGAAAACCTCTTTTTCTCTAGTTTTATCACAATAGTTTTTCTTAGCACTTTTATTCAAATATATTATTTTGTCTCTAATTTTTTATCATTGAATTATTTACAAAATTCTATGCACTTGAAGCCTTAAAACACTATATAAAATTTGTTTATTATTGTTATTATCAGTGGCAGCATTCATTGGCTCAGAAAGCTCTTATGCATGTTTTCTGTCTTCCTTTCTAATGAATTACTATTTAATTTCATCTCAGTTAAATTCAGGAATCTGTGCTTTGTCAAGCTGCTACTGTCTCCTATAATGGGATCATAGTTACATTTTCTCACTATTCAGCAATTGTTGTGATTTGAAAATTTAAAAAAATATGATAGAAATAAGAGTACCAACCATATTGATAACTTTTGGTCCAATAGTGGGCTATACCATAGTTTCAAATGCAAAAAAAATAATAAAAATTCTGGTTTTGAGTATAGACTCAGACAGAGTGAGGGGTGGGGTATGAGCTATGCTTTCTACCACTTGTAGAACTTTGAGTAGGTAATTAAACCCTTATAGGTTCAGGTTTTCTCATTGAAAAATGAAGAACTTATATTAAAGAAGCTTTATTCTTACTCTAAATTCTTATGATTCCATGGTCTTCATACTTCAACTGCATTGATATAGACAATAATGACACCACATACATAAATTTCCTGTTTTAGGAGATCTTTATATATTTCTAATTCATGAAAAAGTTAATGAGTTCCATTAAATTCAGAATTGTCCTAAAAAGTAGTATAGTATAAGGAGTAGAACAGTGAATAGAGAACTGGGGGTTTGGATCTGACTTCTGAATATTTAAAGTATTGGGAAAGTTATTTAATTTTTCTGAAATACCATATTCTGAAAGCAAAGAACCTGGGGTTTATGACCAAGAATTAACTATCCAGCTAGACTGAGCATCGTATTTCAGGGGAGGATATGAAGCTTCAATGAAGTAAGAGACTTTCAATCATTTCTATTGAAAAAACTAGAACTAAACAGAAAACTTAATCTACAAACACAGGACACAAGAGAAGCATCAAAAGGTAAAAAGGGGGGAAATATATATTTAAAGTTTAAACTATTTCCATATTTATAAATTAAGAGTTTTGGAATAGATGTCTTTTAATGACTTTTTCACCTTTATTTTTTCCTCCTGTAGTAAATAAGGGATTTACAAAGAATGACATTGTCCAAGGGGAAAATATCCATAAGTAATATATGTGATGAATGGATGGGGTCATCATATATATGCATGGTCATGTCTTCCATATATGGTTTAAGAAATAGTTCATATAGATAGCATAGGACCTTCTTTTTCATCCTTGGTTAGATTTTTTGTGTGTCTTTTTCATTGTTTTTGTTTTTTACCATAAAGAAATGATTTACTTCAGTATTAAGGATGTATTTGTTAATATTATAAATCTCTCTGCTTATAGTCTCTTAGTTTATGGAAACTTGTACTGGACTAATTTAACAATAAATATTTCTTCATTGTGCTTTGACTTATGAATGGAATTACTATGTACTTGTTCTACTCTTGTGTACACCAATGATAACCATAGTTAATCATTATAATTGCCTATTACATGCCAGGCACTATGCTGAATTCTTCACATAAGTTATTTCATTTGATCTTCAAAACAATTTTGCTTTGTTGGTACTATCATTATCTTCATTTTACCCATGAGAAAGCTGAGGGAAACAAAGGTTATGTGATTTTTCCAGGGTCATAGAAGTAGTAGGAGTCTGAGTCCAAATTTGAACTCTGTTATTCCTGGATGCAGGCCTGGTGCTTTATCACATATGCTGTGTAGTTTCCAATATTCAATCAGGGGCCATTTCAGGAAGCCTTTTGACACCCTAACTCATGACAGTGATCCAAACTTTTCTGCTATATTTCTTGACAAATTTCTAGGAAATCAAACAAATGAGGATTAGTCAAAGTCCCATTTTTTATATAAAGATAGAGTAAAGCAGTAGCAAAGAAATGATAATTAAAATGAGATGAAGAAGCAGTTGGTTTGTATAAGAATGAGCCTAAACTTATAATGCTGGTTGCAGGGGTAGAACCAGCTTCTTCTTCTTCTGATCTCCAACCCCTCCTACAAAGAGAGAAAATTGTTCACCAGTTTAATGAATTCATGAGAATTAAATCAATGCTTCTTTCAGAAGCACTTAAGAAAAAATTCAGAATATTCTCATTTCTTTACAATCTAACCAATATGTATGTATGTTAATGCACACATACATACATACACACATAAGTATATAAAATTCACTTTTGCTTTATTTTCAGGTCCAAACTTTCTATTCCTCTTTTTCCTTTACTATTCAGAGAAAGCAAGAAAAACACAATCCATCACAAACATGTGTAGTCAAGCAAAACAAATCCATGCATTAGAATGACAAAACCAAACCAAACGGGGTGTGTATTTGTATATGTGTGTGTGTAGAGGTGGGAAATATGTTTCACATTTTATTATAAATAATCTGGAATTGTGGTTAGTCTATATATTGATCCATTTTCCTAAGTCTTTTAAATTTATTTTTCTTTATAATATTATTGTTATTGTATAATTTGTTCTCCTGGTTCTACTCACTTCACTTTACATGTAAATCTCCTAATGTTTCTCTGAAATTATATCCTTCACAATTACTTATACCACAATTATATTCCATCACATTCATAGAACATAACTATTTTAATCATTTCCTAACTAATAAGCATCTTTTAAATTTCTAATTCTTTGATACCACAAATAAAAGTAGTATATATTTTTATATATGGGTCATTTTCTTCTTTCTTTGACCTTTTAGGAGTATGAACCTATGAGCAGTATCTCAGGGTAAAAGGGTATACAAAGTTTAATAGCTTTGGGAGTACAGTTCCAAATTGTTTTCCAGAATTAGGTAACCAATTCACAATTCTATAGATGCCATTAAGATGCTTCATCACTCCTTGAAAGAGGTCAGAGGGTAGGGAGAGTAAGGATTAGCCTTTCCTCCTAATTTTTTTTTTTTTTTTGCTTGTTTCATCCTGGAGAAAAGTAGGAAGGAAACTAGCATTAAGAAGTTTTGTAGGAAAAAGAAAGAATGGATATCTGGCTTAATTTCTGTCTTTTCTCTACCAGAAGCCCATTGAAATACTAATCAAAAATTCAGAATCAGACTTCTGATGACTATATAAAATAGTTTCTATTTGAGTCTCATTTCCATAACAACTAACAATACTAATACCATACTAAAAAATACTTGTGTTCCAACTGCTCTTTGTTCTCCTAGTTTACACGCACACTGGCAAACTGGATTACAGAAAGCACTTGATCATTTTTATGCTCAAGATTTTATCAGATAATCCAGAGAGTATGGAGTTTCTACCACTGTGCTTTGAGACCCCATTCCTTTTACTTCCATTTATAGATCAACCAATCAATCAATCAAAATTAGATCTTACAAATTATATTTAAAGAAGAAAATAATCGTACCTAATGAAGGTACACCATCCCTCTGCACAAACTTAGTCACTAGAAGAAACTCAAACTGAAAGCAAAAAGGTACACATATGAATGAACCAAATGAGAGTTAGAGAGAAATGCTGGGTTCTAGCCTTGAAATTCATTTTTTCCTTTTGAGGAGCCTTCTCAAATATCATTTTAGGATGACACATTGGCAGTGCATGAGTTGTTCCTTACTCAAATTTGATGGCTTTTGTCTGGGTTCAGGTTTTCAGCTGACATGTCAATACACTACTTTGCTGGGTCAAAGAGGTTGCTTAACAGTAAAACTGACTCTGCTGCATCAGTTCCTGTTTCTGGTGGGCTCTGCTACTAATTCCAATTGGTGAGGGGACTTCTGATGTCTTTTCTAACTTTGTGAAGCTCACAAAGTCAATTTCATCTCAAAATTTTCTGTCATCTAATAATAAACACAAAAGGTTTCGACATTCACAGATACTTGATTTTGCAAAAATTAGATCTTACAAAAATATATTTACCAAGAAGATTTAATAAAAGTAGAAGTTCCAAAATAATCCTACATGGCATCCCCTACATGACAGTTCACCACCATTCTCAATTAAAAGTGCTACTGTAAATATTACTTACTGGAATCTTTTTGGTCATTTAGTTCCTGTTCAGTCTCCTGTGTCATTTACTCCTGCATCTTCAGCTAACCAAAAAACTTAACCATTTCATGATATCAGTCTCTTAAGTGACTCAGCAAGAATCTGTGTATTGGATCAAAACTACATATAGTGGGGCGGAGCCAAGATGGCGGAGAAGACACACGTGACTTTCTAAGCTCTTCTCTTACCTTCTTTATCAATATTATATCGAGCCTCAAAAATAGTCTTGGCTGCTACAATTCGTAAAGATAAGAAGTAGAACAACTCACCGGCCGAAGAAAATCTGCAGTCTCACCAAAAAAGGTTGGTTCCGGGGCCAGGGGAGATCGGCGCAGACGGGAGAGAAATTAGGTTCCGAGGAGAGTCTCAAACCGAGGGTGAAGGCACAGATCTCAGCACAAGCTCGCAGCCCCAACCCGCAGTACGGGGCTTCTCCTTGGGGCAGCTTTGATCCTGCACGGCAGGAGGACGCAGCCCGGGTTAGCCTCCAATCTGCACAGTGGGGAGCTTGGTTTGGGGCCATAGAGCTTTTCCAGGGCCGATTTGCATCAGGCAGAGACACTGGGCAGAGTTTGTGGCGGTCTGCGGTCTGCGGTCTGCGGTCTGCGGTCTGCGGTCTGCGGTCTGCGGTCTGCGGTCTGCGGTCTGCGGTCTGCGGTCTGCGGTCTGCGGTCAGCTGCTAATACTCACAGTCCCACAAGAGGCTCCGGCCTGGGGCAGTGACACTTTCACCCCTTAGTCTCTAGCCGAGGGCAATTGCTAACCCACTCAGCCCTACTGGGCACTTCCATAGCTCGGCCAGTGCTGAATCCACTTCCTGTTGGGGGAAGGGAAGACTCTCACTCAGAGCACTCCCATACCTCGGAGCCAGAAATCGGTTTACATCTCTCCCTGCCCTGCAGAAGAAGCTGGTAACCCCCTTGCCTAGGAGACATACCCTAAAGGCTTTAAAACATGAATAAAAAGATGAAAAGAACGATCGACAGCTTCTATGCAGAAAAAGAGCAGGTCAGCAAACCTGAAGAGACCTCAAACAGCAAAAATGCACCAGACTGTCCTCCTTTACATGATGCTCTCATAGAAGAGACCATTAAAAGTCTCAAAAGAGAGTTAGAAGATAAATGGGGAAAGGAAAGTGAAGCCTTACAAGAGAGCAACAACTTCCTGAAATACGAATTGGAAAAGTTAAAAAATTCCCAGGAAGTGCAGGGAAACAAAATTGGTGAATTGGAAAATATAAAAAAAATCTCAGGAAAGTAAGAATTGTGAATTGGAAAAAATAAAGAATTTACTAGAAAGTAGGATTTGTGAATTGGAAAAGACAAAGAACTCGCAAGAAAGTAGGATCTGTGAATTAGAAAAGACAAAGAACACTCAAGAAAGTAGGATCTGTGAATTGGAAAAAGAAAATAATTCACTAAAAAAAAATTAGTGAAATGGAAAAAAATTCCACAGACCAAAACAATACATTTAAAAACTCAATCGGACATATACAGAAAGAAGTAAAAAAGGCTAATGAAGAAAATAATTCTTTAAAAATTAGAACTGAACAAATAGAAACTAATGATTCATTGAGACAGCAAGAATCAGTCACAAAACAAAAATGACAAACTGAAAACCATGAATTATCTACTTGCAAAACGACAGACTTGGAAAATAGATCTAGGAGATAATCTGAGGATTATTGGAATTTCTGAAAACTATGATGAAAAAAGAGCCTAGATACTATTTTACAAGAAATCATCAAAGAGAACTGCCCAGATGTAATAGAATCAGAAGGTAATATAGGCATTGAAAGAATTCATCGAACACCTTCTGAAAGAAACCCTAAAATAAAACCCCAAGGAATATTGTGGCAAAATTTCAAAACTATCAGATTAAGGAAAAAATTTTACAAGCAGCCAAAAAAAAACCATTTAAATACCGAGGTGCCACAATAAGGATCACCCAAGATCTGGCTGCCTCTACATTAAAGGAAAGAAGGGCCTGGAATATGATATCCCGAAAGGCACAAGAACTTGGGATGCAGCCAAGAATAAACTACCCAGCTAAGCTGAGCATTTTCTTCCAGGGAAGAAGATGGACATTTAATGAAACAAATGAATTCCATTTGTTTCTGAAGAAAAACCAGAACTAAACAAAAATTTGATCTCCAACCATAGAACTCAAGAGATGCAGAAAAGGTAAAAATAACTCTTGAGAATTGTATTTCTGTTGTGGATATACAAAAAGAATACATGTAAAATTTGATTGTAATGATATAACATAAAAAAGGGAAGTAGATATGGAAAAGGGATGATGGCAGAATAAGGTGGGAAGGAGGGATAAAAGGAGGGAAACCACATCCCACAAAGAGGCCAAGGAAACTTATCATATCTGAGGGAATTTAGAGAGGGGAGGAACATTGTGTGAATCTTACTCTCATCAGAGTTGGCTCAAAGAAAAAATAATTGACATTTGTTTTAAAGAAAATTCTCTCTCACCTCATTAAAAACGGGGGAGAGGAAAAAGGAAAAGAAAAAGAGTAATAAGGGAAGGAAGGAGGAAAGAATCAAAGGGGGGGAGGGAGGGATTATAAAGAGGGTAAGCAACGTGATACAAGAGGGGTACATAAGTTTAAAAGGGGAAAGAGGGTTGGGGGAGGCAAGAATAAGTAAAGCATAATCTGGGGTTATTAGGATGGTAGGAAATACAGATTTAGTAATTCTAACTGTAAATGGAATGGGATGAACTCTCCATAAAGAGGAGGCAGATAGCAGACTGGATCAAAAGTCAGAACTGACAATATGTTGTTTACAAGAAACACATTTAAAGCAGGAGATACATATAGAGTAAAGGTAAAGGCTGGAGCAAAATCTATTATGCTTCAGGTGAAGTCAAAAAGCAGGGTAGCCATCCTTATCTCAGATCAAGCAAAGTAAAAATTGATCTAATTAAAAGAGATAAGGAAGGAAACTACATCCTGCTAAGGTAGCTATAAACAACGAAGCAATATCAATATTAAACATATATCACCAAGTGGTATGGCATTCAACTTCCTAAAGGAGAAGTTAAGAGAGTTGCAAGAAGAAATAGACAACAAAACTGTAATAGTAGGAGATCTCAACCTTGCACTCTCAGAATTAGACAAATCAAACCACAAAACAAATAAGAAAGAAATTAAAGAAGTAAATAGAATATTAGAAAATTAGGAATGTTGGATCTTTGGAGAAAATTGAATGGAGATAGAAGGAATATACATTCTTCTCAGCAGTTCATGGAACCTATTCAAAATTGACCATATATTAGGACATAAAGACCTCAAAATTAAATGCAAGAAAGCAGAAATAGTAAATGCTTTCTTTTCAGATCATGATGCAATAAAACTACATTCAACAAAAAGTTAGGGAAATAGAACAAAAAGTAATTGGAAACTAAACAATCTCATCTTAAAGAATGATTGGGTGAAGCAGCAAATTATAGATACAATTAATAATTTCACTCAAGATAATGACAATAATGAGACATCATACCAAAATTTGTGGGATGCAGCCAAAGGGTAATAAGAGGGAATTTTATATCCTTAGAGGCTTACTTGAATAAAACAGAGAAAGAAACGATTAATGAATTGGGCTTGCAACTAAAAACTAAAAAGAAACCAAATTAAAAACCCCAATCAAATACTAAATTGGAAATTCTAAAATTAAAAGGAGAAATTAAAAATATTGAAAGTAAAAAACTATTGAACTAATTAATAAAACTAAGAGTTGGTTCTATGAAAAGCCAATAAAATAGATAAGCCATTGGTAAATCTGATTAGAAAAGGAGGGAGGAAAATGAAATTAGTAGTCTTAAAAATGAAAAGGAGAACTTTCCACCAATGAAGAGGAAATTAGAGAAATAAAGGAGTTATTTTGCTCAACTTTATGCCAATAAATTTGATAACCTAGTGAAATGGATGACTACCTCCAAAAATACAGACTTCCCAGACTAACAGAGGAGGAAGTAAATTGCTTGAATAGTCCCATTTCAGAAAAAGAAATAGAATAGGCAATTAAACAACTCCCTAAGAAAAAATCCCCAGGACCAGATGGATTTACATGTGAATTTTACCAAACATTTAAAGAACAATTGGCCCCAATGCTATATAAATTATTTGATAAAATAGGGAATGAAGGAGTCCTACCAAATTCCTTCTATGACACAGACATGGTACTGATACCTAAACCAGGTAGGCTGAAAACAGAGAAAGAAAATTATAGACCAATCTCCCTAATGAATATTGATGCTAAAATCTTAAATAAGATATTAGCAAAAAGACTACAGAAAATCATCTCCAAGATAATACACTATGATCAAGTAGGATTTATACAAGGAATGCAGGGCTGGTTCAATATTAGGAAAACTATCAATATAATTGGCCATGTTAATAACGAAATTAACAAAAACCATATGATCATCTCAATAGATGCAGAAAAAGCATTTGATAAAATCCAACATCCATTCCTATTCAAAACACTTGAAAGTATAGGAATAAATGGACTTTTCCTTAAAATAATCAGCAGCATCTATTTAAAACCATCAGTAAGCATCATATGTAATGGAGACAAACTGCAACCATTCCCAATAAGATCTGAGGAAACAAAGTTGCCCACATATCACGCACTATTTAATATTGTATTAGAAACGCTAGCTATAGCATAAGAGCTGAGAAAGAGATTAAAGGAATAAGAATAGGCAATGAGGAAACCAAATTATCACTCTTTGCCGATGACATGATGGTATACTTAGAGAACCCCAGAGATTCTGCTAAAAAGTTATTAGAAATAATCCACAACTTTATCAAAGTTGCTGGTTATAAAATAAACCCACATAAGTCATCAGCATTCTTATATATCAGTAACAAAATCCAACATTCAGAGTTACAAAGAGAAATTCCATTTAAAGTAACTACTAATAATATAAAATATTTAGGAATCTATCTGCCCAGGGAAAATCAGAAACTTTATGAGCAAAATTGCAGACCACTTTTCACACAAATTAAGTCTGATCTAACCAATTGGAAAAATATTAAATGCTCTTGGATAAGGCGAGCAAATATAATAAAGATGACAATATTACCTAAACTAATCTATTTATTTAGCGCTATACCAATCAGACTCCCAAAAACTATTTTAATGACCTAGAAAAATAACAACAAAGTTCATATGGAAAACAAAAGGTCAAGAATTTCAAGGGAATTAATGAAAAAAAAATCAAATGAAGGTTTTAGCTATACCAGATCTAAAATTATATTATAGAGCAGCAGTTACCAAAACTATTTGGTATTGGCTAAGGAATAGATTAGTTGATCAGTGGAATAGATTAGGTTCAAGGGATAAAACTGTCAACAAATATAGCAACCTAGTCTTTGACAAACCCAAAGATCCCAGCTTTTGGGATAAGAACTTACTGTTTGATAAAAATTGCTGGGAAAATTGGAAACTAATATGGCAGAAACTAGGCATTGATCCATACTTAACCTGACACCAAGATAAGGTCAAAATGGGTTCATGACCTAGGCATAAAGAATGAAATTATTAATAAATTAGAGGAACACAGGATAGTTTACCTCTCAGACCTGTGGAAGGGAAGGTCTTTATGACTCAAAGAGAACTAGAGATCATTACTGATCACAAATAGAAAATTTCGATTATACCAAACTGAAAAGTTTTTGTACAAACAAAACTAATGCAGACAAAATTAGAAGGGAAGCAATAAACTGGGAAAATATTTTTACAGTCAAAGGTTCTGATAAAGGCCTCATTTCCAAATATATAGAGAATTAACTCTAATTTATAAAAATCAAGCCATTCTCCAATTGAAAATGGTCAAAGGATATGACCAGACAATTCTCAGATGAAGAAATTGAAATTATTTCTAGTCATATGAAAAGATGCTCCAAGTCATTATTAATCAGAGAAATGCAAATTAAGACAACTCTAAGATACCACTACACACCTGTCAGATCGGCTAAGATGACAGGAAAAATAATGATGAGTGTTGAGGATCTGGGAAAACTGGGACATTGATGCATTCTTGGTGGAGTTGTGAACAATCCAACCATTTTGGAGAGTAGTTTGGAACTATGCTCAAAAGTTATCAAACTGTGCATTCCCTTTGATCCAGCAGTGTTACTACTGGGATTATATCCCAAAGAGATTATAAAGAAGGGAAAGGGATCTGTATGTGCACGAATGTTTGTGGCAGCCCTTTTTGTAGTGGCTAAAAACTGGAAATTGAATGGATGTCCATCAGTTGGAGAATGGCTAAATAAATTGTGGTATGTGAAAATTATGGAATATTACTGTTCTGTAAGAAATGACCAACAGGATGATTTCAGAAAGGCCTGGAGAGACTTACACGATCTGATGCTGAGTGAAATGAGCAGGACCAGGAGATCATTATATACTTCAACAATAATACTATATGATGACCAGTTCTGATGGACCAGGCCATCCTCAGCAACGAGATCAACCAAATCATTTCTAATGGAGCAGTAATGAACTGAACTAGCTATGCCCAGAAAAAGAACTCTGGGAGATGACTAAAACCATTACATTGAATTCTAATCCCTATATTTATGCACACCTGCATTTTTTCGATTTCTATCAGCAACTTGTGAAAGTGTAGCTAATTATATTTAATGATTTGTACAGTCTGCATCTAGGAGTGGAGTATGTGAAGAAAATGAACAGGTTTGGCAATTGGTCAGATCTTAGTACCATGTATAGTATCTAAATTATAGCTATTTAAATAAATATTAAACTACCTTAGTATCCTGCTGAATATGTTAAGGTAGTGGGAGGAAAGGTGAATTTATACATTGAGAACACACTGCTAGTTATAAATGTTAATGCTGCTATTTATACGTTAACCCTTATGAAATATGATATCCTTTAAATGAAGAAAGTTGAATTACAATTATTTAAAAGGCATCAATTAGTCGATTTGTTAAATATTATCATTCAGCTAACTATATGTATCATACTGCCCAAATTTCATGTTTCTTAAAGGTATGCTACATGACAATGTGAAAGGGAACATGAATTTATGATGATACTATTTTGCAGAAATCTCATGATTTAGAATATTTGAAAAAGACTTATGTTAACTCATTTTTCAACTTATCCAAGTATAAAACTTATGATTCTAATTAATATAAAAGTTGAAAACTGAATATATTGATAAGCAATCTTTGAAATTAGATTCTGTAAGAAATTAGAGTTGTCCATCAGTATTAAGTCTAGATTTGTTTGATCAACATTGGCTACTAATAGTCAGACGTAGATCTTTAGTTCTATATGCTTTAATTTTTACCATGTTAACCAAATATATTTCCAGTTCTTTTCCTTATATAGCTTAGCTAACTATTGACCTAATGAAATTGGAAATGATAATAGTCAGAATTGTAATTTTATTTGCAACAAATTAATATTATTCAACATGGAACATATTTCTGAAAAAGTATCATGGTAATTTGCAACCTTTAATAGGAAGTGCTATGAAACTTTAGTATTATGTAATTGATACTTATAAAGAATATAAAGCTAAATTAAACTATATGTTAACCCGAATCTAGATCAATATAATCTTACTGAAATTAATGCTTGCAACTGCTATTTGTATAAAATGTAATCTAAGGGCTGGCTCTAGAAATAGAGTGGTGGATCAGTGGAATAGATTAGATACACACAATACAATAAGTAAGGCGTATAGCAATCTAGTATTTGATAAGTTCCTAAACTCCAGTTTCTGAAATAAGAACTCACTATTAGACAAAAGTTGTTGGGAAAATTGGAAAATAATAGTCAGAAATTCTGCATAGACTTGCATCTTACATCTACATCTTACACACCATACCAAAATAAGATCAACATGGAAACATGATTTGGAAATAAAGGATGATATCATAAACAAATTGCAGAGCAAGGGATAATTTACCTATCAGATCTTTAGAGAAGAGAGGAATTCATGACTAAAGAAGAAGTAGAGAACATTATGAAAGGCAAAATGGACAACTTCAATTATATTAAATTTTAAAAGGTTTGCCCAAAGAGAAACCAAGAGAAACTAGATTAAAAGGGAAGTACAAAGCTGAGAAAAAATCTTTACAGCCAGTATTTCTGATAAAGGTCTCATTTCTAAAATATATCAAGAACTGTCAAATTTATTAGAATACATGTCATTCCCCAATTGATAAATAATCCAAGGATATAAACAATTTTTAAATGATAAAATTAAAGCTATTTATAGTTATATGAAAAAATGTTATAAATCACTATTGATTAGAGAAATGCAAGTTAAAATAACTCTGAAGTAACATATCAAACTTCTCAGATTGGCTAAGATGACAGGAAAAAATTATGATAAATTTTATAGGGGATGTGGGAAAATATGCCCAAAGGGCTATTAAACTATGCATATCCTTTGATCTAGCAGTGCCATTATGGAGTCTGTATCCCAAGAAAATCATAAAGGAGGAGAAAGGACTCACATGTGGAAAAATGTTTGTAGCAGCTTTTTGTGGTAGCAAAGAATTGGAAAATGAATGGATGCTCATCAATTGGGAAATGGCTGAACAAGCTATGGTACATGAAAGTAATGGCATATTAATTATTGTTCTATAAAAATGATAAATAAGCTGATTTTAGAAAGGCCTGGAAGATTTACATGAAGTAATGTTAAGCAAAACAAGCAGAACTAGGAATACAATATGCACAATAACAGCAAGAATCAACTATGAAAAATTTGGTTCTTTTCAGTGGTTCAGTGATCTAAAGCAATCCCAATAGGTTTTGTACAGAAAATGCCATCTACATACAAAAAAAAAAAAAAAAAGAACTAAGGAGACAATATACTACACATACTATGTTCACTTTTTTCTGTTTTTTTTTAATCTCTCATGATTTTTCCCTTTTGCTCTGATTTTTCTCTCCTAACACAATTCATAAAACGATGTATATTAAAAACAGATAAAGTAGAAAAAAAAAATGAAAACTAAAAAAAAGAAAATGCAAATTATTTCCATTTTTCCTCTAGAAAACTTTCCAAGGACCTTTGATCTGTACACAATCAAAAACTCATACTATTTGAAGACTGTTTTTGCTTTTTCAATATATGCCAAACTTCTTCCAAATAAAAAAATCATTTAGATTTTAAGCAAGCCTAATCTATCTCAATAGTTTCTTTTTAGTTTCTAGTTTCTTTTAGTACTGTTTCAAAGAATTATTTTTACATACAAACAAAATAATGTTAAAAACTCACAAACCAGAGTTTGAGAGATGAAATTTAGTTATATAGGTCATCAATGCAGACAATGTCAGGCAGAGACTTCAATTCTGCTACATAGATAAGATTAACAGATTAATTTCTAAATGAGAATAAACATATTTCACATTCAATTCCTATCATGTATAACAGATTTTGAGCATACAATTGGTAGAAATTATAAGAATGTATTTGTTGAACTGTTGTATAGGCAATTTGAGTACAAAAAAGAAAACTTTATTGGATTATTTTCCTTATCTAGTTTTTGTTATCAATGTTTGGACCTTTCCTTTTATGATTTTAGTTTTTGAAGTTGTCTGACAAAATGGTATTTTTTTTATATCTTGCCTTCTCTCACCTCATTTTGCATCCTCTGTCAAAGTCATTTAGAAGAAATGTTATTACATTCCCTTAGGAACCAAAGTTAAGTTTATGTAATTATAGGCAATTAAGTTATAATAATGATAGTTTCAATTTAAAACTTGTTTATGCTGATAAATAGGCTTAATAAATTAATAGCATATTTAAGTACCTAATGATGTGCTCAATATGGTAAACTAAAATGAAGCCTCAGTGTTAAAAAAAAAAAAAACAACCTGAGAATTATTTAAATATAAGAAGGATTTGAAAGTATTTGAAAGATTTTTTTGTTTGTTTTAGTACTCATAGGCCACATTGAAGAATTCTAGAAAAATATCTTCAGGATAGTGATTCTGACTTTATCCCTAAAAACATTCAATCTATATGTATTTGATCTTGGGTAAATCATTTTTCACCTCTTACAACCTCATTCTCCTTGTCAGTAAAATATTACTGACAATTGCATTGCTTCATAGCTAAACACACTGATTTTATAATCCTAATATTGGGAAATACATATTAAAAGTAGGAAAACAAAGATATTTCATTGAGTAACTAGTATTCCAACAATATTTCACCATTCTTGAATTCTTTTACCATCCTAGATTTGATAATTCCTCTAATGCTTATTTCCTAAATTCCCCACACTTCAACCTTGTATGGTCTTTTGTTCCCTACTTTGTTCCAAGAGCTGTGATGTTTTTTTTTTTAATCTCTTGTGTCAGGTCTGATGCAAAATTAAGACTAATCACTAAATTTTAAAAATCTTTTGTTGTCATTTTCTATTGCCAATTTAGGACAAACTATTCCTAGTCCTCTTCGACTCTCTCCTGCATTTTACTCTCAGTTAACAACTGACTCTTAACTACATCTTCAAATAAGAATACCATAGATTCTGACCAATGTGATCTAGTGGAAAGTATATTAAACTAAAGATCAGAAGACTCAATATAAATTCTGGCTCTGTTGCCTATGTTGAATAAATCACAGGATCTTTCTGAGTCTCACTTTTCTCATGTATACATTGATAAGTTCAACTACATGATTTTAGAAGCAGTTTGGCAGAACTGACAGGAAACAATCTGAATTTAGGAAGACAGGTTCGAAACTGATTTCATATACTTATTAACTGAGTGATCCTGAGCAATTTACTTAACTCTTATGTTCTAGCTTCCTAATATATAAAGTGAAGTGTTTGGAGTAGCATCTAAATTCCCTTCTGATTTTAAATGTCTAATTCTAAGATTTATAAAAATTTCTCCTCATTCTAAATCTTATTATTATTATTATAATCATTGACAAAGGAGAGGAAAGAGAAAGGAAAATATCTCAATAACTATTTATAAAATAGAAAAATGATAAAAAGGTATTTTTCAATAAAGATAATCATGTTTTAGAATAAAAATAATAAAGCTCAAATCCCCAAAATAAAATTATTTAGGAAATAATTATCTTTGATAAAAACTATTGGTAGGACTTAAAGTCTTTCTGTCAGAAATTGTGCTTAAGATAATACTTTATTCCATATTTTGTAATAAATTCAAAATGAATATGTGATCTGCATATTAGCAATAAAGAATTAAGTAAATCTCATACCTTTCATAGTTATGGGCAAATGTTGTAATTGCCAAATAAAGGTTAGCAATTAATATAAAAGACAACATAATATTGATTAAATTTAAATTTTCTGCATAAAAAAATTAATGCATCTCCAGTCAGAAGTAATCAAATATGGACAAATATTTCATCAGATTTTTCAGATATAAGTTTGATATCTAAGTTGTCTTGATAACTAATATAAACATGTTGTACAAATGAAAAAAAAAATAATCCTTGACCATTGTGGTCCAATGATATGAACAAGTAATTCTTACAAAGAAAAACTCCAAACTATCAGCAATCTCATGAAGTTTCAAATTATTAAAAACAAAAATATGAATTAAATCAGCTTTGAGGTTCTACTTCACATCTAGAAAATTGAAAAACCTGTCAAAAATGACATTCATGTGAATTCACATAAAATCAAGTAAACAGAGCCAAGAAAATGATACATATAATGACTACAAGAGTGTAAATGAAAAGAACACCAAAGGCATTACAAGTGAATGTTGTCAAACTGTGAAAAAAAAAAAAAGGTGCAAATTGTAGATATACAACCTTCTGCTCCTTGGTAGAGGCAGGAAATATATATATATAACAGGATATTCACTATATAGTTTTGTTATTTATTAATTAGATTTGCTGATTATTTTCAGTTTTAAAAATTATTTATTATGCATCTTTACTGGTAAAGGTAAAAGACAGATATAAGTAGAAGTAAAGTAGAAATAGAAGATATAAATAAAATTATTTTTAAAAATACATTGAATGTTAGTTTGATAGTGGAACTTTGCTCTCACTGCTTTGTAGTCTATTTTGCCTGTTGCTCACTCAAGTGACCCAGAAAAAAAATTCTGACTATTGCTCATTTATTTGCTATCAGAAGAGAGCCTTTTTTAATTGTCTCCTGGGTTAGAACTGAGAATGAACTCAAAAGACACTGAGTCAGGAAATTATTTATTTTTGCCTGTCTAGCTGCATTCGCTATGTACTAAGTGCTGAGAGTACAAATGTAAGAAAAAGGAAGTCATTATTTTGAAGAAGGTTACTTTTTAATAGGGAAAAAAGAGATAAAAAGTGGCAAGGGGTTGGGGATAGATGCCCATGTGAGAGTGACATGTAAAAGTATGCATTATTGTGTTTATTGAGCAAAGTATTTTATTAACTAGAACACCAAAATCACTGTTCATGCTGGATGAAAGAAAGATTACTGATGTACAACTTGGCTTTCAAGGTACTTGATTTCCTAATTATTTTTCAAATTGCTAGCATGATTATTTTAATGAGCAACAAACTTAATTGCTTCACGTATTTCAAGAACTTTTGTGAAACATTATGTTTCATTGACCAAAAATGAAATTCTTTGTTTTCTTAAAAGTTAGTCTTTTATGAAATTGCCTATCATATTCTTAAAGTTGTTAATTCTTAGAATTCTTTTTTTTTTCAGTATTATATTATTTTCTTATGTATGTCTTCCCCTATATTTTAAAAGGCCAAGGAAATGTACTTTGGCTTCTGCTCATGCTTATTTCAATGGAATAACATGAGAAAACCTCAAATTCTCTTAACTCATTAATTCTTAAACTTCTTAAAGTTCTATATACTAAACAAATATCATGAATAAAACTTTAACAATATTACCATCATGTTATCATACCATAGCATGACAATATTATCATCCTGATTATCACCCTTATTATGGGCCAGAACTTGAAACAAGGTACTAAGTGGAATTGATGATCCAATGGTTATCTAGTTTAGCATGGTTCAGTATGATTGATTTAATCTCACAACAAATAATGGTTCCCTAGTGATATAATGATAGGTTGTAGACTATATAAACTAGAACTCAGACAGCCCTCAGAGGCAGAGGCAGAGAGATAAAGGACTGGAGGCAGGGGCTTAAGCTCTCAGAACCAAGGGAAGAAATTCAATTTGATCTTAGATCTTCCTGGTTTCCTCCACTAAAATCAAAGCCTTACTTACTGAAAGGCTCTCCAGAAAGCTGCCCATCATCAGGCAAGGAAATAATAAAGGGTTCAGACTTTAACACCTGGCTGATTTTGTGGTGATTACTCAATTGAAACAAAGGCTGCTCCCAAGACTCCCAGAGACCTCGAGAAAACCAAACCAAGAGAACATTACAACCCTCATTCCTTCAAATCAAGTTAGAATTTGAATGATTGGAATGTTTTAGGACTAAATTCAATGAAAGTATTTTGAGTAAATAAAATAGGAAAAGATTTTAAGCTGTATGAATAACAAGAGTCTATTTCTTCCCGTTGTGATTGGATTTAATTGATTTGACATTTCCTACAAAAGTTTGATGTCTTTGTATGTTTTTAAACATGTGTATGCCTTAGAAGAAAAATCACAAAATATTTTCTAAAAAGCAATTAATTCTCATTATGTTGGGGCACATCCCATCTTGGGTTATTAAATTAGTCTTTCATTACTATATAAAAATGTATTATATGTACTTTCCATATGGGATAGTATGGGAACTCTCTTCCCTAATCTAATGCAAGATCTATCCTGGTAGGCAAAACATAGTATGTAATCTATAGTTATTTGAACACTCATCTTTCACCATGCAAAGGAAGAAAGATAACCCAGTTCACTATGGATTATAGTCATGAACATTATACTATCAGTAATGTTTTCCAGTTACCTGAGTTAGTCAAATAATTCCAGGTAGTACAATCTGTTTTAGATATGACACATCTAAAACTTGAAATATGATTGTGACAAGTCATTTCTGTGAAAGGCTTTAGTTCTTTCAAAAGGATGATTATCCAATAATCCTATGACTTCTAAACTTTTCTATCACAAAATTATGTAGATTTGTATGGGGTTTTTTTGGGGGGGATATATTTTTTGCTTTTATACTTAAATATAAAATGAGAAAAGAAAAAAACATTGCCATGTATGCAATAGACCATGAGAAAGGATTCAATATAAAACAATAAAATTCCATTTCAAAAAAACTTATAGAACAAATATTATATACATTGTTTTCAAGTGGCCCAGCTTTGCTTCCTTGATGTTGATGTTCTTTTTTTCTCTGTTGTGCACTTTTTACTTTATTTCCCCCTCCTTTACATTCAAGCATGCATGTATGCATATATGTATGTGTGTATACATAAACATATATGCACACACATATGCATACACATATATGCACAAACATATGTCTATAAACATATATAAATGTGCACATATTTACATAATACATATATGTAAGAAGATACTGTTTTCTACAGAAAAACTAAATTACAGAGAACACAAGATGTTACACTAATTGTTTCTATATATGAGAGCCTTTAGGCAAAAAAAAAAAAAATGACCATGAGTTACATTTGTTGACATTTAAATAGGAAGAGGTTTTTTGCTCTTTAGTTTACTCAGGGCACTGAGATAATCTTATTTGTCCAAGCTAAAGGGCCTGTGTCTAAATTATGTTTTTAAATGATATACATATTGTTAGAGTGTGTGATAAACTATAACAACATCCAAAAACAACTATATTTATTCCTCCCTCCCCAATACTTTCATAAGAAAGCATAGCCAACATTTTGAAATTATGAATATTTAAATTATTATTCAATCTCTGGGTGATCCAGAAGAAGCATTTAGCTCTCTTTCATCATGTTTGACCCAATGATTTCTCTGTGTTAAATAAAATTCTTAATGCATTTATCTGCTTCACTTTTCATCTAAACCATCCCTTCTAAAGATTTTACTTCATAATATACTTATCTCCAAGTTCAATTTATTTGTTGATCACTCTGTGAGATTGGGGGCAGAGTTAGAAATGGCCTTTGGAAGAAGATACAGAAGAGACTCTGAAAAAGCATTTTGCCCCCTCAGAAAAGACATTGCCACCTCTGGTTTTGACTACAAATCTCAAAGACATCCCAGAGATGAAACAAATAAAATGGGGACTGAGAAAATCTGAGACCCCAATAACTCAGGATCATATGCCTTACAGAGTTCAATAGAAAGAGGTGAAGTACAGTTTTACAAAGGCACAGAGATAGGAGAAAGAATAACAGTAGATTAGTTTGGTTGGGATATTGAGTATGGAAAAGAGAATTAAGAGTAGTTAGCCTAGGAAGGTAGGATAGAGCCAAATTGAGAAGGGTTTTTAAAAAAATCAGGAAGGAATTTAGAAAAGAGCTCTGGAAATTTTTGCGTAGGAGATGATTTGGTGCTGTGTTTTAGGATGACTTGAAGAAGTGAGATTCCAAAGTCAGGGAGACCAATTAGAAGCCTAGAGCAATAGTTCCCACGAGAAGTAAGGAGGACTTGAAACTAGTATTTATGAAATAAGTAGAGAGAAATAATATTTGCTGAGGTGTTCTGGTAAATGTTTAACTATTTTTTTTTAATTTTTATTTTATTTTATTTTTTATTTAATAGACTTTTATTTACAGGATATATGCATGGGTAACTTTACAGCATTAACAATTGCCAAACCTCTTGTTCCAATTTTTCCTCTTACCCCCCCACCCCCCCCCCTAGATGGCAGGATGACCAGTAGATGTTAAATATATTAAAATATAAATTAGATACACAATAAGTATACATGACCAAAACGTTATTTTGCTGTACAAAAAGAATCAGACTCTGAAATATTGTACAATTAGCTTGTGAAGGAAATCAAAAATGCAGGTGTGCATAAATATAGGGATTGGGAATTCAATGTAATGGTTTTTAGTCATCTCCCAGAGTTCTTTTTCTGGGCATAGCTGGTTCAGTTCATTACTGCTCCATTAGAAATGATTTGGTTGATCTCATTGCTGAGGATGGCCTGGTCCATCAGAACTGGTCATCATATAGTATTGTTGTTGAAGTATATAATGATCTCCTGGTCCTGCTCATTTCACTCAGCATCAGATCGTGTAAGTCTCTCCAGGCCTTTCTGAAATTATCCTGTTGGTCATTTCTTACAGAACAGTAATATTCCATAATATTCATATACCACAATTTATTCAGCCATTCTCCAACTGATGGACATCCATTCAGTTTCCAGTTTTTAGCCACTACAAAAAGGGCTGCCACAAACATTCGTGCACATACAGGTCCCTTTCCCTTCTTTATAATCTCTTTGGGATATAATCCCAGTAGTAAATGTTTAACTATTCATCCCTGTCTCTCCAAAAATAACAATACACATTGACAATAAACTACATTATTAATATTTTCTCCATCATTTAAGTCTGAACAATCAAGGAAACAATAATCAAGACCTGATTAGTAAAGTGCAGATT
Organism: Sarcophilus harrisii; assembly: GCF_902635505.1. Lineage (NCBI taxonomy): Eukaryota > Metazoa > Chordata > Mammalia > Dasyuromorphia > Dasyuridae > Sarcophilus > Sarcophilus harrisii. The sequence continues at coordinate 241,251,050 of NC_045426.1, forward strand.
CCCAAGGTATAATGGCTCACATTGAAAATATAGCAATTAGTTCTTAAAAATTGATAGACCTCATTACAAGAGCTTGTTCCTATGGAAGTAAGAATGTTGAAGTAAAATACTGATTTATGTTAATTCTCCTAAATAAAAATATGCACTCACTTTAGAGTTAACTAAATAAATATTCATTTGCTCTTTGTTTTTTAATAATTTGAATTACACAAACATCTGTTAACTGTATTATGTGTCTGGACATCCTAATTGCTCTCCCTGAAATTTCATTATTGGCTAGTCTCTTGACATATCATACTTCCCTGCCTCCTTTCTTGCCCCATGTACCAGCTGCCTTTTGTCCATTAAAATGTAAGTTCCTTGAGGGTTAAAACTATCTTTTCCCTTTATATTTATATTCTCAAAATTGAGCAGAGCACCTGAAAAAGAATAAACTTATAAAGTTGTATCTTTTGAGACACACACATACACGTATGTACTGCAAACAAGTAAATTCTAAATGATTTTATTGGAAAACCAAACTAAAATCTCTGCTTTAACTTCTGTCATGAGTAGTTTCATATTTTGAAGATGATCCATGGGTATGATCAATAGTTCAAACATAACTCTTAGGAAACTTCACTCTAATTTTAAGGATTTTTGTACCTACTCTAAAGCTTATAATTGATTGAAACAAAGGCAAATTATTAATTGAAACTTGCCCACACCTTGTTATGACATAAGGATGACTTGTTACTTCAAGTATGATAGGAATGACTTTATTAATTTACTCAATAAATCCACATATGTGTGTGTGTTTATATACATACATTGGTGTGCATTGGGAAACACACACATATGTATATGTGTGTAAAAAGTTGTGAATATCACATAAAGATACAAATACATAATTGGCATGTAATAGGAGTCATTGGTATTCTCATCCTTTGATAATATAGGCTTCTTTCAAAAAAAATTAGGTCTAGGCTTTCTTCCGAAAAGAAAGGATGTAAAATGTTGCATTCAAAATTCTTGCACTACCACTGTTACTATTGCACTGTCACTAATCAAGTATTTCTTCCAGCCCAGGAATTTTTCAGTTTTTCAGTGAAGTAATATTTTCCATCACCCACTCTTATGTAATTATTCCATTTCTAATTATTCTAATAACATACAACAGCATTTTGCATTTTATATACTTTAAGGTTTTATTGTACTGAGCTACTTACCACATAAACAACTAAATTGTTTCTTTCCCTTTTTTGGGGGGAAATATGTTCTATCTACAATGATTTTTTTTGTTGGTAAAATATCTAGCATTTGATTGGCATTGAATTGCTTCTTTGGGTCTTTATTCTCTTTTTACTTCTATTATTTTAGCCTTTTGAGTTTCCCTTTTATTTGCTGATTTAGGGAATTTAAAATGTATATACATATGAATATGTGTGTATGTGTGTATGTACATATATTCTGGATTCCGTTTGGCATGCTGCTTTTTTGTTGTTTAAACCTGGATGAAATGGCATTCAAAAGTTTTAGTGCATTATGAATCAGATATTAATATAGTTTTCCACTGTCTTATTATTGTTTTCCTATTCTCAGATTTTTGATGGAGTTCAAATAGAAATAGGACTGGGACAATTTACTAACCTGATATTCTTTTATGTTTAATGTTCTGTGGTCCATTGAACATGTAAAAAAGTAATTGCCTTTTTGTAATTGAATAAAAACATTGGGATTCAAGTTTATTATTATAAGATGAAATTTCTGTTCATTTTTTATGAAGCTCAGATGAAAATGGTCCACAACAAGTTAAGATCTTCTGGGGGTTTTTTACATTTAATATTTTATATAGCATAATTAGGCATATTTTTTTTTGCTTTATTACAGTTAAAAATAAGTATTAAGATATAAACTCTTCTCCTTTAGGCTTACTAAAAACATTTCTGGTTCAAGTGAAGCAATAGACAAGATGATGGGATGATATCACTTTCATTTTAAATTTTCTATATTGTTGCTTTTCCCTTCAATTATTTTAATCAGACTTATAGGTATAAAATGATATCTCAATTTTGTTTTAATTTGCATTCTTAGTCAATGATTTAGACCATTTTATATGATTATAACTTGTTTTGATTTCTTCATAAGAAAACTGCCTGTTCATATTCTTTGACTATTTATCAATTGGAGAATGATTCATATTTTTATACATTCCACAAAATCCTTTAATTATTTGAGATCTTTATCTGAGAATTTGTCTATAAATCCCCCCCCCCCCGCGCCATTTTCTGCTTTCCTTGTGAACTTGGTTATATTTATTTGCCATTTTGCTGCATGACATGCAAAACTAGCAACACTAGTTGGCTTTCTTTGATGGATTCCCTGCTACTATAATTGATACAAAAATGCTTAGTTGCTTAAAAAACAGGGAGCAGAAGAGGGTAAGCATTTCAGAGTCCCTGAAATACTAAAAAATAATTAAATTTTAAATACACATTGCTTTATGATCATGTTGGCAGAGAAAAATCAGGACAAAAGGGGAAAACTGGGAGAGAAAAAAAAACAGAAAAAGAAGTGAACATACCATGTGTTGATTTACATTCAATCTTGATAGTTCTTTTTCTGAATGCAGATGGCATTTTCTATCCCAGTCTATTGGATTGCTTTGGGTCACTGAACCACAGAGAAGCATTGTCTTTCATAGTTGATCATTGCACATTCTTACTGTTGTTATGTACAATGTATTCCTGGTTCTGCTTGTTTTGCTTAGCATCAGTTCATATAAATCTTTCCAGGCCTTTGTATAATCAGCTTGTTCATCATTTTTTAAAGAACAATAATATTCCACTACTTTCATATACCACAACTAATTCAGCCATTCCCCAAATGATGGGCAGCTACTCATTTTCCAATTCTCTGATACCACAAAAAGTGATCAAAGCTGATATAAACATTCTTTTGCACATGTGAGTCCTTTTCCCTCTTTTATGATTTCCCTGCAATACAGATGCAATATGACACTGCTGAGTCAAAGGGTATACATAGTTTTATAACTCTCTGGGCATAGTTTCAAATTGCTCTCCAGAATGCCAGTTCACAATGCCACCAACAATGCATTAGTGTCCCAGTTTTCCCACATCCCCACTAACATATATCATTATCTTTTCCAGTCATCTTAGGGAATCTGAGAGGTGTGAAGCCATACTGCAGAGTTGTTTTAATTTGCATTTCTCTAACCAATAGTGATTTAAAGAATTTTTTTCATATGACTATAGATGGCTTATCCTTTGACCATTTATTAATTGGGGAATTACTAATTTACACAATTCTTTATATACTATAAAAATTAAACCTTTATAATAAATGCTGGCTTTAAATTTTTTTCCTAACTTTGTACTTTTATTCATGTTTCTTTTGGTTTTGTTAGTGCAAAAACATTTTAATTTAATGTAATCAAAATTGTCCATTTTGCTTTTCATAATGTCCTCTAGTTCTTTTTTGGTTACAAATCGCTCCTTTCTCCAAATTATGTGTTGCTTTCCTAATTTGCTTATGCTCAAATCATGTACCCATTTTGATTATTTTGATATGGGACATGAAAAATAGGTCTATGTCAAATTTCTGACATATTGTTTTCCTGTTTTTGAGCAATTTTTGTCAAATAGTGAGTTCTTATCTCAGAATCTGGAGTTTGGGGGTTTATCAAATATTAGATTATTACAGGCATTGACTATTGTGTCATGTATATCTAACATATTATACTGATAAACACTCTTAACTAGTACCAAATGGTTTTGATGACGGCTGCTTTACAATATAGTTTTAAGTCTAGTAAAGCAAAACCACCATCTGTTGCATGATTTTTTTATTAATTCCTTTGATATAATTAATTTTTTGTTCTTGCAGATGAATTTTGTTTTTTCTCTTGCTCTATAAAATAATTTTGACAGTTTGATTAGTATGGCACTGAACAAGTAGACCAATTTGGGCAGAACTGTCATTTTTATATATTAGCTCAATCTACCATGAACTATTGGTATTTTGTGCAAATGTTTAAATTTGACTTTATTTGTGTGAGAAGTGTTTTATAATTGTGTTACAAATTACAAAAACAAACAAACAAACAAAAAAAAAACCATGAAAATGCTATGTGGTGAACCACATTCAGTTCCCACAGTCCTCTCTCTGGATGTAGATGGCTCTCTGGCCTGAATCATCTCATTGTTAACGAGAGCCCTGCCCATCAGAATTAATCATTGTATAATCTTGTTGTTGCCATGTACAATAATCTCCTGGTTCTGTTCGTTTCACTTAATATCAGTTCATGTAGGTCTCTCCAGGCCTCTGTAAAATCATCCTCCTGATTGTTTCTTATAAAACAATAATATTCCATAACATTCATATACCATAATTTATTCAACCACTCTCCAGCTAATGGGCATCCACTCAGTTTCCAGTTTCTTGCCACTACAAAAAAAATAAAAAAAGAAAAAAAAAAAGCTGCCACAAACATTTTTGCACACGTGGGTCCTTTTTCCTTCTTTAAGATCTCTTTGGGATACAAGCCCAGTAGAGACACCTGCTGGATCAAAGGGTATGCACAGTTTGATAGCCTTTTGGGCATAGTTCCAAATTGCTCTCCAGAATGGTTGAATCAGTTCACAACTCTACCTTCAATATATTAGTGTCCCAGTTTTCCCACATACCCTCCAAGATTCATCATTATCTTTTCCTGTCATCTTAGCCAAACTGAGAGGTGTGTAATGGTACTTCTGAGTTATCTTAATTTGCATTTCCTTCTTTCTCAGTAGTACATGGAGGCACCTACATAAAAACTGACTGTATATTAGTTGTTGATTGTTTCCAGTAGTTTTTTTAGTTCATTCTCTAGGCTCTTTAAATATAGCATCATATAATCTGCAAGGGGTAATAGACTTGTTTCCTTATTCACTATTCTAATTCAGTCATTTTTGGATCTTTTTATTGCTGAAGCTAACATTTCTAGTACAATATGGAATAATAGTGGGATAATGGACATCCTTGTTTCACCTCTGATATGAGTAAAACTTCAAGCTTATCCCCATTAAATATAATGCTTGCTGATGGTTTTAGATAGTTGCTACTTATTATTCTAAGAAAAACTCTATTCTCAAGCTCTGTAGTTTTTTTTTTTTTAATTAGGAATGGGTATTTTGTCAGATTTTTCTGCGTCAATTGAAATAATCATATGTATTTGTTAGTTTGGTTATTGATATGGTCAATTATGCTTATAACTTTCCTGATATCGAATAAGTCTTTCATTCCTTGTATAAATCTCACTGAGTTATTGTTATGGCATTTTCTAAATTTTAATCAAGAGCAGAATTTTTAGGGAATTAACTTGGGAAATTTTCCATTTCTTTTTTCTCAAATGGGGTTATTTAAGTATTTTATTTCCTCTTCTGTTAATCTGGGTAATTAAAAAAGAACAACTTAAACCCCCCCCCTTAATTAAATTCCAAATTAGAAATTCTAAAACTCAAAGGAGAGATTAAGAAAATGAAAAGAAAAAATAACAATTATTGAACTAATAATAAAATTGAGTTAGTTTATGGGGGAAAATACTCCAATGGCTAGTTTGATTAGAAAAAAAGGAAAGAAGAAAACCAAATCACCTGTATCAAAAATGAAAAGGGTGAACATATGATTAGCAAAGAGGAAATTAAAGCAATAACAAAAAGTTATATTTCCCAATTATAAGCCAATAAATCTGATAATTTAATTTAAATGAAAGAATATTTACAAAAATAAATAAAAGGATCATACTATAAGAAAATTAGGAGAGCAAAGGATAGGTTACCTGTTAAATATTTGGAGAAGAAAGGAACTTATGACTAAACAAGAAAAAGATAATTGGATAATGAGATAATGAATAATTTTCATTACATTAATTTTAAAAAGTTTTTGCAAAAACAAAAATAATACAGCAAAGATTAGAAGGGAAACAGAAAAATGGGAAATAATTTTTAAATCTAGTGTTTCTGATAAAGGCTTTATTTCTAAAATATTAAGAGAAATGAGTCAAACTTATAAGAATGTGCCATTCCTTATATATTAAATTGTCAAAACATATAAACAATTTTCAGATGAAGAAATTAAAGCCATATATAATCATAAGAAATAAAAATGTTCTAAATTACTAATTAGAGAAATGCAAATTAAAAAAAAATCACCTCTTAGGGTAGCCGTCTCATAATTATCAGATTGGCTAAGATGACAGGAAAAGATAAGTGTTGAAGATGTGGGGAAACTGGGACACTAATACATTGTTGCTAAATTTCTGAATTGATCTAACCATTCTGGAGAACAATTGAAACTATGCTCAAAGGGTTGTCAAACTGTGCATACATACACTTGTAAGCAGTGTCACTACAGGGTCTATATGACAAAGAAATCATAAAAGTGGGGAAAGGACCCAAATGTGCAAAAATATTTATAGTAGTCCTTTTTTTTGATCATAAGGATTTGAACATTGAGTGGGGCCCATCAATTCCAGAATTGCTGAATAAATTATAAGAATGGGATGAAATATTATTGTTGTATAAAATGATAAGCATACTGATTTCAGAAAAGCCTGAAAAGAGCTACATGAACTAATAATTAATGAATTGAACAGAACCAGGAGAACATTGTACACAGTAATAACAAGATTATGTGATGATCAACTCTGAAAGATATTTCTCTTCTCAGCAACACAGTATTCCAAGACAATTCCAATTGACTTGGGACGGAAAATATCATCTTCATCCAGGGGAAAAAATATGGAGACTGAATTTGGATCAAAGCACACTATTTTGCTTGTTCTTTTTCATGGTTTTTCCCTTTTTTTCTGATTTTTCTTTCACAGCTTGAGAAATTTGGACATATTTAAAATTCTTGTACATTTATATCCTATACCAGATTGCTTTCTAAAGAATGGGGTGGGGATGAAGATCAAAATTTTGGAACTCAAAAATCTTACCTAAAAATGAAAAATGAAAACTCTCCTTATATGTAATTGGAAAATATAAAATACATTGAAAAGTAAACAAAAATAAAAAGACCTGTACTATCTCTTCATTTTCTGATTAATTTTATTTTATTCTTTAATTATTCTTCTCATCTTTATTGTAACTTCTGGGAATTGTTTCTAAATTATTCTATTTTTCTTATCCTCAATAGACTTCAATACCATTTACCTTGTTGTGATCTAGTTTTGTTCATTTCTTCTCCACATTATATGTTCATCTTCATCAATCACGCTATTGTTTTTTATTGTATCTTTCTTGAAGCAATATTTCTATCAACTATTTTTCCTGTTTTTAGAGACAATGTTCTATATCTTAGCACTTTTGTATTCTAACAGTGTCTCCGACCACCAGGATGGATTAAATCTTTGCTCTAGAGTTATTTCAGTAACTATTTGGGACTCAATAGCAAAGAACACTCTGAGAAGTTACAGCAATTTTCCTGTTTCTTCCTGTCCAATTCTTTATGTCTATATATTTTCAGTGATACACTTCTGGACCCATATCTATTTTATATTTTTTCACAAAACTCTGTTCTATTTGTCTCCTCTACTACCAACACACACACACATGTCGGAACCTTATGGCTGGTTTATTTATAGGGTTCAAATTATCTTGGGAGCAGAGTATCTCCAGAACTGTTCTCCTAACCACCATATGGGAATACTGGTGCAGAAGGTGGGGGAAATGTAAATGAAGGTGATCTAGCTATAAACTTAAAGCAATCATCAAAACAATTTGGTACAGCTAAGAAATAGAGTAGTAATTAGTGAATTAGATTAGATTCACAGGACAAAATAGTTAATGACTACAGTAATCTAGTGTTTGATAAATTTAAAGAACCCACCTTCTGGAATAAGAACTCACTCTTTAACAAAAATTTCTGGGAAAATTAGAAATTAGTATGGCAGAAATTGGGCACTGACTCACACTTAACCCCCTATACAAAGTTAAAGTCAAAATGGGTTCATAATTTAGACATAAAGAGTGATAACTATAAGTAAATTAGAAGAACAAAGGGCAGAATTCCTCTCCAATCTATGGAGAAAGAAAGAATTTGTGACCAAAGAAAAACTAGAGTGCATTACGAAATCCAAAATGGATAATTTTGATTATATTAAGTTAACATGCTTTTTCTACAAACAAAAACAATGTAGACAAGATTAGAAGGGAAAGAATAAACTGTGAAGAAAAATTTATATCCAAGGGTTCTAATAAAGGCTTCATTTCTAAAATATATAGAGAATTGATACAAATTTATAAGAATTCAAACCATTCTTCACTTAAGAAATGATCAAAATATATGAACAGACAATTTTCAGATAAAGAAATTAAAACCATTTATAATCACAAGAAAAAATGCTCTAAATCATTACTGTTCAGAGAAATGCAAATTAAGACAAGTGAAGTACCACTACTTCTCATATTTGCTAAGATGACAGGAAAAGATAACGATGAATATTGGAGAAGATGTGGGAAAACTGGGATACCAATAAATTGTGGCTGAAGTTGTGACCTGATCTCATCATTCTGGAGACCAATTTGGAACTATGCCCAAAGGGCTATTAAATTATGCATACCCTTTGATCCAGCAGTGTCTCCACTGGGTCTGTATCCCAGAGAGACCAAAGGGAAAAGGACCAAAAATGTTGGTCCTTTTTGTAGTGGCAAGAAAATGGAAACTGCATGGATGCCCATCAGTTGGAGAATGGCTAAGTATATTATGGTGTAAAAATGTTATGGAATATTATTGATCTATAAGAATGATCAGCAGGATGATTTCTGAGAGGCCTGGAGAGACTTATATGAACTGCTAAATGAAGTAAATAGAAACGGGAGAACATTATTCATACTAACAGGAAACTTATAAAATGATCAATTCTGAGGGATATGGCTCTTTTCAACAGCAAGGTGATTCAGGCCAATTCCTAGGGTCTTGTGATGAAGAATGCTATCTGCACTCAGAAGAGTGTGGATTCATTATGGTTCACAACATAGTATTTTCACCTTTTTATTGTTTTTTGCTTGTATTTTGTTTTCTTTCTCATTTATTTTTCCTTTTTGATCTGATTTTTCTCATGCAACATGATAATTGTGGAAATATGTATAGAAAAATTGCACATTTTAAATATTAGATTGGAACACAAGATTTTGCAAGGAGAATGTTGAAAGTTATATATGCATATGTTTTAAAAATAAAAAGCTTTAATAAAAAAAAAAAAGCTGTTGATTGTGTATATTACCTTCAGGGACAGAGAAATGGTAGGTCATTTTCACTTCAATTAAACTTTTCCAAAGTATTTTTTGGCAATTTGAAGTACAATCTGTTTTTCACTTATGATGTGAGTTATGAACTTTTAAAAGTAGTAGCCATGTATGTCACTTTCTAAATACATACATACATATATATATATATATATATATATATATATATATTTGGAATAAGGATACCCAGTATCTGATGGAAATTAAGGTTCTAAATGAGTAATGACTTAGAGTTTGTTTTACTTTCTTATGAATAAAAATAATTTAAAACCACATGCCCACAATCAGTGGGGCATCTTATTTATTATTTTAATTGAATTTCTAATATATATGTATATATGTAAATAACATATATATTAGAAATTCAGTTAAAATAACATATATATGATTAAAATCAATAATGAAATATATATTATTTGATTATAGTTGGGAGTTTTCCATACTGTAAAATAAGAACTAAAAATAAAATTAATTCCTATTTAAATGGGACGTAAGTGGACAACAACTAATTTTTTTTTCTAAGCTCCAATGAACTTGTATGACCTCAAATCTTCTGGCTTCATCCCCTAATCTACATTTCATGTTCCAGAGAAATGATTCATTTCATTTCATGTTATTACTGTATTGAAAAGTTGTTGACATAAACTAAATTGTTTATTGTATAACTTCACAGAGTGATGGCTGCCTACTCCAGAAAGTCATAAATAATGCTATCTTATTTGTATCTGGTGAGACTTAATGGTAAAAGCAATGAACTTCAAAAATCTTCCAGTCTTAAAGGAATATTCTCAAATTGGAATCACAATTCAATTGTAAACTAATCTGGTCAGTATTGATTTATAGGCTGTTAACCTACAAGGTGACATTTTATCAATATTAATGAAGCATACAGATTAGAATTCTTCCTTGTTGGATGTGTCATCTTCACTGATCCCTTGGTGACTGCTACCTAAGTCATCTCAGTTGATCATTATTAATATGTTGCTACTAAGTTTAGATGCTAGTATCATTTCTCTGATGTTTTTAGAAACTATCTTGTCTCAAGTCTACAAAGGTAGTAATTATAACTTTTACATGAAAAAGGTAAATTGAAAACTCTTTAGTCATCCACTAACTAAAGAAAGGTAGGGTGCTCAAAGCTGAGTTTAAATGTGTAATTAACTCCTTTGCATCTGTGGTGATTTCAGAACCTCTCTTAGCAATCATAAATCTATAAATAGTCAAAGGATATAAGCAGACAATTTTCAAATAAAGAAGTTAAAGTCATTTCTAGTCAAATGAAAAAATGCTCTAAATCACTATTGATTAGCAAAATGCAAATTAAGACAACTCTGAAGTACCACTACACATTTATCAGATTAGCCAAAATGACAGGAAAAGATAATGATAAATGTTGGAGAGGATGTGGGAAAACTGGGATACTAATGCATTATTGGTGGAGTTGTGAACTGATTCAACCTTTCTGGAGAGCAAGTTGGAATTATGCTCAAAGGGTAATCGAACTGTGCATACCCTTTGATCCAGCAGTGTCTTTACTGGGTCTCTATCTCAAAGAGATGATAGTCTTTACAATAATAAAGCACATGTGCAAAAATGTTTCTGGCAGCCCTTTTTGTAGTGGCAAGGAACTAGAAAATGAGTGGATACCCATAAGTTGGAGAATGGCTGAAGAAGTTATGGTATATAAATGTCATGGAATATTATTGTTCTATAAGAAATGATGAGCAAGCTGATTTCAGAAAAGCCCAGAGAGAACTGCATGAACTGATGCTAAATGAAGTGGATAGAACTAAGAGAACATTCTACACAGCAACAACAAGATTACATAATGATCAATTCTGATGAACATGGCTTTTTACAACAGTGAGGTGAGTCAGGTTAGTTCCAATAAATTTGTGATGGAGAGAGTAATCTGCATCCAGAGAGAGGACAATGGGAATTAGGTGTTGTTGTTTGCTTCCTTTTTTTCCTTGATTATTTTTTTTCCTTTTTGATCTGATTTTTCTTGTGCAGCATCATAAAAGTAGAAATATTTATAAAAGAATTGCACATGATTAACATATACTAGATTACTTGCTGTCTAGGGGAGGGAATTAGGGGGAAGTGAGAGAGAAAAAATTGGAACGTAAGGTTTTGCAAGGGTGCATGTTGAAAACTTTATTTGCATGTATTTTGAAAATAAAAAGCTATTATTTTAAAAAAGAAAATAAAGTACCAATATTCAAAATGCAGATATTAATGTTTCTCTCAAATTTAACATACAAATATAATTAGTCAGATGATAAAGTAAATCACAGAGATAGATAATGTCATTTATCTGAACATACTAAGTCAATATTTCTACATTTCTCAACAGCAAAACTGCAATATATTGATGCTTTATGTGGACAAGCAACAACCAAAAAAAAAAATCCCCAATCTCTATATCCTTACATTTATAATTTCCAGTTTTTACAATATTTCATTATATTCATCTGCCATAAATTGTTCACCAATTCATATATTGATGGCACATGTGTTTTCTTCTAGTTCTTTAGTCATCCAAATATTTTTCCTATGACTATTTTGGTGGATATTGAAGTTTTTTCTTTCATATTTAACTGCAAATCAATATCTAGTACATCTGGACTGATTTGTAGCATCACTAAAAGTGAAGTCAGTACTCCTGTATTCCCACTGAATCTCAAAAATTGATTGTTCTGATTTTTGTTATTTTTTTTCCATTTTCAGTATCTAATTCCTTTTCTATAACTTCAGATGTATAATATTATGGAGAAATATAAAGTTTTGGGAGTTGATAACATTTCTTCTGCACATAAGATTTCTATAATATTGGTATTCATGAGAAGAAAGTACTGAAATGGGAAATGTCTAAGTTCTGAATACCATTCAAATCTGCAAGTCTCTAAAGATTAAAAAACATATTGACTCAGAGATAGTTCCTTCTGAACCTGAAACCAAGTCCTGAAAAAATAAATGAAATACAAAAGAAAAAAAAAGCTTGTTGAAAGAATAGATTGTTTCCAAATATTCCTGCAACAGTCAAAACCAGAAGAAATAACGATTATGTCATATATAGATATTCATACATATTTGTATATGCATATATCTTTTTATCTTTTAATTATACATAACTTGCAGTTATTTCACTGGGTCAAGGGCTATGAACTGTTTAGGGAAATTTTGATTATGATCTCTCATTGTTTTCCAAAATGGTTGATATTTCACAGAGCCACCAACAGTTCATTATTGTACTGGAGTTCCATACATCTACTAAAATCACTATATTTATCTTTTTTTTTTGGTCAATTTTACCAACATATGCGTGTGAGATGGAACCTTAGAATGCTAAATTTAGTGTTTCCATTATTATCAATAATATAAGGTATATTTTCATAAGACTGTTGATAATTTACTTCTTTTAGGAATTGGGTATTCACATCCTATGAAAATTTAACTAATCAATAATGCATCCTATTTTTTTTTACATATTTTACTTATTTATAACAATTTTTAATACATCTTATATTTTAGTTGTTGAGCAGAGAAATTTAATGCAAATTTTTTTTCCAATTTCATTCTTTCCCTCCTATCTCTAATTGCAGCTCTTATTTTGCAAAAAAAAAAAATTCAAATTTGCATAATCAGAGCCATCTTTTATTAATATTCTCTATCTTTATTAAATTTAGATTTTCCTCCATTAAAATTATTAAAGGTAATCCTTCTATGGCTTTTAAATTAAAGTATACTTAATATATAGGTTTACTATCAATTTAGAAGATATGAAATGATATATAAAGTCACAGCTTACCTTATGTCATATAACATTATTTTATATTGTCTTGTGTTGTATTGTGTTATGTGATTTGATATGTTAGTTAAAGTCCAATTTCTATTAGACTGTTTTCAAACTAAGTATACATTTCTTCAGTTTGAAGTACTGAATTTTACTACTTCTACTATTTCTTTACATAATTTGCATTGATCAATATTTCCTTAAAGATAATCTCCTAAGAGAAAATATATGGGGGAACTAGAGTTAGCAATAGTAATTGTAAAAAGAATTTTAAAGCAAGTTTCTCTGATAAGGCCTCACTTTTCAAACATAGAGACAACTAAGTCAATTTTTTAAAAAATAAGAGACATTTATCAATTCAGACATGTATTAAACCCTGGAAAGTCCCTCAAAAACTCAAGTAAAATGAAATATACTGTATAAAAAATAATAGCAATATTCTGGAATGACCAGCTGTGAATGACTTTGCTGTTCTCAATAGTACAATCATCCATGATTACTCTGAAGGACTTATGATGAAAAATTTTATCCATGTCAAGAGAAGGAAGTGATTGTATCTGAATAAAGATTGAAGCAATCTCCTTCCCTTCCTCTCTCTCTTTCTCCCTTCCTCCTTCCTTTCCTTCCTTTCTCCCTTACTTCCCTTTTCCCTCCTTCCCTCCCTCCCTTCCTTCTTTAACTTCCTCCTTTCCCTCTTTCCTTCCTTCCTTCCTTCCTTTCTTCCTTCTTTCCTTCCTTCCTTCCTTCCTTCCTTCCTTCCTTCCTCCCTTCTTCTCTTCTTTCTTTCTTTCTTTCACAACATGACTTTTATGGAGATGTTTTGTGTAATTTCAGAAATGGTTTCTTAATTGTGGGTGGGAATAAACAAGAAAACCTACAACTCAAAAATTTTAAAAAGAAATGTATAAAAATTTTTGAAAGGAACTACAGAAAATATTAAATGAATAAAAATAGAAAAAAGATAATCTTCTTAAAGTTTACATTTCTGGAGTTTATGTTGCTGAATATCTAGTTGGGCATTGTCATTATGTAATACCCATTTCCATAAATAAAAATGAATCATTCACCTGACATTTCTTTGAAACACATTGTTATTTTATGAATTCCTTTGTATTTTTAACATAAATGTTAGCTTTGTCACAGACTCTTTCCAGAGATAAGTACTTTGATTACATTCAGCAAATTTATTCAGCAAAGTTAATGCATTGTATTAATTGTTATTTTTTTATGATTTCTCTCTGAAATTAAGGTTATTTGTTCCAAAAATATTTCTTCAGCCTTTTAACCTCTTTTCATGTGCTTTGAAAAACTATTTTTACTGCTTCCTTAGAGGAATAGAACCCATATTTCATTATATTGCATTAGTTAGTGTAAGAATATTTAGAGAACCTGTTATTGACTGTGTATTTCTAAAACTGTATATTTGAGACCAGTTATTCATTTTTCTCATAAGTCTTTGATTGTGGAATGTCACCTAAATTTCTGGGAATACATTGATGCAAATTTCTCCTTTACATACCTGGAGAAAAATCAAAATATGTAAGTATCTCCTTTTTCCATTGATTAAATTTGAGTCCTGGATTTAATTTCCAATTTTTTCTTTCATAGATATAAAAATTATACATGTATCATATATGAAATTAAGATGGTTATTATTGAAAAAGAGGAAAAATATGTTTTATGTGATGTTTAGTTGGACTATAAAATGAATATTGTCTTGTATATTTAGTTATTATTAATATAACATGACATCAAAACCTCTTCAAATTAGATAGCATTTAGGATCAGTAATTTAATGAACTACCAGGGATTTAAACTCTTGAAATACACTATATTTTAAAGTATTTTCTAAACATTATTGCATTGATAACATTTTAAAATGTTTTAATAATCTCACCATACTTAGCTTTATTATTCATATTCACAATTAATAAATAAGACATGAATGAGAAAGTCAAAATGTGTCATAATCTCTAAAAGCAAAATCAATATTAAGACATTATCAGAGTCAAGATGGTGAAAAGAAGACAGGCAGTTGCTTCAATTCACCCCAATTTCCCTGAGGAACAATGCTAAATCAAGTCTCTAAAATAAGTCTGTGGTAGCAATATCCACCAAAAAAAAAAAAAAAAAAAAAAAAAAAAAAAAGAAAGAAAAAAGTTTTCTAGCCCAAGAAAATTTACAAGTACTTAAAGCAAGACCTGTAGTTCTGCCTTAACAAGCCAGAGGCAAAGCAGACAAATCATGAGAACTCCAGCCACATTGCAGTAAGTAAATTGCCAGTCCTAGAATCCCGTGCAACTAAGTCTGGTAATCATAGTACAGAGGGCAAACTGCCAGCATCAGAGACCCCTATGCAAATAACAAGTGACCAGATTCCTGGACCCCAATGTAAAAAGCTTGGTATATTCCTTCCTATATTCTAGGAGAAGAGCTAAACTTTAAAAATAAGCAAAAACAAACAAAAAAATCGGATTTAGAAAGCTACTATAGAGAAAAGAAAATCAAAATACAAACTCAGAAGAGTCAATGTCAACATGCCTACCTTTGAAGTCACAAATGAAAATAAGAATTGGTCTCAAGCCAAAAAAGTCCTCTTGAAAAAGCTCAAAAAAAGACTAAAAAAACCAAGAGAGGTAGAAGAAAAATTGGGAAAATAAATGAGTTATTCAAGAGAATTATGAAAAAAATCAATAGCTTGGAAAAGGATGCATAAAAATCAAAGAAAAAAATGTCTTAAGAAATAAATTTGGCCAAATTGTGGGGCGGGGGGAATACATTGAAAGAAAAAAAGCACAATTGAAAAAATTAAATTGACCACATGGAGAGGAAGTACCAAAGCTAATTGAAGAAATTAATTTCTGAAAAAAATAGAATTTGACAAGTGGAAGTTAATGACCCTATGAGATATCAAAACCTATCCTATCCAAAACCATGACCTATATGAGATATCAAAAATCAGTCAAACAAAATCAAAAGAAGTAGAAGAAAATGTAAAATCTCTCATTGGAAAAATAGATGCAGAAGAGATGTGAAGAATTATTGGACTACCTGAAAGACATTCAAAAAAAAAAAAAAAAAAGAAAAGAAAGAAAGAGAAAAAAAGAACCAGGATAGCATCTTTCAAAAAGTTATTAAGGAAAACTGTCCTAATAACCTAATAACAAAGAGTAAAATAATAATAGAAAAAAATCCACTGATCACTTTCTTGAATTTCAAATAATATTACAACCAAATTCTAGAGTTCCTAAATCAAGATTAAAACACTGCAACCTAATTAAAAGAAATAATGCAAATATCAAAAAACCACATTCAGGATTATATGAGACTTAAAAGCTCCATTAATTTGAAACTTACTCTCATAGGAATTGACTCAAAAGAAGGAATAACACCCCCTCACTCTGGTAGTGAAATCTAATTCACCTACAGAGAAGTAAACAGGGAAGAAAAAATAAAAAGGAAGTGCTGATTGAAGGTAGGGCAGACTGGGGGAGACAATAGTGAGAAGCGGAAACCTGGTAAGGAAGGACAGAATGAAAGAAGAGGGAAAAGTATGAAAGGGGCAATTAGGAGAGAAGAAATACACCATTCGTAATCATAACTGTGGATGTGAAATGAATAAACTGATTTCCTGAAATGGAAACAAATATCAGAGTGTATTTAAAACCCCAATTTCTATAACATATTATTTAAGAAACACATTTGAAGCAGAGAGACACACAGAATAAAGGTAAAAGGCAAGAGCAAAAGCTATGCTTCAAACTGAAGAAAAAAAAAGTGGAAGTTTAGAAACTAAACTCAAAGCCAAAGCAAAATAAATCTAATTAAAAGAGACAAGGAAGAAAAATATATTTTGCTAATTGGCATAATAGACAATGAAGTACTGTCAATATTAAACATATATAACCCAACTAGTATAGTATCAGAATCTTAGGGGAGAAGTTAAGTGAGTTACAGGAAGAAATCAATAATTAGTCTTTATAAGCATCTTCTAATGATTTGTAGGTAGTACATATTCCAAGCCTTCTGTTAAAAATGGTGAAATCAAATTGGGTCTAAGAAAAAAGGTCTTAAGTTTCCTTATTCATAATTCCCATACCACTGTAATGTGTTTGCACAAATAAATATGGAAAATATCTGGATCTGTTGCTCTCCCAATTTAGTAGAGAAATTAGGATTTCAGTGATATTTCTTGATAGAACTGCCATGGTATTTATTACATTAACTTTATCTAAGCTTTGCGTTTTGTTGCTCATCTGTATGTTGAACTTCTTGCAATTATTACAACCATGAATTTTTTCCATGTACTTCTTTCAAAATCTTGTCTGCCCCATGATGTCTCCACTTCAATCAGTGACCAAGCAAAACTCCTTAATTGAAAATATACTGTTCGTTTTGTACTTTGTACTGTTTCAAATTTTAATTTTGTCTTACTTTTTCAATTTTCATTTTCAGCTTATTAAGACAGTATAAAATTTCTGATAATTTTGTTTTCCAATATTGTTTCTATATTTTTCATCATTAGTACCTTAAATTGGAGGATATGACATGGTTTTGTTTTTTGCTTTGTGTACCATCTAAATATTGATGCAATCTTTTTGCATCATTAGGGAGATCTTCAAATGTCATCTCAAGTCATGATTATCTTTGACTTCTACATTTAGATATAATTTCTATCTTTTTTGTGGTTTTTTACTATGGTAACAGCTGACATATATATTGCTATGTGCATGTCTGGAAATCTTTTTATTCTTTTTTTATCAGGTACTCTTGGAGATTGCTTTCATTCATAATGTTAATAGCAGATAACAACTTACTAATTATTCTTTTCACAAATCGTTTATTGTTAGATTCAAGCTATCAAATTCAAAAGGTGCTTTTTTTTGAAATTCCAGTTTTAAATATTCCCATCTTCTTTTCAAAATCATTTTATTACATAGTTTTATTTTTGTTATTTCTTCATTACATATGATTTCTAATGTTTTTCAATTTACAATTTCAATATTGTAAGTTTTCCTAAGATTTTCAATTACTTCATCTCTGAAACATTTTTTCTCTTCAGATTTTATCAGCACCATATTTCCCTTACTCATTTTGCCTTAAAGATAAAATTTCTTCTCTTCTATCCTTGCTCTTTACTGGTCAGTGATATATTACTTTGTGACTTTAAGCTAAGTGAAACAATAACAACATTGAGCTATTACATGAATCTGTAATGTTTTCATTTTGAATGCTTATCTCTAGGTGATGATGAAGAAGAAGAAGATAATGACAATGAATTCAAGCACATCTCATCAGTTATAGTCAGGAGCTTAATATATTGAACAATAAACTCAATATTCTCATATGATCAAGGGCATATTGGTTCTTTTAACAGTGGCTTAGTTTGTTTCTTTGTATAGTTTCCTTCTTTTTTTTCTTTTTCTTTCTTTCTTTCTTTTATTATTATTATTATTTGAGGATATTGGGGTTAAGTGACTTGCCCAAGGTCACACAGCTAGGATATGTTAAATGTCTGAGACCAGATTTGAACTCAGTTCCTCCTGATTTCAGGGCTGGTGCTCTATCTACTTTGTCACCTAGCTGCCCCTTCATTGTATAGTTTCTGATCACATTTTCACTTAATAACATTAGTGAATTGTGAATTAAGTAATTGTGCCCATGATTTTGCTGCCCCTAAGCATAAAAAGGTAAACATGAAAGGGGAAAGAAAACCACATAATTCAGTAAGATTAAACCATTTACATCCTTACACATGAAGATGATACTTGTATGTCTTAAGAATCGTATCTGCATTAGGGCAGTTAGAAAGGGTATACACAGGCAGAGTGTATGTGTATATAATGACTTTGATGCAAATATAAATAAAAATTTAGATTTTATTAAGAGATAATTCTAGAAAAGAACAGAAGATGAGAGATGGAATAGGGTAATTTATATCATATGAAGAGGCACAAAAGATCTATTACAATAGAAGGGAAAAGAAAAGGTGTGAGTACTATTTAAATTTTATTGGAACCAGATTTGGCTCTGGTAGCATACATATACACTTGGTTCAATGTTCAAATTTATTTTCCTCTACAGAAAACTAAGAGAAGAAAGCAGAAAGCATATGAGAGAGGGTTGAACTATAAATAGGAGAAAAAGGATTGGAAAGAAATACAGTTAATAATCATAATTGTAAATATAAATGAGATGAACTCATTCATAAAATGGAAGCAGATAGAGTAGATTAAAAACTAGAATCTTATGTTTACAAGAAACACATTTGAAGCAAAGGGATACACACAGAGTAAAAATAAAAGGCTAGAGAAGAAGATATGATTCAGCTGAAGCAAAAATCAATAAATAAAAGCAGAGTAGAAATCTTGATCTCAAATGGAGCAAAAGCAAAAATAGATCTAATTAAAAGAGATAAGAAAAGAAACCATGCATTGATAAATAGTATCATTGTCACCGAAGTAAATTAACATTAAATATATGTGTACCAAGTGGTATAGTATCCAAAGTTGTAGAAAAAAAATTAAATGAGTTACAGGAAAAATAGATATCAAAACTATCTATTTCTTGAATTTAGTCCCATTCTGTCCTAACTATAGACTTTTTTGTTTCTTTAATAGGACTTTCAGGTATAATCTCCTATGTAGAGTCTTCCTTGATCTCTCAATTTGCTAGCATTCTTTTCCTCTTGAATTTACCTAGTTTTACTTTGTATAAATTTTCTATTTGATCTTACATTGTTTTTTACTGAATGTTCTTTAATCTGATGACACTTACCACCTTTTTTTTCTGGAAAAAGAAATTTTATTGCTTGACTTCTGATATCTTCAATACTTGTCACTTATGCTCTTCCTGTTCATCTCTACATCTTGTTTTCTTTAAATTCCAAACCCAAATCCCCAGATTCTGATGGAAACCTTTCCATGTCTTTTTTATTTCCAGTGTCTTTACTGATTAATTCTTATTTGTCCTATCTGCTGCCTGTTTGAACTTGACTGCTTGCATATTTCCTCCCTATTTGATGTATCCTTGATAGCAGGGATGATCTTTTGTTTTTCTTTGAAAACTTAGGGCTTAGCAAACATTTACTGATATATTAGAGGTGCTTAATAAATGTTTACTGACTTACTATGATAAACTCCTTAAATATTTGGAATGATTTGGGTTCTGACATTGTATATCACTAGACCCACACATAGTAGACACATTAATTTTGATTCTATTGTAAAAAAATATTAATTGGATGTCTGGCCAAGATGGTGGAGAGGACACACACATCTATTTTAAGCCCCATCTTGCTCTCAGAATATTTCTTTCATGATAAGACCTCCAAATTAGTGCTTGACTGAAAAAAACCACAAATAATTAGCAACAGAAGACATCCTCAAAATTCACTAGGAAAGGTCTGTTTTCAGTCACAGGAGGGGATGGCTAGCTCAGGCGCAGACTGCAGGCAGCCAGTGAGAGCATGGAAGGCAACTCACACTGAGCAGACCTGAGGAAGGTGTGATCTGAGGTGTGATCTCAGCCATTTCTGCAGGAATAACATTGCCACAGTGTGTCTACACTGTGTCCTGGCAGCGAGCCAGTAGATCAGCAAGGAAGCTACAAACACTGGGAATAAAGACCATAACCCTGAAAAGCTAGGGTCCCTAGGGATCTGGCCACACCCATCCAAAGTGACTCAGCACAGTCTCAGAGTCTCAGAGAACAGATGCAGTGCAGCCATTAATGTCCTGGTAGTGCTTCACTGCTGCCCCCTGCAGTCTGTAGAGGAAGCTTGGTAATACCATCCAGCCCGCCCTCTCCCCTCCCCCCCAAAAAAAAGCAGACTGCATTTTTTTTTTTGTTGTTGTTGTTAGTTTGCTTTCTTTGATTCTTCTTTGACAAAATGAGCAAAAAATTAAAATGGGCTCTAACTATTGATAGCTTCTATATGGATGGAGAACAGACTTCAAACCCTGAGGAGACTGAAAACAGAGTGTCTCCAGATGAATCCCCAAAGGGGGATATGATCTGGTCCTCAACACATAAGACTCTCAGAAGAAATTACAAAGGTTTTCACAAGAGAGCTAGAAGGAAAATGGGCAAAGGAGGATCTGGATAAGTCATCTCACTCATTTAAAGATAGAGTGGATAAAGAAATCAAATCCTTGAAAAACAGAATTAGTGAATTGGAAAAGGTAAACAATTCCAAGGAAAACAGAATTAGTGAATTGGAAAAAGAAAATAGCTCTCTAAAAAATAAAATGGGCACAATGGAAAAAATTCCATAGAACAAAACAACTTACTTAAAAATTCAATTGGACAATTAGAAAAAGATATAAAAAAGTGAGAGAAGAAAATAATTCATTAAAAATCAGAATTGGGGGGGCGGAGCCAAGATGGCGGAGAAGACACACGCGACTTTCTAAGCTCTTTTTTCTACTAAAATACGACCAAAAAAGTCTTGACTGCAAAATAAAGAAAGAAGAAAACAACCACCCCAAAGAAAATCTGGTCTTTAAAAAGGTTGGTTACTGGGCCAGGGGGATCGCAGACGGGAGAGAAATTAGGTTCCAGGAGAGTCTCAAACCGAGGGTGAAAGCACAGATCTCAGCACAAGCACGCAGCCCCAACCCCGGTGGGGTTTTTTGGGTTGTGATCCTGCACGCAGGAGGACGAGCCCGGTTAGCCTCCAATCTGCACAGTGGGAGCTCCTTGGGGCCAAGAGCTTTTCCGGGCATTTTATTGGGCAGAACACTGGGGCAGAGTTCCGGGCCGGGGTCGTGGTCCGGGTCAGCCCAACACCACAGTCCCAAAGAGGTCCCTGGGGCAGTGACACTTTCACCACTTAGTCTCTAGCCCAGGGCAATCGAAACCCATCAGCCCCACTAAGCCGTTTGAAGCTCGGCCAGTGCTGAATCCCTCCTGTTGGGGGGAAGGAAAACTCACCCAGAGCACTCCCATACCGAGCCGGAAATCCTTTAAACTTTCCCGTTGAGGAAGTGGTAACCCCTGCCTAGAGACCCACCCAAAGGCTTTAAAACATGAATAAAAAAGATAAAAGAAAAGGCTTTATGGAAAAAAGAGGCAAAACCAAGAGACCCCAAACAGCAAAATGCACGACTGTCCTCCTAATAAGTCAGAAGAGACCATTAAAAAAGTCCAAAAGAGATTGAAGATAAATGGGGAAAGGAAAGAGAAGCCTTTAAAGAGAGCAAAAACTTCCTGAAATAGAATTGAAAAAGTTAAAAAATTGAAGTGAAATTTGAATTAAAAAATAAAAAATCACAGGAAAGTAAGAATTTGGAATTGAAAAAATAAAGAATTCACTAGAAAGAGGACCGGGAATGGAAAAGACAAAGAACAAAGAAAGGGATGTGGAATTGAAAGAAAATAATTCACTAAAAAAAAAAATTAGTGAAATGGAAAAAATTCCAACCAAAACAATAATTAAAAAATTACAATACAAAAGAAGTAAAAAAGCAAGAAGAAAATAATTTTTAAAAATTAGAATAACAAATTGAAACAATGATGCATTGAAAGCAAGAATCAGCAACAAAACCAAAAAAATGAAAATGAAAACCATGAATTATCTACTTCAAATGACAGACTTGGAAAATAGATTAGGAGAGATAACTGAGGATTATTGGACTTTCCCAAAACATGATGAAAATAAGAGTAGATACTTTTACAAGAAATCATCAAAGAAACTGCCCAGATGTAAAGAATGAAGGAAAATAGGATTGAAAAATTCATCAACACCTTCGAAAGAAACCCTAAAAAATAAAAACCCCAAGGAATATTGTAAAATTTCAGAACCATCAGATAAAGGAAAAAAATTTTACAAGCAGCCAAAAAATTTAAAATAGGTGCCACAATAAGGATCACCCAGGATCTGGCTGCTCTACATTAAAGGAAAGAAGGGCCTGGAATAGATATTCGAAGGCACAAGAACTTGGGATGCAGCCAAGAATAAACACCCAGCTAATAATTTTCCCAGGAAGAAGATGGATTTAAAGAAACAAATGAATTCCATTTGTTTCGAAGAAAACCAGAATTAAACAAAAATTTGATCTCCAAGAATAGAACCAAGAATGCAGGGTAAAAATAACTTTAAATTGTATTTCGTTGTGGATATACAAAAAAAATGGAAAAATTTGATATACTGATATAACAAAAAAAGGAAGTAGATATGGAAAAGGGATGATGGCAGAATAAGGTGGGAAGGAGGGAAAAAAAGGGAAACCACATCCCACAAAGAGGAAGGAAACTTATCAATCTGAGGGAATTTAGAGGGGGAGGAACATTGTGTGAATCTTACCTCACGAGTTGGCTCAAAGGAAAAAATAATTGACATTTGTTTTGAAAAATTCTCTCCTCATTAAAAACGGGGAGAGGAAAGGAAAGAAAAAGAGAAAAGGGGGGGGGAAAGACCCAAAGGGGGAGGGAGGGATTATAAAGAGGATAAGACGTAACAAGAGGGGACATGTTTAAAAGGGGGAAAGAGGGTTGGGGAGGAATAAGTAAAGCACAACTGGGGGTTAAGGATGGAGGAAATACAGATTTAAATTTAACTGTAAATGGAATGGGATGAACCTTACAAAGAGGGGAGGATAGCAGACTGGATCAAAAGTCAGAACCCAAATATGTTGTTTACAAGAAACAATTTAAAGCAGGGGGATACATATAGAGAAAGGTAAAATGGAGCAAAATCATTATGCCAGGTGAAGTCAAAAAAAGAGGGGAGATCCATCTCAATCAACAAAAGAAAAAATTGATCTAATTAAAAGAGATAAAAGGAAACTAATCCGCTAAAGGGTAGATAAACAACAAGCAATATCAATATTAAATATAAAAGTGGTATGGCACTAGCTTTGGAAGTTAAAAAGGGAAGAAAAAAGACAACAAACTGTAATAGTAGGAGATCCAATTATTTGAATTAGACAAACAAACCACAAACAAATAAGAAAGAAATTAAAGAAGTAAATAGAATATTAGAAAAATTAGGATGTTGGATCTTTGAGAAAATTGAATGGAGATAGAAGGAATATATTTCCCACAGTTCATAACCTATTCAAACGACCATAATTAGGACATAAAGACCCTTAAAATTAAATGCAAGAAAGCAGAAATATAAATGCTTTCTTTTCAGATCATGATGCAATAAAAACCACATTCAAAAAAAATTAGGGGGAAATAGACCAAAAGTAATTGAAACTAAAAACTATCAAAGAATGATTGAAGAGCAAATTATAGATAAAAATAATTTACCTAAGATAATGACAATGATGAGACATCATAAAAAATTTGTGGATGCAGCCAAAAGGGAAAAGAGGGAATTTATATCCTTAGAGGCTTATTAATAAAACAGGAAAAGAAAAGTTAATGAATTTTAAAAAAACAAAAAAAGACCAAATTAAAACCCAATCAAATACAAATTGAAATTTAAAATTAAAAGGAGAAATTAAAATATTAAAAGTAAAAAAATCTATTGAACTAATTAAAAACTAAGAGTTGGTTCATGAAAAAGCCAATAAAATAGATAACCTTTGGTAAATTGATTAGAAAAAAGGAGGGAGGAAATGAAAATAGTCTTAAAAAAAAGGAGAACTTTCCACCAATGAAGAGGAAATTAGAAAAATAAATTATTTTTCTAACTTTATGCCAATAAATTTGATAACCTAAATGAAATGGATGACACCTCCAAAATATAACTTCCAGACTAAAGAGGAGGAAGAATTGTTTTGAATACCCATTTCAGAAAAAGAAATAGAACAGGAATTAAACAATCCCCAAGAAAAATCCCCAGGACCAGATGGATTTACATGTGAATTTTACCAAACATTTAAAGAACAATTCCAATTTAAATTTATTTGATAAAATAGGGAATGAAGGAGTCCACCAAACCTTCTATGAACAACATGGTAATTGATACCAAACCAGGTAGGTTTGAAAACAGAGAAAGAAAAATTATAGACCAATCCCCAATGAAATTGATGCTAAAAATCTTAAATAAGATATTAGCAAAAAACCACAGAAAATATCCCAAGATAATACACTATGATCAAGGATTTATAAAGGAATGATTTCAAATTAGGAAAACCATCAATATAACCCAAAGTTAATAACCAAATTAACAAAACTATAGATCATCTAATAGATGCAGAAAAAGCATTTGATAAAATCCAACATCCATTCCTATTAAAAAATTGAGAGTATAGGAAAAATGGACCTTTCCTTAAAATAATCAAAAAACATTTAAAACCACTAAGATCATAGAATGGAGACAAACCAAAACCATCCAAAAGATCTGGAGGAAACAAAGCCCACCATCACCCAATTTAATTTGTATTAAAACCAGCTATAGAATAAGAGCCTAGGGAAAAATTAAAGGAATAAGAATAAAAGAAGCCAAATTATCACCTTTGCGATGACATGATGGATACTTAGAGAACCCCAGAGACTGCTAAAAGTTATTAGAAAAATAATCCACAACTTTTTAGCAAAGTTGTTGGTTATAAAATAAACCCACATAAGTCAACAGATTCTTTATATATCCAAAAAATCCCAGTCAGAGTTAAAAGAGAAATTCCATTTAAAGAACAAATAATATAAAAATTTAGGAATCATCTGCCAAGGGAAAACAGAAACTTTAGAGCAAAATTAAAACCACTTTTCCACAAATTAAGTCTGATCTAACCAATTGAAAATATTAAATGCCTTTGGATAGGGCGAGCAAATAATAAAGATGACAAATACCTAAACTAATTATTTATTTAGCCTTAACCAATGACCAAAAACTATTTTAATGACCTAGAAAAAACAAAAAGTTCATATGGAAAACAAAAGGCAAGAATTTCAAGGGAATTAATGAAAAAAATCAAATGATGGTGGTTAGCCCCAAGATCTAAAATTATATTATAGAGCAGCAGTTACCAAAACATTTGGTATTTAAGGAAAGATTAGTTGATCAGTGGAAAATAGGTTTGGGAAAAACAGTCAACAAATATAAACTATCTTTATAAACCCAAAGATCCAGCTTTTGGATAAGAACCACTGTTTGATAAAAATTGTGGAAAATTGGAAACTAATATAGAAACTAATTATCCAATACCCGACACCAAGATAAGGTCAAACCCAGACCTAGGATAAAAAATGAAATATTAATAAATTAGAGGAACATAGGATAGTTTACATCCTAGAAGGGAAGGGGAAGGTCTTTATGACCAAAGCAAACTAGAGATCATTACTGAAAACAAATAGAAAATTTTGAATACCAAACTGAAAAGTTTTTGTAAAACAAATCTAATGAGACAAGATTAGAAGGGAAGCCAAAACTGGGAAAATTTTTCAGTCACTGATAAAGGCCTCATTTCCAAAATATATAGAGTTTTAACCTAATTTATAAAAAAGCCACTCCAATTGAAAATGGTCAAAGGATATGAACAGACAATTCTAGATGAAGAAATTTTGGAAAAAAACTAATTTTTAATCAAAAACAAATTAAGAAACCCAAATCATTGGGGATTTAAAATGACAGGAAAAAATAATGATGATTGTTGAGGGGAGGGAAAACTGGGACATTGATTCATTGTTGGTGGAGTTTAACAATCCAACCATTTTGAGAGTAGTTTGGAACATGCTCAAAAAGATCAAACTTGCATACCCTTGGATCCAGCAGTGTTACTACTGGGATTATATCCCAAAGAGATTATAAAGAAGGGAAAGGACCTGATAGAATGTTTGTGGCAGCCCTTTTGTAGTGGGAAACTGGAAACTGAAATGGATGTCCACGTTGGAGAATGGCTGAAAAATTGTGGTATATGAAAAATGGAATATTAATTTTTGAAGAAATGACCAAAAGGAATTCAAAAAGGCCTGAGAGATTTACAGAACTGATGCTGAGTGAAATGAGAGGAAGGAGATCATTATATACTTCAACAAAATACTAGATGATGACCAGTTCTGATGGATCAGGCCATCCCCAGCAACAAGATCAACCAAATCATTTCTAATGGAGCAGTAATGAACTGAACCAGCTATACCCAGAAAAAGAACCTGGGGATGACAAAACCATTACTTGAATTCTTAACCCTATATTTATGCACACCCATTTTTGATTTCCTTCACAAGCTAATTGACAATAATTAGAGTCTGATTTTTTGTACAGCAAAATAATGTTTTGGCATGTATACTTATTATGTATCTGTTATATTTAATAATTTAACATCACTGGTCATCCTGCCAAGGGAGGGGTGGGGGGGTAAGAGGTGAAAATTGGAACAAGAGGTTTGGCAATTGTTAATGCTGTAAAGTTACCTAATATCCAAATAAAAGGCTATTAAATTAAAAAAAAAAAACGAATTAACAAATGGAATTGAATGACCAAGGAGAAAAAGAATCAGTGGCAAAAAGAAAAAGAAACAATGGAAAACAAATACCTTCTAACAAACAAAGACCTGAAAATAGATTGGAGGATATTCTGAGAATTATTGACTTTAAAAAATATATGAAAAAAGAGCCTGACACATTTTCCAGGAAATTATCAAAGAGATGTGCCCAAGATGAAACAGAGGGTAAAAAACATTGAAAGAAAACAACACCTACTGAAAGAAACCCTAAAACAAAACCCAAGAAAATTGTTTAAATTAGAATTATCAGACCAAGGAAAAAATACAAAACTTAGAAAAAAAAATCAATTCAAATATAGAGGATCCACAATAAGGATTACTCAGGATCTAGCAGCCTCCACATTAAAGGACTGAAGGGCTTGGAATCTGATATTCTGAAAGGCTAAGGAACTTAGTATGCAGTCAAGAATAACACCCAGCCAAAATGAGCATTTTTTCCCCAGGGAAGAAGATGGACATTCAAGGAAATAGGTGAATTTCATCTATTTCTGATGAAAAAAACACAACTAAATGAAAAGTTTGATCTCCAAATATAGGACTCAAGAGAAACCTAAAAAGGTAAAAAGAAATCTTGGGAACTATATTTCTGTTATAAAGATATATAAAGAACACATGTATAATATATTCTAGAAACTAGAGATGGAAAGGAAATTGTACCAGAAAAGGGGGGGGATACTCTCATGAGGAAAAGAAACCTATTGTATCTGAGAGAAAGAATGGAGGGGAAATAGTGTATCTTACTCTCATCAGAATTGGATTAAAGAGAAAAATTTTAGACATATTCAATTTGTGGTGAAACTTCTACCTCATTGTAAAGTGGGAGAGGAAAAGTGAAAAGGGAAGGAGTAAGCTAAGTGGAAGGGAATACAGAAATTGTAAGGAATATGAGTAAGAAAGGGGGAGGAACTATAAAGTGGGGGGATACTAAAAAGGGAGGGCTGTGAGAAGCAAGTGGTGGGCTCAGACATTTAATGCTGGGGAGGGTGTAATGGGGAAAGAAAGGAGAAAAGCATAAACAGGGGTTAACAAGATGGCAAGTAATACAGAATTAGTAATTTTAACCATAAATGTAAATGGGGAAAACTCCCCATAAAGAGGAAGCAGTTAGCAGACTGGATTAAAAGCCAGAATCCTACAATATGTTGTTTGCAGGAAACACACTTGAAGCAGGGTGATGAACAGAGAAAGGTAAAAAGGTTGGAGCAGAATCTACTATGCTTCAGGTGAAGTAAAAAGCAGGGGATATCCGATCTCAGATCAAGCAAAAGCAAAAATTGATCTAATTTAAAGAGATAAGGAAGGGCACTATATCTTGCTAAAGAGTAGCATAGATAGTGAAGCAATATCAATATTAAACATACACGCACCAAGTGGTGTAGCATCTAAATTCTTAAAAGAGAAATTAAGAGAGCTGCAACAAGAAACAGACAGCAAAGCTATAATAGAGGGAGAGCTCAACCTTGCACTCTCAGAACTAGATAAATCAAAGCACAAAATAAATAAGAAAGAAGTCAAACAGGTAAATAGAATACTAGAAAAATTAGATATGATAGATCATTGGAGAAAACTAAATGGAGACAGAAAGGAGTACACTTTCTTCTCAGCAGTTCATGGAACCTGTACAAAAATTGACCATATATTAGGACATAAAAACTTTTAATTCAAATACAGTAAGGCAGAAATAGTAAATGCATCCTTTTCAGACTATGATGCAATGAAAATTACATTCAATAAAAAGCCAGGGTAAAATAGACCAAAAATAATTGGAAACTAAATAATTTCATACTAAAGAATGATTGGGCAAAACAGCAAATCATAGACATAATTAACAATTTCACCCAAGAAAATGACAATAATGAGACATCATACCAAAATGTGTGGGATGCAGCCAAAGCAGTAGTAAAGGGAAATTTTATATATCTAGAGGCCTACTTGGATAAAATAGAGAAAGATAAGGTCAATGAATTGAGCTTGCAACTAAAAATGCTAGAACAGGAACAAATTAAAACCCTCCAGCCAAATACTAAACTTGAAATTCTAAAAATAAAAAGAGAGATTAATAAAATTGAAAGTAAAAAAAATTGAATTAATTAATAAAACTAAGAGTTGGTCCTATGAAAAACCAACAAAATAGATAAACCCTTAGTAAATCTGATTAAAAAAAGAAAGAGGAAAATCAAATTGTTAGTCTTAAAAATGAAAAGGGAGAACTTGCCACTAATGAAGAGGAAATTAGAGCAATAATTAATTGCAAGTTACTTTGCCCAACTTTATGCCAATAAATTTGATAACTTAAATGAAATGGAAGAATACCTTCAAAAATATAGCTTGTCCAGATTAACAGAGGAAGAAATAAATTGATTAAAGAGTCCCATCTTAGAAAAAGAAACAGAATAAGCTATTAATCAACTCCCTAAGAAAAATATCCCCAGGACCAGATGGATTTACATGTGAATTTTACCAAACATTTAAAGAACAATTAACTCCAATGCTATATAAACTATTTGAATAAATAGAGATTGAAGGAGTATTATCAAATTCCTTTTATGACACAGACATGGTATTGATACCTAAACCAGGTAGGTTGAAAACAGAGAAAGAAAATTCTAATGAATATTGATGCTAAAATCTTAAATAAAATATTAGCAAAAAGATTACAGAAAATCATCTCACCTTTGTGAGACACCTTTGTACAAACAAAACTAATGCAAAGAAGATTAAAAGGGAAGCAATAAACTGGGGAAACATTTTTACAGTTTAAAGGTTCTGATAAAGGCCTCATTTCCACAATATATAGAGAATTGACTCTAATTTATAAAAAATCAAGCTATTCTCCAATTAATAAATGGTCAAAGGATATGAACAGACAATTTTCAGATGATGAATTGAAACTATTTCTACTCATATGAAAGGGTGTTCCAAATCACTATTGATCAGAGAAATGCAAATTAAGACAACTCTGAGATACCACTACACACCTGGTAGATTGGATAATATGACAGGAAAAAATGATGATGAATGTTGGAGGGGATGCTGGACACTGATACATTGTTGGTGGAATTATGAACAAATCCAACCATTCTGGAGAGCAATCTGGAATTATGCCCCAAAAGTTATCAAACTGGGCATACCCTTTGATCCAGCAGTGTTATTCTTGGGCTTAGAGATACTAAAGAAGGGAAAGGGACCTGTATGTGTTTATTTTATGTCCCACTTTTTATTTTTTAATTTAATTCAACTGAATCTATTTCAATTCATGTTTCAAAGTGAAAGAGTGACATCTATGTTGACTGCTCAAACATTACTACTCCTTCCTTGAGGTAGTGCAGAGGTGTCAAATACCGAGCTAGGGGTTGCAGGTTGCATGTAGCCCTTGATACTCCCAAGTAGATCCAAAACAAGATTATAATATAGTTTGGAAATTTTAAACAAAATTAATAAAATACTATAATACATAAATAATATTACATTTTAAAACAAGATCAGTGTGAGATCACAAAGACCCTTATGTATGGTTATTGCCCCCATCCCTATTTGAGTTTAACAGAATTAGTGTAGGGGATAAAGCCCTGGGCTGGAATCTATCTCTAGATATAGAGAACTCACCTTTTACACTAATTGTGTGATATAGGCAAATCACTTGCTATCTGAGTCTCAGTTACTTTATTTGTAAAATAATAGGGTTGGACTAGATAATCTGTAAGATTCCTTTCTGCTTTAATGATCCCCAAATTTTCCCTCTTCCAATGAAACAGTAAAGTGAAGAAATACTAGGGATCAAATAATATATACTTAAATTAAAACTGTTATTCTGTACCTTTATATCCCTGGACAAGATTCTGTATCCCCCTGGGCCTCAGTTTTCTTAACTCTAAAATTTATATAATAGCAACATCTAACTTCCTAAGCTTCTGTATAGAAATAATGAATTAGTTACCCTCTCAGGGAATATATTTCATTTCAATAAAGTTTTTAATTATTAAGCACTTTTAAAACTCTATAGTCTTATCAAAACGATGTAGTATTTTTAATAAATCCTTAAGAACAAAGAATAAAATCTTGTCCAAGATTTTAACTGAACATCCAGAGGGAAGTTTCTTCCCTGGGGTTTTTAGCACATATGAGAGGCTTGGTGACAGTGTTATCAGCAGTGATTTATGGTAGATTAATTTGAGCCTGAAAACCAGAAGCACAGTCAGCAGCAACCTGAAATCCAGGTTGAGGGGGAGGTAGAAAATACACAGAAAAAGAAATATGACCTACTCTATTTTGGGCCTAATCTTGTATTATCATGGGCACTTTCTTATTCTACTTCACAGAAAGACTTTTTTTCATGCTATTGGTCTGCATCCAAATTTTAAAATGACATTCTTTTCTGAAAGATAATATAGCTACCATTTATTTAATCATGCACAGAATACCCTCCTCACAACAATCTAGTACACTAGGTAATATTTAATTGTCTTCATTTTTCAAAGAGGAAACCTTCACTCTGAGAAGTAAATTTACTCATCTAATGACATAACATTTCAAAATCAGATTCTTATCTCTCCTTCTAAATTTATATCAGTATTATTTCTGTTATATTCTATTGATGATTTGTAATTCAATTCTATGATGCAACATTTTATTTTAGACAGAAAAAATCATAGAATTAATTAATTATAAGTTTTAATGAAAACTAAATTGTTGTCATAAGTTAATGTTAAGCTATTTTCATTGGATTTTGGTTTGCCATATTCTGTGTTCTATCAATGAGGAAAAGCACCAGCTAAAGAAGTTAGAATGCTACATTGCATTCTATGTAGTTAGCAATTCATTGGTTATTGAAAAGATGTAGTAGAAAGTTTTATGTAATTCTACTCTTTCCATCTCAAAATACCCCTTATTTTCTTCGATTTATGGTACAAAGGAGATAACACTGAATGAAATCTAAGGATTCAAAAGCACTCAGCCAATTTCTTGCTCTACCACTGTATGACTTTGGGAAAGTAACATTTGGGACCTATGTTATCTCAGTTATAAAGTGATAGATTTGAAATAGTCACTAGATTTCCTTTAAAGTCTATTGTGACTTTTCAACATTGACCTTCGCATAGACTTGTGTTCCAAATTTTCCTCTACCTTTCCCCTAAATGGCAAGTAATTCAATATATGTTATACATGTTAAACTATATGTTAAATCCAATATATGTAAACATACTTATATAATTCTCTTGCTGCACAAGAAAAATCAGATCAAAAAGGAAAGAAAATGAATAAGAAAACAAAATGCAAGCAAACAACAACAAAAAGAGTGAGAATGTTATGCTGTGATCCACACTCAGTTTCCACAGTCATCTCTCTGGGCCATCTATCTTTGGAGCCTCCCAAACACTGAGCTAACTCTGGTATTGTGTGTGTCAATCTCTTTATCAATGTGGACACCCCTGGAAAGTATATTGCCAACGTAAGAAAACTCATCCAGAGCATCCAAAACTTCACTGTGTACTGTAACTCATAGTTCCACATATAGATAGTATATAATTATGCATGCAGCAGTCTCAACCAGTAATATCTCATTACTATTCTGTGATGAGAGAGATTTGTATCATTGTCTTGTTTTTCATTTACTCATATCATGATTTGCATTTAGTGATATTTTTAATTATACTGTTATAATCATGATACATTTTGTTCTTTTTGTTTTCCATATTTCATTATCAATTCACACAAATGTCTGATATCTTCACATTTGTTCCTTCTTACTGAATTGCAGTGAAAAAATTCTGGGCAAGAGGGACAGTTGCTATAATGCTACTATGAATATTTTGGCATATATTTAATTTTTGTTTATGCTTTTTTTTGACATTTTTACTTCTTTGGACATAGGTACAGCAGTGAGATTGATAAACCAAAGGGTAGAAAAAATTAATCATCTTATATAAAAAACTCCAAAATTATTTTGAGAATAAATAAACTAATTCATAGTTCCATCAAAAGTATATTAGTGAAAAATTGTGGGAAGATGGAAGAGTAAGAAAGAAAATTACAAGCTCTCCAGATTCCCTTCACAAACAGAATAAAAAAGCCTCTCAGGGTAAATACAGAGCTGTAAAAATAAATGAGTTGGGGCAGAGCAATGGTCATCCCAGGATAACCAGAGAATATTTTAAGAAACAACAATACAGAAGTCTGGCTTATGGGAAGTGTAAAGATCTCCATGCTAATTCCATGGAAAAAGCAAGTAGTAAACCTTGGGGCTTGTTGGATTTGTAGGTAGTTTCAGCCTCTGCCACAGGATTTTTTACTTCCAGGGCAGTTTAGGGAGTTGGATGCCTGAGCAGGAAAAAATAAAGGTACCTCTGCTAATAAAAGATTCTTGGCCTAGCTGTATTGGGTAGATGCAGTCCTAAACAAGAAGAAAGAAATTAATAATAGTGAGTGCAGATGCAGAGGGGCAGAAACACTAGCATCTTAAAAGATGTACAGAAAGGTAAAACTCTTGGTTTGAGTTCTAGGTTTAAGGAGAAATCTGAAGGAATACCTGAGGCCAGAGGAGTATCCCCCCAGACCCCAAGATTACAGATGATATATATATCAAGATGTTATATTTTTTTTGAAAAATAATGAGCAAACAAAGGAAAAAGAATTGAAGTATAAAACATTTCTATGGGAATAGAGAAGACCAGGGTTCATCTTCAGAGATGTTTACTGAAGAAGAAAAAGCCTCACCCTTCTGTCCCATTGAATTTTCTTCAGATGTCTATCATATCAAACTTCTCTAAAATTCTTTTCACCTCCTTAACTTTTCTTGTTTATTTTGGAGTTATATCAATCTAGTTCTAAGGGGAGTTTGGTACTGGGTACTGGGTACCCCAGTAGTATAGTTTTGTTAAATTTTAATTGTTAGATTTATGGAAAAGATAAGAATTTATGACCATACAGGATATAGAGAATATAAAGAAATACAAAATGTATAGTTTTGATTATATTAAGTTAAAAATTTTTCACACAAATAAAGCCAATGCAACTCAGATTAGAAGGGAACCAAAAAGTTGGGAGTTTGGGAGTTTTGTAGTCAATGATTCTGATAAAGGCATCATTTCTCAAATATATAGGAAACTGAGTCAAATTTATCAGAATCAACTAATTTCCCATTTGAAAATGATCAAAGGATATGAACAGATAATATTCAGATGAAGACAATGAAATTATTATTGATTATAGAAATGCAAATTAAAACAACTCTGAGGTACAACTTCATAATGATGAGATTGGTGAGATGATAGAAAAGGAAAATGAAAAATATAAGAGAGAATATAGGAAAATTGGACGAAACTAATGCTTTGTTGGGGGAGTTCTGAAATGATCCAACCATCCTGGAGAGCAATTTGTAACTTTGCCTAAAGGGCAATCTAACTGTGCATATCCTTTGATCCAGCAATATCATTACTAGATCTATATCTCAAAGAGATCATAAAAAAGGGGAAAAGACCCACATGTACAAAAATTTTTGTAGCAGTTCTTTTTGTGGTCATAAAGTATTGGAATTGAGTGAATGTCCATCAATTGTGGAATGGCTGAAAAATTATCATATATGAAGGTAATAGAATATTATTTTCTATAAGAAAAGATGAGCATGCTGATTTCAGAAAAAATCAGGGAAGACTTACATGAACTGATGGTGAATGAAGTGAGCAAAACCATCAGGAGATTATTGTACACAGTAACAGCACGATTATGTGATGATCAATTATGACAAACTAGCTCTTTTCAAAGACAAATTAGCTCTTTTTAGCAATTGCATTGATCCAAGATAATTCCAGTAGACTTGGATGGAAAATGCCATCTGCATCCAGAGAGAGAACCATGGAAATGGAAAACAGATAGAAACATATGATTTTCATCTTTTTAAAAACATTTTGTTTGCTTTTTCTTTATTGTAATTTTTCAATTATGCTCTGATTTTTCTTTTACAACACAACTAATATGGAAATACGTTTAAAATGATTATGTGTAACCTATATCTGATTGCTTGTTGTCTTGGGGATGGGAATAAAGGAAAGAGACAGAAAAGAAAATATGGAACTCAAAATTTTACAAAAATGAATGTTGAAAGCTATCTTTAGGGGGGCGGAGCCAAGATGGCGGAGAAGACACACGCGACTTTCTAAGCTCTTCTCTTACCCTCTTTATCAATATTATATCGAGCCTCAAAAATAGTCTTGACTGCTACAATTCATAAAGATAAGAAGTAGAACAACTCACCGGCCGAAGAAAATCTGCAGTCTCGCCAAAAAAGGTTGGTTCCGGGGCCAGGGGGGAGATCGGCGCAGACTGGGAGAGAAATTAGGTTCCGAGGAGAGTCTCAATCCGAGGGTGAAGGCACAGATCTCAGCACAAGCTCGCAGCCCCAACCCACAGTACGGGCTTTTCCTTGGGGCAGTTGTGATCCTGCACAGCAGGAGGACGCAGCCTGGGTTAGCCTCCAATCTCGAGAGTGGGAGCTCGGCTGCTGGCCATAGAGCTTTTCCGGGGCCGATTTGCATCAGGCAGAGACACTGGGCAGAGTTTGTGGCTGTCTGCATTCTGCAGTCAGCTGCTAATACTCACAGTCCCACAAGAGGCTCCGGCCTGGGGCGGTGACACTTTCACCACTTAGTCTCTAGCCGAGGGCAATCGCTAATCCATTCAGCCCTACTAAGCAGTTTGATAGCTCGGCCAGTGCTGAATCCACTTCCTGTTGGGGAAGGGAAACTCTCACCCAGAGCACTCCCATACCCTCAGAGCGGAAATCGGTTTACATCTTTCCCTGCTCTGCAGAGGAAGCTGGTAACCCCCTTGCCTAGGAGACCTACCCTAAAGGCTTTAAAACATGAATAAAAAGATGAAAAGAATAATCCACAGCATCTATGCAGAAAAAGAGCAGGTCAGCAAACCTGAAGAGACCTCAAACAGCAAAAATGCATCAGACTGTCCTCCTTTACATAATGCTCCGATAGAAGAGACCATTAAAAGTCTCAAAAGAGAGTTAGAAGATAAATGGGGAAAGGAAAGAGAAGCCTTAAAGAGAGCAACAACTTCCCTGAAATACGAATTGAAAAGTTAAAAATTCCCAGGAAGTGCAGGGAAACAAAATGGTGAGTTGGAAAAAATAAAAAATCTCAGGAAAGTAAGAATTGTGAATTGAAAAAATAAAGAATTCACTAGAAAGTAGAATTTGTGAATTGAAAAGACAAAGAACCGCAAGAAAAGTAGGATCCTGAATTGAAAAGACAAAGAACATGCAAGAAAGTAGGATCTGTGAATTGAAAAAAGAAAATAATTCACTAAAAAAAATTAGTGAAATGGAAAAAAATTCCACAGACCAAAACAATACATTCAAAACTCAATTGGACATATACAGAAAGAAGTAAAAAAGCTATTAGAAGAAAATAATTCTTTAAAAATTAGAACTGAACAAATTGAAACTAATGATTCATTAAGACAGCAAGAATCAGTCAAGCAAAAACAAAAAATGACAAACTGGAAAAACCACGAATTTTCTACTTCAAAAACGACAGA
This sequence comes from Sarcophilus harrisii, assembly GCF_902635505.1. Classification (NCBI taxonomy): domain Eukaryota; kingdom Metazoa; phylum Chordata; class Mammalia; order Dasyuromorphia; family Dasyuridae; genus Sarcophilus; species Sarcophilus harrisii. The sequence continues at coordinate 241,288,078 of NC_045426.1, forward strand.
CTTGAAAATAGATCTAGGAGAGATAATCTGAGGATTATTGGACTTTCTGAAAACATGATGAAAAAAAAGAGCCTAGATACTATTTTACAAGAAATCATCAAAGAGAACTGCCCAGATGTAATAGAATCAGAAGGTAAAATAGGCATTGAAAGAATTCATCGAACACCTTCTGAAAGAAACCCTAAAAAAAACCCCAAGGAATATTGTGGCAAAATTTCAGAACTATCAGATTAAGAAAAAATTTTACAAGAACAACAAAAAGCCATTTAAATACCGAGGTGCCATAATAAGGATCACCCAAGATCTGGCTGCCTCTACATTAAAGGAAAGAAGGGCCTGGAATATGATATTCGAAAGGCACAAGAACCTTGAGATGCAGCCAAGAATAAACCACCCAGCTAAGCTGAGCATTTTCTTCCAGGGAAGAAGATGGACATTTAATGAAACAAATGAATTCCCATTTGTTTCTGAAAAAAAACAGAACTAAACACAAAAATTTGATCTCCAAGAATAGAACTCAAGAGATGCAGAAAAGGTAAAAATAACTCTTGAGAATTGTATTTCTGTGGTGGATATACAAAAAGAATACATGTATAATTTGATTGTACTGATATAACATAAAAAAAGGAAGTAGATATGGAAAAGGATGATGGCAGAACAAAGGTGGGAAGGAGGGATAAAAAGAGGGAAACCACATCCCACAAAGAGGCCAAGGAAACTATCATATCTGAGGGAATTTAGAGGGAGAGGAACATTTGTGAAATCTTACCTCATCAGAGTTGGCTCAAAGAAAAAAATATGACATTTGTTTTAGAGAAAATTTCTCTCCTCATTAAAACGGGGAGAGGAAAAGGGAAAAGAAAAAGAGATAAGGGAAGGAAGGGGAAAAGACTCAAAGGGGGAGGGAGGGATTATAAAGAGGATAAGTATCGTGATACAAGAGGGGTACATAAGTTTAAAAGGGGGAAAAGAGGTTGGGGAGGCAAGAATAAGTAAAGCACAATCTGGGTTATAGGATGGCAGGAAATACAGATTTAGTAATTCTAACAGTAAATGTAAATGGGATGAACTCCCCATAAAGAGGAGGCAGATAGCAGACTGGATCAAAAGTCAGAACCCAAATATGTTGTTTACAAGAAACACATTTAAAGCAGGGGATGCATATAGAGTAAAAGTAAAAGGCTGGAGCAAAATCTATTATGCTTCAGTGAAGTCAAAATAAAGAGGTAGCCATCCTTATCTCAGATCAACAAAAGTAAAAATTGATCTAATTAAAAGAGATAAGGAAGGTAACTACATCCTGCTAAAAGGTACATAAACAACGAACAATATCAATATTAAACATATATGCACCAAGTGGTATGCACTCAACTTCCTAAAGGGAAGTTAAGAGAAGTTGCAAGAAGAAAGACAACAAAACTGTAATAGTAGGGAGATCTCAACCTTGAAATCTCAGAATTAGACAAATCAAACCACAAAACAAATAAGAAAGAAATTAAAGAAGTAAATAGAATATTAGAAAAATTAGGTATGTTGGATCTTTGGAGAAAATTGAATGTAGACAGAAGGGAATATACTTTCTTCTCAGCAGTTCATGGAACCTATTCAAAAATTGACCATATATTAGGACATAAAGACCTCAAATTAAATGCAAAGAAAGCAGAAATAGTAAATGCTTTCTTTTCAGATCATGATGCAATAAAACTACATTCAACAAAAAATTAGGGGAAATAGACCAAAAAGTAATTGGAAACTAAACAATCTCATCTTAAAGAATGATTGGGTGAAGCAGCAAATTATAGATACAATTAATAATTTCACTCAAGATAATGACAATGATGAGACATCATACCAAAATTTATGGGATGCAGCCAAAGCGGTAATAAGAGGGAATTTTATATCCTTAGAGGCTTACTTGAATAAAAAGAGAAAGAAAAGATTAATGAATTGGGCTTGCAACTAAAAAACTAAAAAGACCAAATTAAAAACCCCAATCAAATACTAAAATTGGAAATTCTAAAAATTAAAAAGGAGAAATTAAAAATATTGAAAGTAAAAAACTATTAGAACTAATTAATAAAACTAAGAGTTGGTTTCAATGAAAAAGCCAATAAATCAGATAAGCCTTTTGGTAAATCTGATTAGAAAAAGGAGGGAGGAAAATGAAATTAGTAGTCTTAAAATGAAAAAGGGAGAACTTTCCACCAATGAAGAGGAAATTAGAGAAATAATAAGGAGTTATTTTGCTCAACTCTTATCCAATAAATTGATAACCTAAGTGAAATGGATGACTACCCCAAAAAATACAGACTTCCCAGACTAACAGAGGAAGAAGTAAATTGTCTTTGAATAGTCCCATTTCAGAAAAAGAAATAGAACAGGCAATTAAACAACTCCCTAAGAAAAAATCCTCCTAGGACCAGATGGATTTAATGTGAATTTTACCAAACATTTAAAGAACAATTGGCCCCAATGCTAGCAATGAAATTATTTGATAAAAATAGGGAATGAACGGAGTCCTACCAAATTCTTCTATGACACAGACATGGTACTGATACCTAAACCAGGTAGGTCTGAAAAAGAAAAGAAAAATTATAGACCAATCTCCCTACATGACATATGATGCTAAAATTCTTAAATAAGAATATTAGCAAAAAGACTCGAAAATCATCTCCAAGATAATACACTATGATCCAAGTAGGATTTATACCATGGAATGCAGGGTTGGTTCAATATTAGGAAAACTATCAATATAATTTGGCCAAGTATAATTAACGAATTAACAAACCATATGATCATCCTCAATATGATGCGAGAAAAAGCATTTGATAAAAATCCAACATCCATTCCTATTAAAAACACTTGAGTATAGAATACAAACTGATTTTCCTTAAAAATAATCATCAAAGCATCTATTTAAAAACCATCATTAATCATATGTAATGGAAAGACAAACTGCAACCATCTTCAATAAGATCTAGAGTGAATACAAGGTGCCCACTATCACCGTTACTATTTAATATTGTATTAGGAAACTGCTAGCTATACGCAATAAGACTGAGTAAAGAGATTAAAAGGAATAAGAATAGTCAAATGAGGAAGCCAAATATCACTCTTTGCCGGATAGAACATGATAGGTATACTTAGAATAATCCAAAATAGATTCTGCTAATAAAGTTATTAGAAATAATCCACAACTTTAGTCAAAGATTAAGACTGTTATAAAATCAAACCCACATAAAGTTCATCAGACATTCTTATATATCAAACAAAATCCAACAGTCAGAGTACAAAGAGAAATTTCCGATTTAAAAGTAACTATTCTGATAATATAAAAATATTTAGGAATCTATCTGCCAAGGGAAAATACAGAAAACTTTTATGAAGCAAAAATTACAGACCACTTTTCACACAAATTAAGTCTGATCTAACCAATTTGGAAAATATTAAATCTCTTGGATAGAGGCGACAAATATATAAAGATGACAAATATACCAAACTGAAATTAATTTATTTAGCTATACCAATCAGACTCCCAAAACTGATTTTAATGACTCTAGAAAAAATAACAACAAAAGTTCAATGGAAAATACAAAACGGTCAAGAATTTCATAAGGGAATTAATGAAAAAAAAAAATCAAATGATGGTGGACTTAGCTGTACCAGATCTAAAAGTTATGATTATAGAAGCAGCAGTTCCAAAACTATTTGGCTATTAGAGTAAGGAAAGCATTATTGATCAGGTGGAAATGATTGGTTCAAGAGATAAAACAGTCAACAAATATAGAACCTAGTCTTTGACAAACCCAAAGATCCCAGCTTTTGGCGATTAAGAACTGTACTGATGTTGATAAAATTGCTGGAAAATTGGAAACTAATATGGCAGAAACTAGCATTGATCCATACTTAACGCAGACACCAGATAAGGTCACAATGGGTTCATGACACTAGGCATAAAAGACAAGAAATTATTAATAAATTAGAGGAATCACTAGGATAGTTTACCTCTCAGACATCAATATTGGAAGGGTGAAAGAAGTCTTTTGACCTAAAGCAGAACTAGAGATCATTACTGATCACAATAATTAGAAAATTTCGATTATACTTCAAACTGAAAGTTTTATGTACAAAAGCTAAAACTTAATGGCAGACAAGATTAGAAGGGAAGCAATAATAGGAAAATATTTTTACAGTCTAAAGGTTCTGATAAACGCCTTCTATGTATCCAAAAATTGATCATAGAGAATTAACTCTAATTTATAAAATATCAAGCCATTTTCCAATTGAAAATGGTCAAAGGATATGAACATGACATCTCAAAATGAAGAAATTGAAAACTATTTTAGTCATATGAAAAGATGCTTCGCAAGTCATTATTAATCAGAGAATGCAAATTAAGACAACTCTAAGATACCACTACACACCTGTCAGGATTGGCTAAGATGAAGGAAAAATAATGATGAGTGTTGGAGGATGTGGAAATAACTGGGACATTGATTCATTGTTGGTGGAGTTGTGAACAATCCAACCATTTTGGAGAGTAGTTTGACTATGTCAATAAGTTATCAAACTGTGCATACCACTTTGATCCCTAGGACAAGTAAAGTTACTACTGGGATTATATCCCAAAGAGATTATAAAAGAAGAGGAAAGGGACCTGTATGTGCAACAATGTTTGTGGCAGCCCTTTTGTAGTGAAGCTGAAACTGAAACGAATTGGATGTCCATCAGTTGGAGATATGGCTGAATAAATTGTGGTATATGAAAATTATGGAATATTACTGTTCTGTAAGAAATGACCAACAGGATGATCTTCAGAAAGGCCTAGGAAGACTTAAACATACTGATGCTGAAAAGTGAAAATGAGCAGGACCAGGAGATCATTATATACTTAACAATCTAAATAAGATGATGATCCAAGTATCATGATGGATCAGGCTCATCCTCATGCAACGATATCAACCAAATCATTTCTAATGGAGATAATGAACTGAACTAGCTATACCCAGAAAGAACTCTGAGGAGATACTAAACCATTACATTGAAATTCAAATCCCTATATATTATGCACATGCTGATTTTGATTTCCTCTTAGCTAATTGTAAATAATGATCAGAGTCTGATTCTTTTGTACAGCAAAATAATGTTTTGGTCAATGTATATACTTATTGATATCTAAGTAATATATTTAATATATTTAAAATCTACTGGTCATCCTGCATTTAGAGGAAGGGGATGGGGGAAACTAAAGGTGAAAAATTGGAACAAGAGGTTTGGCAATTGTTAATACTGTAAAGTTACCCATGTATATATCCTGTAAATAAAAGGCTATTAAATAAAAAAAAAAAAAAAAGAAAGCTATCTTTACATGTAAATGGGCTTATGAAGGAAAATTTTATCCACCTTCAGAGAAGAGAAACAGAGGACAAAAAAGCTTGGCATGGTCTTACAGAGATGGATAAAAATGTATATGCATATATGTGCAAAATTATAGCTCTCTTTCTCAATATATATTATATGTGTGCATTCATATATATGTTTGTGTGTCTATGTGTACATATGTTTATATGTGTGGGCATGTCCACATTTAATTGTAGCCTTCTTAGAGGGAAAAAGAATAAAATAAAAATTGCCCACTATAAAAGTAGGAGGGGAAGGGGATACAAGAAGCAGGGAAGGTGATAGAAGAAAAGGTACCAAGGAGGAAGGGCTGGTTACAAGCAAAATGCTTGAAAAGGGACAGGGTATAAAGGGAACAGAGTCAAATTTATTTTTAACATTTAATTAAAAATTTAATTAGTTTTAATTAAAATTTATTCAGCCATTCCCTAATTAATAAATGATCAAAAGATATGATCTCTGTCCGAAATCAAGCATATCCTTTGACTTAACAATACCATTACTACGTATGAATCAAAAAAGATGTTTTCAAAAAAAGCAAAAGAACCTATAGATATAAAAAATTTTTAGAGCAGCAATTTTCTCAGAATAAAAAACTGAAAATTGAGAAGATGCCCATCAATTGTGGAAGGGCTGAATAAATTGTGCTTTGTGATTATGAACGAATATTATTGTTCTATAAGAAATGATGAGCAGGATACTATCAGAAACTTGGAAAGTCCTCCATTAGCTCAAGTAAAATGAAATATATTATGCACGTAGTAATAACAAAGTTGTGAATGATTTTTTTGCTAATCTCAGAAATACATGATCCAACACTCCTTGAAAAACTGATTTGTCAATATTTTCTTTCACAACATGACTAATATGGAAATATACTTTCATGACTACAAATGTATGGTACATATAGTATTTCTTGACTTTTCAATGAAGGATCAGGGAATGAGGAAGGAAGAACTCAAAGTTTAAAAAAGAATATTAAAATAGCTAGAAGATATTACTCTTTTTAAATGAGCAGTATCCTAATTCCCTATTATCAACACAATTGGAAAGGGGAAGGGGATTAAGGGATAACAATCAGATGTGATAGATATTTCATTTTAACATTCAAGGGATTACTTAATGACCTAAAGTAAAATTCTGAGCATGCTCTATAGCATAGTCCATGGTACACTTGCAAAGGATTCTTTCCTTACTTCTACATAATAGTTTCACTTCCTTCAAGATGCTATTAAAAAAAAGTTTGTTTTAATTTAAAACTTTTCATAACCACTTTGCAAGTAGGCTCATTTCTTAACAATCTTCTTTTTATTTCACATCTTTTATTTTTTATTTACCTTTCATAATGCCATTTTCTGTGGATGAGGTTTTTATGATTTTTATATGAAGAGACAATTATTCTGCTTTTTTCTCCATATGCATTGCTTTCTTTCTCTGAGTTGTAGCATGGAAAAGAACATGTCAGCTAAGTTGTTCCTAGTTGACATTTGAGGATGCTGAATTCATTGAATTTCTCTTTTTCTCCCTGCTGCATATGAGTGTGGGGATAACAGAATCAGACAAAGTGGAAGAGATTTTCATGCATCACAAACTGCAATGTCTATACAGTCTGACAATAATGCCTATGTGGTGAGAATTTGTTGAGTTTATATTATTTTTAGCTGAATTATTTCTTAAAATGGCATATCAGGAACATTGTAATTTTTTATGCCAGAGAGTTAGACTCTAAACTTAGATAACCTTTCTAAACTAAACAATCTAAAATGTTTCCCTATAAATATAGGGGGAAGCCAAAGGTACTCTCATTGATGTAACATTTTTCTATAGACTTACATAGTTTTTATTCCCCATGGAAATAATATTACAAGCCACTATTAAATGAGTTGGACTTTAAAATTCATTAGCTTCAAGTTTTGGCTTCTCCTCAGGAAGAAAAGTTTAACGATATTTTAAGAAGATTATCTATGGAATAAAAATTTTATTGTATATATCTATGTATATAGATATATACATATATATAGTCTCAGACTTCAAAACATAAAAGTTTTTCTTAATATTTTGCAGGAACTGGACTTTCTCAAGATAAATATGAGTACTTTTTTCATAGACCAAAACATTCAATGGAAAGACTTTTTAAAAGGCTAATTATGTATATAGGAGATTTTTCATTGATGATATGTGGAGTAGAAATGTTTTCTTTAAATTAAAAATGATCAAGGATATGAGGAGCTTAAATGGTTTGTTTATTATAAGGTATCTTTCAGAATCAATTACTCTTTCTATTATTGATTTTAAATAATAGCTTTAGAAGTCTGAAAATAATTTGTCCTTGTTGCCTTCAAAGTATTTGTATCAGGACTATTATTACCTGCTATAATAACTTTAGTGGAATGGGAAATTTCCATTATGGACATTTCCTCCTAGAATGTAAATTAGCAATCCCACTTTTACCTGGTCATAACAGTTAGCAATTGTCAAAATCAAAATTTGAATTAACATATTTATTCCAAAGGGGTCCTTTTAAGTATTATATCTTTACTTATTGAGTTTAATGTTATAGTAATTTTACCTAGTCTGCTGTAAAGAACATGCATTATCTAAATATATACATCTGAGATGGACATATATAGTTTTAAACAAGGAATAAACTGATGTTTGAATCTTTCCAGTTATATTAAAGAAAACTAAAAATCAAACCTGAGTCTTGAATGAATGTTCCTTAATTATAAAATACTGCCTTGCTACAATTACATCTTCATTATAATTCTTGAAGAAAAAATTGCTAATGTATGGAAAGGGTTAGCAAGAAAGTAGGTAGATTGAAGTTTGTTTTTTTTCAATTTCTATGGAGTGGAATGTGTAGGGGCTTTGAAATAGTGATCAAGGATCAGCATAAACTTCGATACTAAATTCTTGTAGAGATTGACCTGGAAATCTGTTATTGAGTGCATAGTTTCATAATGGACAATTATGAATAGTAATGATGATAGTTTCAGTTAATATCAATACCTACTCGAGGTCTTTCAGTTCTAATTACTTTATTTTGATTTAACTAGATAATCATAGAGAAGTTGTGTTTTAAACATTAGAATCAAATTTTTATTGATTATTTTGTCCTGGTATTCAATGGGGACATAATTCTTGAAATAAAAAAAATGATCTTTTTAATTTAAATGTATAATTTTTCTTGACTCTTTCACTATTTTCTGGGGGAAATGCTAAGGTACGAGGATATCCAATACTATAGATCTCTAACCCCTCTGTAGTGCCATTATCAATCAACCAACAGTTTGATTCCCCTAATCTATTAAGGCATTTAGTTAATTTAATTTAATTAGTTTTATTATATTAAATTTTAATATATTATTAAGAAGGCACTTAAAAACTGTAGTTACCAAAATATAACCTTCCTTCTCTTTCTTTAAATAAAGACAGGGTGTATTCTCCACTTGTATAGATATTGTCCCTTAAAAATGAATTAAAAATTAAAGTATGATAGAAGACAATCATATAGCCAATAAGATACTGGACTAGAATGCTCTCCAATCCTCATTGCCTCGAAAAAGGAAGGGTGACAGAAAGGGCAGATAGAGGGCAGTATGGATTAAAAACACCCACTCTTTCAGAGGCAGAAGGTGGAAAGAGAAGAAAAATATATAGAGGGGAGAAAATGGGATGGAGAGAATTACAAAACTCCGTAATCAAAACTGTGAATGTGTGTAGGATGAACTCTCCCATAAAATGGAAGCAAATACCAGAGTAGATTAAAAAAGAAAGTATTACAATATATTGTTTACGAGAAACATCTTAGAAATAGAGGGATACATATTGAAGAAGGATAAAAGGCTAAAGAAGAATTTATTATGCTTCAACTAAAGCAAAAAAATAAAAAAAGAAGCCAGAGTAGCAATGCTGATTTCAGATAAAGCAAAAGTAAAAATAGATCTAATTAAAGGAGATAGTAATGTATATGTACCAAGTGGTAAAGTATCCAAAATTCTTTTTTTTCTTTCTATTCTTTTCTTTTCCTCTCCTTGTTTTTTAAAGCTTTATATTTTCAAAACATATGTATGGATAATTTTTCAACAGTGACCCTTGTAAAATCTTGCATTCCAAATTTTCTCCTTCTTCCCTCCACATCCTTTCCTAGATGGCAAGTAATCCAATATATGTTAAACATGTTAAAATATATGTTAAATCCAATAGAAGGCATCCAAATCCTTAAAGAAGTTTAATTATAGGAAGAAATGGACAGCAAAATAATATTAGTGGGAGATATTAACCTCCACTTCTCAGAATTAGATGAATTTAACCACAAAATAAACAAGAAAGAAACTAGGGAACTTAATAAAATCCTAAAAAAAAAAAAAAAAAAAAAAAAAAAAAAACTAGATATAATGAACCTTTGAAGAAAATTGAATAGGGACAGAAAGGAAAACACCTTTTTTTCAGCAGTACATGGTATCTACACAAAAATCACTACGTATTAAGGCATAAGAACCTCAAAATCAAAGGCAGAAAGGCAGAAATAGTAAAAGTTTCTTTTTCAAATCACAATGCAATAAAATTTATTATCATTAAAAGGCCAGGAAATTAGATAATCTAACTCTAAAGAATGAATGGGTCAAACAACAAGCCATAGAAACAATCCCTGATTTCATACAAGAGAATGACAATAATAAGACAACATCCCAAAACCTAGACAATGAAGTCAAAATAGATGTTAGGGGAAATTTTTTTTATCTCTAAATAGCTACATGAATAAAATAGAGAAAGAGGAGATCAATGAATTGGGAATGCAACTAAAAAAAGCTAGAAAAAGAACAAATTAAAAAACCACAATAGAGTAGAGATTAATAAAATTGAAATTAGGAAAACTATTGAACTAATTAATAAAACTAAGAGTTGCTTTTTATGGGAAAAATAAAATAGATAAACCTTTATTTATTTTGATTAGAAAAAGGAAAGGGAAAGAAAAACAAATTACCAGCATCAAAAATGAAAAGGGTGAACTTACCACCAATAAAAAAGAAATCAAAGCAAAATTAGGAGCGATTTTGCCCAATTTTATGCCATCAGATCTGACAATCTAAGTGAAATAGATGAATATTTGCAAAAAATATAAATTACCCACATTACCAGAAGATGAAATAAGTTACTAAAATAATCCCATTTTAGAAAAAGAAATTGAAAAAGCCACCAATGAACTCCCTAAGAAAAAATTTCCACAGCCACTTGGATTTACAAGTAACTTCTACCAAACATTTAAATAACAATTAACATCATGAAAACTATTTGGAAACATTGGTAAATAAAGAGTTCTGCCCAATTCCTTCTATGAAACAAATATAGTACTGATACCTAAAACAGGAAGAGGCAAAACAGAGAAAGAAAATTACAGACCAATCTTCCTAATGAATATTGATGCAAAAATCAAGTAGGATTTATACTAGAAAGGCAGGGCTGGTTCAATATCAGGAAAAATATTGCCATAATCTATCACGTCAATTAAAAAAAAGACTAACAGAACTCAAATGATAATCTGTAGATACAGAAAAAGCTTTTGAGAAATACAGTACCCTTTCCTATTAAAAACTCTAGAGAGCATAGAAATAAGTTTTTTTTTTTTCTTAAAATGATAATGCTGCATCTCTCTAAAACCACCAGTTAGCATTATTTGTAATGGAGAGAAGTTGGATGCATTCCTAATAAGATCAGGGATGATACAAGAATGTCCATTATTATACCAATAATTTAATATTATTCTAGAAATTTTGGTTTAACAATAAGAAAAGAAAAAGGAATTACAGAAATTGTAATAGGCAATGAAAAAAAAATAAAACTATCACTCTTTGCAGATGGTATGATTATATACTTAGAGAATCCTAGAGAATCATCCAAAAATCTTACTTGAAATATTTAACAGCTTTAGCAAAGTTGCAGGATATAAAATAAATCCCCACAAATCTTTAGCATCACTATAAATTACTGACAAAGCCCAGCAGCAAGAGATAAAAAGAGAAATTCCATTTAAAATAATTGTAGACAAGGAAAGCAAATTGGGTAAGGATGAAAGTTGATAATCAGAAACATAATACTTTTGAGGATGGTGGTTATAAAAGAAGAATCATAAAGAGTATAACTAAGATAATGTAATCCTAAATAATATGTGGCTAACAGAAAAGCCACACAATATATACATATGTATTTATATGAATACATGACTACTTCTTATATATAAATATGTATGTATATATATATATACATACATATTTTCAAAATTATGACAATGATACAAAATACCAGAATTAAAGAATGGTAATAAAGTATTTCTTACAGAAAATTTTATTTCTAAGCACATATAAATAAAATAAAGGGAAAATAAGTTAACTGAGAAAACCTGTTTTTAAAAAAAACTCATAAAATCAAGAAATTAATGACTAACAAATTAAAGAAGAGATTTTAAAATTAAAAAAAAGATTATTGAGGAAATGAATAGAATTGAGAGGTTTTTTTAAGACCAATGAAATAGACAACCCATTAGATAATTTTAATTCAAGGAGAGGAATTGGGGGAGAAGAAAAAGGAATGTGATAAGGGAGATGAGAAGAGAAGGGAATGGCAAAGGAGGAAGGATTGTGTAAAAGGCAGGGACCTAGAGAAAGACCAAATTACCAAACATGAAAATGAAAAAGGAATATATAATGAATGAAAAGGCTTCATTTTTAATTCCATATTTTTAATCAGAAAATATTCTAAAATATTTGGCAAAACAAAAATAATATGGAATTTTTTTTAAAAAAAATGAGCAGCTCATAGTCAGAAAAACTGGATAAATTAGCCACTTTTTGTATACACTAGCTTTGAGACACTTGGCATGTCATTTTACCTCTCAGTTCTCTAAATAACTTTTAAAATTTTTCAGTGCAAGGGTGCACAGCACCCCTTTTCCATTAGCCTAAGAAACCTTTGAGAGCTGGGATTGTTTTTTTTTTTTTTTGCTACTGTTTATTTTTATTTTTGTCTTTATATTTCTGTGATTCTTATTCACTTGATCAGCAGTAGTAGAGGGAATTTGTTCATAGGTAGGTAAAATAGAAAAAATTAAACTATAGGCCTCTCTCACTTAAAAGTATTAACCAGAACTGTGCTTTCATTAGTGTTAAGAACTTGAATGAATAAATAAATGAACTATTTATTAAGTGTTTAGCATGTGAAAAGCATTCTGTGATATGCTGGATATACAAATAAAATAGTAAGACACCATTCTCAAGAGCTCATTTTAATTCAGAGAGCTCAGCTGAAAAGTTTCAGCTGCTGTCATTTAAAAAGGTCCCTTGTCTTTTAAAATACAGCTGTAAAAGAGATGATGATACATCTTCATTAATGTCATTTCTACAAACAAAATCATAACAATTTCTGATAGTAAATCATTTGACAGTGCTAAAGACCCTGGTGAAAAGAACTTTTTTTCAACAGATATTTCTGTAGAGATTTCTATAGATGTAGGTGTAGCAACTACAAAATCAAGCTACATCTCCACAGGGGCGGTTTTCCAGAATAATAGTTGTAGGTTATTACAACATGTCTGTAATTGGATTATCTCCAGTCCTCTTGATTTATATCTTGCCATTGGACTCAGATAGTTCTAAAGGCAAAAGTGAGGCAGATGACTTTTCATAACTCTCCCTCACTTAAATACAATTTACTTGCATGTCATGGTCCTCTTTGAGAATGAAAGAAACAGAGCAATTTCAAGGAAAAATGAGGAGAGTTCAGGAAATGTTTAACTTCTCTCTGTTGTATTGGTTTCACCATGGAGGTGACTTGCTTAAGTTTCTTTAAAAGAAAATAGTAATACCCCCTTTCAATCTTTGATCTTTCTCAAATAGCATCTTTTCCCTAGGGTTGTGAGTATTCGATGAGAAAACATTTTTTTTTAATTTTTTAAAACAGTTTTAATGTACTTGGGACAGAGCTTGATATATGGTGGGGTCTTATCAAATGTTATTTATTTTATTTTCCTTGTTTCCTGCATTCCTAGTTACCATCCAAGCTCTATTTACTTCAAAATCTCATATTCTAATTCTAAATCCAGCAAGATATTTTCTTTATCTTCTGTTTTTCCTCACCCTCTTCCACATTCATGTCTTCATACCTAAGAAGTCTTCTCAGACTAACTTAATGTCATCTCATTTTTCAAATTGTCTTTAAGCCCCCACATTTACATGTTAAGAAGACATTTAGCATTTATTTTCACAAGATTTTTGTATTCCAAATTTTTCTCTCATTCTCCCTCTTCTCCTTTCTTCCAAAGGTGGTAGGCAGTTTGATATAATGTATATTATATATATATATATATATATATATATATATATATATGCATATATATATATATTGCATATTAGTCACAGTAGGTGAAAAAAGAAACAGATCAAAAGAAAAAACACAAGAAAAATGAAAAATAAAATAACTTTTTAAAATGTACTTTTATCTGTTTTCTGAGTTTAACACTTCTTTACCTGATTATAGCATTTTCCTTCATGAATCCTTTGTACTTGTCCTGGATCACTGTGACACTGAGAAGAGCTGGTGATTAACCCTCAATGTGGCTGATACTGCAAAGTTTTTCTGTTTCTGCTCACTTCATTTTGCATCAGTTCATACAAATATTTTTAGGTTTCCCTGAAATCTACCTATTCATTATTTCTTATAGCACAATATTTTTCTTTGCATTCATGTACCCCAACTTATCTAGCCATTCCCTAATTAATACACATTCTTTCAATTTCCAGTATTTTGCCACCACACAAAAGGCTGTTATAAATATCTTTACACATGATCCTTTCACCCCCCCCCCACACACACACTTTGTTATTTATGATCTCTTTGGGATATAAACCTGATAATAGTATTATAAGATCAAAGAGTATGCACTCTTGTGTTTCATTGCCCTTTGGGAATAGTTCCAAATTGCTCTCCAGAATGGTTGGATCATTTTACAAGCCCACCAACAGTGCCTTAGTGTCCCAATTATTCCATATGATCTCCAACATTTATCACTTTCTTTTTTGTCATATTATTCAATCTCCTAGGTGAAAGGTGGCATCTCAGAATTAGTAGGCAATTCTTTAATAAATAGTGATTTAGTGCACTACTTCATATGCTTATGAATAGCTTTTATTTCTTTATCTAAAAACTGTCTGTTCACATCCTTTGACGATTTTTCAATTGGGGAATGATTTATATTCTTATAAATTTGACTCAGTTCTCTGTGTATTTGAGAAATGAGTCTTTATCAGAGATACTTGCTGTTGAGATTATTTCTAAGCTTTCTCTTTTCTTTCTAATTTTGATTGCATTGGATTTGTTTGGTCAAAAGCTTTTTAATTTAATACAATCAAAATTATCTATTTTGGTTTTTGTAATGCTTTTTATCTTATTTGATCATAAAATTTTTCCTCATCCCCTAGATTTTACAAATAAAATGGTCACTGCTAATGATGTCACTTTTTATGTTTAGATGTTGCACCCATTTAGAACTTCATATATGATGGCAGAAGTTGCTCTATACCTATTTTTTATCCTATTGTTTCTAGTTTTCTGAGTAGTTTTTGTCAAATGACAAGTTCTTAAGACTAAAACTGGCATCCTAAACGATGAATTACTATGATCATTGACCAATATGTCTTCCACTGATCCACCACTCTATTTCTTAACCTGTACTAAATAATTTTGATTATTGCTGCTTTATTATATAATTTGAGATCTGGTATTGCTAAGTTATTTTCCTTTGTGTTTTTTTTTTCATTAATTCGCTTGATATCCTTAATCTTTTGCTTTTCCAGATGAATTTTGTGGTTATTTTTTTCTATCTTGATCAAACAGTTATTTTTGTTTTGGTTTGATTTGTTTTTTTTTTAATAGTTTGATTGGTATGGCACTGAATGGCATGAGCTAAATTATTGGAAGTAAAAGGCACTCTTTGTTCCCAGGATGTGACAAGAAGTTGCCGTGCTTCCCTGGGAACAGAGATAAGCTGAGGGTCACAACAAGTTGCTCACTGTGCAAGGATGTTCTCATGAATTATTTGCTCGATGGTCAGCAGCTGACCTGCTGAGTAGGCTCTCCTCTGAATGCTATTATCTCACTGTCAATGAAGTGTCCACAGTGTGTTCATGCAGGCTTTTTGCACAGTGACTGGAGAATGCCCACTGATCATGCTTGCTAATCCATATAAACCAAAGGCTGTGCTCCTCAATAAACTGAAGTCTTTTGCACCATCACTGGCTTCTGTCCCATCAATCTATTCCTGAGACAAGAAGTCTGAGCTGATCTCATACTCTCCAACTGAAGAAGCCACAACAGAATGGCTAAATTAAATTAAATGAAAGTTTCATTTTTTATAAAATTGGCCCAGCTGCCCACAACTGATATTTCTCCAATTGTTTATATTTTATTTTATTTGTATGAAGAGTGTTTTTGTGTTTATATAGTCCTGGGTTTATCATGACAGATAGATCTTTAGGTATCTTATATAGTTTACAATTATTTTAAATGGAATTTCCCTTTCTATCTCTTGGTACTAAGCTTTGTTGGTCATATAAAGAGTAATGATTTATGTATGTTTATCCTCTGTTTTGTAACTTTGATAAAGTTTTTAATTATTTTAAGCAATTTTTAGTTTATATGTTACAGCAGGACTTCTTAATTTTTTTCTACTCATGGCCATTATTTGCCTGAGAAAATTTTACATGGCCCTGGATATATAAGTATATAAAATAAGTATAAAAATAAAACATTTGCAAATAAAAATTCATAAATAAAATTATTTTAAAACAATTCTTTTTATGCATCTAATTTTACCATTTATTAAAGATGATACATTTGCATACTAATAAGATGGATGTGCTTGCTTAATTTTTACATAAAGAACTAAATCTTGGTGGGATATTTGATTCTGCAGTAAATAGAACACCTTCAACATACTTCAGAGTTGAATGATATTTTAATTTCATAGTTATTGGTACAGAGAATACTGTTTTACATAAATAAATAATACAGATGGCAGAGTTATATTTAAGCCCATGTCAGAAATTGTTGGATATTGTGTCTTAAACCCAAGTTAAATTTCACTTAATGATTTTTAGAAAACTCAAAGTTTAAACCTATATCACTGGATAATTTGGCAAATTCTTCTTGAACTTTTTTTTCCCAATTGAGTATAGTTTATAAATGCAATTTAGTGGGGATGTTTTTGCTATTTTTTAGAATAAAACTTTTTAGGGAAGTATTTTTAAACTGTCTTTAGGCACTTCAGATAACTGATTATATCTCTTTAACCTAAATCCTTTAAGAGTTTGTTTTTCCTGGTGGTGAAGCCAAGATGGTGGAGAGGAGACACATCTTTATCTGAGCTTTCTCTGGTGTCCCTTAGATCAACAGGAAAACAAGCCTCTGAACTGGTTTTGGAGTGACAGAACCCACAAATATTTGGAGTGCAACAAATTTCCAGCAAAAGATACTTTGGAAGAATTTCAGCAAAGGTCTGTTCCAATCAGACATGAAGAGAGGTAGCCCTATGCAAGTGCAAGGCAAAGACCCAGAGTGAGTGGGTCCGCACACTAGGGAATCTATCAGGAGGAATCCACAGCAGTATTGGCTACTCTGTCCTGGTTGCAAGTCAGTACATCAACAAATTAGCTGTGAAACATCCAACAAAAATACAAAAGGCAAATAGTGAGCCCTTGAACTCCAGCTTAAGGTGAGAGCTGTCTATGTTCACCCAGCATCAGTAATTAGTTAGCACTTACCCAAGAGAAAACCTGTCTCCTCCTGTAGAGGAAGCTTGGAAATCTCCCCTTTGCCCTAAAAGCCAACCTCAATCTTTTTTTTTTAATGAGCAAAAAAGCAAAAAGAACTCTGACCATAGATAGTTTTATGGAGAAAGAGAAGAACAGACCTCAAACCCTGAGGACACTAAAATCAGATGATCTCCAGATGAAGTCACAAAGGTTGATATGAGTTGGTTATAATCTCACAAAGTACTCTTGGAAGAATTCAAAAAAGATCTTAAAACAGAAGAAAAATGGGGAAAGGAATGAAGAATATTGCAGGAGAATTTGGAAAAGGAAACACAAAATCTGAAGAAATATTCTTACAAAATAGATTTAGTGAAATGAAAAAAAAATACTTCTTTATATATACCTCTTTACAAAATAGTTTTGATAAAATGGAAAAAAAGAAAAAAAACTGCTCCAAAAACAGAATTTGTGAAATGGGGGAAAAATCCATTGAACAAAACAACTCATGTAAAAATTTATTTGGCCAAATACAAAAGGAATTTTTTAAAAAGGTAACTGAAGAAAATAATTCACTAGAAATTAGAACTGAGAAAATGGAAATGAATGACTCAGTGAGACATCAAAATCAGTCAAACAAAATCAAACACATGATCAAATAGAAGAAAATGTATACTTCATTGGAAAAACATCTAACCTGGAAAATAGATGAAGGAGAGACAATCTAAGGATTATTGGACTTCTGAAAATAATAATATAAAAAAAGAACCTAGACATCAACTTAGAGGAAATCAAGGAAAATTACCCTAATGTGTAAAATAGCCATTGAATGAATTCACCTATCACCTCCTGAAAGAGACCTCAAAAAAGTCAACTCCAAGGAATATCATAGCTAAATTTCAAAATTATTGAATCAGGGAAAAAAGTATTGCAAGCAGTCATGAAGGAACAATTCAATTATAGAAGAGCCACAATAAGGATTACCCAGGACCTAGCAGCTTCCACCTTAAAGGATTGAAGGGCCTAGAATCTAATATTTCAAAAGGGAAAGGAATTAAGATTGCAGCCAAGAATCAACCCTCCAACAAAATTAAACATTATCTTTCAGGGAGGAAGATGGCCATTCAATGAAAGAGGATAATTTCATTTATTTCTTATAAAAAGACCAGAATTTAACAGAAAATTTTATCTCCAAACACAGAACTCAAGAGAAGCATAAAAAGGTCAAAAGAAAAGACCTCTTGAGAACTATATCTCTGTTATGGGTATACTAAAAGGGTACATGTATAATTTGATTTTATTGTGATAACATAAAAAAGAAGCTAGAGGTGGAGGAAAGAAGTGGAAAATGGAGATAAAATGAGGGAAATAACATCTCATGAAGACACAAAGAAGACCTGTTATAATTGAGGGAAATTGTAAATGTTCTAGTGCCAAAATGTAGTGTTTTCCTTTGGTTTTCTGGAGGTCTTTGGGCCAACTTTCTTTTCAGTTCAATAATCACCACAAGAATAGCCAGGTGTTTAAATACAAATCCTTTATTGTCTCCTTCAAAATCTTGTCTCCTTGCCTAGGGCCCAGCTAGTTTTCTTGAGATCCTGCGGGAATCTTGGTTTCAGTGGAGAAGTGCAGGAGTTCAGACAAGCCTCCAGGAGCCTGACCAAAGATGGAATGAATCTCGTCCAGTCCTTGGTGGCTATTATATACTCCATTATCATGGGTGTGAATCTTCTGGAACTGTACTAAGTACATGTACTGAACTATTAAGTACCATGCTAAACTAGATAACCATTGTCTTTATCAATTCCACTGACTTAACACTTTGTAAGAATCCTTATTTCAGAGTTCTAGCCCATAACAGGAAAGAAGGGAGGGGGGTGAACATTGTGTGAATCTTACTCTCATCCGATTTGGCTCAAAGAGAGAATATCAGAAATATTTGGCTTCACAAAGAAACTTGTCTCATCTTATAGTGAAGTGGGAGGGGAAAGGGGAAAGGAAAGAAGGAGGCTTATAGAAGGGAAACAGAGCTAGTAGGAAAATGTATAGAAAAAGGGGAGGGGCTGTAAAAGAGGAGGACTTTTTGAGGGAGGTGGTGGTCAGAAGCAAAATATTGGGTAGGACAAAAGGGGGAAAGAAAGAGAAAATCACAACTTGGGGTAAATAAGATGATGGGAAATACAGAAAACTATTTCTGTGAATTGTATAACTGTGAATGTGAATGGAATGAACTCTCTCATAAAACAGAAGTGGATAGCAGACTGGATTAAAAGCTAGAATCCTACAATATGTTGTTTACAAAAAACACATTCAAAGCAGAGTGATATGTACAAGGTAAACATAAAAGCCTGGAACAGAATCTATTATGTTTCAGGGGAAGTAAAAAAAAGCAGGGGTAGCAATCCTGATCACAGATCAAACAAAAGCAAAAATAGATCTAACTAAAAGAGATAAGGAAAGAAATCGTATCTTGCTAAAGGGTACCATAGATAATGAAATAATAATAATAATACTAAAAATATATGCATCAAGTGCTATACCATCCAAATTACTAGAGGAGAAATTAAGAGAGCTGCAAGAAGAAATAGTCAGCACAACTATACTATTGGGTGATCTCAACTTTGCTCTCTCAGAATCAGATAAATCAAATCACAAAATAAATTTAAAAAAGTTAAGGAGCTAAATAGAATTTTAGAAAAGGTAGATATGATCTTTGGACAAAAGTGAATAGAAACAGAAAGGAGTATACTTCTTTTCTCAGCAGTTCATGGAAACCACAAAAATTGACCATATATTAAGGCATAAAACCCTCAAAATCAAAGACAGAAATGCAGAAATAATAAATGCATCTTTTTTCAAATCATGATGCAATAAGAATTACGTGTAATAATGAGTCAAGAAAAAATAAACAAAAATTTAAATTGGAAACTAAATAATCTGATTCTGGGTGGGTAAAACAACAAATCATAGACAAAATTGATAATTTCATCCACGATAATGTCAATTATGAGACAACATACCAAAATTTATGAGACGCAGCCAAAGCAGGTTTAAGGGGAAATTTTCTGTCTCTAGAAGCTTACTTGCATAAAATAAAAAAAGAAAAAATCAATGAATTGAATAAGCAACTAAAAATCTAGAAAAAGAACAAATTAAATCCCTCCAAGTGAATACCAAATTTTAGATTCTGAAAATGAAAGGGGAAATTAATAAAAATGAAAGTAAAAAAAAAACTATTGAACTAATAAACAAAAATAAGAGGTGATTTTATGAAAAAAACCTGCAAAATAGATACACCTATTTAGTTAATTTAATCAGTATAATGTTCTGGGTTGCGTTTTCTGGAGGTCTCTGGGGCAACCCCATTTTCAGTTCAGTAATCAACACAAGAATAGCCAGGTGTTAAAGTCCAAAAGTCTTTATTGTCTCCTTCACCTGGTGCTCAGCTAGCTTTCTCTTGGTTTTCAGAAGGGACTTGGTTTCAGTGGAGAAAATGCAAGATGACAGACCACCCATCATAAGGTTGATGAAGATGGAAATGAATCTCTATCTCCTTGATTAGGAGAGATTGAGCTCCTGCATCCAGTCTTTTTGCCTTCCCTTGCTCTCAATCTGGCTGAGGCTCCTAGCTTATATGCTGTACACTAGAAAACCATTGTTAGTTGTAAGATTAAATCAATCATACTGAACTTAAAGAACTATTAATCACTATGCTAAACTAGATAACCATTGTCTCATCAATTCCATTGATTTAGCACCTTGTAAGAATCCTTGTTTCAGAGTTCTGGTCCATAACAGATCAGGAAAAAGAAAGAAGAATATCAAGTTGTTAATATCAAAAATGAAAAGGCTGAACTTTCCACTGAAGAGGAAATTGGAGAAATAATTAGGAATTATTTTGTCCATCTGTATGCCAATAAATATGATAATCTGAGTAAAATGGATAGATACTTATAAAAATACAGATTGCCCAGATTACCAGGAGAGGAAATAAATTACTTAAATAATCCTATTTTAGAAAAAAAAATTGAAGAAGCTATTTATCAACTCCTTAAGAAAAAATCTTCAAGGCTAGATAGATTTAATATGTGAATTCTACCAAACATTTAAAGAATAATTAATTCAAATATTATGCAGATTCCTTAAAAAAACAGGGAAAGACAGAATCCTACAAAATTCTTTTTATGACACAGACATGGTGCTGATACCTAAACCAGATAGACTCAAAACAGAGAAAGAAAATTATAGACCAATTTCCCTAAAACCTATTGATGCAAAAAATATTAAATAAAATATTAGCAAAGAGATTGTAGCAAGTTATCCCCAGGATAATACACCACAACCAAGTAGAATTTATATCAGAAATGCAAGACTGGTTCTATATTAGGAAAACTGATAGCATAATTAAGTATATTAATAACCAACCAAACAGAAATCATATGATTGTCTCAATAGATACAGAAAAAGCATTTGAAAAAATCCAACACCCATTTCTATTAAAAACACTAGGGAATATAGGAATAAATGGAGTCTTCCTTAAAATGATCAATAGTATCTATTTAAAGCCACTGGAAAAAATCAGAATTAATAGGGATAAACTATAAACATTTCCAGTAAGATCAGGGGTGAAACAAGGTTGCCCACAATCACCGTTACTATTCAACATTGTATTAGAAATATTAGTTTTTGCAATAAGAGAGGAAAAGGAGATTAAAGGAATTAGGAATGAGGAAATCAAGTTATCACTCTTTGAAGATAATATGATGGTATATTTAAAGCATCCTAGAGAATCAATTAAAATACCACTAGAAACAATTCACAACTTTAGTAAACTTGCAGGATATAAAATAAATCTATATTAATCATCAACAATTTTATATTTTACTAACAAAGTCCAGCAGTAAGAGGAACAAAGAGAAATTCCATTTAAAATAACTGTAGGTTATATAAACTATTTGGAAGTCTACCTCCCAAGGCAAAGTCAGGAACCATATGAACACAATTACAAAATACTTTCCATACAAATAAAGTCAGATATAATCTCTTTGAAAAATATCAACTGCTCATGGGTAGGCTGAACTAATATAATAAAAATGACAATACTACCTAAATTGATCCACTTATCCAGTGCCATACCAATCAAACTCCCAAGAAATTACTTAACAGAGCTAGAAAAAATTGTAACAAAATTCATCTGAAAGAACAAATGGTCAAGAATTTCAAGGGAATTAATGAAAAAAATGTAATTGAAGGTGGTCTAGCTGTACCAGATCTAAAACCACATTATAAAGCAGCAGTCACCAAAACCACTTGGTACTGGCTAAGAAATAGAGTAGTTGATCAATGGAATAGGTTAGTTTCACAGGACAAAATAGTCAATGACTATAGTAATATGGTGTTTGATAAATACAAAGACCCCAGATTTTGGGATAAGAACTCACTACTTGACAAAAACTGCTGGGAAAATTGGAAATTAGTATGGCAAAAACTAGGCATTGACCCACACCTAATACCCTATATCAAGATAAGATTGAAATGGGTTCATGATTTAGAGATAGTGATATTATAAGCAAATGAGAAAAACATAGGGTAATTTATTTCTAAAATCTGTAGAGAAGGAAGGAATTGGTGGCCAAAGAAGAATTCTAGTACATTACTTAATGCAAAATGGATAATTTTGATTATATTAAGTTAAAAAGTTTTTATGTAGGGGCAGCTAAATGGTGCAGTGGATAGAGCACCAACCCTGAAATCAGGAGGACCTGAATTCAAATCTGGCCTCAGACACTTAACACTTCCTAGTTGTGTGACTTAACTCCAATTGCCTCAACAAAAATAAATAGATTAAAAAAAATAAAAAGTTTTTGTACAAACAAAAGCAAAGTAAACAAAATTAGAAGGGAAGAATTAAATTAGGGGAAAAATTTACATTCAAGGGTTATGATAAAGGCCTCATTTCTAAAATATATAAAGAATTAACTCAAATTTATAAGAATTCAAGCCATTCTCTGTTGGAATGTTTACAAACTGTTAAGCCATTAGAGTTGATTTGATCTTAGAAAGAGATATTTTGGGCCAGAACTTGAAACAAGGTACTAAGTGGAACTGATAGAAACAACGCTTGTGTTCACACCTTTAGAGAGCTCATAAGTATCTAAATACTCAATGGAGTTCATACATTTGGGAGAGTTCAGGGCTTAGTATGAGATCCAAATTCACACCTCCCTTAGGGCCAGAGAGCACTCTAGGAGATAACCCAGAATCCCTCTCCCTCCAGATGGCGGAGTTAACCTTTGGGAGATCACATATATAGAAGGAGCTCTTGGAGCTTTGAGGATTACTTGAATTAGTTACTTGAGGAGTTACTAGAAACTCTGGGAGCTCGAGAGAGTTTTACTTGGAGTCAGAGAGAGCTCTTGGAACCCACAAGCCCTATCTTCGAGGCAAGAGATTCATTGCATCTTCCAACCTGATGCTGGCTGGAAAGCAGAGGCAGAAGCCAAGGACAAAGTTGCAAGATCTCTTGCCTCAAAGATAGGGCTTGTGGGTTCCAAGAGCTCTCTCTGACTCCAAGTAAAACTCTCTCGAGCTCCCAGAGTTTCTAGTAACTCCTCAATTCTCCCATTGGTCAAAGTTATGAACAGGAAATTTTCAGATGATGAATTTAAAAATCCTTTCTAGTCATATTGAAAAGGTGTTCTAAATCACTATTGACCAGAGAAATTAAAATTAAGACAACTCTGGGGTACCAGTACTCACCTCTGTGATTGGCTAAAATGACAGGAAAAGATAATGAAAAATGTGGAAGGGGATATGGGAAAACTGGGATGTTAATACATTGTTATGAACTGATTCAACCATTGTGGAAAGCAATTTGGAACTATGCTCAAAGAGCTATCAAAATGCGATTATCCTTTGATATATTTCTATTGGGTTTGTATCCTGAAGGTATCATAAAGGAGGAAAGGGACCCACATGTGTAAAAATGTTTGTAGCAGCTCTTTTTGTGGTGGCAAGAAATTGGAGACTGAGTGGATACCCATCAGTTGGGGAATGGCTAAATAAATTATATAAATAAGGTACATAAATGTTATGGAATGTTATTGTTTTATAAGAAACAATCAGCAGGATGATTTCAGGCAGGCCTGGAAAAGCTTACATGAACTGATGTTAAGTGAAATGAGCAGAACCAGGAGAACATTATATATGGCAATAGCAAAATTACTTGATGATCTGATGCACATGGTTCTCATCAATAATGCAATGATTAAGGTCAGTTCCAAGGGTCTTGTAAAGAAGAAAGCCATCTTTATACAGTGAGAGGTCAGTGGAAACTAAATGTGGACCAAAAGCTAGTATTTTAACTCTTTGTGTGGTTGTTTGCTTGGATTTTGTTTTCTTTCTTATTTTTTTTTCCTTTTTGATCTGAATTTTTTTGTGCTGAATGGTATTTGTGGAAATATGTATAGAAGAATTGCACGTTTAACATATATTGAATCACTTGCTGGCAAGAGGAAAGGTTGGGGGAAGGAAGGGAAAAATGAGAATACAAGATTTTGTAAAGGTTGAATTTTGAAAATTATCCATATAAATATATATATTCTGAAAATAAAAAACTGTAATTAAAAAAAAGAAAAAAGCATTATTTTCAGTTATAAAATCATTTGCAGTTATAAAGATTTTTAAAGAAACATTTCCCACCATATTCTTCCATATATTAGCATTTTATTATAACTTTCAATTTTATCTTTTGACATAAATATTATAATTTTCCTCTTTGAAGTGACATACTTAAATCATTGAGAATTTTGAAAATATCTGATAAATGTAAAATAAATAGATTTCTGCTTAGTCAAAAACATAACAATTTCTTTTTTCAGTTTCAAGTTTGAACTCAACGTTTTTGAGAGCCACTTTATCTCTGCATGTAGTAATAAGTTTTTGTAATTGAGTTTCCTTTCTTCTTTACAAAGGTTTGAAAACAAATGACTGTTAAAATCACAATTTTAATGAAATTAATATTTGTTAGTATTAAGAACTACAACATCAAACTCTGGTGATTTTTTTTTTTTTGGCTATGAGTGCCTCTTGATTGAATACTTAATAAGTAAAAGCAATATGTTCATTGACACTGGGCTTTCCTTTTTATTATAAATCCAACATTCTTACCAGCATTGCTCCAGCACCATCTGTAAAGACTTCAATGTCTTTCTCTATTGCAAACTTTTATATATGAAAAACTTCTTAACTTTTAAGACACATATCTTTGGGTCACCTAAGTGGTGCAGTGGTTATAGCACCAGCCCTAAAGTCAGGAGGACCTGAACTCAAATCCATCTCAGACACTTAACACTTCCCAGCTGTGTGACTCCGGGCAAGTTACTTAACCCCAATTGCCTCAGAAAAAAAAGATACATACCTTCCCTTTTCTGTGTCCTTCCAATAAGGTGCCAAAACAATAATTCCCCAAGTATACTCCCTTCCTAAACATACCTCACATAAAATAAAAACTGTGTCATGTTAGAAATAGCAGTTATTTTATCTAACTGAACTGAAGCCTTTGGGCTTTGTCTGATAATAAGCTGCTAGAATTGATCATTACTGATAGAAATTCCTTTGAAAACAGTATCATTTGATGAAAGGAATTTTACAGATTTCATTTCCATACTTTTTCCCATGAATTCTTTCTTATATTTTAATAGCGGCAAGTAATGAGATTTCCTTTTGCACATGGCTTTTTTTTTCCAATAAAAGTAATCTTTATGATATTCAAGCAAATACTTTTTGTTGAAAATAACAAAATTCTGCAATTTTTTCTTTATTTGAAGATTTTAATAGTTTTCCACAATATTCATTTGGTTTATTGCAGTATGGTGCATTCTTGGTATTGAGATGTTTTAGTTTGACTAGTACAGCCAAATTTAATTACAAATTAAGCAAAGATATTTTTCATACCATCATTATTATTGGGAGTATTATTAAGAATCCATATTGCAGGAATGATTTGATATATTTTCTTTTTCTTATCAAAATTTAAATGTACCACAACCTGGTAGCAAAGAATATATTGCACTGTCATAAGTAGTTTTATCTCTTCTATCTGAATTTAATTACTTATCATAACTGAAAATATATTTTGTGCTAAAATATAAATACATATTGCTATCAATTTCTCAAATAAATTCTTCTACAAAGATCTAATAGATAAGCTATCTTTTGTCTCCTGTCTTTAAAAATAGTTTTACTTGTATGTCTAAATCATAAACCTATTTCCACCTTATCTTGGTATATAGGGTGTGACATGTTGGTTTCTGCCTGTTTTTTTTTTCCATTTTTCCCAGCAACTTTTGTCAAATACTGTTATGATTCCAGAAGTTGGAGTTTTTAGTTTATCAAACAGTAGGCTATATAATTAGCGACTATTTTTTCTTGTGTATCTAATCTATTACACTGATTCACTACTCAGTTTCTTATCCAGTACCAAATGGTTTTTGATTACTATTATATTATCCCTCCTATTTTCTAATTGGATAAGCTACATTCCTATTCAAAACTGAGAGAGACAGGCAGACACACACACACACACACACGCACACACACATACACACACAGAGAGAAACAGAGATAGAGAGAGAGACAGGGACAGAAACAGAGGCACAGAGCGAATTGTGTTTATCTCTATTTTTCTGTCTTTTAACCAATTCTCATGAGGACTTCAAACACTGTCCACCTCTTCATTTACCCCTCCATTATAAAAGTTCTTTGTTGTATTCCTCTCTCATGTGAGAAAATTTTACCCATTCTACCTCTCCCTTCCCTCTTCACACAATGCATTCCTCTTTCTCACATCTTCATTTTAAAAAAATAATTACAGCAAAATCAATTAACACTGTTCTAATAATTACCAAGGTCCTAGAAACTGCATGTAATATCTTCCCATACAGGAATGTAGACAGTATAGCTCCTTTGAGTCCTTTATTCCTGACTTGATTGAGTCCTGATTACTTTGTCATGTTTACCTTTTTATGCTTCTCTTGAGCTTTCTGTTTGAATGAATTTTCTATTCATTTCTTGTCTTGAAAGTTCTCTATTTCATTAAGCATTCATTCCTACCCTTCCATTTCAGCATTATAGTTAAATTAGTAGGGTAGATGATTCTTGTTTGTAACTTTAGTTCCTTTGTCTCCTAGAATATCATATTTGAAATCCTCAGTTCATTTAACATAGTACCTACTAAATATTGTGTGACCCTGATGGCGGCTCCCTGATATTTAAATTCTTTCTTTTTGGAAAATTGAAATATTTTCTCTTTGACCTGGGAGCTCTGAAATTTGACTATAGTATTCTTGGGAGTTTTTGATCTTGGGATCATTTTCAGGGAATGATTGTGGATTCTTTCAATTTATATTTACTTTCTCAATCTAAAATACTGGGACAATGCTCTTTGGTAATTCCTCAGAATATGAAATCTAAGATTTTTTTCTGATCAGACTTTCAGGAAATTCAGTAGTTATTAAATACTCTCTCCTTGATCTATTTTCTGAAGTCAGTTATTTTTCTGATAAAATACTTCAAATTTTCTTCTATTTTTTTGAGGGGGTAGCTTAGTGGCATCGTGGATAGAGTGCTAGGCTTAGAGTGAGGAAAATACATCTTCTGGATTTCAAATTTGGTATCACTTGCTAGGTATGTGATCCTTAGTAACCCACTTTACCCTGTTTGCCTCAATTTTCTCATCTGTAAAATAAGTGGAGAAGAAAATTGCAAATCACTCTATTGCATGTCTTCAGTCAGACATGACTGAAAATACCTAAAGTCAGACATAACTGAAAATGACTAAAGAATTACAAAGTTTCTATTTTACACTTTGGATCTAAGATATCAGAACAGTTTTCCTTGATAATTTGAAAAAAATGATTTTTATCATAGCTTTCAGGTATGCTTAAAATATCTCTCCCTGATATTTTTTCTAGGTCAGTTATTTTTTCAATGAGAGAGTACTTTTTTGTTCTACTTTTTCATTCTTTTGACTTTGTTTTATTGTATCTTGATGGAGTCATTAGCTTCCAAAATTTTTTGTAATTTTTAAGTATTTTTTCAGTGAGATTTTATATCTCTTTTGCCATTTTGCCAATGATTTTTAAATATTTCTTTTCAGCAATCGTTTCTATGTAGCCTACTCTGCTTTGTAAAATGTTCTTTTTAGTGGATTTTTTGGGGGGGGGGTTTGTTCATCATATCTGATTTGTTTCCGCATTTTTTGTGCTTATGAAGCTTTAAATTTTCTTTTCATATCTTTCTTGCATCATTTTCATTTCTTTCTCCAATTTTTCTCCACTAATATTTCTTTCCTTAACTCCTTTAGGAATTCTACTTGGATTCTGATCCAATTAATAGTTTTAAGACTTTTTTACAATCTATTTTCACATTGTTGTCTTCACAGTTTATCTCTCTCTCATCTTTCTTCTTGATCATTCTAGTTATTAGTTTTGATCAAATTCTTTTTTTTTTGGATATTTGGATATTTATTCATTTTTCTAGTCCTGTAATTGCTACTCAGAATTGAATATGAACAATAAAGTTGATTATCAGCATTAGCTCTATCCATTCCAATTAAGTTTCCCATAAATTCTTTCTGATGTATCAATTGATATGATTCCTTACTGTCTTTTGACTAAGAGTTCCTCAAACTGCTCTTGCCACTGTGAGCTCCAGAGAGATTTCTACTTTATTTCACAGATTTCTCTTGCCAACCCTTTCTTTTTTTAGGCCAGAAAAAAAGTTTCATCGTAATTTTTGTTGAATGTGCCACTGAAAAAATTGATTTGAGGCATTAATTTAAAGTTGTTTGGATGGATATGTTGGGAAATTTCAGTTGCACTGCTGCTCTGTATTGCAATACAATATATTGCATCCCCATATTAACCCATTTATTTTCAAGATGAGGAAATTCTCCAGGTAAGAGAAATTAATTGTCTAATATAGCACAGGTTTTAATTACAAGAATCTAGATATGTAATGGAATCTCTTTTACTCCAAATACGAGACTCTCTTAAGAAGGTTCTTAATGTATTGTTTTAATTATAATATTCCCATGACACCTAATGTGTATGTGAACTCTAGAACAATCTTTGTTCTAGGATTTGGAATGTGTTATTACATATTACAGGAAAATGAAGTTTCATTTTAAAAAATTTGGGACATTTCCCATTATTTATGGTTAAATGTCACTTATGTCTTTAATGGAGTAGTTAGATATATTTTCTATCTATCTTCCAAGGACTGTGATTTCTTTGTATACTTATTAATTAGGGAAAATCTAATATTAAAGTTTTATAGAGAAATAATGATGGTGCCTCAGAATAGAAGAGATGATTTATTTTGTATTTATGAGATTTTCTCACATATTTCTCAATAACATAAGTTGATTATCTTTTTAATAATAGGTTTTTTCAAAATATATACAATGAAAAAATAGTTTTCAACATCCACCCTTGCAAAATCTTGTGTTCCAAAGTTTTCTTTCTCTCTCTCTACCTTCTCTCTTCCCTATACAGTGAGCAATTCAATACAGATTAAATATGTTCAATTCTTCTAAACACATTTCCACATTTATCATGCTGTGCAAGAAAAATCAGATAAAAAGGTAAAAACAAGAGAGAAAAATGCAAGCAAGCAAACAACAACAATAGCAACAAAGGTGAAAATACAATTTGTGATCCACATTCATTCTCCATAGTTCTCTCTCAGGATGCAGATGGCTCTTTCCATCACAAGTCTATTGGAACTGCCTTGAATCAATTCATTGTTTAAAAGATCTAAGTCCATAAAAGGTGATCATCACATAGTCTTGTTATTGCTATATACAATGTTTTTTTGGTTCTACTCACTTCATTTACACATCAGTTCAGGTAAGTCCATAAGCTGATTTTTCTGTGAACAGAGAGGTTAGGAGAGAGAAGAAAGATTTAAGACAAATCCCATTGTGTTTTTACCCCAGCTTCCTATAAAGGTTTATTATACAATTGAAATTGGATTGAATATGAAATTTAAGAGAATCCTTGAAGCAAGAAAGAAATTATGGGAGGATATCATGAAGAGAGAGGTGGCATAGATATTAATACACAAACTTATGTAGATGATCTTTTTTTAGCACTAACCAAAAGAATAACTTTCTCCTTTATTTAGTGCCCCCTTAAATCATTGTACAATTTCATCCACCACTACCAACACATAAATACAGCCTACAATTCTGAATGTCATTGAAGTATCACTATGATTTACACAAGACTCAAAGTAAATCTCTCATTTGAATAAAAGTATCTTTGGCACTGATCAAGATAAATTATTGCAAATAAGCTTTCTTGTTAAGGGGTTGAATCTCTAAATCTATTAGTCTTATATGATATGGGACATAAAAAAGTATACACACACCATACACACATATGCCTATTTCTGGTTGCTCCTATGTGAACTTTGTGAAGTGCATTTGACCATATATGGTTCATTGCTGAAAGGTACCAATGGAAAAGTCAGAGTCCCTTAATTGACTATACTGGAGGAATCGATGACTCAGGGTTAAGTGCAAAAGATACTTGCTTACACCTCCCACTCCTGCTTTCTTTCTGGTTGGGAATATTGCATCATTTTATTATTTCTCTAGATTTTCCATGATCAGCAATGGAAGTATGGTATTGATTCTCTGCTAAATCTGTTTCTGGAATCATATGGGATATAGATTCAGTCAAACACTTTTACCTATATATATATACCTAACCTCATGTTCATGTTTTTTTATTTCTTTTCCTTTACTTGTTTCAAAACAGGTGACTTATTTTTCATTTGAAACTTCCTAAGGTCTTTGAGTATAGAAGCAACACAGGAACTGCTGACTATGTAATCTGAACATATTTGAATTATAACAGATCATTTGCTTTCTTGAGGAGGGGGAGATAAAGAAGGAAGGGAGAAAAAATTGAAACACAAAGTCTTAGAAAAATGAATGTTGAAAATTATAATTACATGTATTTGGAAAAATAAAATACTATTTAAAAGTATAGTATTTGGAGTGGAAGGAGAGTACATTGTAAAGGTGAAATGTAAAACAGATAAATAACAGTCTTTCTTTTATTAATGTTTGAAGATATATAAACTTAGCCTTACAATGGAATAAAATAACAATCATAACTTGTTACATAATCTTGTTAATTCTGCTAATGGACACTGATTCTTCCTATAGCATTTTTTTCTCCTTTCCTTTCTTCCCTCTATCCCTCCCTCCGTTCCTTCTTTTTTCCTTCCTTCCTTCTTTCTTTTCTTCCATCCCTCTGTCCTCTGTTCCCTCTCTCCCTTCCTTTCTTCTTTCTTTTCCTTCCTTCTTTCCTTCCCTCCCTCATTCCTCCTTTCCTTCCTTCCCTTTTCCTCCTTTCCTTCCTTCTTTCCTTCCTTACCTCTCCTTCCTTTCTTTTTCTTTCCTGGATTTCCTCACATTTTATTTAAATTGGCAATATAGCACCTAATCATAGTCTGATACCACTATTGACTACCATAGGAGCTTTGACCTGATCTATTTAGGTCCCAATTTTTAAGTTAAGTCTTTAACAGTTAAGAATAGATTAAGTTTTTAATAGATAGGAATAAATACATTACTACTACATTTACTACATTTCCTTTTTGTGTCATTTTTTTTGGCCCATATATTTTTGAAGTAATATGAACAAATATTTTGCTTTCTTGATGTTTTATTTTGAAGCCATCCATCCCTCTACATGCAAATTTTAAGAACTTTGAATCCCATTAGGGTCAAGGCAGAAGTTTTCCTGAGGCTTAATTCATAATTGTTCTAGGATTACATGATCAAGTGATCATAAACCTAAGGCTTAGTGACCTGAAAAAATAGGAGAGGTACATTGATTGTACAGATAACTTTTGAACTCTGGAATCTAGTTTAGATCATAATCTGAGATCCCCAATGGATTCATAGAGTTAATCCCAGTAACATTAAAGCTTCAGGAAGCACCCAAGTAAGGGAAAGGATATTTTTGCTCATAGAGAATTCATTTATTTCTTTCTCTACTCACAATTACAGTAGATAATTTTGTTATTGTTGTTGTTGTTAAGTTATTCAGTCATATTCAACTCTTTGTGACCCCATAAACTATAGGATGCCAATATTGTTTATGTTTTTTTCTTGGCAAAGATACTGGAGAGATTTGACATATCTTTCTTTAGGTGAATAATCAAGATGAATCTATTTGCAGGAATGAACATATTCAGGTGAATATAGGGGATGAAAAGAACCCAGATGTGTCTGGACATAATACAGAATAAGCTGATGACTCCTGCTTTCATATAATTTAAAAAGGAAACAGCATATTATTGGGAACTTTGAATTTAGAAAAGTCCTCTTTCTCAACCTGGATAGGCACATCAATGCCCATCAGAGATATCATTTACCCTCTAGTAAACAGAAAGATCTAAAATCACACAAAATTGTTTATATTTGAATTTGTGGAAAGAAAACATCAGTGGTACAAGGATTCTACAAATTAAAGATTAGCATAAGATAATAATCATAGTTATTATGTAGATGTATTGTTATTTTTATTTTTAGTGTAAGTACTATGTGTGTAAACTAAGTAATAAGTAGCATATATTTATGTAAAATATTTCATCTTTCACTAAGCAAAAATGTATTTGTCTAACTATTTCCCATATTCTGAATATTTAGAGGTAAAATGTAATTTTCCACATGATGGGATTGTTTTATATGTGTGTGTGTGTGTGTGTGTGTGTGTGTGTGTGTGTATGTGTGTGTGTATGTATATATAGTTCTCTTTTATATAGATAAATTTTGCTTAAAAGGGGGGAAAATACATGTTTGTCATGTTATTGCCAATCCTACCCAACCACCTGAATCCAATTAGATTCATATTTGCTCACATAGTATAATTATAAATATTTTAATTCAAGTACAAACATTATTTTAGCTTGGTGAGGTCCAAGTTTTCTCAAATTATGTTTCAGCAATATTGAGAAATAATTATAGAAAGCATATATTTGCAATCAAATGAGTAAAAACGAGTTGATTAGTATGTGGTTTTGTTTATTGTCTTGGACGCATTTTAAAATAGTTGGACAATACATTTTTATGGGGGTCTTTGTTCTCCCGGTTTTGATTATAATTGTCCAACAAGGACATGAAGAGACAGAGACAGACAGAGAGAAAATGGCAGAAGGAGGTGGAAGGAGATGGAAAGAAAAAGATAGTGACAAAGAAAGGCAGAGGTAAACAGATAAAGACAAGAAAGAGACAGAGACAGAAACAGCGTCAGGAAGATAGGGAACAGAGAGCTAAAGGCAGAAAGACATACAGAGACGTACCTCTGGAAAAAAACAGCACGGCTATACATAACCAAATAGAATGTAAATATTTATATGTGCTGAATATATACTGAACAATGGGAAATAATTTCACTAGCTTGGATTCTCAGCAAAGAACATGA
This sequence comes from Sarcophilus harrisii, assembly GCF_902635505.1. Taxonomy (NCBI): domain Eukaryota; kingdom Metazoa; phylum Chordata; class Mammalia; order Dasyuromorphia; family Dasyuridae; genus Sarcophilus; species Sarcophilus harrisii. Next base: position 241,321,784 of record NC_045426.1, read on the forward strand.
TGTTCAGCTCTAAATATGGCAGAGATACTTAATATCTTTGTAAGATTTTGTCAAATTTTATAAATAAACTGCAGACACAATCCAAAGGCAAGTTAAGAATCAAAACCTGATTTGATTATATTATAGTCACTGCAACCTCTCTATACATCAAATATGAACTACTTTCTTCACTGAAAGAACTAACAAAATCTTCATATCCTTTCATATTAAACACTTTTCTTTGGACTTGGCATGATTCATGGAACACTAGCATATATAAGGCAGATTTAAAATTTTTTTCCTGGTATTCTGTACTTGACAAATAGCAATATAAACAAACTTTTGATATAAAAATAGAAATTAGCAAGGAAAAAAAAGCTTGTTGATAAAACCATGAATCTTGCTTATGTAAAACTTGAAATTTAGGAATATATGACATTGAACCCATTACTTATGAAGTTGTCCTAATTACATTTTATCTCTGAACATTTTTCTTCTCTGCACCCTTAAAAAAGTTTTCAATGATCCTTTTATCAGTCTTTTCTTTGCATCATTATAATTAATACCATCCCCAATTCTCCCCACCCTTTCCCCAAATAAACCGTCCCTTGAAACCAGTAATGATAATCAAACAAAGAAAATCCATAAATTATCCATCTCCAAAAATATCTTTTTTTCCCATTTTTACATCTAGTTCATATTATTTATAGAATTGGGAAGTATGTTTCAGTGACATTCTTCTGTAGTACATGCATTAAGAATTTCTGTCTTTCAAAGTGGCTTTTCTTTGCAATGATTTAATCATTATATACAATTTTCTCCTGTTCTGCTTATTTCCCTTTGCTTATTTCTCTCACGTATTTAAGTCACTCTCAGTCATAATTTGTAACATGATAAAATTTTTCTTTTACATTCATATACAGAATCTGTAAACCATTCCTCAATGGGGGAATTAGTTTATTTCAAGTTTCTTCCTAGAGCAAAAATGTTTCTATCAAAAAGTCTTTGTGTGTGCTGTGCATGTGTGTGAATTATAGAAGAAAAAGGAAAAACATGGGAACATAGCATATGTTGACTTACATTCAATTTCCTTAGTTCTCTTTCTGAAGGTAGATGGCATTTTCTATCCAAAGTTTAGTGAAATTGCCTCGAATCATTGAACCACTGAGCAGAATCAAGTTTTTCATAGCTTGATCAACTTTTCTTTTTCTTCACCAGTACCAAGTATTTTGACATCTAATGCTCTGTGTCATAGTTTAAGGCATAATTCACGGCAATGAATCAAGCAAATTACTTTTGTAACACATAGTTCAAAAATGAGTAATTAAAACAAATTACTTTTAAAGAATCTATTAATCTATTATTTATAAGAATCCAATATCCATTGTCTTCCTAGGCTTCATTGTATGAAATTCACATTAGGATTGGAATGAATATTTTGTGCTTGTAAATATAATACATATACTATTATTCATTATAATATAGAATATATAATATAGATTATATGTTTATGTATGTACTTACACATTTATGTAATTACTTCTGAGTATATGTAGATTGTAGAATATGTAGATTTCCAAATACTTCATACATGCTGTAGAATTTTAGTGAAATTTTGTTTTCTATATATTCCTGCTGCATCTCATCACTAATATGTAGGAAAAAAAACTAATAATTTATGTTTTTACTTGAATGATAATTAATAATCATTTCATATATTTTTATTTTTCTTTATCTGTAGAATCATATTCACAGGTTAGAATTAATTATTCTTTCAATATTTGATAGAATTAATCGATAAATCATGCTGTTGCTCAGATTCCTCTCCCCCCTTTTCTGAGTTAATTTATAACTTTGTGTTGTTTCAGAGATTGGCTTTAAAAAAATTATTTATTCTCATGTATTTCTAACAAGGGTATTTTATAGTCTTACAAATGTCAATCTATTTAATTTGTATTATATAAATGTGGTTGGCATATACTTAGGGAAATTGTTTCTAATAATTCTCTTTATTTTCTTTCCATTTGTTGTAATTAAAAAAAAAACCTTTAGTATGGGGATATGAATTTCCTTTCTACTTTTCCTATAAAATGAAAAACACTATTCATACAGTTCATTATTTTTGAAATAGTTATTATGTTTTTTGCTAAATGTGATTTTATCTTTCAAGTTTTTTATTTCTTATCTTCTTTTTCATGAGTTAATATTTTTCTTAATTGATTTTTACTTGTTTCCTTTTTAATTTAATTTTAATTACATGGTCAATTGATCAATATGTACTTTTGTAGAGGGCCAGAACTCTGGAGAAGTATACCTGAAACAAGATGTTAATTCAGTGGAATTGATGAGATAATGGTTCTCTAGTTCATATATATCTAGTATGATATAATGATACAATCACCTTAGCTTGATATAATGATATAATTACTCTAGATTGGCTTATACTCAGGATACTGTAATGATGTAATTGTAATAGGGTATTTAAACTGGGGACAAAGTCAGATTCAGAGAGTGACTGGTTAAGACAGACTGTCAGACTGCTGGAGTAGACTGAGTCAGACTGAGACTGGGTCAGACTATGACAAGACACAGACTGTGAAGGAAACAATAAAGAATTTGGACTCTATTCTTATATATATATATATATATATATATATATATATATATATATTTAAGTATCATTACTAATTCTTTCTTCTTTTGATCACATTGCTCGGAGGGAGGAGAAAACCCTTCCAACAAATAAGCATACTCAAATAAATTCTGGTTTTGCCCATGTCCAAAATATGTGTCACAGTCTATTTTTGATCACTAAAAGAAACCAAGAAGTAGGAAACACTTAATTCTTAGACCTCTGGAATCATCTCAGATAGTTGTGTTGATAGTCTTGTTTTCCCCCTGAGGTAATTGGGGTTAGGTGACTTGCCCAGGGTCACACAACTAGGAAGTGTTAAGTGTCTGAGGCCAGATTTGAACTCAGGCTCTCCTGACTTCAGAGCTGCTGTTCTATCCACTGTGCTACCTAGCTGTCCCTGTTGATCATCTTTTAAAATTGTTCATTAACTACTTTTGGATGCTTTCTAATTTTCAGAAACTCGCTTACTTTTCAGATTTTTAGTGATTTATTTAAAAATCTTTTTTGCCATGCTATTAATTCTTTTCCCAAATCTTTCTTCCATACCTCTCATTTTTTTCTATTTATTTTTTGTTTTGAGGAGTCTCATTTTAATTATCAAATCATTTTAATTTCTTCAAAAACAATTCTTCCTTTATGTCTTCTAGATATTCCAACTTATCTTGTGACTAAGCTGGGCTTAGGCCATTCTGACTTTTTCTCTTCCTCTAAGATTAAAGTATGATCATGCTTATCATAAAAAATATTTTATAAACATATATAATTCATATGCATTATATATATTGTATATATGTATTTGTATGTATGTGTTATATACATATACATATATAGATCAAATACTCATTCTTTCAATCTTGCTTCTTGTATTGAAACTAAATGGGCTCATTTTGTCTTTCTGGGGTTCTGGACTTTATGTTCTCATGCCCTGCTATCAGTGCCAAAGCCACAAAAATGTATCACTATGCTGCATCTTGGGTCTGGCTAAAAGATCTCCTCTCCTAGGTTAGATCAATAATGGTGCAACTTTTATGTTACCAGATTTTTATCTCTAAGAACCATTTACCAAAGATAGATAGATAGATAGATAGATAGATATGATAATGTGTGTCCCTAATTTAGCTCCTGGATTTTAACTCCGAGACCCTCTCTTGGTAAGAGTGATAGTATAATGACTCTTGCACATGAAAATTGAATCTTAGATCTCCATTAGTTTTTTCATGACTGAAATAATTATCCACTTGGTAGCCAAAGTTGACTAGGCTGATTTCTGACCATCAGATATAGAATCTTTTGCCAGGTCAATATTCAAAAACTTTTTTATTCTGTTAGAACATGACCAGCCTGACACTTTTCTGAAGTGCCTACAAATTACCTTCAAGAGCTCAGGGTTACCTCTATGCTATGAAAAGGAATTACAACATGTCTAGTCTAGAAAATATATAATAAATTAATACAGATTTATTACTAATTACATGATGGAGCAATTGACTACATGAATATCTTTAGATCATGAGACCTAATAAAAATATACTGAGATAATTGGACAAAAATAATTAATAAGTCCATGGAAACTTCCATGAGATGAATATTTGATAAACAAGTTAATCAAAATGATGAAAAATAGATAAGAATAAAAAGATGAAAAACAGTTGTCATATTATAATTGAAATTTTAAATTTTATTTGCCACAAAATCAATATGACTCTTTTGACATAAGTGAATTTCTGAGCACAAATTCATAGTTTGATTGCTATTAGTAGGGCATTATGATAATGAGCAAAACTGAACCAGTTTCCCTATAGACAAGCAAATGGCATATTCCTCAGCAACTATATAAATGTTTAAAATAATTTTACAATGAGGATTCTATTGAATTTTAGTCTTCCCTTTAACTAAGATTTGATAAATATTCTATAATATTGGCATAATTCATTAACTTATGATAAATATTCTATAATATTGGCATCATTAATAAGGACATTATATTTTCACTTTTATCCACTGATATTTTGTATAATGTGGTAGTCATTCAAGTTCATTATTCATTATAATTTATTTTGACTGTCAGATGTAGAGTAAATCAATGGATTACTCTCAATTTTTTGATTTGGAATTAATTTGGATTTCTGTCAACTTTCCTGTGATGTATTACAAAATGATCAAAGAATTGCTGGATTAGTGGAAAATAGAGTTGGCTACACATATTTTATTATTTTGTGATTATAGATGTCTATTTTATATTTACATTTTCAAAGATCTAAGGGAGGTAATCCATACCAAAAAGTAATATTTTCCTTACAATTTTAAATACTCTTAAATAGTTCAGATAATTATTTTCTCCCAGAAGTTTATATTTATAAGTAATACAAAGCACCCAGTCATATTCCCTGTTTCATCATCTATAGTAGCATTCCAGAGTGATTATGCAGTTCTGTACATTGATATTTCAAATCTAAAATATTAATAATGACTATCATAATTCTACCATTTTTGGAATACAGAGCAAAATCAGGTAGTAAATATGATACAAGTATAATAATATATTGTTCTCACTGTTTGCAGGTGAACTACAATATTTAAATGGGGCATAGTCCCTGAGCTTAAAATATATTAATTACACATATTCTAAATTTTCTATACCTCACATATTTTAAACACTGTATTTATACTATTCAGGAAAAATCATACAATTTTTAGTAAGGTTAATTCAAACCAACATTAGATTTTGTTTGAAAAAAAATATGTAAAGTAAAGAAATGAATTTCATGTCAGTTTTTATTGAAAAGAATAGAGTAAGTGACATATTAAGCTGCTTTTGGTTTTGTTTTACCATTTAGAGGAATAATCTAATTCCTGAATAATGTAACAGTCCTCACCAGGGCAGAGTAGTTATATAGTATCTTTTCACAGGAGGATATGTGCTTTAATAGAAGTAATTTTTACAAGGATCACTTCCATACAAGCTATGTTTGTTTTCTCAACACTTTTGACCCCCAAAAGGCAGATAAGCCATTCACAAGACTGGATTTGTCTAAGAGCTAAGACTATCTAGTTACTCAAAGTCATAAAAGGAACCAGACCATGAGGATACAATATCTCTCGAAATTATCTTACTGCTTTGTGAAAACTCACAACTTGTTGATCAGCATGTCTGTATAGAGAAGGGGAGAGGGGCATGTCTTTATGAAACAGTACTGCAACCTAAATGAGTATATTTTCTATGTAATGGTTAGGTAATATTTCTTTTGCTAACTGTTAGAAAGAGAACATTGGTGTGCTAGTAAAATGTTTGACAATTTTTTTCTTTGAGGAAAAATATGTTGAATATACTTTAACCTTAATTTGCATTAATATTTTGTCCTTTATTTTCTTAAGCCCAAAAAGTGAAATATATATACAGTTAGCAAAAGAAATATTACCTAACCATTACATAGAAAATATACTCATTTAGGTTGCAGAAAATATATATATATATATATATATATATATATATATATATAATTTCTAACTTTTGAAAATTTCCAAGATGCAAATATTACACTTAAAATTTAACAATGGCATCCCTCAAGTCATTATGAAACATCTCTAGCATAACTCTGTCTGTAGAGTTTCATTTCATTCCAATATTAAATTTGAGCTAGCAGACTGAATTCATGTCTGTCCTATAATATATGATGCGTATGTTATGTGCTTTTATAGTCCTAAGACCATGAAAATGAAAGCTTTGTTTTTTAAAAAAAAAGTTCTTGAATTAGACTTTATCTTTTAAATGGATCACACTAATGTGTTAAAATGAAATTCATATACAGCTCAGTTTTATTCAGTGTCTTATTCTCTCAGTGTATCATTATATCACCTGTTGGCAGAAGTTCATATGTTTGAAAATTATAGCTGAAATTTTTAACAAAAATTCCAGGAAGCCTAAGGACTTACAAATAGCAGCATATTATAGAGTTGTAAAACTGAAAGAGATATTAGAGATCATCTTGTACAAATCCCTCATTTTATAAATTAGGAAGCTGATGGGCAGAAAGGTATCTAAACTACCATTGTGTATTCATGACCAAGTCACCATTACTACCAAATGCTCATGCAGGCACAAATGCACTAGAGAATATATAGGAAAACTGTGTGAGTTATGAAAGACTAATATCAAAAATAGCATCTTTCATCAGGTTTCATAAATAGCAGTGAATTGCCCTTGAACATTGCCCTTTTCCCCATATATCCTGATTTGAGCAAGCACTAATTGTGTAATTAATTCAAACCTTGTATTCTTGTCTGGAGTCTGACTGTCCAGCTGGCATAAATAGGTGATTTGAATCCATTGAATGTTAAATTTAAATTTGCTTGGTGGTGTGCACTGTGAACTGTGAATTATGAATGTATTTATTCATTTTAACCCTTCACTGCATGTAAATTAAAATAGTAGTTAGGAAATTTGACATTTATTTAAAATGTTATTTTTAGATTACATGAGAATTTAACTTTTATAAAGGGGCTATTATAATATATGTAACACAGTATGTTAGACGCGACTAAAATTGAACAATTTTTCTAGCCCTCTAAAAGGAAACGGAATAAGCATTTATTTAGCATTTACTATGTGCCTGGCAATTCTAAGCATTTTTATAAATATTATTGAATATTATTCCCAAAGTAACTTTGCAATGTGGATGCAATTATTATCTATATCTTATAAGTGCAAAGAATTGAGGCAAAGAAAGGTTAATTAACTTGACTGGAGTCAACCAACTACTAAGAAGCTGATATGGGTCATAAATTTACATCTTCCTAACTCTAGGCTAGTGTTTTATCCTGCATTCCAGTAATTGTCTCTAAGTTTTACTGTTATTGTTACTTGGAGAGGTAGAATTAAGTAGAAATATGAAATATATTTTAAAAATATATTGATTATTGGTTAACAATTTTGCAGACTTTGATACTATTGACTATCTTCATCTTTGATACTCTCTTCTATCTAGGTTTTCAGGAGCCATTATTTCCTAGTTTTCCTTCTATTTATCTGATCACTCCTTTTCTGTCTCCTTTGCTAGATTACCCCTCAAGTGTTGTCCTCTAATTAGAGTAGTTTCTGAGGATTTTGTCCTGGGTCCTCTTCTCTTTCAATTGGTAATTTCATTTGCTCCCATGGATTTAATTACCATCTTATACTGATGATTCTCAAATTTACCTTTCCTCTCTTATTCTTTCTACTGTCTTCCAATCTCATATCTGCAATTGTCTTTCAGACATCTTCAATTAGATGTTCAGTGTATATTTGAAACTTAGTATGTCTAAAATAGTGATCATTAGTTTCTCTCCAAATCCTGTCCCTCTCCTACATTCCTTGTTATTTAGAGGGCAACATCATCCTCCCAGCTCCCTAAGCTCACAAACTAGGAATCATCCTGCATTTCTCATTATTTCTTACTACACATTTAAAAGTTCTTGCCAAAGTCTGCCAATTTCATATGTGTAATATTTCTCCAATATATCCCTTCTGTCATCTTATTCTATCACTCTAGTCTGAGTACTCATCACCTCATCGCTTGATTATTGCAATAGCCTACTAATAGGTCTACTTACCTCAGATCCCTCTCCATTCTAGTCTATCCTCCATTTAGCTACTAGAATTTTTTGTTTGTTTGTTTTTTACTAAAACATATTTCTGTCAATTCTAATTGGATAACTCTAGTTGCTTCTTATTGCCTCCAGGATCAAATACAAAAATGTTTTATTTGAAATTCAAAATTCTTTATAACCTATACCACTTTTACCTTTCCAGTTTTCTTACATCTTATTCCCTACTATATATTCTTCAACCAGTGACATTGGCCTCCTAACCTAGTTTCCCTAGAGCTCCCATGAAAAAAAATGATTCATTATTTGGTTCTTGGAATATTCTCTGATTTTACCCTATACCTGACACATTTTCCTGTCTCTGCTTTAACTACTGACCTACCTGTCTTCCTTTAAGTACCAGCAAAAATCCCACTTTCTATATAGGAAGCCTGACTCAATTAAAATTCTTTTCTTCATTTATTTTCTATTAATCCTTTTATGTATAGTATGTATATATATACATATATATGCATATATGTGTTTGCATATTATTTTCTGCGTTACATTGTAAGATCCTTAAGATCAGAAACTATCTTTTGCTTATCCCTGGTATCCCTGGTATTAAACATAGCATCTAGCACATAGATACTTAATAAGTTTTTATTGAATTGAATTGAATATAATTTTAGCCATTATAATCAGAAATGGACGTTTGCTTATTCTGTTTTTCTACAAATTCATAAAGTTTTTATTCTGAAATACATGATAAATTTCTATAAAGATACCTTCAATAGCTAAGGAATTGGAATGCCCATTTCTATTGCCCTCCAATAATTGAAAGTGATATATTTATTTAACTTTTCTAAAAATTCTCTTCAAATTTTAAAAATTTTGTCCCATATATTTATTGTTGTTGCTGTTAGCTCTATTTAACTCTCAAAAGATCCTGCCTCATGGGATTATTGTAAAGAAAAAATGACAAGGCATGTTAAGTCATTTTTGAAGGACTTCTGCATTGTAATAGTAAGCCCAAATAAACAGGAAATCACCAGAACTCTTCTATATTCATTTCTAAACAATTATACTATAATGACACAAAATGAATTTTAAGTGACAAAACAACAAAAATATGGTGTGAAACTATTATCTAGCCTAAAACAACTTGGAAGTTCAGTAGATTGGGTCTGTTTCATTTTGGTAATATATATTTTATACATATATATATATATACATATATATATGTATATATAAAACACAATCCGGAACAGTTAATATTTCTATTACCCAATAGCAGATTCTGCCTCAGCAAGCCAACAGAAAGATGTCAATACCAGTCACAACAAGACCCCTCACTCAGTGCAGGACTTGACAAAAAAAAGAACAAAAATTTACTGAAGAAAACAATTCCCTAAGAAGTTAAATTGCACATATAGAAAAGGAAGTTAAAAAAGATAACTGAAGAAAATAAGTCCTTAAAAATTTCTAAAACACATTTGAAACAGAGAAACATATGGAAAGTAAAGGTGAGGGGTTGGAACAAAATCTATTATTCTGCTAAATTTTAAAAAAGCAGGATTAGCAATCATGATCTCAGACAAAGAAAACATAAATAACATTAAATAAATTAAAAGAGATATGGAAGAACACTACATTTTGCTAAAAAGGAACCATAGACTAAACTTATAAGAGTCAAGTGGAATATCATTAAAGTTCTTGATGGAGAAATTAAGTGAAAATATGTGGTGTTCTCTTCTTTTGTATAATATATGATCATTCTCTGTGAGTGCAAGTTTCTTGGGGAGGTTTCTGGAGGCAGCCTTAGTTTCGGGTCAAAGTAATAATCACTTCACATGCAGCCAGGTGTTAAAGTACTTATTTATTGTTTCTTCTAAAATAGCCCAGTTAGCTTTCTTTGGTTCCAAGAGCTCTTGTTGCTAGCTTCAGCCTCTCTCTGAATCTTGGTTCTGCCCGACTGCAGATTAGCTTCTCAATCTCCCGAACTGAACTCTCATTCTGTCAATCTTCTGAAATGACTTCTGACTCTAGCTCAACTCCTACTCGTGGATTCTTCTGAACTGACTGACTGAGCCTTTTTTTATGGCTTGGTGTAAAAGGTTGACTCGACCTCTGAGAGAGTAGGATTGTGGGTTTCTGACTTGTGAAACTCCCAAACTTATGAACTCCAATGTGTGAGCTCTAATGTGTGACTTCTAATGTGTAAACTCTTAAAGGTGCAAACCCAAGCACACAAGCATTGCTTCCATCAATTCCACTTAGTATCTTGTTTCAAGTTCTGGCCCATAACTTCTCCTTGTAGGATCAGATCAATCATACTGAACCATGCTAAATTAGATAATTATTGTCTCTATCAGTTCCAATGACTTAAAACTTTGTAAGGATTCCAACAAAAATAGAAAGAAAAAGAACAAAACTATGCTAGTAGGGAACCTCAGCTTTCCTCTCTTGAAACTAGGTAACTTTAAACACAAAATAAGCAAGAAAGGAGTTAAGGAAATTAATAGAATTTCAGAAAAGTTAGATATGACAAAACTCAGGTGAAAATTGTGGGGGGAGAGAAAAGAATATACCTTTTTTCTGGGTTACACATGGATACCTGGGTTGATCATGTATTAGAATATAACAATTTGCCATAAAATATACAAAGACAGAAATATTAGATGCATTATTTTCAGATCATAATGCAATAAAATACATTCAACAAAAGACAATGGAAACTTTATAGTTCAAATTAATTGGGAACAAAATAATCTAATCCTAAAAAAATAAGTGGGTGAAAGGAGTAGTATATGAAATAAGCCTAGAAAAAGAGACTGGGAGTTAGATTTCTGAAGGATGTCAGATGCAAAACACAAGATTGTATTTTGTCCCAGAAGCAATAGAGAATCACAGAAGTTTCTTTAGCAAGAAAGTGACAATGTTAATCCTGTACTTTAATTATAAATTTTAAAGCTATATGGGAGAGAAATGAAAGAAGGTAGTGTTTCTATAGAGTGAGACCTCTTGGAAGAATATTGCAATAGTCTATGTAAGATAACCCTAAATGCAGTTTTACATTAGAGTGATTGTAATGTGAGTGGAGAAGTGATATAAGTGATGTTGCACGTGGAAATAAAACTTGGCAACTGAATGAATGAGAGAAGAAGTGATGGAAAGTCAAGATACTATGGACTTGATTAATATAGTTAAAAATGTACCTCTGACCGTGATAGGATGGAGAGTAAACATACTATTAATTGTATCTTGTAAAATTGGGGGGAAATGAGTTCTTGACAGAAATAGAAATGGTAGCAAACAGATCAGGTTTAGGGTAAAGAGAAAATGAATTCTGTTTTATACATAATGAATTGTAGATGCCTATGGAACATCAAAGTGCTGATGTTCAACAAGGAGTTAGAGATATAAAGCAGGAACTCAATAAAGAGACGACAATTGGATGAATAAACCTGGAGTCATCTAAAAAGAAAAGATAATAGAACTCAGGATACTTAATGGATATATTAGGCAGCTCCCTGAATAGAGTGCCAAACCTTGAGTAAGGAAGAATCTTATTCCTGAGATCAAATCTCACCTCAGTCACTTCATAGGCATGCCCCTTTATAAGTGAGTCTCTTAATTATATTTTTCTCATTTTCCTGTACTGCAAAATGAGCTGGAGAAGGAAATAGCAAACCACTCTTGTATGTATCTTTGCAGAAAACATCCAAATGGAGTCATAAAGAGTAGGAAAAACTGAAATTAGTGAACAACAAAATGATAATTGATGACATTAGTGAATAATAAAATATAGAGAAAAAATATCATTAGATAGACCCCTGGATTACACTAACAAACCATTTTGGGGCATAGTTATTAATCCTGCAAAGGAAAATGAGAAGAACCAGTTAGATAGGAGGACAAAAGTCATGTAAAAGCAATTGTACGAAAACGTAAAGTATCTGAAAAGAATGGATATTCAACAAGTTTCTATTGATGAAAAGAAAAATGAGTACAAAGAATTTATATAATCCTCTATAGGTGCTGGAGATAGTAAGTCACTGGAACCTCTCAACAACCATGTAAGCAGGTAGCACAAGGATTAATTCCATTTTATAGCTGAAGAAATAGAGGGTTAGGTAATATAAAGAACTTGCCCAAAGTCATAAAACCATAAAATGGTAGAGTTGAGTATTAAAGCCAGATCTTGTCTTCTGAGTCCATTGCCTTTCACCTATAACTCAATTACATTCTACAATAAGATGAGTAATCTAAGTTTATTACAAATCTACTAAATATACACACCCACGGACACATATACATGATTGCTATGCTCTTCTCTTCAAGGAAAACAAAAAAATATGGTCTCATGTACTATGAATCAGATTTTCGAATTCCATCTAAGTTTACAACACAGTAAGCTTTTGAAAATGAATTTTGCTGAATACTTTTCCTTTGAGTATAGTTGTAGAGCAAAAACAGAAACTATTCCTTCATCATATTGTATTAGAAGCTATATATTTTCTCAGGGATTGTGCAGAAAAACTAGTTTATAAACATATATGTCATCACAGTTTCTTTTCTTTTTTATCATATAATTCAAATCATATATATATACACACACACATATCATAAAGATTGTTCGAATAGACAAGTTATTTTTGAAAGCCTAATGTGTATGTGCCTACATGTGTATCTATAAATATATACACATATATGTATAAATGTCAATAAATATACATTCTTGATCTATTTATCCAAACTGGCATTATGTAATTCAAAATTTATATTATATATATATATATATATATATATATTTACTTGTTTCAAGTAACTTAAAAATAAAAATTGTATGTACTAACTTAGATGTAGAATGGTTACTTTTTATCAACAAAGAAAATGAACATATTGTTGACAACATGTATACATCAATGTACATCCTGATCTATTTGTATAAGAGTAAGAAGGCTATTGCATATAACAAGTTTTTTTGTTTTGTTTTGTGGAGAGGGACAAATAAGAGGAATCTTTTTCTTAAATTACTAATTAATTTTCATTTCACAAGGGACACTTCCCAACAAAATTCCATACAAAAAACATTTCAAGAAAATTGTTTTATCAGTCCTAAATAGAATGGCTGGATATCCTTCAACTTTGACAATATGGGAAAAAATATATCATTGAAATTTATGTTAGACCAAATATTTTTCTCAATTTTTTACTTGTGTAATGATTATGTGTGTGTGTGTACTTATATATAGAGAGAGATTCTTTTGACTAATTTTTCCTTATTGCATATTGCTTCAAATAACAATTCCTTGTTTATGTCTGAAATTATATATATATATAGTTACCAAATAAATTTGTCATTGTGCAGACTTGTCAGTGACACTCTGTTTTATCGAAAATGCCCTATTGTTTCCTCCTTTCTTGAAGAAAGTATTCTCTAAATGTTTGTGATCATGTAAATATCAATAAATTTTTTTGAGCATTCAACTCTAATTTTAAATTATGTTTACTACACTGCTAATAAATGTGTATTATGATTAAACGAGTGTTATGTGTTTTTATTTCATATATTAATGGTAGTACATTTTATTTTAAGTATTATTAATGCTATGTGTATGTGTACATTATAAAGCTGGTAGCTAGGTGGTTCAGTGGATAGATCATTGGGCCTGGAGTCAGGAAGATGTGAGTTTAAATTTGGACTCAGACCTTTAATATTTTTATGAACCTGGACAAATCACTTAATTTATGTTTGTTGTAATCTATAGGAGAAAGAAATGGCAAAGTGCCCTGGTATTTTTGCTAATAAATTCCCATGAATAGTATAGTGCACAGGGTCATGAAGAGTCAAATATAACTGAAAAACAATTTTAAATGGCAATATTTTGTTAATAAGTAAGTAATTTGATTATTGTAGCTAACCAAACAGGTGAATTTACTTATTTAGATACTTTTTCATTGAAAGAACCAACAAATAACCAGTTAATATATTTACTGAAATACAGTTTTTCAGGCAAAATTATATTTCTCTGTGTGTTTTAACATACATAATTGCATTGAAAAATGGTCAAAGGATATGAACAGACAATTCTCAGATGAAGAAATTGAAACTATTTCTAGTCATATGAAAAGATGCTCCAAGTCATTATTAATCAGAGAAATGCAAATTAAGACAACTCTAAGATACCACTATACACCTGTCAGATTGGCTAAGATAACAGGAAAAAATAATGATGATTGTTGGAGGGGATGCGGGAAATCTGGGACATTGATGCATTGTTGGTGGAGTTGTGAACGAATCCAACCATTTTGGAGAGTAGTTTGGAACTATGCTCAAAAAGTTATCAAACTGTGCATACCCTTTGATCCAGCAGTGTTACTACTGGGATTATATCCCAAAGAGATTATAAAGAAGGGAAAGGGACCTGTATATGCACGAATGTTTGTGGCAGCCCTTTTTGTAGTGGCTAAAAACTGGAAACTGAATGGATGTCCATCAGTTGGAGAATGGCTGAATAAATTGTGGTATATGAATATTATGGAATATTACTGTTCTGTAAGAAATGACCAACAGGATGATTTCAGAAAGGCCTGGAGACTTACACGAACTGATGCTGAGTGAAATGGAGCAGGACCAGGAGATCATTATATACTTCAACAACAATACTATATGATGACCAGTTCTGATGGACCAGGCCATCCTCAGCAACGAGATCAACCAAATCATTTGTAATGGAGCAGTAATGAACTGAACCGGCTATGCCCAGAAAAAGAACTCTGGGAGATGACTAAAAACCATTACATTGAATTCCAAATCCCTATATTTATGCCCACCTGCAGTTTTGATTTCCTTCACAAGCTAATTGTACAATATTTCAGAGTCTGATTCTTTTTGTACAGCAAAATAACGTTTTGGTCATGTATACTTATTGTGTATCTAATTTATATTTTAATGTATTTAACATCTACTGGTCATCCTGCCATCTAGGGGAGGGGGTGGGGGGGTAAGAGGTGAAAAATTGGAACAAGAGGTTTGGCAATTGTTAATGCTGTAAAGTTACCCATACATATAACCTGTAAATAAAAGGCTATTAAATAAAAATAAATAAATAAAAAGAAAGATAAGCACATAATACATTATTGATACAGTGGTGACTCAGTATACCCACTTATACCCCCCGCTGAATAAATTGTGGTATGTGAATATTATGGAATACTATTGTTCTGTAAGAAATGATCAACAGGATGATTTCAAGAAATAAGAAATAAGGTAAGAAATAAGGTGATAAGATATTGAACTGGCCCCAAAGAAGGCCCAGAAAGAAGAGTGGAGAATTATGAATGACAGACCTTGAAGCTGATTGAATGGGTGACATAAGGGAGTCTGAGAAATACAGGGTGATCAGAAGAATGGTTATACTTTCACCAGAACTAGAGAAGTTGAGAATGTGTTTAAGTTTTAAGGAGTGTATCATGGCTAGACATTGTGATTTTTGTTTGTTGCTAGAATCACTATGATCCTGAAGAGAGAGAAAGAGATTGGTAACTTTATATCATTTAAATTCAATTCCCTGTGTATGTCAAAACATCACCCTAATAATCTTATTCTTCAAGTACCAATGATGAACAGTATCAACAAAAACAATAACTGGTAATGAGGTCACAACAGGAAATGTTGCAAGTCTATCCATCATTTGTTTTTTATGAAAATTTTCTGGGTCATTGTGATCAATGCTTCCTTTTCTATATATCAACAATATTAGTGACAATAATAGTTAAACTTATTTAGAGCTTCAAAATTTTCAAACTAATATGCATTTATATCTATTTATAATATGTGTGTACACATATACTTATATTAATTTTATGAGATAATGTTATCATTTGAATAAATATTTCTTTAATAATACATTCCAAAATTTTATAAATAATGTTAAGCTTAGTGATCTATAGCATAAAGGGTTTTTTTTTTCCATTTTGTTTGAAGTTTAGACCTTCAATATATTAGAATACTTTTGATTATGATAATCTACAATCTTTTAATACTCATTAGCAATGACTTAGTAATCACATATGTCCTGTCAGTAATCTGGGGATTTATTTATCTTGTCCTTGACCCTCAAACTTCACAGCTTAGATACTGTCTTATTTTTTCCAAGCTTATTTTATTTATTTACTAAGTCCTTATTATCCATTTTTGTCCTTTCCAAAAGAAAAATCATAAAAAATAAGCAAAACATGAGTCAACTTATTGTTTTCTAACCTTTTCATTATCCATTCTATGCTTTTTTATTTTCATGTTCTTTCTCTCAGTATATTCTCTCTCTCTCTTTCTCACACACACACACATATACACATATATACATGTATGTATGCATGTGTTATGTAGGTGAATCAATCTATTGATGGATTTTTTTTTACTTTCTTCACTATCTAGATTTGTTCTAAGCTTTGGACTCCTGATACAATTTGTGTTCCTCTTAATTTGAATGCCAACATGATATAGAACAGAAACACAGTCAAATATACGTCTAACTGAATTGCAGAGCTTATTCATAGCAGGCATGTCATTGGCAGAATACTGACTCCCACAAAAAAAGAAAAAAAAAAAAGAAACAAAAGAGAATGAAAGTGGACATATGCTTCTGCTTACTTCATTGCTATCTTCAGGTCTCAGTCTTTTTCATGTTCTGAGAAATGAAACTATATAACAGCAATTCTCTCTTTGGAATGTAAAGCCCTTTACAATCTGATTCCAATCTTTCTCACCAAAATGATCTCACATGACTCCCCCTCATACAGTCTCTGTTCCAGTTAAATGAACCTATTTAATATTCTCTATATAAAACATTGTGTGGACAGGAGTTAATGAAAACTGGAAATTATGACTCTGGTGAACTGATCTTATTAAGCACCAATAATCAATCACCTAACTGTTTTAATTTTCATTGTTTTTGATTAGCCCAGCTCATAATTTCTGAGATTCAAAGACCAAGTATCAAAATATATCCCTTTAAATGAATATCCACTAACTTCTAATCATTCTGGATAGGAGCAGTATAGTTTATAGTAAGTAGTTGTATGATTTTGTTAAGTTACTTTTTTCCCTCTCCAGATGTCAAATTTCTTCCAATGAATAGTTATTAGCACATATTATATTAAAAGAGTCTCCTAGTCTCTGTGGCCACAAAAATTAAAAAGAATGCAATCCTTTTCTTAAAATTACTTACAATTTACTAGGGGGTTTGAAGCACCAACAAAACTAATTCAAGTTCAGTTAATAAAAGATATCCAAAAGTAATGTGAGATAAAGAAAGAATAATGAGCTTCAGGAAAAGAATGATCTCTATATGAATTAAGAAAGATAAGAAAGGTATCACTTGACCTTAGTGTTAAAAAGGAAGGAGAGAATTTTAGCAGGTAGAAACGTGGAAAGAATTTATTCCAGATGCGAAGAAACAAATCTATTTTGGCATTAAAAAGTGGGGGAAGAGAAGTGAGAAAGATGTTTGGAAATAAATGTGTTTTGTGTTCAGCCAGATTGTGGAGAACACAATGCCAAAGTATATACTTATGGAGTATCCAATTTCTCTCTCTGGTCTCAGTCTCATTCTCTCTATAATTAATGAGGTCCAACTAGATGATCTCCAAGTTAATTTATACTTGTAAATCTATAAGTGTAAAAACTATGGGTGATAGAGAACCATTAAAAGATCAGGGAAGTGAAGATAACTCTTTGTTGTATCAGGAATATCTTACCATTGATGCAAATTAGAGGAGAGATGAGAGGTAGGAAGACCAATTGAACTTAATCCCTAGGGTCACTTCCAGGTCCAAAAACTTTTCAAAGCTAGCAACAAAAATGTAAATCAAAACATGCAACAGCTCTTCTCAGGGGACTTCTCATAAATTTTAAAATAAAAGTGCTGACTTTTTAAAAATTTATGTTGCACTTGTGTGTTTGTATGTGTACATGTTGAGGGGATACTTAATATGCAAATAAAAGTATTTTTTTTAAACTTGCAGAGACAAGAATATCTAAATCCAGGAAAATAAAAGTAACTCAGAGCAAAGTAGAGCAGATCTACTATTTAAATTAAAAAAAAAAATTCAGCAAAGCCTGTTATGCTAACCTAGTGATGAAGGAATGTCACCATCAAATAATGATTGACTTTAAGGATGACAGAATACAGTTGATACAATGTTATAGCCTGGTTGCACAACTGTGAAGATGTACATTTAATACTGATAGGCATAAATTCAGTTAAATCCATCTTATCTTAGCAGTTGTTTGGAATTTTTTCATTGAATTCTTGTATAGCAATCAGTTGTTTAAAAAAACTCACATGTTTTACTTAAGATGTTTTGTAATCTTTCCTTGAAATGATACAGAAATGAATATCAGGAATATGGAACAAGGCTTCTGAATAATTAGGTGATAATAAAGAGGAAGAGGATCCATGTAGGGGAAACAAAGATATTGCAGAATAGCCATGAGGAGGAAAGGAGTCAGTCTGAAGAAATCAACCATCATCTTTAAAAAAATCAAGTTGGGGGTTTCCAGAAATTTAAAGATTAGAGAATTAAAGCAATAATGGCAGG
This sequence comes from Sarcophilus harrisii, assembly GCF_902635505.1. NCBI lineage: Eukaryota > Metazoa > Chordata > Mammalia > Dasyuromorphia > Dasyuridae > Sarcophilus > Sarcophilus harrisii. Next base: position 241,340,568 of record NC_045426.1, read on the forward strand.
AACAGAAGAGGAAACATCAATCCCTCCAATAAGGCACTCAAGTTTACTCACTGAATGCTGGATTGTGATGTAATACTGGACTGATTTTTCACTGAGCCTCCAGAGGCAGAATCACATGGAGGAGGCTATTTGTTTATTCTTGGGGCTATAATCGAAATTTCTATGAAAAATATTCCTTAGCCATTCAAGCTATATCATAAAGGTTATGGCAGATTTTCAACTAAATTTTGTGATTTTACTGCCCCTAAATGTGGCATTTCTGATGAGAAGTTTGTGTGAACACATGAGAATACTGAAAACTCAGTGTTTCACACATCACAGTATCTTCTTTCTTGTTGCATCATAGGTTATTCTGTCCAGACTGACACAGACATAATAGCTATCCTTGTGATTGTGATGTGTGTACTGCATTTACTTAATATACATAGCAATTCCTTTTTTTCTTCTCTTCCTATGAAATTTCTGTCCATATTGTCTCTTTATTTTCTACAAATGTATTTTATACATATTCAGATATGTGCATGTTCCCCGCTCTAGTAGACTGTAAATTATTGGAGGGTAGGGTTATCTTTTTGTTTTTGTTATTTTAACTTTTAGTGAAACAGTGTCTATAACAGCATAAGAACTTAATAAATGCTTATTGATTGCTTTGCTTTCTTTTCTTTAAATTATAGTATGGTAATTTTAAAAAGCCAATCTTTCTCCTATTGTACTGAGGGTAAAAAAAAAAAACTAAAATAAATGTGCTAGATAATAATTTCTATCAACAGCAGAAAAATATAAAAAGGGCTGCCACTTATCAGATTTAGTGAGCTGACAGATAGACATCGAATATAAAATAAAAGAGAAAAGAATTCTTCTAATGGTGCTGACCCAGTGTCTTACTATGACTTGAAGAGTCTTTCCTATCTTTTATGTCAAAGATCCATATTGTTTTATGATAACAGGAAGGGCTTAGAGGGTTGTCATAGAAAGCAATATTGTAATCTAAGCAAATGACAATCTCTTGTCAGTTGTACCCTCTGCAAGAATTCTCTAATAAGAAAAATACACTTTTCTATTATGAAGAACAATTCTAAATTACAGAAATACTCTTTCCCCCACTTACCATCAGTCCTTAATGTGCTTTCATCCTATAAAGTTAATAGCACCTCATGGCTAGTATATTTCTTACTATAACAACCAGATTCAAATGACTTCATCTATTCTATTAAGTCATAATTTATAGCATGGAACAAATCTCCTGAATTCAACTCACTAAAGAAGAAAGAACTACAAAAAGACAGAATGAAATTGATTTCTCGGGTATTTTCTGGCAAGTCAAAACCATAAGTGTCAGGAGTTTAGTTTTCCATGTTTAAAGAAATAGAAGATGAACCAAATCAGTTCCAATAGCGCAGTAATGAATAGCTACACCCAGCAAAAGAACTCTGGGAAATGAGTGTGAATCACTACATAGAATTCCCAATCCCTCTATTTTTGTCCACCTGCATTTTTTATTTCTTTCACAGGTTAATTGTACATTATTTCAAAGTCCGATTCTTCTTGTGCAGCAAAATAACTGTATGGACATGTATACATATGTTGTATTTAACATATACTTTAACATATTTAACATGTATTGGTCTACCTGCCATCTGAGGGAGGGCATGGAGGGAAGGAGGGGAAAATTTGGAACAAAAGGTTTTGCAATTGTCAAAGCTGAAAAATTACCCATGCATATATCTTATAAATAAAAAGCTGTAATTTAAAAAAAAATAAAGAAATAGAAAGGAGATCTTTCAAATAATATTCTGATTTCCTGCAAGCCTTCCACTTATAACCTGAAGAATTTCTCTTAAGAATATAGGGAAAACTAGCAGTATGACCCTGGGCAAGTCACTTAACCCCAATTGTCTTAGCCAAAACAAACAAACAAACAAACAAAATAATATAGGAAAGCAACAAAAAGTTCATTTATATTATTTTGCTTAAGCATGAATGAACATTTTGTGTTGTTTTTAAGATTCCAAACAAAGTTTCTTATATAAAGGTAACATGAGTATGTCTCTAATGCATACTAAATCCCCAAAGATACATCAGAATTGCCAGATTTGCCTACATTTTTCTTTTTTTTTTTTTTGCTATGAACATTTTCTATTTTATTGATAAGATTTCTAATATTGAATCAATCTTATATTCCTTTTTAAAATATTACCTTGTTATGTACCTGATTTTTATTAGTTGTTTAATTATATTTGATGATATTTTCTTTATTTTTGTATAATCACATTTTGGGTGTAAAGGCCATATATCTATCACAGAAGTATTTTAGTAGAATCTATTATTTCTCTATTTTTGAATTATGTAATATTGGAATTGATTGTTCTTCATTTGATATAATTTACTTGAAATTCATTTAGTCCTGTGTTATGTGCCCTCCCCCACTTTTTTGGTAGTTTATGGGATTTTGGTGTCTTTTCTCAGCATTACTTCCTTTAAATTCTATTACTTCTTGTTCTGTCAATCAGATTATTTTATATACATTTTCGATTCTTATCCATTTAATTTCTGACATCAATTTTTAACATATAAATTGCAAAATATTTTCATAATTTCTTTGTTTCTTCTTGATTCGTTTTTGCTTTATTAATGCATATTTGGTTTTCTTCTATTTGGTTTTCAATAGCTTCTAGTTATAATAATGAATTTACAAGTTTTTTTGATTTTAAAAACTCTTCCTTAAAAATTTAATATTTTAGTATTTAGTTAGAATTTTTAATTTGGTGTCTTCTAGATTTTTTTTACTGTATATGCCCATTTCTCTGATATATTTTTTTCCATTTTTGTTGATGAAAACATTTAAAGATATACAATTTCCCACCAATAGTGCTTTTAAAACACAATTTAAAAAAACTGAAAATGGGAGAAAATTTAAAGTATATTTTATTTTTTAAGACAATTTACCTGGAAAATAGATCAATGATAGATAACTCGAGAATTATCAGAATACCTGAAACTAAGTCTATGGATAAATCCTGTTCTGGGTTCTCTCTTTTCATATTCCCATATTTATCTTCAGGCTCTGTATTCCAGGGCTTGACCCAAGCATGGAATAAACTATAGTTTTGTCCTGAATTCCTTAATCCTTCCTTGCGCTGTTGTTCTTTCATTTTTGATAGATTATTTTTGAGATAGCTGACTCTTGTACTACCACTTATTCTGAAGGAATTTTCTCCTCATAACATATTTCCTCAATAAAAATTAATTGAATGTTTAGTGCTAGGAAATCAGTTTGAGCTATTTTTCCCAAATTATATATCATCATAGAAACTTAAGGGTACTAACTCCTACACCTTTTAGAAAGGGAAAAACAGACTTGGAATTAAAACTCAGATGCCATGATGTCATCTTTACTCTACAGTCCTTTTAACCTCTTTCCTAAGAAAGACAATGTTATGTGACCATGGGCAAGCCAATATTTTTAACTTCAGTTTTTCATGTTGTGTCAAAAATACTTCTAATCTGAGAATTTTCAGAAAAACACTGGCCTAAATTAGCTTCATATTTATTTCTGGTAGACTCTTTATGACTCCTTTTGGAGTTTTCTTGGCAAAGATACTGGAATGACTTGCTGTTTCCTTCTCCAATTCATTTTATAGATAAGGAATTAAGAGAAGTGACTCACATAGCTAGCAAGTGTCTGAGGACAGATTTGAACTCAGGAAGATGAGTGTTCTTAACTTCAGGTCTGACACTTTATGTACTCTATCACCAAGATGCTTCACAGAAAAGTTGTGAGATAAAAAAAAATAAAAAAATTTAAAAATACAGCTCAATAGCTAATACAAACCAAAGTTTACAAAGTACTTTCCTTCTAAAAATATGTGAAATGGATGATTCACACCTATGTGGATGTTAAGAAGAATTTGCCTGGCCAATCATCTGTCTGCACAAATTTGAATTGCTCTAATCTACCATTAATAGCATTTCTTTTTGTATCAATACAGAAAGATTTGCCCTGGAAACCATCTTTTAACTGTAGCTCTAGAGAATGATGCTTCTGTTCCTGAAAGGGACCAGTTCGGGAGATTTTTAATACACTAAAGCAGATACTAATCTGTTACTAAGGGAACCAATTTTAGAAAGTCTTTGACTGGAAAGAAAAAAAAGGAATAATATTTACTCTTTTAAAAACAGGATACACATGTGAGGGACAGGTTTGAAATAAACAATTTCTCAAACCTCAATAAACTTATGCATAACAGAATTCTCAAAAATTCTGTGCAACAGATATTTATTTGCCATTTGCACTGTGTAAGGTTCTGTGCTAGGTGCTGGGCACAGAAAGATATAAAACAAATATCTTGCTGAGGAGTGCTTACATTATCTGAGAAGAACACAAAGGGCGCAGATATGTAAAATACAAGGGCATTTGAGAAGGGGGAGAGTCCTAATAAATAAATCTATCAGGGAAGGCATTACAGACAAGGTTTTCCAGTATCCTATTTATATTCCTAGTTTCTTTCTTGTTTATTTTGTGCTTAGATTTGTCTGATTATGAGGGGAAATTTGAGGTTCACCATCAGTATAGTTTTGTGTCTATTTCTTCCTGGCTTAACTGGCTTAATATCTTCTCTAGTAATTTGTATGTTCTACCATTTGGTGCAAATACATTTAATATCAATACTACTTCATTGTTCATGGTACCCTTTATTAAGATGTACTTTCTTTCCTTATCACTTTTAATTAGATCTATTTTTACTTATGCTTTATCTGAGAACAGAATTGCTACTCCTGATTTTTTTTTACTTCAGCTGAAGAATAATAAATTTCGTCCCAGCATTTTACCTTTATTTTGTATATGTTTCTCTGTGTCAAATATATTTCTTGTAAATAACATTGTAATATTCTATTTTTTTAATTCACTTTGCTATTCACTTCTATTTTATGGGAAAGTTCATCCCATTCATACTCAGTTATGATTAATGGGCTCTGTATTTCTCTCCATCCTATTTCCTCACATGTATATTTCTGTTCTCTCTTTCCACCCTGTTCTTAGTAGTGTTTTGCTTTGTTTAACCCATCCCTCTCATTGCCTTATCTTGTATTACCCCCTGCCTTCTTTTACATTTTTTCTAGTGTTTCTACCCTCCCTTTTTCTAGCCCCTTTCTTTTCTTTCGTTTTTCTCCTCCTAATTCTTTATATGGTTGGAAAAAATTCTCTGCTCAAATGAATGATTAAGTTATCCCCGATTAGAGCCAAAACTGATGAGATCAACCTTTAGACAATGCTCATCCTCTCCCTTTTTTCCCTCTAATGTAATAGGTCTTTAATGCCTCTTCCTGTGATCTAATATGTCCCATTATATCTTTCCTTACCTCTTTTTTTCCAGTATAGATCTTTTCCCACCTCTTAATATTTTTTCTTTGATACCATTATATCAGAATCCATTCACAACCACCCCTCTGTCCATGTGATGCTCCATTCTATCTGCCCCAGTAATAGATAAAGTTCTCAAGAGTTACAGATACCACTTTCCCATCTAGGAATGAAAACAGTTTAACCTTTAAATAATATATATTTTCCCCTGTTTACCTTTTTATACTTCTCTTGAGTTCTATGTTTGTAGATTTTTTTTCTGTTTAGTTTTATTTTTCCAAAAAAAAAAAGATTAAAAGTCTCTTACTTTATTAAAAGATCCATCACCTCCCCTGAAAGATGATGATCAGTCATGTTGGGTAAATTCTTGGTTGTAACACCAGATCCTTTCTCTTCCAGAATTTGATATTCCTAGCCCTCTGATTTTTTAGTGTAGACACTGCCAGATCCTAGTTATTCCTGACTGTTTTTCTTTGAAATAGTTTTTGTCTGGTAGCTTGCAGTATTTTTTTTTTTCTTTAAGGTTGTAGTTCCGGAGTTTTGCAACAATGATCCTTGGGATTTCCTTTGTGGAATCTCTTCCCAAATGTGACTTATGGATTTTTTCAATAATTATTTCCCCCCCTGTTTCTAGAATTTCGGGGAAGTTTTCCTAGACAATCTTTTGAAGAATGCTATCCAAACTCTATTTTTGGTCATGGACTTTGTATTGTCCGATAGTTTTTTAAATTATTTCTTCTGCATCTATTTTCCAGGTCAGCTGTTTTTTTTCCTCCCTTAGCTTAAATTTATTTATTTATATATTTATTTGTTTATTTATTATAGTTTTTTATTGACAGAACATATGCATGGAAAATTTTTGCAACATTGTCTCTCACATTCACTTGTGTTCCAACTTTTCCTTTGCCTCCCTCCACCCCCTCCCCTAGATGGCAAGCAGTCTCATACATGTTAAAGTGTTAGGATTCTTACACGGTGCTAAGTCACTAGAATTGATAGAGACAATAATTATCTAATTTAGCATGGTTCAGTATGATTGATCTGATCCTACAAGGAGATGTTATGGGCCAGAACTTGAAACAAGGTACTAAGTGGAATTGAGGAGACAATGTTTAAATCTAGTTTAGAATTGATTTAATCCTACAACAAATAATGGTTTCCTAGTGATATAATGATTGGTGTGTACTCAGTGTACAGCATATAAACAAGAAGTTGTCAGGGCCAGAAAAACAAGCCCACTAGAAGACAAGCCCACTAAAGGACAAGCCCACTAGGACAGAAGCTCACTAGAAGGTTTCGGAGGAGGAGACAGAGACTGAAACAGAAACCTTTAGACTCCGGGAGATTCAGAAGCCAGGATTCAGTTGAGCAGATTCACAAGCCAGAGAAGGCAGCTTAAGCTTTCAGAACCAAGGAGAGAGATAGGCTTCTAAGAAAGCTATCTGGGCCCCAGGAAAAGAGACAAGACTTAAAAGGAGACAATAAAGGATTTGGACTTTTACTCCTGGCTGCATTTGGGGTGATTACACTGAACTGAAATTAAGGCTGCCTCCAGAAGCCCCCCAAGAAACCTTCTCCCAGAGAACATTATATTTTAGAGGAGAATATTACATTAAAGGATATCATAGATACAATACATGTGTGCAGATCCGGATAGTTCTCTTGTTGCACAAGAAAAAATGGATTCAGAAGGTAAAAATAACTGGGAAGAAAAACAAAAATGCAAATAATCCACATTCATTTCCCAGTGTTCCTTCTCTGGGTATAGCTGATTCTGTCCATCATTGATCAATTGGAACTAAACTGGATCTTTTCTTTGTCAAAGATATCTACTTCCATCAGAATACATCCTCATACAGTATTTTTGTTGAAGTATATAATGATCTCCTGGTTCTGCTCATTTCATTTAGCATCAGTTCATGTAAGTCTCTCCAACCCTCTCTGTACTCATCCTGCTGGTCATTTCTTACAGAACAGTAATATTCCATAACATTCATATAATACACTTTACCCAACCATTCTCCAATTGATGGGCATCCATTCAATTTCTAGTTTCTAGCCCTTTGGCTGCTACAAACATTTTGGCACATACAAGTCCCTTTCCCTTCTTTAGTATCTCTTTGGCATATAAGCCAGTAGTAGCACTGCTGGATCAAAGGGTATGCAGAGTTTGATAACTTTTTGAGCATAATTCCAAGTTGCTCTCCAGAATGGCTGGATCCATTCACAACTTCACCAACAATGCATGAGTGTCCAAGTTTTCCTACATCCCCTCCAACATTCATCACTATCTTTTCCTGTCATCTTAGCCAATCTGACAGGTGTATAGTGGTATCTCAGAGTTGTCTTAATTTGTATTTCTCTGATCAATAGCGATTTCAAACACCCTTTCATATGAGTAGAAATAGTATCAATTTCATCATCTGAAAATTGTCTGTTCATATCCTTTTACCATTTATTAATTGGAGAATGGCTTGATTTCTTATAAATTAGAGTCAATTCTCTATATATTTTGGAAATGAAGCCTTTATTAGAACCTTTAACTGTAAAAATATTTTCCTAGTTTATTGTTTCCCTTCTAATCTTGTTTGCATTAGTTTTGTTTGTACAAAACTTTTTTAATTTGATAGAATCAAAATTTTCTATTTTATGATCAATAATGATTAGTTCTTCTTTGGTCATAAATTCCTTCCTCCTCCACAACTCTGAGAGGTAAACTATTCTATGTTCCTCTAATTTATTTTTAATCTCATTCTTTATACCCAAATCATGAACCCATTTTGATCTTATCTTGGTGTACAGTGTTAAGTATGGGTCCATGCCTATTTTCTGCCATATTAATTTCCAGTTTTCCAAGCAGTTTTTGTCAAATAGTGAATTCTTATCCCAAAATTTGGGATCTTTGGGTTTGTCAAACACTAGATTGTTATAGTTATTGATTATTTTGTCCTATGAACCTAACACTGATCAACGACTCTATTTCTTAGCCAATACCAAATGGTTTTGGTGACTGCTACTTTATAATATAGTTTTAGATCAGATACAGTGAGGCTGCCTTCATTTGATTTTTTTTTCATTAGTTTCCTTGAAATTATTGACCTTTTGTTCTTCCATATGAATTTTGTTGTTATTTTTTCTAGGTCATTAAAATAGTTTCTTGGGAGTCTGATTGGTATAGCACTAAATAAATAGATTAGGGAGTATTATCTTTATTTTATTTGCTTGGCCTATCCAAAAACACTTAATATTTTTCCAATTATTTAAATCTGACTTTATTTGTGTGGAAAGTTTTTTGTAATTTTGCTCATATAATTCCTGACTTTCCTTGGGTAGATAGATGCCCAAATAGTTTATGCTATCAACAGTTATTTTGAATGGAATTTCTCTTTGTATCTCTTGCTGTTGGATTTTGTTGTTGATGTATAAAAATGCTGAGGATTTATGGAGATTTATTTTACATCCTGCAACTTTGCTAAAGTTATGAATTATTACTAATAGTTATTTAGTAGAATCTCTGGGGTCCATCATATCATCTGCAAAAAGGGATAGTTTGGTTAATTTGTTTATAGATATAGTCAATTATGCTAATAATTTTCCTAATATTGAACCATCCCTGCATTCCTGGTTAAATCCTACTTGGTCATGGTGTATTATCCTGGAGATGATTTTCTGTAGTCTTTTTGCTAATATCTTGTTTAAGATTATTTATTAGGGAGATTGGTCTATAATTTTCTTTCTCTGTTTTTAACCTTCCTGGTTTAGGTATCAGTACCATGTCTATGTCATAAAAGGAATTGGACAAGATTCCTTCAATCCTCATTTTTTCAAATAGTTTATATAGCATTAGAGTTAATTGTTCTTTAAGTGTTTGGTAGAATTCACATGTAAATCCTTCTGGTCCTGAGGATTTTTTCTTAGGGAGTTGATTAATATCAACTGTTTTTTTTCAATAAGGTAGTTAATATTTTTTCCCATTTTTTTATTCTTTTTATTTTTTGGACTGATTCTCATAGAGTATTCCCTTTGCCCCATTCCGGTTTTTAATGTATGATTTTCTTCAGTTAGCTTTTGTATCTCTGGTTCCATTTGGTTAATTCTACCTTTTAAAGTAGCTTTCTTTAGCATGTGGCTAATTGCATTATTTAATAAATTGCCATTCTGTTCCAAGTTTTTGACTCTCTTGCATACTTCTTATCTCTTTTCTCATTTTTCTTTTACCTTTCTTATTTGCCTTTTGAAGTCTTTTTTGAACACTTCCAAAAATCCTTTTTGGGCTTGAGACCAATTCACATCATTCTTTTGAGATTTCTCCTATGGACATTCTGTCCTTGTCTGACTTGGTGTTTTGGTTTGCCCTGTCATCATAGTATCTTTCTATGGTCACAGTTCTTTTCTGTTTTTGCTCATTTTCTTTCCTTTTGGTTTAATTATTGCCCTCTCATCAGCTTTCCCAGAGTCTGTCTGATCTGAGCTGAATACCCATTTTACTCCAGTGAGTCTGACCTTTCTTAAAGTTTTTCCAGTATATCTTGAGTTGGAGAGTGGTCTCATTCTGTCAGACAGTGTTCAGAAGCTTGATTTTATGTGTTTTTTGATAGAAACCTGGGAGAGTTCCAGCAGCTTCCTGGCTTTACTCTGCCATCATGATTCCACTACCGGAATTCCTAGGCTCTTTTTTTAATCATAACTTTCAAGTAATACAATAATTCTTAACTTATTTCTCCTCAATATATTTTTCAGATCAGTTTTGTTTCTAATTAGACATTTCATTTTTTTTTCTATTTTTAAATTCATTGTATTTTGTTCATTGTTTCTTGATGTCTCATTGAGTAGTTAGTTTTTATTTGCCTAATTCTAAAGTTTAAAAAGTTATTTCCTTCAATGAGTTTGTGTAGATCATTGTGTAAATTCAATTTGGTCAACTCAGCTTTTTAGAAGTTTTCTTTATTGGATATTTAAACCTTTTTTAACCATTTTAAATTTTATTTTTATTTTTTAAGGTGTTTTACACTTTTAAGGTGTTATTTTCTTCAGCATTCTTTTGTGTCTCTTTTTCAAAGCTGGTGATTCTTTTCTCATGATTTTCTTCTATTATTGTTATTATTTTTCCAGTTTTACTTCTTCCTCTCTTATTTGATTTATAAAATACCTTTTGAACTCTTCGAGGAATTTTTTTAATGTGAGATCAATTCATATTTTTTCTTTTAAACTTTGGATGTATCAGTTTTTACTTTATCTTTTGAGTTTGTATTGTGATCTTCTCTGTCTCCATTGGAAGTTTCAATGATCAGGTTGTTGTTTTTTTTTGTTGTTGTTGTTGTTTTCTAATTTTTTCCAGCCATTTCTTGACTTTTAATTTTATGTTAAATTTGGATTCTGCCTTCAGGATAAATAGGATGCTGTAGCAATTTTCAGGGTTTTGGATGTATAAGAAGTGAGGTAAGAGGAATGGGTATGTGCAGCTGTTTTCACAGATAAACCTGGGGATTTGTAAGTTTACTACTATCCTGGCCTCTGCTCTCATCTGAAAATGATTATGAGGCTGGAATTCTGACCAAAGTTTCCTGTGTCCAGAGGCTATAAGCTATGTTTCAGTTCTCTTTCTCTCCCTGTATCTGTGATCAAAGACTGTGACCTAAATCAGTATGAACAATGTTCTAAAACTTACACTTTCCCCCAAGGTGTTCTACTGGTTTACTGAGGCAGACCTTTCACTGAAGCAGCTTGAATTGGATTATACTCCACTCTGTCCTGTGAAATAATTATTTTATGCTGATCTTATAAGCTATCTTGGGCTGGGGAATTTTTTCACCTCATTCTTTTGAGAATTCTGCTGCTCCAAATTTGTTTTGAGGCATTCTTTAAATTTGTTTTGTGGGAATTTGTCAGAACTCAGATGAATTCTTGCATTTTTCCATTGTCTTGGCTCCTTCCCCATTAGAAAATTTTAAAATAAAATCAAACAATTTAGGGAAAAACAAGAAAATATGAGAAATAGAAGTAACTCACCCAGAAAACAAGTTAGGGAGAAATAATATTAAAATTATCCGAAAATCCTAACTATAAGGAAAAAAAAAAACATAAAGACCAAATTTCAAGAAAGTATAAATGAAAATTCTCAGAAGTCTTAGAATTAGAAAACAAAATGAAATCACAAAGAATCCATCAGTTTCCTCATGAAAGAAACCTTTAAAAAAAACTCCCAGGAATATAATAGCCACAATCTAGAACTTCTATGTAAAAGAAAAAAAATTATGAATGGTATATATATATATATATATATATATATATATATATATACATACATATATATGTGTGTGTGTATATATATATATATATATATATATATATATATATATAGAATCCAGAGTAAGTATTACATGTGATTTGAAAGGTATCAACATAAAGAATAGGAGAGCATGAAATCTGATGTTTCAAAAATGAAAAAAAAATAAAACTTACAATGAAGAATAGCATGTTTAGCAAACCTGTAAAGGAAAAAAAAAGCTTTTCATAAAATAGATCAATTTTAAACAATCCTGATAAAAAGGCAAGAATCAACAGATAGAACAAAAACACAGAGGAGGAAACAGAATCATACACAAATCATAGCATCTCTTCCACCTCCATCATATTATTGAATTATTCATTGTCAACCCTCTGGGTCCTGGAAAGCCTGGGAAGCTGTTTTAAAAAATGAGTAAATCAATTTCTATCTTTCAGCTTTGATCCCCCAATGAGATAATTACTCCATCAAAAATACCGCAATTATAAATCTCTCTTCCTTCATAGACTGATCCCCTATTGCTCCTATCCACTGAATTTGAATAAAAACAGTTTAACAATAAAATGTTAATTACATTTATCACATTTATCGTTGTTATTAGTTAGAAAGGCAAAGTAAAGTTAAAGAGATAAGCAAACTTATGAAATGGAAGCTCATTTTCTTAAAATAAGAAAGGAGTGAGAGAAAATGGGGAAATGATAATCATTGGTCTTGACTCTTGGGAAAACTTCATAAAATAAGCATCAATCCTCCCACTGTTCATTCTTATCTTCACACAAAGCCTTTTTACACAAATTCCAGAATCTAGTGATGAGTATTTCAGGGCTGATGCTATTATGCCTTTTGATTTCCAATCTTTCATCTCTACCTCCAGTATTTTCTATCCATATATCTCTGCTCTATGCTCTTTTTTTCAACTTTCCCTCTTTGTTTAGTTATTTTCTGTGTTGTCTGACTCTGAATGGGGGTACTATTGGGGTTTCCTTACAAAAATCCTACAGTATTTTGCTATTTCTTTCTCAAATTCATTTCACAGATGAGGAATTAAGGGGGTTAACAGCATTAGGTGACTTTCCCAGGGTAGTTTGTTTGAGATGAGATTTAAACTCAAGAAATTGAGTTTTCCCGGTTCCCAGTCCAGTGCTCCATTCACTGCACAATCTAGATTCTTAAATGCTTTATCACTGTACTACCTCAGCTTTAGATTTCTTCAATCCCTTATAATTGCAGGGTAAGAGTCACATTAGCCCCCTTTTGCCAGATAAATGGATTAGGACAACATACCCAGAAGGCAAAGGAGGGAAATTCTAAATCCTCTGTGTCAACTAGCAGTCATCCCATCAATGATCTTGATCTCCTGGACACTGCCAACCATTATTCTATTTCATACTGGTAACAGAAAATAATTATTTCTTTCTGGTTATTTCTTCAGAAAAGTATTCATATATCAAACTGCCATGAACTATATTCTATAGTCCAATTGCTTTCCTAAATGAAATGGTTTTGTCCACAATTCTTTCCTTTAAGAAATTTCTTGAGGAATTCTGCTTAGGAATCTGTACCTCTAGTGTGACTGCTTTGGTTGTTTTATATAGTATAGATAGATACCTGAGGAAATTCCAGAACTATTTGTAGATGAGAATCTTTCTTCACTGCTTTATAATCATTTGCCTTCATGTGGACTGTTGATAGCAAGTCATCAAAACCATACAAATTATGTAGAATTCCTTTATGATCCACACTATTCATATGAGTTGATTAAATTTCAAGTCATTACAAATTCAGTACATTCTGTACCCATGGAATTAGTATCCAACTGTCTTACCCCAGGAAGGAAGAGATAAAGACAGGAAAAAAAAATGCTTTTATTAGAGTATCTATGAAACATGGGGGAGGGGAGAGAGAAAAGCTATAGAACAAAAACATTAATGAACGTTGATTCAAAAACTTAAAAATAATAAATAATAAGAATAGTTGAAGGAAAGGAGAGAAAAAGTAGAACTAATTGATGGAGAGAAGGTGTAAAAAGGACAGTCATATTACCAGATAAAAGAAAAAAAAAAAGAATTAAATAACAAACAAAAGCATAAAGGAAAAATGAGATATAGGGATCAAGAAAGAGGGACAGAGCCAGTAGGCCCAGGACCAACACACACACACACACACACACACACACACACAGACACGTACTTCTCCTTCCTATAATTTTTTTGTTATCTTTTAATTTAATTAAAAAATAGAAAGAAAAGAAAAACAAAACGAAGCAAAGAACTTTGTCATGTGCCCAGAAGAATGTCTGGAAGGATTCAAAATATAACAATGAGTTTTCAGTTCAAGAAAAAATAGATAGGAGCCAAGATGGCAGAGAAGGCACATATGACTTTCTAAGCTCCTCTCATTCCCCTCATAATCAACTATTAAATTCAGCCTCAAAAATAGCTCTTCACTGCTTAAATTCATGAATATTAGAAGCACTATAATTTACCAGCTGAAGATAATCTGGAAGCTCGCCAGGAAAGGTTTGTTATGAAGGGCCAGGAACAGACTAATGTGAGCAGCAAGAGACTAGCATCCTGAGCAGACCAGGGGTGGGGGTGGTCTCTGTGGTTAGAGAAGTTATAGAGATGACTCTGCTATAGGCTAACTGCTCTGCCTTGATTATAAAGCAGTAAACTGGCAGAGAAATTAAAGCCTAAAACAGAGGGTACTCTAAAAAACGCCAGAACCTAAGAAGATCTGGTTGTAACCACCCAAACCTGGAAGTGACTCAGGCAGACTGTAACACAGCTCTGCAGCCACATTCTGCAGTTTGGGGCTTTTGTGGGGGCAGTTACAAATCTGCACGGCAGAGGGGCACAGCCTGGGCAGTCTCTAATCTGCACAGTGTGGGGCTCAGCCTGAGACAATAGAATTTCCCTAGCAGACTGTGCTTCCTGGGGTAGAGACAGTTTCGGTCCCTGCAGGGCCATTCACTAATCAGCTGCTAATACCCACAGCCCCAGCAATCATTACCCCACACAGCAGAGTTTCTTTGCAGGGCACTTTCCCAGCTCAGCCCTGCAGGCCTGAGTTACTTCCAGGTGGGGAACTCTTTCCCAGAGCACTCCAGTACCTTGCTGCTTTTTGTAGCCAGCTGGCAAGACAGCTATCACCTATCACTGCTCTGCAGAGGAAGCTGGTAACCTCCTGGCTCTGAAGGCAGACCCTACAGGCTTTAACAAAATGAGTAAAAAAATCAAAAGGACGATTGATAGTTTCTATAAGAAAGAGAGCAGCTTTTCAACCCTGAAGAGACTAATAGCAGACAGTCTCCAGACAATTGTTGGTCCCCAATACAAAAGGCTTTCCTAGAAGAGACTATTAAAAACCTTAAAAGAGAACTAGAAGAAAAATGGGGAAAGGAAAGAGAAGCTATGCAAGAGAGAAACAACTTCCTGCAATGTGAATTGGAAAAGGTAAACAACTCCCAAAAAGTACAGGGAAACTGAATTTATGAATTGGAAAAGGTTAAGAATTCCCAAGAAAGTATGGTTTGTAAATTGGAAAAAGAAAATAATTCACTAAAAAAAAAAAAAAATTAGTGAAATGGAAAAAAATTCCAAAGAGCAAAACAACTCATTTAAAAACTCAATTGGACATATACAAAAAGAAGTAAAAAAAGCTAATGAAGAAAATAACTCACTAAAAATCAGAACTGAACAAATAGAAATGACTGCTTCATTGAAACATCAAGAATCAGTCAAGCAAAACCAAAAAAATGAAAGATTGGACAAAAAATGTCAAATATTTACTTGGAAAAACAACAGACCTGGAAAATAGATCTAGGAGAAA
This sequence comes from Sarcophilus harrisii, assembly GCF_902635505.1. Classification (NCBI taxonomy): domain Eukaryota; kingdom Metazoa; phylum Chordata; class Mammalia; order Dasyuromorphia; family Dasyuridae; genus Sarcophilus; species Sarcophilus harrisii. The sequence continues at coordinate 241,356,047 of NC_045426.1, forward strand.
TAACCTAAGGATCATTGGACTACCTGAAAATTATGATGAAAAAAAGAGCCTAGATACTATTTTACAGGAAATCATCAAAGAGAACTGCCCAGAAGAAATAAAACCAGAAGGTAAAGTAGGTGTTGAAAGAATTCATCGAACACCTTCTGAAAAAGACCCTAAAATAAAGACTCCGAGGAATATTGTGGCAAAATTTCAGAATTTTCAGACTAAAGAAAAAATATTACAAGCAGCCAGGAAAAAACAATTCAAATACGGAGGTGCCACAATAAGGAGATCTGTCTGGCTCAACATTAAAGGATTGAAGGGCCTGGAATCTGATATTCCAAAAGGCAAAAGAACTTGGAATGCAGCCAAGAATAAACTACCCAGCTAAGCTGAGCATTTTTTGCCATGGAAGAACATGGTCATTTAATGAAACAGAGGAATTCCATTTGTTTCTAAGGAAAAAACCAGACTTAAACAAAAAATTAGATCAACAACAGGATTCAAGAGAAGTAGAAAAAGGTAAAAGGAACTCTTGAGAACTGTATTTCTGTTGTGGATACACATAAAAACCACATACATAATTTGATTATAAAAAGGGGAAGTAGAAATGGAAAGGGGATAGTGTCAGAAAAAGGGAAAAGGGGGAATAAAAAGAAGGAAACTACATGCAACGATGAGGCAAAGGAAAGCTATCATATCTGAGGGAACTTAGAGAGGGGGAGGAGCATTGTGTGAATCCTACTCTCATCAGAGTTGGCTCAAAGAGGAAATAATTGACATATTTGTTTTACAGAGAATCTTCTCTCACCTCATTAAAAAGTGGGAGAGGAAAAGGGAAAAGGAAAAAGAGTAATAAGGGAGGGGTATAAGAAAGGGGAAGGGATACAAAGAGAGGAAGGAGGGATCCTAAAGAGGGAGAGCTGTGTGACACAAGTTGAACCAATAAGTTTAATACTAGGGAAAGGGGGAAAGGGGGCAAGAAAAAGAAAAGCATAATCTGGGGATATTAGGATGGCAAGAAATACAGAATTAGTCATTTTAACCATAAATGTGAATGGGATGAACTCTCCCATAAAGAGGAGGCAGATAGCAGACTGGATCAAAAATCAGAACTCTACAATATGTTGTTTACAGGAAACACATTTAAAACAGGAAGATACATACAGAGTAAAGGTAAAAGGCTGGAGAAGAATCTATTATGCTTCAGGTGAAGTCAGAAAAGCAGGGGTAGCCATCCTTATCTCAGATCAAGGAAAAGCAAAAATTTATTTAATTAAAAGAGATAAGGAAGGAAACTATATCTTGCTAAAGAGTACTATAGACAATGAAGCAATATCAATATTAAACATATATGCACCAAGTGGTATAGCATCTAACTTCCTAAAGGAGAAGTTAAGAGAGTTGCGAGAAGAAATAGACAGCAAAACTATAATAGTGGGAGATCTCAATCTTGCACTCTCAGATTTAGATAAATCAAATCACAAAACAAATAAAGAAATTAAAGAGGTAAATAGAATATTAAAAAAAATTAGGTATGATAGATCTTTGGAGAAAACTGAATGGTGACAGAAAGGAGTATATTTTCTTCACAGTAATTCATGGAACCTACACAAAAATTGATCATATATTATGACATAAAGACTTCAAAATTAAATACAGGAGGGCAGAAATAGTAAATGCTTTCTTTTCAAATCACAATGCAATAAAAACTACATTCAAGAAAAAGTTAGGTGTAAATAAACCAAAAAGTAATTGGAAACTAAATAATCTCATCTTAAAGAATGATTGGGTGAAACAGCAAATTATAGACACAATTAATAATTTCACTCAAGATAATGACAATGATGAGACATACCAAAATTTGTGGGATGCAGCCAAAGTGGTAATAAGGGGAAATTTTATATTCTTAGAGGCTTACTTGAATCAAATAGAGAAAGAGAAGATCAATGAACGGGGCTTGCAACTTAAAAAGCTAGAAAAACCAAATTAAAAACCCCCAATCAATTACCAAACTTGAAATTCTAAAATTAAAAGGAGAAATTAATAATATTGAAAGTAAAAAAAAAAACCTATTGAACTAATAAATAAAACTAAGAGTTGGTTTTATGAAAAAACCAATAAAATTGATAAACCTTTGAGAAATCTGATTAGAAAAAGGAGAGAGGAAAATCAAATTAGTAGTCTTAAAAATGAAAAGGGAGAACTTTCCACCAATGAAGAGGAAATTAAAGAAATAATAAGGGGTTATTTTGCCCAATTTTATGCCAATAAATTTGATAACCTAAGCGAAATGAATGACTACCTCCAAAAATATAGGCTTCCCAGATCAACATATGAAGAAGTAAATTGCTTAAATAGTCCCATTTCAGAAAAAGAAATAGAACAAGTTATTAATCAACTGCCTAAAAAAAATCCCCGGACCAGATGAATTTACATGTGAATTCTACCAAACATTCAAAGAACAATTAGCCCCAATACTTTATAAACGATTTGAAAAAATAGGGAATGAAGGAATAAAGTAAGAATTCCTACTCTCCAAGAAATGATTTAAAAGAATTTGAGATAAAGGGGGTAAATAATAGTTTCAGAGATCAAACTACATTATAAAGCAATAAGACATATTGCATTAGTAAAAAAAAGTCAATGGAAGACATTGGATTGGGAGGAATCAGAAATAATAGAACTCAATAACTCAATGGTAGATAAAATGGAAATTCACTAGCAAAAACTCCAAATTTAATTTCAAAAACTATTGAAAAAACTGAAAAACAGTCTAATAACAATTAGACAAGTCAACAACTTAAACTATATCAACAACACATTCTAAATGGATACATAATTTTAATATGAACAATCATTGGGAAATAATAAAATTAGATCACTAAGTAGAATTAGAAAAATTAGAAGAAAAATGGACCATATACTTCTCACAGTTATGGGTACAAAGTATAATCTTGACTATGAGAGAGAGAGAGAGGCGGGGGGGGAGGGGGGGAGAGAGAGGTTAAAAATTACTTTAATTAATATGTTTATAGTTTGATTTCTTATATTATGTTTATACAATTAAGTGGTACAATGCATAGAATGCCAGTTCTGAAGTCAGGAAAAGTCCTTTCCTAAGTTCAAATTTGGCCTCAGATGCTTATTAGTTGTGTGATCCTGGGCAAGTCACTTAACCCTGTTTGTCTCAGTTTCTTTTTCTGTAAAATTAACTTGAACAAGGAAAAGGCAAAACACTCCAACATTCCTTCCCCCCCCAAAAAAAAATGGAATCACAGTGAGTCAGATATGATTGTAATAAAATTCTTTAAAAATGAAAAGCTTCTGTGAAAATAAAAGTTATACTTAGGAAAGATGGGAAAAATTTTGTATCAAATTTCTCTGGTAAATTTTTGGCAACAAAGAAACAAGAAATAAGTAAATGAATTTATTTTATGTGAGGAATGAAAACATAGATGTAGGGAAATCATCATATGAATGTGCAATCCAACAGTATTTCTGCATCTTGATGCTCACTTCTCAGCATCTACAAACAAAGCTCCAGTCTTTCAGTCTAGTATTGATAAATTCTATTCTCTCAGAGCTGGGTTAACTGTGAGTCCTAGTAATTGCCGCCCCTCTTTTTGTTTCCTTGTGCTTACTCTCAGCTTGTCCATTACTTTGACTGCCCCAAATGCCTTTCACTGAGAGGTTGTCTATGAGTCCCATTAGCTTCCTTATATCAATCCCAAAATTAGGGGAAATTCCCTGATGAATTTGGGAAGAAAAAAGTGGCCTTTGATAAAACAAAGACAGCTTTACACATAGATTAATTCATTCAGGTTTGACTACCTTACTTCTCATCCTTCATTCTTTACCTTACCTATAGCACCTATTCTAAACTTTTTTTTTCTTTTTTTATGCCTCCTGATTCACTCCTTTCCTCATCTTCTCTGCCGAGGACCTTGTCAAAACAAATTGAGATGATTCTCCACAATCTCATTCTTTTCCTCTCTTTTTCTCATATCCATGTCACATACCCTTAATACCATCTGATATTTTCTCCTCCCTTATTCTACTCAGTGGTGATGAGACATCCTTTCTATTTGCTAAAAACAATCCCTTTACTTGCGAGTTTCATTCCACCCCCACCATATTTTAAACCAGATAATGCTCATTTTATTTTACTAAACTATAATTTCCTTTCTATTCTTTAATTCTAAGTTGCCTACAAATGCATGTCTCCAAATAAATGTGTCCCTATCCATAAAATCCTCCTTGGATTCTATACCATCCATTAGTTAACAATTAGTTAACATTAGTTAACAATATTTCTCCCTTTTTTCATAGCTCTACTTCATAAAAACCCATCTATACCCCAGCATTTCAAACAATCTAAATCCCCCCAAAATATCCTTCAACTTAATCATTTAACTCTTAATTCATTTTAGTTGTGATTTTAATTGCACATCTAATGATCTATTCTTTATCCTCATTATCCTTTTTGCTTTCTTGTCAGCATTTGTCAATGTTGGCTATATTCTATTAGTTGTTCTCTCTGAATTTCTATGATCTGTTTATTTGATTATCCTCCTAACTGCTTTATGATTCTATTCCCCAGTTGATAAATTGTCAACAGAAATGAACAGGAAGTTATCAGAAGAAGAAATCAAAGCTATCTACAATCACATGAAAAAAAATCCTTTAAATCACTACTGATTAGGAAAACACAAACAAATACAACTTCAAATTTCTCAGATTGGTTAACATGACAAAAAAGTCGCAAATTCTAGGAGGGATGTGGACAAATTGGGACAAATTCAATGTTGGTAGAATTGTAAATTAATCAACCATTCTGGAGAACAATTTGAACTACACCTAAAGAGCTATAAAATTATGTATACACTTAGATCTAGCAATACCACTACTAGGTGTCTATCCCAAAGAAGTCATTGAAATAGGTAAAGGGACCTATTTTTTGAAAAAAAAAATATAGCAGTTCTTTTTGTGGTGACAAAGAATTGGAAATTAAGCTAATATCCATCAATTGGAAAATAACTAAACATTTCTAGTATATAATTGTGATAGAATACTATCATGCTATAAGAAATAACAAACAAGATGGTTTTAGAAAAACCTGGGGATTCTTATGCAAACTCATTCAGAAGTGAGCAGAATAGGAATATTGTACTAGCTAATAGCATTAATGTAAGGATGATCAATCATGAAAGACAGCTAACTCTGATCAAGACAGTGATCCAAGAGAAATCAAAAGGATTCATAATGGGGGAAAAATGTTATCTGCCTCCAGAGAGAGCACAGATAAACTCTGAATGCAGATTACACAGCATTTTTTAAAATTTTTCATTGTTTTTATCAGTTTTATTTTTCAACATGTCAATGTAGAAATAGTTCTCATGACTTTATATGGATGGTGACACTATCAAGTTTGTTGCCTTCTCAAGGTAAGAAGGAGAGGAAAGAATTTGGAACTCGTATTTTTAAAAATATTATTAAAATATTTACATGTAAAATTGGAGAGTTATAATGAAATTGATTTTAAAGTCTTTTAAAAATATCTCACATATATTTTCTTCTCTAGTGACATAGATCACCTTAACTCAACTTGTTACCTTAATAAATGTTAATTGACTGACTACTGCAATCATTTCCATTTTCTCCCTACTTTGCTTTACTACATTCTAAATCCAACCTTTATAAAACCACCAAAAAGATTTTTTCTAAGGCACAGTTCTGTTTTTCCACTATAAAATAAATTCTACTCACTCCCTATTACATACAAAATTTATTATAAAATACTCAAGTTTTTTGTTTGTTTGTTTGCCATTTAAAGTTCTTTATAATCTGGTCCCTTTCTACTTTTCTAGTATGCCTACACTCTACTCTCTTCCACTCACTCTACAATCTAACAATGTTAGCTTATTTTCTCTTTCCTTATATTTGGTACTTTATTTCCTCTCCTTATGTCTTTGTACTGACTGTTCTGAATAACTGGAATGGTCTATCTCCCAACTTTTGAATCATAAATCTCTGTCTCTTTTTACACTAAAACCCTTCAATTGGCTTCTAAAGATTTCACCAAGTTCAGTTCCACATTAATAGTTGTCTTCCATTTATATTATATTTATCTTTTACTTTCTTTCATATGGAGGATGGTGCTTGGGACATAGTACTTAATAAATATTTATTGAATTTATTTGAATTTTGTGCACTGATTTAAAGATATTGTATCTATTAAAATATAAGATTCTTGAAGATTAGAATTTTCTTTTCTTTTTTTTTTCTTTTCTTTTCTTTTTTTTTTTTTTTTTTTTACTTTTTAGGGTCAGAATTTAGAATAATGCCTGGCAGTCAGTAAGTGCTTAATAAATGCTTATTAATTGATTAATTACTATTCTGCTTAAAACTTCTTTGCCCAATCTTCAACATTTTATACAATTGATCACCATATTCCTTATTCAGCCCTATATCATAATACTCACTTCCATTCATTCTACTTTCTGTGTGTAGTACTCTTCACATAACACAGTGGCTTCTCCCACATTCAAAATATTCAGTTTTTTCCTATGCACTAAAATCCTTAGTTCATGAAATGATATCTTAGAAGTGACTCACTAGGGAGGGTGCTTGGTGTGAAGAAAGAGAATACCTAGCTTCAAATCTGGCCTCAGACATTTGATTATTGTGAGACTTTGAACAAATTTCTAAATCTCAGTCTGAGTTGGTTCAACTCTAAAATGGAAATTAAAAAAAAAAAAACTACCAAGTTCATGAAAAGGTCAAATGAAATAATATGTTTAAAGTACTTAGAGCCATAATACTTGCTTAATGTAGGCTTGCTTATTTTCTTCTCATTAATATATTCCCTTTTTCTAGTAAACAAGTTTAAACAATTAGTTGAGAACAATAGCCAGTTAAGAATCACCACAGTACGTATTATCTTTTCCAGCCTTGGGCAATTTTTTTCTAGGAAACCAAAAGGAAAAAGAATATTTCCATCACAGGTGACATCCTATACAAAGTCAAAGAGGTGAGAGATGTAATGCTGTGTGTAGGCCAGGTGGTCTAGAATGTATAGTGGCTGAAAAGGAATAATGTGAAATATCCAGGAAAAAGAACAAATTGGGTCCAGATTGGGAAGAACTTTAAATAGAAAGCAGAGCAGTTATGTCTCATTGATAGTAGCAGCAAGGATTTCTTTTAACTTAAGTCTAAGCCTTTTGTTAGAGCTTTCTCAGAAAGGGAAGAACCTTAATGGACCCAGTAACTGGCTAAAGGGAAAAAATGAAAAACAAAAAACTTAGTGCTCTTTCCTCCTAGAGAGTCCATATTTTCAATGAATCTTGTCTAAAATAGTTTTTCCTCACACTCAAAACCAAAATAAAGTCAAAATTGGGCATAAAAGATGATACTATAAACAAATTAGGAGAACAAGGGACAGTTTACCTATGACATTTTTGGAGAAGAAAAAAAATTATGACTAAAGAAATAAAGAACGTTATGAAATGCAAAATGGACAATTTTGATTACATTACATTAAAATTTTTTACATAAATGAAATCAATACAATAAAGATTAAAAGGTCAGTACAAAGCTGGGAAAAATTTTTACAGCCAGTATTTTTGATAATTTTTCTAAAATTTATTACTAAAATTTCTAAGATTTTCTAATTTCTAATTCTAATTTCTAAAAATTCTAAGATTTATAAAATAAATAAAGAACTGTGCCAAATTTACATGAATATATGTCATTCCCCAATTGATGAATGGTCAAAAGATATGAACAGATAATTTTCAGATGACATTAAATAGTCATATGGAAAATCATTATTGATTAGAGAAATGCAAATTTAACAGCTCTAAGGTACCATCTCATACCTCTCAGATTGACTAAGATGACAAGAAAAGATAATGATAAATATTGGAGGAGATGTGGGAAAACTGGTATAGAAATTCATTGTTCAGGGAGTTGTGAAATGATCCAACCAATTCTGGAGAATACTTTGTAATTATATCCCAAGGTCTATAAAACTGTGCATATCTTTTGATCCAGAAATGCCACTATTGGGTTTGTATTCCAAGGAAATCATAAAGAAGGGAAAAGGACCTATATTTGTAAAAAAAATATTTGTAGCAGTTCTTTTTGTGATGGCAATGAATTGGAAACTGAATAGATGCCCATCAATTGAGAAATGGCTGAATAAGATATGGTATATAAAAGTTTTGGAATAATGTTGTTCAATAAAAAATGCTGAATAAGCTGCTTTTAGAAAGACTTGGAAAGATTTACAAGAACTGATGCTGAGTGAAACAAGCAGGACCAGGAATACATTTCACAGTAACAGTAAGATTGTATGATGATCAAGTGTGAAAGAATTGGTTTTTCTCAGCAGTTCAGTCACCCAATGAAATCCCAATAAACTTTGGTTAGAAAAAGCCATCTGCATTCAGAAAAAAAGAATTATGGAGATTGAATATAAATCAACATATGCTATGTTCACTGGTTTTTTCCTTCTGTATAATTTTCTTGTGTTTTTTTCCCTTTAGTTCTGTTTTTTTCCTTCCAAAATCATTCATAAATAATTGGGAATTTAAAAAACAATGTACATATATGACCAGAAAAAAAACCCACAAGTAATTAAAAAATAAATAAAATGATTGTTCCTCTTCATTTGGAAATTTCTTGCCCCTGGTAAGAAGCTCTTTGCAGACAGAACACTCCCAGATAACTAGGGTCTTCAGGCTTTATACTATCTTTTGAGTTTTGCTTCTTAGTTACCAAGGACAAAATTTTCTATCAGGAAACTACTTCCCTCTGATTTTTTTTTAGGAAAAATCTCTTACAGCTTAATGTCCAAAGCTAAATTGTTGTTTATCCTTTGTTTTCAAAGAGAACCAATGATATTATGAAGTGATGCTTTGACTCACCCATGAGTTGGATTTAAGTGAGGTAGAGTTGCACAAATTCATCAACTTTGATCTTTCTTCCAGAGTCATTGATATCCAGTGGTAAGAGAAAAGTCAAGATGACCTTCAGTGGTCCAGGATACGAGGGTTAACCTTGGCATTTTGATATAAGATCAACAATGGCTTCTCCACAGTTGCTACTTCAGGTGCCTTTATACCTATAAGAATAAATTGTTCTCATCTACCCATTCTTCCAGAAGAAGTCTTCAAATGCTTGAGACAGACAACTGCTAACTCACAGAAGATTTGAAACCTGTCAGTTACCTTCCACCTGGTTTAGTTCATCTGCCAAGATGAGTTTAGTGGTGTATAGCATATCACAGTTTCTTAGAACTACAAATGAGAGTTGAATGACATGTAGATGCCAAAGTTGGGGGAGCAACCCTGAAAATGTCTGTGCAAGTTCTCACAACAGAGGTGCTAAACATCCCTGAACATACTGTGCAGGATAACTGATTAAATTAATTGATTAAAGTGTGGAATTAGAGTTTGTGAGTTCAATCTGAATACTTGTTAAAGCTAAACTATACCAATAAGGATAAGCCTTCTTCTAAGCAATTGTCCAGGGTTTTCTCAGTTTGTAGCCCTCCAGCTTTTCAATCCTTAAATTATTCTTTTTTTCTCATGAAAATGTATAGAAGCAAAAAGAAAAAGAATACAAAAAAGTCAGCTAAAAGTATCTTTCTTTTAACCAGTCTATATTATTATATCTATAAGGCTGTCAAAGCTGAGACCCCAGAACATAGAAGATGGTTAAAAATCAAACTTTAAAAAAAAATTGAATATGTTAGTATCAGTACATCAAATATTCT